>NC_133529.1:27616763-28285539 GCF_048544455.1 Silene latifolia
AAATTGCGTGATATTGAGAAGAATGTGAATTGGTTGATTTCTCATAATTTTATTCTTGATTGCTTTGGCTGCCATTTACTGCCTATTTAATATCCTTGCACGAAATTTTTATGTGTAATAGCCTTCTGAGTTACTTTTCATATGCCGCTGGTTTCATACTTAAATAATATATGATTTAGGAGAAATAAATATTTTAGTGAACAGTGGTCAGAATATTCCTGTACAGTTATGTTTTCGTCCCATGTTTTTGTAAAATTTGCCATTTAAAAATTACTTATCGTTTATGTATGATTCTAACTCCACTGTTTAAAAGATTCGTATGTATTGCTAAATTGATCAGACACGTTTCAAGATAATATTTTGACATTTTATAATGATTTTTACAAATTGACCTAAGTTTCTTGCAAGTTGCTGTAAAATTTCTATTTCGACCAAATAATTTGTAAAATGCATTATAAATTGACCTTATGAGTTTTTGACTTGATTCTTTCTCTCATGATTTGTTAACTCTCTGTATTTTCTAAAAAGTATAAGTTCTCAGGAAGTAATTATGTTATTATTTATTAATGATTTTTGGAAGTTGTAACATGTTTTGTTATCCTTGAAAATGGAAGTTTTATGCTAAAGTTTCTAAAAGTTATTTTCTCATCTCTTGATATTCGAATGTTGTAAGTTATGTGAAGTAGAATAACATGTCTAGTGATATGTGGAAGGTGTTGCCCTAAGCCTATATATATGTTCACAATAATTGTTGGAGCTTGTGTCCTCCACAGTTAGTGTGATAACGTATATAAATCTCTTATAGGTTTACAAGGGTATACGTTGTATTTTATCAGTTGATTAACGATTACCTAATAACGGTTGGCTTGCTGAAAAGTTTGACGTTATTATCATACTGATGGCGGTGATCAATTGGTCCCTAAAAGTCACACCTAAAGGATGTGTTTGAGAGATGTGATTATGGAAATGTAATCACATTGATGCCTTATATGACTAAAAGGTTAGTCCATGTATTTGACTAAACAGTTAGTCAATGTGATGATGAGACGATTATTTAATACCGATTAAATAATATTAGCTGAGACGAATTAACTGTCAATTCGTAAATTGAATATAAACTGTTATATTTAATTAATGTATATAATGTTAGCTTGAACGAATTAAGATGTTAATTCGTAATTAAACGTAACCAGTTATATTTAATTAGCTAGTTATAAATATGCGATATTTATAGTTAAAGTATATATTATACGAGATTGTCATAATAAATTATTACAGACCGGCATTAATAAATCGACTGCAAGCTGTTGTGTGTAGACTTATTAATACGGAATAAAATAAATGACAATTTATAAATAATACACTTTATATACATTTTGTAAACTACCAAAATAAGAAGATTTAATCTCATTATTTTTGGTAGCTGGAAAAACCGAAAATAAGAAGATAATTCCTCTTATTTTTCGGTTGGATTGGCCGAAAAATAGGAAAGAAAAATCTACCCTATTTCACTCCCTCACACGGTTTTAAGGGGAGTGGGGGACTCATTTTTCTAACCTAATTTTTTTGACCTAACATTCTCTCATCAAACAAAACACAAAAAAAACCCTAAATTAATTAGTGAATTTGGGGATCTCATTCTAGCAATTTGAGGGGCATTTCTCGGAGCATCTTGGGTGCAACAATTAGGAGAATATCATTTTGATATTGTTCTTAGGCCTAATTTTCTAGGACCAAAGGTTGATTCTTAATCTTTTCTATTCTGTTTATGCAATTTTATTTATGACTAGTATTCATAATCATAATTTCGTTATAATCCTAATAATCTTAAAGGAAGTATACCGATATTTCCTAAAAGTGGTATCAGCGCGAAGCCACGAAATTATTTTTGATGATTTTCATAAATGAATTAAACAAAAATTTCGAGAAAAAGAAAAAAAATTCGGCCGTGTAAAAAAAAAATTTTTGCCGTGAGAAATTTTTTTTTTTTGCCGATTGGTTTTTGTTTTTTTGATGATTTGTTCCATTTTGATTTATTCATATTATTGTTTTAAGAGGTTAAGATGATAATATGATAATTTGTAGATGTTTTGATTTAATAAGAATTAAATTAAAATGTAAACGGAAATCGTCTTGATTGATGATGTTAAATTTGTTTTTGCTATATAGTTTTTGGCATATATGGTTTTAAATTGTTGTTTAGAATCATGTTTCATTAATTTATATGTTCATGATTATGCCAATCTTGTTCTAATAGCATCTATAAACGAATTTCTCCATCTAAATGTTTTTGATTTTAGGGCATAATGCCGCAAGAAAAAAATAGGGAAACTGTTTTGTTTTTTTTTTTCAGATTTGCCGAGTAAAAAACAGAAAAAGAAAAAAAAAACTTTCTGTTTTTTTTTTGGGACAATTGCTGAAATAAAAAAAAAAAAAATTATTACTGTTTTTTTGCTTTTTGCCGAGAGCCAAAGAAAGGAAAAAAAAACTGTTTTTTTTTTTGTTTTTGGCTGAATGTCGTGTGCAAATAATAAAAAATAAATTTTTTTGTTGTTTATTTTGGCCAGTGATTATAATTATACATCATTTCTATATAATGTATAATAATTGTTGTGAAAAGGTTCACAAATTAAAGATACCTAATTATTTTAAAGAGGTTTAAAATAATGATTGGATTAATTCATATTACAAGATTAATATGTATTAAGATTAAAATTAATGTGAGTAATTGAGGAATTGTCACATAATTTGATCATTTAAATAGGTGGTTTGGATAAATTACTCTACATAATTAAGGAATTATGTCTTGAATGTTTAATTTATTAGTTGATGCATTTTTATTTAGTTGAATGTTTTGTTGAATGGTTTAATTTACGTATTTTTCCAGTCGGTTGTAATTTGTAATACCTAGTGTGGCCTTAGTTAAATTATGTTTTTGTAATGATGGAAACATAATTTTTAATGTAATTTTGAGATCTCGTATCTCCTTTTGGTTTTCTTTAAGTATTATGGTTTTGAAATTAGAATGTAAATAGGTTTATTATGTAATTTTTAAATTGTAATTTTGAGAAGACTAAAGATGGAGATTGGATTGCTCACTCCCGCTACATGGACCAAGATGGAACATCAAGACAAGCTTCTCGGGTCCAAGGATGGATTCCAAAGTTGTATTTATGTTCATTTTGGTAGATAGGCCACACTAGGACTTTATTCTGTTTTACGTTTTTTTATTCTTATTGCTTTTCATTCACATGATAGTTAGTGCATCATATTCCGCCTAAACCAAACCACCTACTAAAATGCATGAAAATTGACTCATATAGATTGAATGTTAGTTTTCATAGACATACAGATGTCACACAATTTTAAGCCATCTGTAGATACCCGTATCCGTCGATATTGGAATTTATAGAGAACCCGACAAACACCCGATGATGATAGGACACATGTATTCTTTAGTTGTCATTGTCATTATTTGGAGCTCGTTTTACGATGTAGAATGGGCGTCGTCGATGAAGTATTTTATTAATTTAAATGATATTTAAATTAATGTTTTTTTTAAGTGAGTTCAATTTATTAATTTAAATGATATTTAAATTAAAGTCTTTTTTAAGGTGATTTCAATTTAATTTATTTTATTTTGAATTTATTTTCCCAAGTTTATTTTATTGAAAATAAAATAAATATTTGATTTGAAAAATCATTTTATGAGTATATTTGATTTGAAAAATCATTTATTTTAATGTGTTAATTGATTTGAAAAATCGATTTAAAAATCGAGAAAAACTCGTTTTAAACATGTGTTTTGAAGCCCGATTTTAGCTCGGTTTTTGAGCCCGTTTTCTTTACGAGTTGGCACGAATCTCGAGTACACTAACCAACCTAAGCCTCTACCCATCCAACCCCAGTTAGAACCCCATATCCATGGCCCAAATCACGTCCCAAATCACCCCGACAGCCCGCGCAAAACACCAAGCAGCCCCCCTGTTTTGCAGCTCAATCCCGAGCCCAAAACCCGCTCCAAATACCACCAAAACCCGTGCCCATTAACCCTAACCCATACCCTAGTATCCTACCCATATTACCCTAGCTTAATCACCAAGAAAACCCCTCTCAAACCCTCACAAAAGCTGCTGGACAGCAGCTATGCGTGAGCAGGCCCGACTGCCTCTCCCTCTTTTTACCCTACTTTAACTCCTTATAAATACCACCCCTTCACCATACATTCATTCCTCTAAGTTCTCCATACATCCTACCTTCACTCACAAGCTTTAAACCTCAGAAACAAACCCTAATTGCCTCTCAAAAACCCTCCACAAAATCGACATCCAAACTGAAACAGTTTGTGTGTCCTCTTCGAAAAACAATTCGTTCCTCCTTCAAACCTCCATCAAAACTCGAGTTTCTTGTTCCTAATTAACCATACAACATCTATCTACACATTAGACAAAGATTTACGAGCCAAATTGCCCTTGAGAGTACACGAAATCCCTCGAAAAACAGAGTGTTATACACTCTGTTTTTGTGATTTGTTCTGTCTGTCGATTCTGTTTGTACTCGTTTTTCGTGCCCAATAACTCAAAACGAGCAGGGGTTGCTTTAAGATATATGTTCTCCTCTCTTTCTAGTTTTCAAAACATCTTTTAAATCGAATTTTCATCGTGAAACGAAGGAGAAATCGCTGTTTGAAAGTTGCTGTCCAGATTCGATAAAAACGCGTGTTTGCTTTGTTTCTTCGTCGACGACGGCCTCTCGAGATAAAATCTACCATCGATTACGACCCAAGACGGTGTCAACGATACATGTAGGTTGAGGGTGCATCAAATCCTCCTCTTTCTCCTTTTTTTATCTCGTTTTTTATGTTTGTTTTTCTTATAGTTTGTTTTGTTTGTTTATCGCTTTTTATTTATCGTTTAAATTAACTATGAAACTAGTTTAGTCCGAGTATGAGTTAAAGTACCACCATGAACACCCGCGTTGACTTGAGATGGGAAAAGAAACCGCTACATCAGTCGGTCGTACACCCCCGTCTCATTTACATATCCTCGTGTTCAAGGTAGGGCATAAATAAAACGAATTTCTAACTTCCGTTCCTCGCTTTTGACCCTTTGTTTGTTTCGGCCAATTCGACCTACCTTAGGACCCATTGCATGTTAGTATGACTTCTGATTGTTAACATATAACTTATTTAGATGACATTAGATCAATTTAATAACCTAATTAGACACGATAGGTGGCTTCGACATAAGCTTTAAAATCAACTAACAATTCTGTAATTCAATCGAATGCATCTCTCTTTCACATAATTTCTCGCTAGTATGAGAGTGCGTGATTAGCACCCTCTTATTGACACTCGATGAGTTAAATTAATTAGCGAATTTGACCTAACTTGACCCCTTTTAGGCCGTGTAGAATGCCCCTTTGCGCGACATCATCTCAACCGATCAACGTCGTTTTCAACTTGTTTTCTAATTTGTTTCGAGTTCGTTTCCCAATCATTTGATCTAACTAATGAACCTGACCTAGGACCTAGGGTAGCCGTGTTTGGTTTGGCCGTGATTTGGCCGTGTCTTTTGGTCCTTCTGGTTTCGTCCGTTTTACGAATCGCTTGTTCTTTATCGCTTTGTAACTTGTAATTTATCGTTTGTTCATCGAGTTGTAATTTTCAAGTTAGTTTCCCTTTATCGAGTCAAAACCTCTTTCAAAAACCTTAGTTTTGTTTGGTTAGATGGTTGTGTCCCAATGCATGTAAGAGCGTAGTAAATCGCATGTTGTTTAAAGGAACATGGCCTGGTTTATGCTAATGCATGCTTTGGTGCGTAGCCCTATGTCTAATTCGATGATATTAAGTGAAAGCACACATCACGAGGAGTGACCCAAGGCCGTGAGTCATGTAAGTCATGGGCCACCCCTCTTGTGCGCGGTTTCCTAGGCCGATTGGCCGTGTAATGTGTCGTGTACGGTTTTGTATGTAGTAATTGTATTTAGATCGAGTTGTATCTTTAATTTATTGTTGTGTCGGCATGAAATGCCTGGTTTGTAATAGGTAGATCCCAACGGCTCCCCCATTCCCCCTAAGCCTTGTTTGCTTTCGTTTATATGTTGCTTAGATCAATCAACCCACATGCTAAATTACAACTTTGACAAAGTTAGTTTAGTTGCATCTAAATCGACATAGAAACTTCACATGTTAGGGTTAAAACGATGTTTGCATATCATATATCGTAGTAGCTATGACCTTGTTTGAAATCCATACTTGACTTAGTAGAGGCCGTTATTGACGGGCGGGGTTGGGTGTCCTTATGGGCTTCCTAACACGTACCCTCACCCCTTACTCAAGATCTATGGTTTGTGGATCCGTCTAAATACCATTGGATTACGAGAGTCATTCAAATCGAGTGATATAGGGTACAAGTCTTTATCTTTAATCACTCGTAGTCGATTGGCTTTATGCTTTTCGATGAAAGGTGTAAAGTTGACTTGAACGGTTCCAAGTTCCCAAAAAACTTGGTGGCGACTCTAATATGTCTTAATTCGATTCGAAAGAACCTCGAGTCGATTATGCCTAGTGTGGATCCCGCGGACGCAGTTCCCGAGGGCCTTGTCCACACCATCATCTTAGTTTATTCATTCTCGCATGCTAGATATTAGTTCACTTAAAATGAATTAAAATAAAGTTGATGGGATCTTCCTCTAAAACTGAAATTGAGACTAGTCTTTATAGGCCAAACAGCTATGAATCCCTTCTTCGTCGGTAGGCATATAAGACCTTACTCTCCATATGACCCCTTCTACGTTGGGTAAGTAGTTTGTGTTGACTTAGTTTACCTCAACATTATAATCCGAAGAGTTTCTCGTGATTATGATGCACTAAAGATAGAATTGACAGAAATTTATCGACCAAGAATTCTAACAGTAGAATTAGCCAAAAGGTTGGCTAATCAATTTACAGATAATTGAGTCTTAGGATCATTTATATAATTATTGAGGGAGGTCAATTGTATAAATGCTTGAGTCTTCGCGTTATAACAGTATTGCATTAGACTTAAATCATAACGATGAGAATGCTTATTATATTTTTCTTCTTTTCGCAGTGTAGAATACGTTTTATTTTGATAACACTGTTACAACAAATGGCTGGAAATAACGAAATCCCAATGCCAAGTGCCACACTTGGACGCGAGTCCTGGCTAAAAGCTTTTATGGACCACATGAATCAGTTCACACGTCTGAAAAATGACGGGTCCAACTTTGCGGACTGGGAGGCATCATTGCGGAATCTTTGCCATTCGACGGTAAGCTCAAGTACTTAACTGAGCCAATACCGGTAAACCCAGGCCCCAATGCAGGAGTTAACGAGTCACTTGCTTATAGTGACTTCGTCATGGAAGCGGATGCGATAAAGAACGTACTCATCTTTGCAATGGAAACCAATTTGAAAAGACGCTTCATTGCCCAAGGTGCAAACAAGATTTTCACCACGCTCAATAATGAGTTCTCAAAAGCACCGAGAATCGTTACTTTTGAGCATACATGTCGCTTCTTTGATGCGAAACTCCAGAAGGGCCAACCGGTTAGCCCACACATTCTTAACATGATTGAGAATGTCGAGAAATTGGAAGCACTTGATCGCAAAATCAGTGAGAGCATAGTCATTGACCGTATGCTTCATTCACTTCATGATGGTTTTGCCCTTTTCAGGGCAAATTACTACATGAATGACATGAAGAAAAGTCCTCATGAGCTACACTCACTTCTCGTATAGACCGAGAAGGATATGAAATTGAGTGGGAGCATGAAGCAAGAATGCTTTTAAAAAACGCGGAATGCTGCCCAAATAGGACTAGAAATTTCGGCCAAAACAAGCTTTTATAGCCGGCATGCTGCCCATTTCAAATCTCATTTTCAAATCAATCCTTCGTTTTTCAAAATCAATCCAAAAATATTTCTTGAACCTTAACCAAGCATGAAATGCGTCGAGTCGTGTCCGGGTCATGGCCGTGTTAGGCCGGGTGTGTTTCATTCTAAGAGTCTAGAACACGACCTTGTTGGGTCACCCAAGCTCACCTCTTGGGCCTTGAGTCATGTTGGTCGACCTTTTGGTCTAGGATAGTCCACAAAAACGCCCAAGCTAGGCCATTTAGGGCGTTTCACCCGAACGTATGGGCTATGTTAGTCCAATCACGGGTTTGGCCACACCGAGTCCGGTTTATAACCGATTTATGACAGTTTGAGTCATGTCGTTTTGTCGAGTCTAAAATGAACCAAGGTCTAGATCCAACCGTGATTCGAACCTTTGGTTAGTCAATCTCAAGTCGAGTCTTTGTTTGAGTCAAGTTGGGGTCGTGTCCTTAAGTGTGCAGGGGCTCTTACTTTAAATATTGACTCAGTACGGGGTTTTCTTGTAGAAAGGCCGCCAAAAACCCGACGTCAAGCAATGGAAGATGCTGTTAACAAGCTCACTGAGGCCGTGAACCTCATGATGACCCGAATGGATGCAATCGAGTCTAAGCTGAATGAAGATTCCCCTCCATCTACCCCACCTCTGACCGATCTGGAGAAACGGTTCAAGTTCATCGAAGACCGTTTGAAACTCTCCCAGGGGAAGAACATCCACTACGAAAATGCTAGGGCCTATGCCCCGGTTCAGGATAAGTTGCCCACGAACATGGTACTCACTGACATCCAAAAGTTCAAGGGCACCGAAGATCCAGTCCACCATGTTAAGGCCTATAAAGGTTACTTAGCACTGAAGGGAGTACCTGCTGACATGCTCTCTGAAATTTTGCCCAATCTCGGGTGAACACCGAAGGCGTGGTTCTATAATCTTGACCTTAAGAACTTCCCTACTTTCGAAGATATCACGGTGGAGTTACGTAAGCACTATCGACAATGTTGAGATTTAAACCAACATAAGAACATTGGAGGTGATGACACAGAAAGACAAAGAAGGCTTTACTGAATTCCTTGCAAGATGGCGCGCTGAAAGCGTGAAGCTAGCCAAGAAGCCTGACGAAGTTGAAATGGTAGATAAGTTCGTAAAGAATCTACGACCTATTTACCGCAATGCTCTGAAATACCAGAATTTTGGCTCTTTCAAAGAATTGATAAGAATCGGGATAAAGGTAGAAGATGATGTCATAAGGGCAGAGGCTGAAAAGCCGAAAGGCTACCAAGAGGCCTCATCGTCTAAGGGCAAGGCCCCAGCAACGGCTCATATTGATGAAGCTATCAATCTCTTAGAAGGGCAATCGAAGAAGTCGCAGCGCCAAACACCTAGGGCATTCACCGATATCGGATGCACTTATACATATGCTCTCCAAAGGCTCATAGCCCAAGGAAAGTTGAAGCCTATTGGTCCAACTCCGGACCCTCCTACTGATCAACAAGGTAAATGGTATAAACCAAATGCCTACTGTGCCTTTCATCAAGGGAAAGGCCGTGATACTGAAAGGTGCTATCGACTGAAGCACGAAATTCAAGACATGATTGAGAACGGAACGCTCCCGATCCCAGCTGTTAAACCTAATAACATCACCAATCCATTTGGCGATCACGCCAACTTTGTTTCTGTCGAAGACAATGTCGATTATTCCCATCTTATCCGCCCATGTCACTGGAAAGGAGTGTTTATCGGGAAAATATTTGTGGATTGCTCTGAATTCTTGCCAAACCCGAAGAATGAAATTCAAGTCGGGAGTCTTGCTCTAGAATGTACTCCTCTCATTAACGAAGTTAATAAAAGACAATTCGATTCACCAACCTTCATCATTGGCGTAGATCCTCAGAGGACTACCTCGGGATGGAGGCAGACCATCGAAGGGATCAAGGACAAAAGCCGAGCATCTAAGCTGACAGCTGAACAAGGGAAAGCTCAAGACCAGATTTGAAAAATTATGAGTCGGGATCTGTTTTCTTTCTTAGTCGAGTCGAGTCTAGGACTTTCTTTTCTTGAAGTTGAGTCGTTTGTTCCGCGATTACCTAGGGTGTGTCCTAGGAATCGTTCTTTCGAGTCTGTTAAACTTTTCTCATTCCAATAAAAAAGTTATAGTTTCGTTTCCAAATATGTCTTGTTTCCAATCCTCAATCATTCCGAAACATGATAAAATGCACAACACACTCAAAGGCATCCCTGGGGTAGAAATATGTCCCGTTTTGAAACGTAAGGTACAATAGGATTCCGTGTTTGATTCCTTTACCTATTCCATGTCTGGCGGTAGAAAACCTCCATCAGAACCAGTGCTTATGACAAGCTTTTAGATGATTCTATGACAAACCCGGACTAGCCCCTTGTTTCCCCTATCGATGATGGAAGGCAAGCCTTTTCCCCAACAAAATCACCCCATCTCGAAGAGAGAAGAAACCAACCCGTTCTAACAAGGAATTGTTCGTTCTTACCCAAATTAGTTGGCGTAGCCTAGTTTTCAAGGTGTATCCATTTATGACTAAGAGAATGAATAGAAGATCATTTTCAAAGAGAGAAAAAATGAAAAAGAATGAGAAAAAGAGAAGAATTGAAAAAATGGAAAAAAATGAAAAAAGATGAAAGAAAAAGGAAAAAAGATGAAAGAAAAAGGAAAAAAGAAAAAAGATGAAGTCATTGCAGAATGCTTTTGGTTGAATGTCGAAGTTACGGAAGCCAGAAGTCAAGTCAAGTACCCATAGTTGAAGTTCAATGGGCGAAGCCCAGAAGCTTAAGTAGTAACCTCTTTACCCTCTAAGTCCTTCCTGAGACAGTTACAAAGGGATAGTCGGGAATTTTGAGAATTATTTCGCTTGTGTTGTTACACCCAGCCTTTAGGGTCCAGACATGGAAATTTGAACCCACATCATTTTTCAACCCATTTGCACTCGTGGTTCATCAAACCCGAGACACCCATTCCAACCACATCAGTAGCCATAGCCCTTGGCCTTAGCACCACAAAACAAACCTTCAGAATGATGGTTTACCTTGCGAACCTATTTTTACCAAGCTCCACATCCAAAAGAACCAAAGCCTTTTGTACCAACCCTAGACGCGGGATTTAACAGTACCTTACAGGCTAGAATGGGATGCGACATGATACCTTAGGTGAAACCTTCGAGTGTGTACACACAATCAAAATGCCACGTTTATGCACCTTGATCGAACTACGTCGGATTTGATTTCGCTCCACGCGAATACGTAGGCAGTCCTTCAGAATAAGGGATTCAATTCACTCATCAACCAAGTTGTCATCTTGTCGGTTTCTTACGGGTCTTAACCAAGTCCAAATGAAGCCACCTTTGTTTGAGTCGGTCTTAGCACTCAATGTAGGCTAGGATGAGGATATAGGTTCAGATGAGTAGTGTCAAGTCTCGGAATGAGCTTTATCTAACGGTGTAGGCAAAGATGCTCAGTCAGATAGATGTGGGTTTGTGTTGGGAACAGAAAATATGAAAACCCCGCTGAAAAGAAAGAAGGCGTGGAAGAAAAATAGAAAAAGCCCGCTGAAAAGAAAGAAGGCGGTGGCAAGAAATGATGAAAACTCGCTGAAAAGAAAGGAGGCGAGGAGAAGAGTGACAGAATGTTCCCAACAAGAGTGATGTGTGATGTCTAAGTGTTCTCATAAAATCAGTCTGTGTTTAGTGTCTAGGCGAAGACAACGTTGTTGCTCCGTGAGTTTAATCCACCTTGTCAATGCCAAGTGATCTTGATTCCCATGTGTCCTCGGGAGCACGCCCGTGCCATACGATATCTCTGTCTCAAGTCCGATGGCCTTGTGATTCCCATTTGCCATCTTTTGGCGCCAGAGTGGGCGAAAACATTTGAATTAAAACCCGTGCACACTTACGATTTTATTTTCCTTTTTTGTTTTACGGTAGCGGGCTACGCCCACGTTGTTTACGGGTCATACGGAGTGTCTGAGTCGTATTTCATGCTCACCCATCAAGGTTCGATTTCAAAAAAATTTCAAAATTCCAAAAACTTTTTGCGCATTATGGATAGATGATCCAAGTCAAGGTTCAAATCTCAAAGTTCAAAATCAAATTTTGGGTCGACGACCCAACATCCAAGTGATTCATTTCAAATTCAAAATTTGGGTCGATAGCCCAATTATTCAAAATTTTCAACATGTTCAAATTTTGGGTCGATGACCCAGTCTTTCAAACTCAAATTTCGGGTTGCTGACCCAACATTCCAAGTGATGTCAAATTCAAAATTCGGGTCGATGACCCAATTATTCAAAATTTTCAAATTCAATTTTCGGGTCGATGACCCAATCTTTCAAATGATCTAATTTTAGGATCGATGATCCAAATGTGCTTATGTGATGATTATTGCAAGTACGTTTTTGTGTTTCAAATGTAGCAGGATATGCTTCAACTGGAGGCTCTAAAGTCTTCGACTTTAGAGCCATTGCAAACTGGGGGCTCTGAAGCCATTGGCTTCAGAGACCATTATCAAGATGAAATGGATGACATCCACTCAGAATTCAATTCAATAAAAGAGAGTGAAATGGAAGAATTCCGTAGCTGAAAGCAAATAATGAAAGTGGCGGCAACCTCCTTGGAAAGTCCCGTCCTATTCGGACAAGCGCCAGCAGATGATAAATTTTGGGCAAATGTCAGCAGATGATGAATTTTGGACAAATGCCAGCAGATGATAAACTTTGGGCATGTGTCGGCGATTCTTGCCGAACTACGACGCGGGTTTGATTCCGTCAGAAACGGATACGTAGGCGCCTAAGGATAAGGCTCAATCCACCATATATGCAATTTAGGGGTCGATGACCAACGATGATAACTCGACGCAACAGAAGGAAGAGTTAATCCCCGACGAAGTTTCAGGTATGATCTCTTCTTATGGCTGGCGAGCTTATATACGCAAGTCTAATGGACTATAAACGACCCGAAGAATCCTCAGGTCGAGAGGGACCTGGGGTATACTTTGACTTTCGCCTTGTCCAAGCCTCAGTCAAAGTGGGGGCTCTGTAGATACCCGTATCCGTCGATATTGGAATTTATAGAGAACCCGACAAACACCCGATGATGATAGGACACATGTATTCTTTAGTTGTCATTGTCATTATTTGGAGCTCGTTTTACGATGTAGAATGGGCGTCGTCGATGAAGTATTTTATTAATTTAAATGATATTTAAATTAATGTTTTTTTTTAAGTGAGTTCATTTTATTAATTTAAATGATATTTAAATTAAAGTCTTTTTTAAGGTGATTTCAATTTAATTTATTTTATTTTGAATTTATTTTCCCAAGTTTATTTTATTGAAAATAAAATAAATATTTGATTTGAAAAATCATTTTATGAGTATATTTGATTTGAAAAATCATTTATTTTAATGTGTTAATTGATTTGAAAAATCGATTTAAAAATCGAGAAAAACTCGTTTTAAACATGTGTTTTGAAGCCCGATTTTAGCTCGGTTTTTGAGCCCGTTTTCTTTACGAGTTGGCACGAATCTCGAGTACACTAACCAACCTAAGCCTCTACCCATCCAAACCCAGTTAGAACCCCATATCCATGGCCCAAATCACGTCCCAAATCACCCCGACAAACCCAAGAAAACACCAAGCGGACCCCCCTGTTTTGCAGCTCAATCCCGAGCCCAAAACCCGCTCCAAATACCACCAAAACCCGTGCCCATTAACCCTAACCCATACCCTAGTATCCTACCCATATTACCCTAGCTTAATCACCAAGAAAACCCCTCTCAAACCCTCACAAAAGCTGCTGGACAGCAGCTATGCGTGAGCAGGCCCGACTGCCTCTCCCTCTTTTTACCCTACTTTAACTCCTTATAAATACCACCCCTTCACCATACATTCATTCCTCTAAGTTCTCCATACATCCTACCTTCACTCACAAGCTTTAAACCTCAGAAACAAACCCTAATTGCCTCTCAAAAACCCTCCACAAAACCGACATCCAAACTGAAACAGTTTGTGTGTCCTCTTCGAAAAACAATTCGTTCCTCCTTCAAACCTCCATCAAAACTCGAGTTTCTTGTTCCTAATTAACCATACAACATCTATCTACACATTAGACAAAGATTTACGAGCCAAATTGCCCTTGAGAGTACACGAAATCCCTCGAAAAACAGCGTGTTATACACTCTGTTTTTCGTGATTTGTTCTGTCTGTCCGATTCTGTTTGTGCTCGTTTTTCGTGCCCAATAACTCAAAACGAGCAGGGGTTGCTTTAAGATCTATGTTCTCCTCTCTTTCTAGTTTTCAAAACATCTTTTAAATCGAATTTTCAACGTGAAACGAGGGAGAAATCGCTGTTTGAAAGTTGCTGTCCAGATTCGATAAAAACGCGTGTTTGCTTTGTTTCTTCGTCGACGACGGCCTCTCGAGATAAAATCTACCATCGATTACGACCCAAGACGGTGTCAACGATACATGTAGGTTGAGGGTGCATCAAATCCTCCTCTTTCTCCTTTTTTATCTCGTTTTTTATGTTTGTTTTTCTTATAGTTTGTTTTGTTTGTTTATCGCTTTTTATTTATCGTTTAAATTAACTATGAAACTAGTTTAGTCCGAGTATGAGTTAAAGTACCACCATGAACACCCGCGTTGACTTGAGATGGGAAAAGAAACCGCTACATCAGTCGGTCGTACACCCCCGTCTCATTTACATATCCTCGTGTTCAAGGTAGGGCATAAATAAAACGAATTTCTAACTTCCGTTCCTCGCTTTTGACCCTTTGTTTGTTTCGGCCAATTCGACCCACCTTAGGACCCATTGCATGTTAGTATGACTTCTGATTGTTAACATATAACTTATTTAGATGACATTAGATCAATTTAATAACCTAATTAGACACGATAGGTGGCTTCGACATAAGCTTTAAAATCAACTAACAATTCTGTAATTCAATCGAATGCATCTCTCTTTCACATAATTTCTCGCTAGTATGAGAGTGCGTGATTAGCACCTTCTTATTGACACTCGATGAGTTAAATTAATTAGCGAATTTGACCTAACTTGACCCCTTTTAGGCCGTGTAGAATGCCCCTTTGCGCGACATCATCTCAACCGATCAACGTCGTTTTCAACTTGTTTTCTAATTTGTTTCGAGTTCGTTTCCCAATCATTTGATATAACTAATGAACCTGACCTAGGACCTAGGGTAGCCGTGTTTGGTTTGGCCGTGATTTGGCCGTGTCTTTTGGTCCTTCTGGTTTCGTCCATTTTACGAATCGCTTGTTCTTTATCGCTTTGTAACTTGTAATTTATCGTTTGTTCATCGAGTTGTAATTTTCAAGTTAGTTTCCCTTTATCGAGTCAAAACCTCTTTCAAAAACCTTAGTTTTGTTTGGTTAAATGGTTGTGTCCCAATGCATGTAAGAGCGTAGTAAATCGCATGTTGTTTAAAGCAACATGGCCCGGTTTATGCTAATGCATGCTTTGGTGCGTAGCCCTATGTCTAATTCGATGATATTAAGTGAAAGCACACATCACGAGGAGTGACCCAAGGCCGTGAGTCATGTAAGCCGTGGGCCACCCCTCTTGTCGCGATTTCTAGGCCGATTGGCCGTGTAATGTGTCGTGTACGGTTTTGTATGTAGTAATTGTATTTAGATCGAGTTGTATCTTTAATTTATTGTTGTGTCGGCATGAAATGCCTGGTTTGTAATAGGTAGATCCCAACGGCTCCCCCATTCCCCCTAAGCCTTGTTTGCTTTCGTTTATATGTTGCTTAGATCAATCAACCCACATGCTAAATTACAACTTTGACAAAGTTAGTTTAGTTGCATCTAAATCGACATAGAAACTTCACATGTTAGGGTTAAAACGATGTTTGCATATCATATATCGTAGTAGCTATGACCTTGTTTGAAATCCATACTTGACTTAGTAGAGGCCGTTATTGACGGGCGGGGTTGGGTGTCCTTATGGGCTTCCTAACACGTACCCTCACCCCTTACTCAAGATCTATGGTTTGTGGATCCGTCTAAATACCATTGGATTACGAGAGTCATTCAAATCGAGTGATATAGGGTACAAGTCTTTATCTTTAATCACTCGTAGTCGATTGGCTTTATGCTTTTCGATGAAAGGTGTAAAGTTGACTTGAACGGTTCCAAGTTCCCAAAAAACTTGGTGGCGACTCTAATATGTCTTAATTCGATTCGAAAGAACCTCGAGTCGATTATGCCTAGTGTGGATCCCGCGGACGCAGTTCCCGAGGGCCTTGTCCACACCATCATCTTAGTTTATTCATTCTCGCATGCTAGATATTAGTTCACTTAAAATGAATTAAAATAAAGTTGATGGGATCTTCCTCTAAAACTGAAATTGAGACTAGTCTTTATAGGCCAAACAAACTATGAATCCCTTCTTCGGTAGGCATATAAGACCTTACTCTCCATATGACCCCTTCTACGTTGGGTAAGTAGTTTGTGTTGACTTAGTTTACCTCAACATTATAATCCGAAGAGTTTCTCGTGATTATGATGCACTAAAGATAGAATTTACAGAAATTTATCGACCAAGAATTCTAACAGTAGAATTAGCCAAAAGGTTGGCTTATCAATTTACAGATAATTGAGTCTTAGGATCATTTATATAATTCTTGAGGGAGGTCAATTGTATAAATGCTTGAGTCTTCGCGTTATAACAGTATTGCATTAGACTTAAATCATAACGATGAGAATGCTTATTATATTTTTCTTCTTTTCGCAGTGTAGAATACGTTTTATTTTGATAACACTGTTACAACAAATGGCTGGAAATAACGAAATCCCAATGCCAAGTGCCACACTTGGACGCGAGTCCTGGCTAAAAGCTTTCATGGACCACATGAATCGTTCACACGTCTCGAAAAATGACGGGTCCAACTTTGCGGACCGGGAGGCATCATTGCGGAATCTTCGCCATTCGACGGTAAGCTCAAGTACTTAATCGAGCCAATACCGAAACCCAGGCCCCAATGCAGGAGTTAACGAGTCACTTGCTTATAGTGACTTCGTCATGGAAGCGGATGCGATAAAGAACGTACTCATCTTTGCAATGGAAACCAATTTGAAAAGACGCTTCATTGCCCAAGGTGCAAACAAGATTTTCACCACGCTCACTAATGAGTTCTCAAAAGCACCGAGAATCGTTACTTTTGAGCATACATGTCGCTTCTTTGATGCGAAACTCCAGAAGGGCCAACCGGTTAGCCCACACATTCTTAACATGATTGAGAATGTCGAGAAATTGGAAGCACTTGATTGCAAAATCAGTGAGAGCATAGTCATTGACCGTATGCTTCATTCACTTCATGATGGTTTTGCCCTTTTCAGGGCAAATTACTACATGAATGACATGAAGAAAAGTCCTCATGAGCTACACTCACTTCTCGTATAGACCGAGAAGGATATGAAATTGAGTGGGAGCATGAAGCAAGATGTTCTCATGATTTCCAACAAGAATAAGGGTAAAGGCAAAGCTCCCGGCGACCTAACTGTAGGAAAGCCAAAGTTTAAGAAGCCAGGAAATCGTAAGAGTGGGCCTGGTGAGACTAGTGGCTCACAAGGTAAGGCAAAGAGCAAGGGCGGTGACATTGAGTGCCACCATTGTCACAAGATTGGACATTGGAGGAGGAACTGTCCCGTGTACCGTGAGAACATAAAAGTAGGCCGCGTCACTCCTGTTGGTATGTCATCTTATATTCATATGATTAAGATTAACCATGCAAGTTTCGGAACTTGGGTACTTGATACTGGTTGTGGTTTTCATCTGTGTTATCATTTGCAGGGCCTAAAAAACATCACACCTCTCGGAAAGGGTGATGTGGACCTGCGAGTCGGGAATGGAGCTAGAGTTGCTGCAGTCTCAAAGGGAACATACGTAATCCAACTCCCTAGTGGTTTTGAGTTATATTTATATAACTGTTACTATGTACCCAGTTTGTCTAAGAACATTATTTCTGTTTCCGTACTTGATAAAGACGGTTTTTCATTTTCAATAAAAGATAATAGCTGTATTTTCTCTTTCAATGAAATGATTTATGGCAAAGCAGTTTCCATGAATGGAATTTACATCTTAGATCAAGCCACGGATATATTACACGTGAATAATAAGAAATTAAAGGTTGGTGACAAAGATCAAACTTATCTATGGCATTGTCGAATGGGACACATAAATGAAAAACGTGCAAAGAAACTCGTCGAGAATGGGACTATTCCCGCATTCGATTTTTCTACATTTGGCACGTGTGAATCATGTCTTATCGGCAAAATGACTCGAATTTCCTTCAAAGGTATTAGAATACGCGCTAGTGACCTATTAGGACTCATACATACTGATGTATGTGGACCTATGTCAATTACCGCTAGAGATGGCTATAGATATTTTATCACTTTCACGGACGATTTGAGTAGATACGGATATGTCTACTTAATGAAGCATAAAAGTGAGTCCTTTGAGAAATTCAAGGAATACCAGAATAAGGTTGAGAACCAACTGGGTAGAAAGGTCAAAGCACTCCGTTCAGATCGGGGTGGCGAATATCTTTCAAGTGAGTTTGATCAACACCTTAAAGACTGTGGAATCGTTTTACAGTTAACTCCACCTGGAACACCTCAATTAAATGGTGTGTCCGAACGGAGAAATCGAACACTACTTGATATGGTTCGATCCATGATGAGTCACACGGTAGTACCTGATTTATTATGGGGTTTTGCTCTTTTGTCAGCTGCTCTTATACTTAACCGAAGTCCGACTAAAGCTGTCGACAAGACTCCATATAAAATGTGGAAGGGAACGGTCCCTAACTTGTTCTTTATTCGGGTATGGGGCTGCGAGGCCTATGTCAAGTGGAGACACGAGGATAAGCTCGGCCCGCGATCGACCAAGACATACTTTATTGGTTATCCAAAAGGAATGTTTGGTCATTACTTCTATTCACCTACCGAACATCGAGTTTTTGTTGCGGCTAGTGCGACGTTCTTAGAGAAATAATTTCTCGAGAACAAGTCAAGTAATAGAACCTCCGAGCTGTCGGAGATTCAAGAACCAACAACCGAGGAACAGATGGAGGAAGTTGTTCCTTCAACTGATGATACGGTTAATATTCCTCAGGAACCTAGGAGGTCGGGTAGATTCTCTAATCCTCCAGACAGATACATTGGTATGGTCGAGGAGAATGACGTTTTGCTCCTAGAGAGTAATGAACCCGCTATCTATAAAGGTGCCATGGCCTGTTCCGACTCAAAGCTATGGCTTGAAGCCATGCAATCCGATATGGACTCCATGTATGAGAATGACGTATGGGATCTAGTTGATTTACCTAATAAGATAAAACCTCTATAGTGCAAATGGCTTTACAAAATAAAGCGTTATGTAGATGGGCAACCAGACACCTATAAGGCACGACTAGTGGCAAAAGGTTTCACTCAAGTGCACGGATTACATTATGATGAATTTTTTGCACACGTAGTTATGCTGCGTTCCATTCGGATTATCTTAGCGGTTGCCGCTTTTCATGACTATGAAATTTGGCAAATGGATGTGAAAACCGCCTTCTTAAACGGTTATTTGGAGGAGGAGTTGTACATGGTGCAACCCGAAGGTTTCATAGATCCTGAAACTTCTAAGAAAGTGTGCAAGCTTAAGCGTTCCATTTATGGACTTAAGCAAGCTTCTCGGAGTTGGAATCATCGTTTCGACCAGGTGATAAAAGAGTATGGTTTCACTCGATCGGTCGAGGAACCATGCTTATATATCAAGTCGAGTGGGAGCAAGATTGTTTTCTTGATATTGTATGTCGATGACATACTCTTGATTAGGAATGACATTCCTCTCTTATCTTCGGTTAAAGGATGGTTGAAGAACCATTTCCAGATGAAAGATCTGGGTGAGGCACAACGCATATTGGGAATCCGTATCTATCGAGATAGATCACGACGGACGTTATCATTGAGTCAGGAGTCTTATTTGGATAAGATTCTAGGAAGGTTCAGCATGACCAACTCCAAGAAGGGGAACCTTCCAATGACGTATGGGATGCATTTGAGCAAGTCTCAGTCACCCACGACGCCTGAAGGGATTGAGCGCATGAGTCGTGTTCCTTATGCATCAGCCATAAGATCAATCATGTATGCCATGATATGCACACGTCCAGACGTGGCATATGCATTGAGTATGACGATTCGGTACCAAAAGAATCCAGGTGAAACACACTGGATAGCTGTTAAAAACATCCTTAAGTACCTACGGAGGACTAAGGATAGGGTATTGACTTATGGCGGAGATACTAAGCTATGCGCAATCGATTACGCAGATGCTAGCTTCCAAACGGATCGAGATGATTCAAAATCTCAGTCCGGGTTCGTCTTCACTCTTAATGGTGCTGCGGTTAGCTGGAAGAGTTCCAAACAGGATGTTGTAGCAGATTCTACTACTGAATCCGAGTATTATGCCGCTTCGGAAGCAGCAAAGGAAGCTATATGGATGCGTCAATTCTTACAAGGACTTACGATAGTTCCTAGTTCGAATGACCCGATCACCATCTATTGTGACAATAGAGGTGCCATCTTCCAGGCTAAGGAGCCTAAGTCTAGCAACAAGTCTAGACATGTACATCGGAAGGCTCACATGATCCGTGATTACGTGGAGTAAGAAGAGATAGTGATTGACAAGATAGCTTCGGTTGACAACATCGTGGATCCTCTCACTAAACCGTTGAATTATGATAAGCATGAAGGGCACGTTGTTTCCATAGGAATTAAACGTGTTCCTGAGTTGTAGTAGTTGATTATGGATTCGATACATTATCTTTTTCATATACTATTTATAACTTCATCGTTTTATTTCATATTTTGTTTTTCATGTGGATTGTACTGACAACATTGAACACCACAAAGTGAACTGAATTACATTATATTTGTTTTGGTCCGTAATCGCCTACATGAGCTGATAACTCTGGCTATTATATTGTGCAGTCGATTGATGGTGGCTTCAACGAGCCATAAGTCAAACATTTGGCTGATCGATCACGGATACGAGTTATAACGATACCTCGTAGGACAATTTTTGTGACAACGTAATGGAGTCATAAATGTTTAAAAATATTCGGTGCCAGGTCGTGGATTGGATGTCCATTGTGTTCCTAAAGTCGATTATTTTGACTATCGACTGTCTCTTGAGATTAAGGCAGTTTTTGGGTGACTTTGGTTTCTTTCTCATGGTCTGCCGTAACAGGAGGCTAAGCAGTTTTTTTTCTGGGTCATTTCATACTGTGCTTATATCTGCAGGATTCGAGTTGAAGAAAATATCCAACCTTTATCAGGTTTAGTTATTTCTCAGGGCTACTCGAGGAGTTGTAACTGAAATGCATGGTCATGCTCGAATGATGATTCGTTTATCAGTTAAGTTACTCTCTAGTCGGGGAAACCACTCTTAATATTGATCACTTGTAAAATACGACCTTTGTGAATACGGATTTTGCAAATTGTTTTACATTGAGTGGGAGAAATTTTAGGATATGAGAATCGGTTATCGCACATACACTTGTGAGGACAAGTGGGAGATTGTTGGAGCTTGTGTCCTCCACAGTTAGTGTGATAACGTATATAAATCTCTTATAGGTTCACAAGGGTATACTTTGTATTTTATCAGTTGATTAACGATTACCTAATAATGGTTGGCTTGCTGGAAAGTTTGACGTTATTATCATACTGATGGCGGTGATCAACTGGTCCCTAAAAGTCACACCTAAAGAATGTGTTTGAGAGATGTGATTATGGAAATGTAATCACATTGATGCCTTATATGACTAAAAGGTTAGTCCATGTATTTGACTAAACAGTTAGTCAATGTGATGATGAGACGATTATTTAATACCGATTAAATAATATTAGCTGAGATGAATTAACTGTCAATTCGTAAATTGAATATAAACTGTTATATTTAATTAATGTATATAATGTTAGCTTGAACGAATTAAGATGTTAATTCGTAATTAAACATAACCGGTTATATTTAATTAGCTAATTATAAATATGCGATATTTATAGTTAAAGTATATATTATACGAGATTGTCATAATAAATTATTACAGACCGGCATTAATAAATCGACTGCAAGCTGTTGTGTGTAGACTTATTAATACGGAATAAAATAAATGACAATTTATAAATAATACACTTTATATACATTTTGTAAACTACCAAAATAAGAAGATTTAATCTCATTATT
Organism: Silene latifolia; assembly: GCF_048544455.1. Taxonomy (NCBI): domain Eukaryota; kingdom Viridiplantae; phylum Streptophyta; class Magnoliopsida; order Caryophyllales; family Caryophyllaceae; genus Silene; species Silene latifolia. Next base: position 27,638,936 of record NC_133529.1, read on the forward strand.
TTTGGTAGGTGGAAAAACCGAAAATAAAAAGATAATTCCTCTTATTTTTCGGTTGGATTGGCCGAAAAATAGGAAAGAAAAATCTACCCTATTTCACTCCCTCACACGGTTTTAAGGGGAGTGTGGGACTCATTTTTCTAACCTAATTTTTTTGACCTAACATTCTCTCATCAAACAAAACACAAAAAAACCCTAAATTAATTAGTGAATTTGGGGATCTCATTCTAGCAATTTGAGGGGCATTTCTCGGAGCATCTTGGGTGCAACAATTAGGAGAATATCATTTTGATATTGTTCTTAGGCCTAATTTGCTAGGACCAAAGGTTGATTCTTAATCTTTTCTATTTTGTTTATGCAATTTCATTTATGACTAGTATTCATAATCATAATTTCGTTATAATCCTAATAATCTTAAAGGAAGTATACCGATATTTCCTACAATAATTGCATCCATGTTTAAGATTAGATGTCGTTAGTAAGAAATAAACGAGCAACTAGTAAGTTTAAATAATGTTAGTACGATTATACTATATAATGTGGTTTTGCTATTTAGAAGTAAATCGAAGATTGTTGTTATTAATTTATCCATCAATTGGTGTTGTGTTGGAAATAATAGTTGTCTTATGTTACAATGTGTATTACATGTTTTGTGATATTACAACAAATGGTTTGTGTATTCCTGTTGTTTGATATCTCGAACTTCGAGGACGAAGTTTATTTTTAAGGGGAAGGAATGTGATACTACAAATGTTTTGAGTTATTATTATGACATATTGTGATAAGATTGGTGTGGTTGATAATCGTAAATGGATAGTTGTGTACACATAAGTTGGATGGTGCTCAGTTGTGTGGATGTTTATAAATGTTGTTATAGTAGTAATGGGCGAACTTCGAGACGAAGTTCGTTTTAAGGGGGGAAGACTGTAATACCCCTTAATTTGATAAAGTATTTATATGAATAATTTATGTAATTCAAATAATTAATTAATGGCATTGATAATAATAATCGCAATTAAGACGATAATTGAATAATAAAATAAATAAGCAAGTCGGGAATAGGTCAAAGGGAGCAAGTGGGCTTTGGGCCGTGTGCCATGGGTATGTGGACCGAAATTATTAATCCAGTATGAGTATGGCCGGGAATTGTTTCGGGATTTAATAAAAATAATAAAGAAATAATAATAAGTAAAGGTAATAATAATTTTATTAATAGTTATCCTAATAATATTAGTGTATGGTAATAATAAAATTAGTAAAATAAGTATGTGGTGATATTATTTATGGAAAGCTAATATAATGTGTAATATATAGTAATAATAATAGAATTTATAATAGTAATAATAATTGTATAATTGTAATAAGGCAATAGTTTCCTAATTGGCCTCATATACTCTCCAAATTTAGACTATAAATACCATGATAGCTGAAAAATAATTCAAAAAAAAGAAGAAGGAAGAGATCTAAAAGAAAGAAGAATAGAATTAAGGAAGAGAAAAGCAAAGGAATTAACTTTTATTATCGCCTCAAGGTGACGGGTTGTTGGAAATTTATATTTGATTATTTTGCTTTGCTTGGATTGCTATTTGGGAGTATTTGCTGAAAAGGTAGGATAACGATTCTACTAGACTATTTATTTGTCATTTAATTGGATGTTGTAGATTGTGTTGTTTGGATTACTGGATTATTACATATTTTGCATATTGTGATTAAAGGCGGTTATATTGATTATTCCTGAGACGGTGTGGTTGGTAGCCATAGTTGTTGCTACTGTTGGTTTGATAATGGGTTGGATATCAGGTTTAGCCTGGCTGACATCATGGTAAGAGCCTTCGGGTGATGTGATATACACTTACTGGCTGAGGTAGACATCATGGTAAGAGCCTTCAGGTGATGTATTATAAACTTACTGGCAGACACCGTTTAATACCTTCGTGGTGGTGTAAGGCCATAGGCTGGTTCTGTAGACCTGTCTCTGGTGTGTCTACTCAGCTGGAGGTTGAGGGCTGAATTGTGACTCAACGAGAGGTTGGGGGCTGAATTATGAGAGTAGTTGGTTTGGCATTTATGTTTGAATCTTTATACTATTTATACTATCTGTCTTGAGATTGTTATCCTACTCAACCTCGTGGTTGACCGTGTATTCCTGGACACCTGTGATGAACCATAATGGGGAGCAGATTTGACAGGTACTAAAGATTAGCTGACTTGGGAGCTTATGGGAACGCGTGAGGACTTGGCTAGTCTACCTAGAAGTCTAGACCACATAGATTGTTTAATCCCATTATTTATTTCCGCTGCGAGTTGTAATTAATTTTATATTATATCTAGTTTGGATAAGTTGTGATAGTATGTAATCGCTAAGTTTTAATTAAAGTACTTTGGTTTGTTGTACTTTGTTATTCACTACTTTGGGAAACCAAGATGGTAACAATCCTATTTATTGGGAATGTCTTGCTAAAGGCTCCTAAATAAATAGGGGTGTTACAATCTTCTTCCTCAACTGTTGGCTCCACAACCTCCAAACCTCTTCTTAATCTAACTAGGCTAAGAGACCTGTCAACCTTATTTATCAATGATCCCTCATCTTCTTCAATAAACACTTCTTTTGCCCTAAGATCCTCCTCTCCTATAGTGAAATCAACATCTGATTGGTCCTCTTTTGAATCCTCTTCAGACACCTCAAAATCCCCATCTAAACCCTCATCACCTTGTACTATCTTTTCCTTACCTTTACTTAATTTTTTAGGTTTTCTCCTTGGCTTCAACTTTGACTTAGGCTTCAAAGATATACCCTTACCCTCACTAGATCTGGCCTCTAAACCATGACCAGTATAGTCAAATAGCTCATCAAACTCATCTTCAAATTCCAGTAGCTTTGCTTTGCCCTTACCCTTTTCCAAAGCCTTTGCCTTTGCCTTACCCTTATCCTTTTCAACAGGAGCTCCTTTACCCTTATTGTTTTCAATTTCAGCTGCTTTAGCCTTACCCAAGTGCAGATCAGTTGACCTCAAGTTTATTTTTCTTTTTCTAACAGGGGCAACACCCACACATTTCACTGCCTTACTGACTTTTGCACCCACATCTTGCCTTATTAATTGAGCTGGTTTACTGGTACTATCATTTAAGACAGTGTGTTTGGGAGGGGTGATGATGAGTTTAGTTTTATAGGAGAAGAATGGTTTCTTGGGCTTTTTCTGATAGGGGTAACAGGTTTGGGCTTCAAATTTGGTTGGGATTTTGTAGTTGTGGTAGTATTTTCACACACTGTAGGAGCTTTTTCAATGTTGATTTTTGGAATTTATTGAAGGAATCTTGGAGGTGTCAGTAGTTAAAGGCATGGTCCAAATTTCAACATATAAATCAATCCTATTAAATTTATCCCTTGACTTGATGACCTCATCCATGTCCTCATCTTTACATATCACTGTCTTATCACTAGTGAGATTCTTACCAAACTTTCTAAAATAAACAATTGGTAGAACATTTTTAGGGACAACTTTTCTTGCAAGATCAACCAAAAACAACCAACTCAATTGATTCGAATAAACTTCAGGGGTGACATTAGTAGAACCTCCAAAATATTCAGTTTTATGCTTAACATATCTAAATTTCCCCCCCCAAAATACATCCTAATATCAAGTCTAATTGGTGGGTCATTGTTCATCCTACATAGAAATTAATAAATCACAAAGTAAATCAAACAATAATAATGACCAGGAACCCAAAATCAAACACTAATAATAACAAGTAACACAAATTAAGATGAAGAATGATGTTGTAAAAAAAAAACCAATAACTATTTTACCCAGATTTCAAACAATTGATTTATTAATTTACAAGAGTAGGATGAAGAATCATACCTGCGTTTCAAATTTCAGAGGCCGAATGTTGGAGATGATGGGCGACTAAGGAATCGTGCCACTGAAGAATGGTGATGATGAATGATGAAGAGAAGATTTAGGGTAATTTGAAAGGTTATTTGAGAGGATGAAGAGAATATGAATTGTGTATTCTGTAAGTTTGGAGTGAACGAAATGAATTAGAGGAAGATGATGGGTTTGATGTTATAAAAAGGGTACTTTTGTCATTTTAGGGGAGTATCAGTGAATAAGTGGCAGTTTCAGGCCATTTGGTACTACTTGTTGATCAGAGCAATTAAGCTGGTACTCTTTACAAATTAAATTTTATGTTGGTACTGATTATGAAAAATGGTGATTATATTGATACTCTTTATCAATTTACACTTATATTTTCTACTTATAGATTTTATATGTCCCACATTGAAAAATAATGTAGGTGTGATAAATATACTACGTTTAAATAATATAATTAGAATTGTGTTAAAAAAAATTCTATCATTAGAGTATAGGTTCATATCATTTGCACATATTTTAATTATGATAAAAAAAATAGAAAATAAACGTATGAATATTAATAGATAATATAGTATTTGCTTATTATTAAATCGGGTTGGATGTCGAATTAGGTTAAAAAAATATGGTGTACTTTTAAATATGTTATTCGTCTCACATTGAAAAATAATGTAGGTGTGATAAATATATACTACGTATAAATAGAAATATATTGAATCTCTCAAAGTATACTTATTATATAAGAGACTTTAAACATAATCTTGAATTAAATGTTAAATTTTTAAAGTTGTAACATTTTTTTAGGTGGGAGAAAGAGCGATAAAATGGTCAATATTATAACGGAAATTTTTCATGGTACCCTCGAACTTTGGTAGATTACACATAATACCTCTAATTTTAAGTTTCTACATATAATACCCTTGTGTTTACTTTTTTCATAACGCCGTTACTCCTATGAGTAACTAGATGAGTAATTGAGCATGTCATGCTATTTGTGTTTTGTTATTTAGGTATTAAATGTTAGTTTATTAAATAAAATATGGATTTAGGAATTAGATGATGAAGTGTTTGTGTAATAGATAACAAAAGAAAAAGGCGTCACGAGTCATAGGAGTAATGGCGTTTTGACGGAAGATGTCAAATGGTATTCTGGGAAAGAAAAAGGTGAACACAGGGGTGTCATTTGTAGAAACTTAAAATTAGGGGTACCATGGGTAATCTATCAAATTCAAGGTTACCATGAGAAATTTCCAATATTATAATGATATAGTTAAATAAATTTTCATTTAAAAGAGAAAGATATCCGTACCAATAAAACAATAAAGGGGGTATTATTTTTTAATTGTTATTTTATTGCCACGTCATCAAACTTAACGTCCATTTAACAGCCTTTACATTAGGAGGTACCATGGGCAAAAAAATGGAACCTCAAGGGCACCATAGGCAGATTCTTAAAAGTAGGGGTAACATGGAAAATTTGACAAAATTAAGGGGTAGCACGAGAAATTTCCGTATCTCAATTATGATAAAAAAATTTCGAAGAAAAACAATGTACAAATATTAATGGAGAGTACTTGATCATATTATTAAATTTAAATATAACTATTAGATATAATGAGAGCAATTGTCCGTATTCGGTATTCGGGATATGGTTGGATGTCGAACTAAGTGCAAAAAAGATGGTGTAATTCTGAGTATGTTATTTGTCCCACATTGAAAAACAATGCATGTTTTATGAATATATATACTACGTATAAATAGTAGAATTGTCCCACATCAGAAAAATAATCTAAGTTTGGTGAATATATTACCTATAAATAGTAGAATTGTCCCACATCGAAAGATTAGTATAAGCTGGGATGATTATATGATTATAAATAGGAATTAACCCACATTATAAATAAGTAATTATCCCGTTGCAACGCACGACATTCAAACTAGTTACACATAAATCAATGCAATTAATCCATATATTAAATATTTATTTTCTTTTTTAGTTTCTTAAATACAACTCATTCATTTTTTTTTTTTTTTTTTATAACGAGGGAACCCGCAGCCGTTACCCCTGCAAACCACGTATACCAGGTAAACCACCCGAGAATGGGTCTCTTGGGAATTTCACCCAAATTTTAACCACTAGACTTCACCCTTACGGGCTACAACTCAGGGCTTGCTTGGATTGAGGGTAATAGGAGGGGAATGAATAGGGGAGTAATATGCGAGGTGTATTTCTGTTTGGTATGCGGGTAATTATTCACCTCCTGGAATTATTACTCTTGTGAAGGGGTAATACATTACCCACCCTCCCCCCTGAGTAATGATTAAGGGAGTAAAAGATCTACCCACTAATCATTACTTTTATGCCAAACATATCATCAAGGAACTCATTACCCCATTAATTAATTTCCCCAGTAACTATCGCCCAATAAAACTTACCCCCTTAATAATTCAATGGATTCCAGACAAGCCCTCATTCATAACCCTTAAAAAATTAACGAAATTGATTAGAAATAACACCAACTGAAATTGGAAAAAGAAAAGAGTCCGCAAAAAGTCTTCCTTCAACCTTTCCTTCCCCCACCTCAGGCTTTGTTAGATTCTCTTTCCACCCTTTCACCAATCTCACGAGATTCGCACCATACCAACCACACCACCCTCATTCATTACACTCACTACCTCACTCACTCTTCCTCATCATTAATTAATTACATTATTACCCCCGCCAACCACATCTCACCCCACCCCACCCTCACCCCGATGCGGCGCCGCCGCCACTATTAAATGGGCTGCGTCCTCGGCCGCCGCGCCGCCGGCGACCCTCCGCCCTCCGGACCACCACTTTCTCCATCGCAGCAGGCGAGCTTCACTCGCCGCGCGTCGTCTCTCACTTTAGGAAGAGACAAAGACGCGTTATCGTCTGCGTCGTCGTCTAAGTCCAAGATTGTTAGACATTCTTCTAATTTTCAGACGGATGAGCTCCGGCGTCACGTGCTTGACCCCTACGGTGGTGGTCCTACCACTCAACATGGTTGGCCTACCTGGCTTGCTGACGTCGTTGGTGATTCCATTAATGCCTTCTCTCCTCGTCGTGCTAGCACCTTCGAGAAGCTCGATAAGGTTTCTACTTTTTTTTTTATTGTTTTATTTTAGTGAAGATTTGTTCATGATAATTTTACTCAGCATTTCAATCGATTACTGTTAATGTTTTTTTTTTTTTTTCTAAGTTTTAAGTGATTTTTATGAAGATTTGTTTGCGATGATGATTAGCTATAATGACTGAGTATTTTTTTTCCGGCATTTCAATCGTGACAGCTTTAGTTCTTTTACTTCTTTAGATTTGTTTCGATGATTATCAGCCTATAATGATGGAGTTTCTTTTTTCGGCATTTCAATTCCAATTGATTAGTTTTGCTTTTTTTTTTTTTTTTCTTTCAGTGATGTATGCTAAGTTTAGTTCTTGATAATGATTAGCTTTTAATCATTGGTATATTTATGGTTTGTTTGATCCAGCATTTCAATCGAGTCGATTTTTGGTCAACATTTCATATGATTGTTTAGCTTTACTACTTGCATCTTTAAAAGTTTATATGATGATTAGCTTGGTTTGGAATTTAGGTGATTAATTAACATTAAGATTAGTTCCCAATAATGACTAGCGTTTAATTATTGATATTTGATTGTTTGTTTCACTCGGCATTTTAATCGATTCAATTTTGTGTCAACACTTCATATGATTAGCTTTTCTACTTGCATCTTAAAATTTACTTTGATTACTGAGCTTGGTTTCGAATTTTAGTGATTAATGTAAAGATTAGTTTGAAATATTGATAAGCACTTCGTGATTGATTTTTGATTGTTTGTTTACTTGGCATTTTAATCGATTCAATTTTGTGTCAAAAGTTCATGTGATTTGCTTTCCTACTTGCATCTTTATAGTTTATATAATTTGTTGGATTATAAAAGCACAATGATTAAGTTAACCAAGCAATATCCGGGGTATATCAATCGTCTTTGTGTCAAAAATTCGTATAATTAGCTATTTAGCTCTATAACTTGCTTCTTAGAAGTTCATATGGTTAGCAATTTTAATTAATTATTTTATTCGTCTAAATTGATGTTAGATTGGTTTGGAATTTTCAGATTGGGCAAGGAACATATAGCAATGTATATAAGGCGAGGGATTTGGTAACAGGGAACATAGTAGCATTGAAGAAGGTTAGGTTTGATAATTTAGAGCCAGAAAGTGTGAAATTTATGGCGAGGGAGATTGTAATTTTGAGTCGTCTTGATCATCCTAATGTTATTAAGCTTCAAGGTTTAGTTACTTCCAGAATGTCATCTAGTCTCTACTTGGTTTTCGAGTACATGGAGCATGATCTTGCTGGTCTTTTTGCTTCCCTTGGCGGAACCAAGTTCACCGAGCCACAGGTTTTTTTCCACCTCTCGTTTTGATTGATGATCCCTAGATTGATTTTGCTGTTATTGGGTTCTTATGCTTCTTGTAGAAGTCCAGGTTGTATATTCATTTCAAGCTTTTCGTTATTTTGCATGTCTTGTAGTGAGTTGTATCGACTATTGACGTTTCATGAAGAGGGGAATCTTAAACATTAAGGGTCCTCACGTACCCCGATTTTATTTTCAGTTGGGCTATCATATGGATATGAAACATTTAAGATTTTTTGTCATTTGTATTGGAAACTTGGGTTTATCTAGGACTTCATGACTAATTTGGTCCCCCTCCCTTTTGTGACCTTCCATCACAAGAACAAGACAAGCTGCGGATAATGCAAAAAGTGACTGTCAGAAGTCACTGAAGTAGGGGATTATCTGAGTTTTGGAGTAATATATGAGCTGGTGTTTTCTTATGTTCCATCATTTTCTTTATAATCTTATCATTATATCTGAGTTTTGAAGTCCGGTCCAGTTATGATATTATGTTGTGGGCGGATTTTGCTTGTCCATCCTTTCTTCTTAAAAATCTGGGACTACGCAAATTCTCTCATAGTAACTATAATAGTATACTGTATATATAAAGCCTCACCTTGTAGGAGCCTTCCGGCATTGGAGCAGTGTTGTTTGTTGTGAATCGTGATTTATACCTCGTCCAATTCTCGGTACCCCATTGGAAGTGAGCCTTATTAGAACAATTCAAAATGTAATAATGGTACTCGTATTTTTAATGGTTAAAAGTGTAAAAATTTACTTTTAAGTGGATGTAAATTAAGTCACATCATAGCTGGAGCATTAGAACAATTCTGGCTGTTTGATTCGAGAAGAGGATGTTCCTGTCCCCACTTCCTTCCATTTTTTCTGTGCCATCAAGCTCTGTGTAGTTGCTTGTGGTTTAAGGGATTTTATTGAGAATTTTTTCCTCTGTTTGTTTGATACCATAATTGATTTTATCTTTGATTTGTGCCTCTAAGACGCAGTCTCACTCACGGTCATGAGAATGATGAGATCTTTAGTGATGTCTTCATTTCTTTATATGGTTAATGTATCTAGGGAGTAATAGGAATATCTTTCATAGATACAATAATTTTTCTGCTTGCTAGTCGTGAGTATATAGAGGTGTTATATTGCAGCCCCTCTTTGTGTTCTGCAGATTAGCTTTTTTACAAGTACAAAAGCTGAGTTCTTTTTTTATTTTTTTTAGGTCAAATGTTACATGAAACAATTATTTGCTGGGCTTGAGCATTGCCATAACAATGGTGTTTTGCACCGTGACATCAAGGGCTCCAATCTCTTGATCGACAATGAAGGGGTCCTTAAAATTGCTGATTTTGGATTAGCAACATTGTATGAGCCCCATCAAAAGCAACCAATGACTAGTCGAGTTGTTACTCTCTGGTATCGTCCTCCAGAGTTACTTCTAGGAGCCACCTCGTATGGTGTTGGTGTTGACCTTTGGAGCGCTGGTTGCATTTTGGCAGAGCTGCTTGCTGGAAAGCCAATTATGCCAGGCCGAACAGAGGTTTTGCACTTTTCTGAGATCTCAGAGCTTAACTGCCAGTTTGGCTTTTGTATGCATTTGTCTTTCTGCTTTTTTTGACATTTTACCCATTTTAAATTTTTGTTCAAGCAAAATTCTTTAGGTAGACAATTCAAAAAGTCGTGAAAAATAATTTTTTCATATTTATGCTTTAAAGATATCCTTATTTATTATAGACTGTTTATGTCCAATGCTGCTAATCACACCTATTCTGATATCGTGACCAGGTAGAACAACTTCACAAGATTTTTAAGCTGTGCGGCTCTCCAACTGAGGAGTACTGGAAGAAGTACAAGTTGCCAAATGCAACTCTTTTCAAGCCACAGCAGCCATACAGGCGTTGTGTATTAGATACATTTAAAGATTTCCCCTCTCCATCTCTTCCTCTTATCAATGCGCTTCTTTCAATTGATCCGGAACTTCGAGGCACAGCAACAGATGCCTTAAATAGTGAAGTGAGTAATCTATTAAACATTGCTTGCTCTACTGTATTTATTATATTTAGATGACGCCAGTCTTGTACTCTGGTGTGAAACAATTGTAGTCTTGTCTTCCTACTTTTCTCGTCTGTCCTATGGGGTCAATGATGGTAGGAATTTGGTAAGTTTCCCTCGAACTGATTGTTATGGTAAAACAGTGTTGTGAAAATGTAACTGTGAAGTTGGTTTGAGCTCGATTGGATCGGCAATTTTACATCGCTTTTCTATTTAAAGAGAAGTTATTGTAGGCTTGCATATATATAACTTCTTCGATGCCTTTGAATGCTGTCTACATGTTCATCTTGATGAAGTTGTGGCTTTAGGTTGGTTTAGTTTGTTCTATATTACGGAGTATAAAACAATTCACTTATAATCACTGCCTACGTACTGTGTTCAGGAGGTGTAGCATCTCTAGTAATTAACTACCATCTGTCTGCCACTCTATCCTGGTCTACTGTTTATCCTGGGGGAAAGAAGTAGAGGGTGTTGCTGACATTGCTCACGTACATTTCTTCTAGTATCTGTACCTAAAAAAAATATGGTTTTGCCTATATCAAATGGTGTTCTTTTATTTATTACTCTGTATTTTTTTTATTTATCATCTAAGCAATCAGATACTGGGATGTTCAAACAAACTGTTCATTGGGCTACCTAGCATGTTCTTTCTTGTTAATCATTCTTTTACCAATTTGACTTTATGGCTGTTAGATACTTGAGCTATTTGTAATAAACCTCGAAGTATAGGATGTGTTCCTCTACATTTAAAATAACATGATGCTTTTATATTTTCGGCAAACATGATATTCTAGGAAACAACAAACTCTAAGTGGGTTATTTACTTGTAATTTTGCACATTTCTATCTGAGTTTCTGATATTGCCCAGTATTCGAGAAATGCAATTGTTCAAGCAAATTTCAATGTGTTGTCATGAAAGAACCTCTTTGTGTTTCATGATAGGAGTAAGTATGCTTACGTCCGAACCTCTGTCCTGCCATAGGCAGGAATAAGGATTTTGTAAGGCATTTCAGATGATTTTAGTAGTAAGCTCATATTTTGTTTTTTTTGTTTTCCTAAACAGTTCTTCTTGACTGAGCCTTACGCTTGTGAACCATCTAGTCTGCCGAAGTATCCTCCTAGTAAAGAATTGGATGTGAAGCAACGTGATGAAGCAATGCGAAGGTTCTACTCCACATTTTTATTATCACTTTCTGATGCATTTTGCTTGTTATCTGAGAATGCTTACTGTCAAATTGCAATTTTCTTGGCAGGCAAAAAGGTTTAAGTGGAAAACCAAGTGTTGCTGATGGTGCAAGGAGAGTTAGAATACGTGACAGGGCTGGCAGAGCGATACCCGCTCCAGAGGCGAATGCAGAGCTGCAAACAAATTTGGATGTATGTGACATGTAGCATGATTGAGTGTGCCTGGCCCGTCCAATATTTTTTTCGTTACTCCATCTTACGGTCTCATTTTGGTTTGTGCCAACCTGTAGTAGTTTCAAATAGTAACATTCCTGATTTTACCCCAACAAATAACAACCGTCTTAATAATCCCAGCGTGTTTGGATAGGTGGATTTGGAGGGAAAGAGAGGGGAGGGAAATAAAGGGAGTGCTTTCGTTTGTGTGGTTAGCTATATGGAGGTTAAGGGTGTGTTTGGATTGAGAGATTTGGAGGGAAAAGAAAGGGAGGGAGAATAGGGGATTTAAAATTCCTTTGTTTGGATAGCAAATAAGGGTGGAGGGAAATGAGGTGGGGGGATTTGAAGGGATCCATTTTCCCTCTTTCAAGCCTAATTAAAATCTCTCCACAATAGGCAAGATTTGGAGGTAAATTGTATCCAAACACCCACACCCCCATTTTCCCTCCCCTTCCCTTCTCTCCCTTTCCCTTCCCTCCTTCCCCCTCCCCTCCCTTTCCTTCCACTTTTGCTATCCAAACACACCCTAAGGGATTTGGAGGGGAGGGAAATGGGATGGGATCCCTCCATTTCCCTCCAACAAGGCAAATTAAAATATCTCCAACATAGGAAAAATTTGGAGGGAAAACTCTGTCCCTCCCTTCCCCCTCCCTTTCCCACCTTTTCCTATCCCTCCTTCCTCCTCCCCTCCCTTTCTCTCTTCTTTTCGTATCCAAACAAGGCCATAGGGTCAGATAATATGAGTCATCATTAAAACTGTCAATAACGCGGAAAATATACATACTGAGTATAGACGGACACTAACGGTATTTTCTCGTCTTCTAAAATTGAGCCATAATAGATGGGCAGATAGCCATCAACCTTTTTAGGGTGTGTTTGGATTGAGAGAATTAGAGGGAAAGGGAGGGGAGGGAAAGGGAGGGGTTTAATTTCCTTTGTTTGGTTACAATATTTGGAAGGAGGGAAATGGAAGGGGAGGGGAATGAGAGGATTTAATTTCCCTCCTTTAGACCAAACTAAAATCTTTCCATCATTGGCAAGATTTGGAAGGAAAACTTTTTTTTGACTCTCCTTTCATCATCATCCTCCATCCACTCTACCATCTCCCTCTTCCTCCCCTTCCATCACCCTCTCATCATTTTTGTTATCCAAACAACCATAATTTATTTTCCCTCCCCTCCCCTCCCTTACCTTTCCTTCCCCTCACTCCCCCTCCCCTCCCTTTCCCTCCTAAAATGGTATCCAAACACACCCTTAAGGACAAAGGAGTATAATTTCCCACTTTGCTTAGCTTTCTATTTTCTCATTTTACATCCCCTATTTTTGGAGTCCTTGTAGCATTGGGGTAATGTTGTTGCTAAAGCTGCCTATTGTATGCTCCCAGCCCAGCTGTTTCTAGCTTGAGACTCAAACCATCATGGTGACATCTTAGAGAACTTGAAACAGTGAGACAAGCGAATGATGTGTTGACGATTGTATCACCCCTTTCTGGGATCTCACCTTTTTGTCTCTTCACTTGAGCAGCAATAACTTTTTAACCCGCAATTACCGTTTTCCAATGTTCTGAAAACTTCATGTACTTCCATTGTGTTTGCTTTAAGGCCCTTAACAGCAAAATAACTTTGATCTGATACTCTTTTATGCCGTAATTTTCTTGTCAAACTGAAGAAATTCCTTAGGTTGTGTGTTTTTTTTTTTGCATTTGACTTTACAGAGGATGAGAATGGTAACACAAGTAAATGCAAAGAGCAAAAGCGAAAAATTCCCACCGCCCCATCAAGATGGAGCAGTAGGCGTACCTCTTGATCCGTCAAACAACGGGCCTATATCATTTGGCGAAATTGAACATTCTTTTGATTCATCACATTTCAACCCAAAAATGTCGAAGTCTGTGAGAAGTATTGCACCTGCTGAAGGGCCCTCAAGGAGGAGACGGACCATGAAAGAACCCGAGTTTGCATCAACCTGGAAATTCTTCCATGCATGGAAACCTTCAGCTGTTGGATTGTCCATGGACCTCATGTTTAAGGGTAAAGGGTCAATGAATCGGGTTTCCAGCAGCCGAAGTAAGTGATTACACGATTAAATTTGGTGCTTTTTCTTTTCTTTTTTTTTTTTTCTTCTTTTTGGGGGATGCGAGTTCCTTGGTTTTGCAAGATGCCCTTCAAAGGGACGGTAGAGTTTAAAATCAAATGTAGCAAATTTTGGGGTGTAGATTATGAAGCATCCCTAATTTTTTTTTTTTATTTTTTTTTTTTTTTCCTGTGTAGTACACAGAAGAGAACCTCTGTACAGTTTAGGGAACTAGTTTCTACCAAACTTAATGTCCAAAAAGTGGCCAGTTGTGCTTAGAATTTGTTAATCTTGTTTCATCTATTAAAAAAATGTTTCCTTGTTTTGCATCTCTGTTTGAAAGGACTCAAATTTTATGATAATTGACGTATACTTGATTAATTGTATTTATTAAAAAGTCGTAATGGATGAAAGTATTTGTTTGAGGAGATTTCAGTGGGGCTATGAAAGGTTTTCTTCTGCTGGTAGCCTGTAAGTCCATTCTAAATTGGTATGGTAATACTCTCTTCCATGAATAATAACCCAAGTGACCGAAAAACTTGATTTTTTTAAATGTAGGGGTAACGGGAAAGACATTGATACAGTGATGTACTGGACTCTCCAAGTGCCTTTTAATGTGCTTTCCAAATTGTCCCCATAATTGGAGAGCACAAAACATGTGTTTTTCTTCTATAATAGGACCCCTCTCCAAAGTGATTTTCATGTGCTCCAAATGAGAGCAGTTGGATAGGAACTCTCGGTGCTCTCGGGAAAGAGCAAAAGAGCAAAAGAGAGCCGGCTTTCGATCTTAAGTGGACCCTTACAAGTAAAATCCATGAATATAAAATGCAAATATAAAAAAGTTGGATCCAACATTTTAGGTGGAAAGCAGGTAAGATAGCATTTGGAGAATTTTATTTTTGTGAAGAATTGCTTTTTTTGCTCTCCAAGAAGAGTGTGTAAATGGAGAGCAAAACAAGAGATCTCAAAGTTTTTACTATTGTACATGTTCTACAATATCGCATTACCAAAGATGGAAGTGTGCAAGTCTCAAGTAGTTGAAGCTAGGTTGAAAGCCATTGATACTAAATTAAACTTTAGCTGAAGCCAAGTCCAGAAGAGTAGGACCTAAGTCAGCTGCATACGGCAATACCCCCACATGGACCCAAATTCCACTGCATTCTTCTACGACAGGGCCATTGTGGGTTTCCACACGCATCCAGCTACCAACACAACCCTATTTATAAACTCTACAAAACACATTCCTTGGGCATTTTCTCATCAACGTCTAAATTTATCATTTGTGCAGCTCTTAATTTGAAAGGGTAAAAATTAGCTGGGACTTTCTGCTGTTCCAATACAGCTTTAATAATTAAAATAAAATCAATCCTGGATTTTCATTGCCACAAATGTTCCAACTACCAACTTTTCCATCATCTGTTCTATATAGAAAGCGCATCATTGAAAAATCGTGGACAAACCTTTTCAAGGAAAAGTTCTTAATCGAAGTACCTACATTAAAACCATTAACCACATCCTCATCTTCTTCGATCATTAACAAGATCCTGACATCTGTCTATAATACGCATGTCAACATCAAAAATGACCTTGTAGCTCTGTTTATACCAAACAAACTGTATAAATGCGACAAAATTTTATTTTCCGGTGAGGAAATGTTGCCTGTTTGAGCATCTTGACCGAAGCTGCCACATTGAGTGGCATGAATAACAAATTATCAACACCAAATAAACGCTACATATGACCTCTTATACTTCCTAGCTGACAGTTTTAAGCAGATCGGTAGCATGCTCGCTTAGCAGCTCGGACGATGTCCTCAACCTACATAGTGGAATGCACACATAAGGTTCCGAAATAAACAGGTCACAAATTACAATCAAAGTTCACGATTCAAAGTCCATCCACGAATAATGAATAGTACAATGCTGCAACTTGTATGAAAAAATGCGTTCTAGATAACAAAAAAAAAAAAAAAAAAAAAACAGTTCAGTTCTAAAAGTACAGATTATCAGGACAGCAGAATTAACTCTACCCCATATCCTACTAAGCCCATCACGAAAATGTGTTTCAGTGTATATATATACTAACAGAAGAATTAGGGAATTTTTTCCCACTTATTATTATTCAAGTTAAAGCTACAATAGTCAGTTGAGATTTGACTATTCTCAACATCCTTGCGAATAGTTCACTTGAAGAAACCGTGTAAGGTGTTCGTTTGCAGAACTTACAGGGAAGACAACAGGAGAATTGCTCCATTTACTTTTTGGTAAAATATTTAGAAATGGCAACACCAGATGAGCCAGAAAGCGAAAATGGTGCATTTCCACAGAAAATGAGGGAGTATATTACAATTACTCCTGAAGTCATCATACTTAAGTTGCTTAGGTTGAATAAGCTGGATGACTGAGACTAGAGAGTTGAGGACATAAGAGTCCCAAAGGATATTGTTTTAACATGAACTGCCAAAGATTAAACAGTTACAAACCTGCGGCACAGCCATCCTTTCCAAATTTGCAGCATAGGGCATTGGAACATCAGCACCTGCAATCCTCTCAACTGGTGCATCCAGGTATCCAAAGCTATCTTCGACAACGGTTGCACTGGTTACAAAAAAATAAGAAAAGGAGTTAATACAGGCAGATGTGCATCAAATAAAAGTTAAAAGGATGGAAAATTGAAGTGGAAGTGGTCATTCCCATTGCTCCCAAAATTTCACCACAATAAATACTAGATACAGACTCGAGCATGCAAATATCTTAGAAGTAAAAGATTAGGAGTCTAAGGCCTTGCTGGAATGGGGTAGGGTTCACATAGGTAATAAAGGTGGCTTGGAAGGAGATAATTACCTTAAAAGATACGGTCTAGGGATGTTCTGTTTCCTATACGTGGTTTACATTTATCAATGGATGTGAGATGAGGATCCATATTTCACTTTGTGTAATGGCAAGGCTGGATTATGATAACAACTCCAATTACGTGACAAGGTAAAGCATAAACCCTAAGATCACTTCCATTTCTTTTTAGGAACGGTTACACTACAATAAATGTCCAGGAAATAAAATTACCCCAATGCCTCAATGGCTCCCACAGATTGCAGGTAAATGGGGTCGGACGTCAAAACAAAGGGAAAAATAAGGGGGCAGTGGTAGTAGAAACTGATAAAAGGAAGGGAGGAAGGGACGAAGAGAAGATAATTGTCACTCCAAAAAAGGGATAATAATTACCAACCTTTTTTATACAGTTATACGGGTAATGCATTACCCCAAATGGGAGTAATAGATTAATAGCCTCCCATCATTCCCACCTCATTCCCTTTGTTTTGATCTCTATTACCCTCATTCCTAGAAAGCCTAATATATAGAAACAGATGGACCTCTATCTAACAGAAATGGGAGAAAGCACCTAGTTGATATGGGATAATTGCTAGAACTAGGCAAGACGACAAATATCTATCGCAGAAATGGATTAACTAGAAACAAATAGAATAATAATTAGCATTCAGCTATACAGCAACAGATATAAGCAGAGTGATAATAACCATATTTCTGCACCAACTCCGTGCTGAGGGAAACCCTCTTCAACAGTCACTAGCCTGTTTGTTTTCCTTACAGACTCGTTGATTGTAGCTCTATCAAGCGGGCGAATTGATCGAAGATTTACGACCTGTGCGCAGATGTAACAGTATAATTAAACAGGAAACAGAAACAATACAGCAATATAAAAATAAAAAACTAGAGCACCTCTGCACTAATTCCGTCTTTTGCTAGAATTTCAACTGCCTGAAAAATAAATATCTTAGTTAACAGAGATCCACGTGAACCAAAGTACCAAAGTGAAAAATTTGGTGACAGAATAAGAGGTATTGATACATCAACATTGAAGAAAACGAATAGAGGGATACAAACATTTTAAAACACAATAAAACCAAATGAAAGTGTCAAACCTGAAGAGCATAGCCGACCATTTTAGAGAAAGCAGTAATTGTCACATCCTTTCCTTGGCGTTCAATCTTTATTAAAAAAACAATTGGATAAATCAATCATTATTATCATTTATTACCGGTCTATCACTAAAATTATCATCAAACAAATAACAGTACCTTGGCTTTACCAATAGGCAGAATAAAATTTGGGTCAAGGACCTCCTCTGAAACAGGAAAAGACTCTCCATATCTTCGGTGAAACGAACATCATGATTAGTGGACTTGAAACTGCCAAGTTGAGTTTCTAAAATTCAAAAGGTAAGTTGGTAAATCACTCACAGCAACTCATTCTCAAGGAAAACAACAGGATCTGGGTCCCTAATGGCAGCTTTAAGCAAGCCTCTTGCATCCTCCGAGGAGTACGGCACTAGTACCTTCAAACCAGGGCATGCACCATACCAAGCGGCATAACACTAAAAAGAGAATTACTTTAGTATGTTAGGCCTTAGGCTCATGGTATGAACACATAATAAGACAATTTCACACTCACTCTATAAAATCTCATACGATAAGTAATTTCTGGAGTGGTGATAAACAAAGGACATTAGTTGTCGGTACTGCAAACCATCTGAATTTAGCCATCCATTTATAAAGCTTATCAGCTTGAGAATAGGTATTATCTTTTAAAAAAAATAGTTATTTCTGACTGGAGCAAAATCACATGGAAGGTGAAAAGGAAAGCACCGACGAAAACATAAATGAGTTTGTTAACATTCATGAAACTAAATCAAGATGTTACTATGACGGCATAAGTGTAGGCGCAGATAAGATAGAGTTCTACTAAGTCCAAGTAACAACTTTATACTATACAAAAACAACAGTACCCCCAAGTGTCTTAAGAGCTCCATCAATAAGCAGGGTAGGAAGGGCGGATATATGCAATCTTAAGTCTATGTTAAGCGCTGCTACTTCTATTCAGCCTTTGCAGGTCCACTAATAAGTGGCCGTTTCTATAATGAAAAGGTGCCCTGATCTTTATTTAGATGAAGAAGGAAACCGAATTTTACACAAGTTTTAACT
Organism: Silene latifolia; assembly: GCF_048544455.1. Taxonomy (NCBI): domain Eukaryota; kingdom Viridiplantae; phylum Streptophyta; class Magnoliopsida; order Caryophyllales; family Caryophyllaceae; genus Silene; species Silene latifolia. The sequence continues at coordinate 27,657,764 of NC_133529.1, forward strand.
ATGAAGCATTTGTCGGGCACTATTGCATCATGGAAATGACCAAAATCCGGCTAGACACAACCTACCAAAATACAGGTTTAAAACTATAAACTAGTTACAAAGATAAGTGGACATAAAAAATTGGACCTGGGAATGCTGAGCACCAACTCCAGCAGCAGCACCATTGGGACCTCTGAAAACAATTGGTACAGATATCTGACCAGCAGACATGTAGTTTGATTTTGCAGCAGAATTAATTATGTGATCAATTGCCTGCAACAAACAGTAATAAATAAACATTAGGAATGAAAAAATAAGCAAAATCATAAATTTCAAAAAATATGCAATTTAGGAAAATAAAATAGAACATCTTCGTATAAAAATTAGGTTAGCTAATTACCTGCATCGAAAAGTTAAATGTCATGAATTCTATTACAGGTCTGAGTTCTTTGTATGCAGCACCAACTCCAATACCAGTAAAGCCAGCCTGCAAATGGAAGAGCGTCAAATACTCTACAGCAATTGATGGCAAAAGGAGAAGTCTAATTAAAGAATCAACACGGTAAAAGATTCAAGAAAATCAGTAATTAATTTCGCAGAAAAGAATTAGTTCTTGTGTAAATAAAAGAAATACCTCTGTGATAGGGGTATCAATAACCCTTTGTGGGCCATATTTATCCAGGAGCCCTTTGGTGATCTAATACAGAAAACGAAAGCACACATGAGGAGTATCCATGAATATTCAAATGAAGCTAATCAATTAAAACACTATAAACTGCATAACAAGGTGCACAATAAAGTGCACAATTTTCTGCTTCAGAAATAAAAAAAGGATCAGATATTCACCTTGTAGGCTCCTTGATACTCACCAACCTATGCACACACAAAGAAGGAATTAGAAAGCTTGCAACAAATTAACATATAAATGATTCGAAGTACCCATGTGATGTATCATTTGATATCGTCAGTGTACCTCTTCACCCATCACAAAAACTTTAGGATCTGCAGCCATCTCTTCATCTAATGCAGAATTTAGAGCATCCCTGACTGTCATCTGTAAAAGCCAGAACACAGAATTAAACCTGGAGATGGACCAAGGTGAAAACGTGAGATTAGCAAACAAGTTGCTGTAATGCCTTGAGATACAAATTTAAGGTTTAAACCGAGTTTCAAGAATCAAGACTAGAAATTTAGACCACTCACAAGAATGTGAGCTTTGATGACCCTGGCGCATTGCTTTGAATATCGATTACGAACTGATTGCGACCAGGTTATCAAGGTTTTGACGGTTACCCCAACCACAATTTACCACATTTAAGGCGATACTGGCAGCAATTAGTAAGATCAAGCCGCGTCAACAGATTTGGGCTGTGAGAAACTGAGATTTAATACTATGACCTGGTGTTTATGGAGGAGTTACATAACCTCTTTGTATACATTTCATAGAGTCATAGGGATCTTATTTCAAAGAGAGAAAATTACATGTATCATGATAAACCCTACCTAACCTTCACATTCGGCATATGATTTCTAAGTCAAGTAAAAGCTGACATAGCTAATGAACATGTCGATGAGGTGCATGGATGAACACCTTAGATTTGTTCTACTTCTGCAAACGTAAACAACTGAACAACCTATATCTTTAATTATTCATGAAGGCTCCTCTTTTACCAAACAAAACATCATTTGTCATTTGTCAGTAATAGAGGAATAAACAACACCCTATATCTTGGAGCAATTTGTGCTCCTTATCTTATCAACCAAAAACCTGATGACTACCTAACTCCAAATCAATCTTGTCTCATGATCTGATCAAATACCTGAAAACCTACGTCTATAGAACCACCAACCAAAGATCGCATACGGAAATGCACTCACATATTCGTAACTCGATTGATCTTTAATACCCAAGCATAGGCCAGTAGACCACACCAAGACCGGGAATTACAAAAACGTATTCCCACCCTATACAATGGCATCATCGACATGAACTCTTGGTAAAGTTTGCAACCAAATGTGTCAAATCGAGTCAGGACAAGTTGAATCATAATAGCTTCAGGTTTTGTAAGGTCAACAATCCAATATCACACTCACGACAAGTCTGTTTAGGAACATTAATAGATTGAACCGATAGTTGTGGTGGGTTGAGTTAGCTTCAATTAGGGTTATTATGCGGTACGACTACAGTTGTCTAATTTATCGGCTCACTTTAAGTTCAGGTAAAGCTTTTCATTTCGAACTATCAATAAGAGGAAATTATCTTATCCTTGAGTCCGAATAGCAAACGTAAATGCCAATAATTAAACAAGAGCATATTTTGGTCATCAACCTGCAGCATTCCTTATGATTTAACAAGTCACCTACAATCAAATTGTGTTTTATCGGTTATAAATTTCCCTAGGGTTTCAGGTCGGATTCTGCAGAACGTGTAAAACGAATGACAAAAGAATCGATACCTCTTTACCGCCACCGGTGGCGAAACTTCTGGCAGCATGTTGCAACGCCCTAACTCTCTGCAATTCAATCAATTTCCACAATAAAAACAATCAAATCAAAACTACGCGTAAAAAATCGATCATAATTTTCGATTAAGAACACAATTTCATATCAACAATACCTAGAAATCTAAAATCCGTATGAATTCACCGCTCAATCTCATATATCAGCAATAACTACAATCATATTAAAAAAAAATGGATGAGATAACGTGTGTACCGATGAAGAGGAGGTGAGGCGTGCATCGCTGATTACTTTTCTCACAAGCCACGACATTTTCTAGGGTTTTACACTGAAAATTAGGGGGAAAATTAGATCGGAAATCGAGAAAACTAGGGATTTGAAAAAAGAAAATAGGAGTGATCGAGGAAATCTTACGAATCGAAAAAGAGGAAATTAATAAATAACGTGTGATTAATTTACGAAGAATTAATTGAAGAGCGATGTCGGATGTATGAAATGAAAAGGAAAGGGAAAGGATATACTCATATACCTTAGGGTTTAGAACTCGAGAAGTGCGACGAGTTGGGGGATTCTGTTACGTTGGATCGGTCGGATAGGTGGTGTGGGTACGGTTACAGACCTTACAGTTGACTACGAGTCTTATCATGAAGTTAGATGGGTTTGAGCCGGTCATTTAACTAAACGACACTTGATTTAGGCTCAGTTTTTTTTGGCTGAAATAAGTTGAATTGAATTAAACTGAATTAAAAGGAGTTGAATTGAACTGAGTTAAGAGCTATGCGAGGAGGTAAGTTAACTGAACTGAACGGACTAAACTAACCTGAATAGAGCTGAACTAAACTTGAATGAGCTGAAATTAAGTTTACAAAAAATTGCCTTACTCAAGTGATAATTTACTACTCTAAACCCACGGGTAATACATGCAAGGTTTACATAGTTTTTTATTTAGTATGTTACTTATATATTTAAAATTAGTATCGTATTAATTTTTCACATTTTTCATAATTTTATTAATTTGAGAAAGAAAAGTTATAATTGAAAATTAATCAAGAAAATTTAGTGATGTCGTCAAATGTATTTTAATGAATTTCTTTATATTTACCACAAAATTAATGATTTTTAATTGGATTGAAAATAAAATAATAAAAAATTGAGTAATGTCATGAAATGTATTTTAATTAAAATGTTTTTTACCACAAAGCTAATGATGTCGATTTATAAAAGTTCTCAAACAATGGAAAACAGGGTGGGAGAAGCGGTATTTCACACAATACTTTTTATCAACACAAATAAGCTCAAATAGCAATACGAAATTTAATGTTTAAGGGGTACCAATCACATATAAAACGTATTTATCGACCATATAACAATAATTTAAAAAAAAAAAAAACACACAACTTACCATAGGAATATCCTCCTTCTCCTTCGTTTCCTTTGCACGATGTGAATCGTAGAGGTTTCGTCAAAGGGGATCAATACAAATGGACACAAAACCAAACAAGTATTGTCATTTAGTCAATTAATTCCATTGCTTTTTTCAAGACTTCATTCTTCTACTACTTTGTTCCGTGGTTGTTTATTAATGGTCTTATTACGATAATCTAGGTTCATTGGTTTTTATTCATGGTTGATGGTGTTGTAAATGAAACGTCGTTACTGAGTTGTTGATTACTGCTGTTACTAATCTAGGTTTATTGTCGGTGTTATTGTCGTTTTTCATTGGAGTCATTGCTGATAATCTAGGTTCATTGCTGGTGTTATTTTTCATTTAGTCTAGTCATTGCCGTTGTTAGTAAATTGCTGCTACTAAACTATTGTTGTTCTGATCTCCAGCATTTATACGATAATGACCGCATTATATATTAATGTTTCTTTTTTTTAAGTTCTTACTTTTCCCGAGTACACCTTAAAAAATCCATGGCTAAAAATTGAGTAGTACCATGGTGGTTCTCCAAATCTGAACCTGAAAAATAAGTATTATTAGCGGTTGTGACATGATAATGTACATAACCTATAATTTTTGGCATGCTTAGTTGTTGATCACTCTTAAGCTCCAGGAAAGGAGTAGAAGTGGTGTGTTGTGGTTTCATGTAAACTGGACTCATACTTTGATTTTTGAGAGATCACAAGATAGAATTCCTTGAAAGTTTTATTGGTGAAGAAAAGCGTACAATGCACGAAGTAGAGGCAGGTTTTCTTGTTAAAATCTTAACGATCATCTTAATACGCAAAAGTGAAGACCAATATTTAATTTTGAGGCTAAACGTACTACAAATTCTTGTACAAGTTAAATCACGATAAAGGTGGATTAAATAGGGAAAAATGTTTAATGAAAATGGTGGGTGTTTAATTGTTTTATTTTGAATAGTTTTTCATTTAAGTAATATGTTTTGTATACTACCGAATTTGCCGAGTACAACTGCCACGTGGCAATATTTCTTTCTTTTGTCTCGTTTTATAATGGGGGTGTTTGGTAAACGGCATATTGGCCGATTTTTAGCATATTTAAGGGTTTTAGCATGTTTGACCGATCAATATGCTCATTTTAGTGTTTCCTAAACGGCATATTGAAACAACATATTTGGGGTCAATATGCTGTTTACAATATTGCTTCATTTTACAAAGAAAACTAACAATCTAATTGCCAATTACCAAACACTCAAATTAATTATGCTAATTATAATATGCTAGTTAAACTTTCTAATAAAATCTGTCATTTATAATCTGCTTTTGCAATCTGTTTATGCTGAAGTTGTTTACCAAACAAGGCCAATAATGCTAGTTGTTGTATCGCGAGCGGTGCGCGCGATACTCCCAAGATATAGAATCCGATATTTGATTTCGTATTTGAGAACTTAAATAGTGATTAATTATTTCAATTATCGAAATTACGAATAATTAAGAAAGGTTAACATGGGGTGTTACAAATTATTCTTACACTTTATTATAACATCGTTTTATAAAAAAAGTTACTTTGCAAAATTGTTTCGGTTTTAAGTTAAGCAGATGGTGGTGTTTCTTTTGCCACCTAAATCCTAAAAAGTTACCATTAATCCGTAAATCCCACAAAGTTATAAAGAGGGCCTTTTAAAATTCACCACGATTCACAAAATCCAGCTTGTGTAGTTATAGTGGCATGTTCTAACTCAAAATATATCAGTTATTACACTATAAGTAGCCCAATCTACTTTAATTTCAATCGTGGTGTGATTGCATGGCTTTAGTTGGTACCGTCGCTGTCAGTTGTAGGCAGTGGGTGAAATGTTGCTTTATTTGTCCTCATCGTAAGCTGCAACTTGGTTTCTGGAAGGCATTGAATGCATTATTTCTGGGAGTTGAACCACTAGTGGTATGAAATCTAGTGGAGTGATAATTCATGTATCACCTTCTCGTGGGATGGAGCGGTTCTTCACAAGGGACGAATGGTGTACATTGTGCATTGTAGGTATGTTCCTTTCCAAACTCAGACACTTTCTTATGATTGTAGTTAATAATATTGCATCGAACTCAGTTTTATTAGGTGCATAGTTTGCATCAATAACGTCAATGTTGTATATAAGTATATATTAAATATTGGATGACTTCTCAGCCAGGCTTTGCTCTGCTGAAATATAATTCAGAGCTATATCACCAAACATAGAGGTAGAACTTTGGATATTGTTGTGATGTTGAATAGACATCCATGCTGTGAAAGCTGACGGAGTGTGTTCGATAGTTCCGATAAAACTAAAGTGAACGGGCAATGTATGTACTAGTGATCGCCTATAAAGTCTGAATAAAGTTTACAAAGACATAGTGCAAGTGACTGATCTCATGAACATCAAAATTTTTTACTAAGGGTATTTTTGAGAGGCCCTTTTGTAGACGATCCAACTCTGTGCGCTTTAGACACCAGAGTTTTGTGCACCTTTCAGATGTTTGCCTTCTCAAAGTTGTTACGTCTTTGACATAGATGCATACTCCTGTGTAAGGTCATGGTCAACTGCTTGAGGTGCCTTTTCAATGGATTCTTCCACTACTGTGGATGAGCCACCTAGGTACTTTCCGCCAATAGAGTTGCAGTTGGGTTTCAGAGAAAATGAAGCTTTGTTTGATGCTACAACATCTAATATTTGGTATTCTGCCTCTAGTATTTCATGGCATTGAGTAATTGTCGTTAACAATGCCTGGAATGTAATACTAACTTAGGTGGGTTTTGCAGCCATGTCCTATGCAGGAGCAGAATGCAAATCACGCTTCATAAGTTAATATTCGTTAGAATTAGTGCATGTGCGTAAGAATGTGTAATAGCTAATTAGGCATAAGATCTCACTGTAAAAGTAATCTACGTAGAATCAATGATTTCTGGTTCAGTAAATAACAGTTGATGGCTTACATGTTATCGGTTAAACGTAAAGGAGTTGAACAACCTTTTCAGATATATTGAACCAAATAGCTGAAACCATGCACCAATTAATATGCTTGGGGGCAGCAATTGACAATCTACAACAATTGAACTACGGAGGTACGATAGATTGCCTAAGCAGTATATGTTATTTTTTTTTTAAAAAAAAAGGTGTCTAATGCAAAGCTGTATGTTTGGTTTCTAAGGTCTCAATGTATGGTAGCTAGCTAAACAAAACAGGGCAGCATGCTATTAGTATGAATTACCTAAAAGTAGCTAGAGATTACCTTCTGAAATCGAAGGGAAACATGTTTTATAATTATAAGGTAAAGAAGTAAGGTAATAGCTCTTCAGTCACATCTAACAGATTTGCTGAGATTACTATGTAGTCTTCTTTTGTATCACTATTCCATGTAGTACATTTAGTCTTGTATTTCACTATGCTATATATAATACTATATAAAAGTTCCATTGTATTTTTGGGTGAAAATTAGTGCTAAGAATTTGTTTTGGAAGATTAGCTTTAGTAAATGTGAGATAAGGTTTGTGTTAGATTTAATATCTAGAGGGTCGAAAAAATTTGCAAGCAAATTTTACAATTGAGATTTGATAAATGATCCAACTTGATGTACAAGTAAATGAAAAAAAAAATCAAAAGAATAGAATATCTCAATAACAAAACAGTATGGTTTGAACATTTGATGCAGCAATGCTAGAATTTTTTACGTAAAAATTAAAATCAAAAGAATTTTGCATTGCTGACACATTGTTCTGTTAAAAAGTTGAGCGAAACTTAGATTGCAAAATTGCATATGTGATTTCTATACTTGATAGCCCATGCCTTTAGATGCTTTTTGGTTTTGCATTTGTGAGTTACAAAATTTAAATATTGGAATGAGAACAGATTGGAAAAATAGATAAGGCAATATGCCAACAAATAAGCAAGAGAAGTAATATTCAAGTTAACAATTTCTTGCCCTAACATGCGGCACAAAATGGAAACTGGTGAACAGCTGTATTTCTGTCGAGTATTAACAAAGACTGAACTGCAACCAAGCGCTGATGTGGTACAAATTAAGGGGATGTTTGGTTGGGTATATTGGAATGGAATGGAATGGATTAGATCCATTCCATTGTTTGGTTGGGGTGATTTGGAATGGAGTTAGATACCCAATGGATTCTAACTCCACCCCAACCCCTTGGAATCCCATACCCACCCTCCCCCTTTGGATTCAAACTCCATTCCTCCTCTTTATAATTTGTGGTGAACCAAACAACATTAGACAAGTATGGATTTAGAACCCCATACCACCCTACTATCAAACTCCATTCCATTCCATTCCGACTTGTTGAACCAAACGACCCCTAAAAGACTTGTCTTAGAGTCTCTTAGGCAAGTAATATATCACATTGCATCAAAAAATAGACGACCATCAACAGGTTTTTAGGCTTTATGAGTACAACACGACCTTACAAACTTATGGGAAACTCCTTAAAATACCGGGTTTGGCCCGCCTAAACAAACAACCTTATCCTCAACTTTATTACGCCTTCTAATTGGGGGGGGGGGGTGGTGTGATTGTTGGCGTGTAGGATAGAATGTCGTCCTCTACAAGAAGACTAGAAGGATTCACTTCCTCCTCTATCCCGAACACCATTGCTTTCACAGATAAGTAGCTTCCTTGTTCAAGATCATACATGAATTTAGTAAATTTTAAGGTAGGAGACGCATAATTTGCATCGGTTATTTCAAGATTGTAAGCAGATATTAAAAATGTAATAGCGTTCTTAGCTATGCAATCCTTGGCAAGTGCAAGTATTGAATAACAAGGGCCAATTAGGATCTCTGAAGTTGTGCTTATGCCAGAGCGTTTAATGGTAATCCAAGATGTGTAGTTACGATGAAAGTGTCGGATAGTGTATAGTGTTGAGCATTGGATTGCGATGGTCTTGATGTCTTTTGTAGGATATACATATAGTCTAGTAGGACACATTTAACATTTTTGGGGCTAACAGGCAAGACTTCTTCTAATGCATCTTGGGGTTCTCTTTTGACGTCTCGTTCCAATTAGTTGTGCTTAAGCAGTTAAGCCTATATAGATGGGTGAAACGCTCTAAAGATGCGTTCTTCTCATAGGTGAAATCTTCAACAACTTCACCAAATGTCTGACTCATGTCGCGCACAACCTTTAGAGCAGTGATTTCATAAGAATCTTGAATACTATTGGCACTTCCACCCACGTATGTACAAAGAATAGTCTTAAATTGGTCTGTATTAACACATACACGCTGTTTTGTGAGACATCCAAAACCTTGTATATCGGTCCATGTAGGTGCAAATAGTTTGTGATCTTCTTTAACAGAAGGTGAAAAGGAATAGATATATGCATAGGTTGAGAGGCATGTGCTGCCATCAAAGTTTAGAAAGGTTAACTGCATATGATAGCTTCATGTACAAGACCGAGTTTATATGTACCCTAGCTAAAATATAGAAAATCATATGCAAACTTTTGATCGTATACTATATTTCATTAAACATCAAGATAAAATTTATACCAATTCTATTATATTAATATTAGGTATATTTTAATTACGTACCATTTCATCTGGTATATGATTTAGTAATAATCTGGAAACTCAGATAAGCTAAGCTATTCAGATTGATTTTTTTGTTCATTAACCATCACATGAGTACAATGATTTTGTTTATTTGTAAAATAGTTTCTAATTTTAAGATATATCCTCTTAGAGGCAGCATCTAACAATAGCAACAGAGAAAGCACGTACTTTACTTGTTAAAGTACAATGATGGTTATTGTAATGTTTGAATTTATCAGCAAAAGTAAGTGCATTATGTACGACCTTTAGAATTGCGCCATAATGCTTAAAATGTATTACGTCTAGGAAATTAGAAAACAATATGTAAAGTGTGCACGTACCTGAGAATTCGACGAACGGTCCAGTTGCTGCTGAGAAGACATTAGTGGATGCTTGGATTAATGGATAAATCCGTGCAGGTTGAAGTAATATGTGGAGGTGCAAACAAATATTTACGTTAAGGCTTGTGGACATGTCCATTTGCATAGTGCTATGATAAAAAAACAGCACATGCTCTATGGAAGTAGAAACGTTGCCCATACCTATAATGTTGCAATTGATCGGTACTCACTAGTCTTATCTCTCCAGAGTTTATCTAGGTAGTTGTCAAGCCGATTCAAACAATTATTTAAACTCAACAAACAAGCATAACATGTAAGTAGAGGTCGAACCCAAAGGACGGTTATTGAAGTGTTATCACAATACTAGTAGCGGTGTCTTATGTCACGAGTTGGGGTTGCATTTGTGTTCTAAAACTGCTATAAGAAATAACAACAAAATATAAACAAATGGAAACTAAAGCAAGTAATGAAAGTAGGGGTGTAAAAAATATAGAGAAAACACTAGGGTGTCATGACTCATTAGATCATAGGGGTAATCAAAGGGAAATCCACATGTATGAGTCTAGAATTTGTCAAGGTTGTAGTCGGATTAGGGCCGAGGCTCTCGATCTTATGGTCCCACCTAGGTCAAGCCGGGTTAGCTCTCGCGTACACCTGGTCTTCCCACCAACATCATGCAAGGTCTAACTACTCCCAAGGCTCTCAATCTTATAGGAGAAGTTGAATAGATAGAGATTCATGCAAGGTTGTCAATCAAGCATTTCATCAAACATATTGTGTGCACTAGTTGGAGCCACAATTTTTAATCAATTATTTAGACTCACTAAGCATGGATCTACCCTTTAATCATCCCCTAATCCCCCATTGACCCTAGCTAAGAGACTACTCACTACTTATCATGATTATCATGCCAATAATATTGTCACACATCATAACAAAGGTAAATATGGTGATTAAGCAAAGTAATTAACAAAAGATTAAGTAGAGATTAAGGAATTATACTAACTTAAGAGAACAAAATAAGGAAGAACAATAGAAGAAATCTTTGATTAGATGAAGAATTGTCACCTTCTTCAATTCGATAAAAACCCAAGAAATCTTCAAGTAGAAGAGTAGATCTAAGAATAATTATTAAATGATTAAGGAAAGATTAATCTAATTAACTAGGATTTAAAGTAGCTAATGTTAGTGTAATATGTTGTGCCTCTAACTAATTACAAGAGGATATTTATAGTCAGTACAAGTTTAGGGTTAGCTAAGGGCTTAAATGAAGTATTGGCCCAATAAGAGAATCCTTCGTCATGCAAGACTTCTCCTTAGCTCGTGAGGGTTGAGTCATAAATGGTCAACCCTGAACTGGAAGTCCCCCGAATTGGCACTGCAAACATCCTTTCTTGGCTTTGGCTGCCCCAAGATCAGCGAGGGCTCCTCTTGGGTCGTGGGGGCTAGCTCCTCATTACCTGAAAACCTTATTATTGTTGACCTACGGGTCCTTGACTTTGATCTTTGCTTCATACTTGGTCGTTATATGCATCCATTTAGCTCCAAAATGCTCCATTTATACCAGATTAGCGCTCTTTTCCTACGAATGACACACCATCTCCTAGAATAGCAAATAGGAAGCTCAAGACATAAGAAACGACCCTAATTGGCACAAAAAGCATGCAAAACGAGTCTAGTTAAGGGGCTAAAAGTGCGTAAATATGAACCACATCAGCAATAATCTATGAAAAACCACCTCTGGTACAACAACACTTGGCATAGCAGCAACCATCTCTGGAAAACCTGCATCACTGTTGCCTGGCGATTCAGTGCCAATTATTTGGCTGCCCTCAGCTTTGTCTTCCGCGACCTTGCGTAGTACGCCTTTACCCTCTTCCTCAGATGGTTAAAGAATTATTTGCTTGAGAACCCACTGTAAGACGTTGCTCCTGGATATGCTTGTCTTAGGACCTACCTCGATGAAGAATGTTGTTGTGCGCATAAGCGTTTGTTTTTTGTATGTCTTTATGTAGTGGCATTTCAATTCCAATTTACTTGTTAAAGCTATATTTAGTAGCAGCTTTGTTATTTTGGGTGACAATTAAGTAAGGAGTATTTTATAAAACACAGTTCATTCGTTAAGTAGACTACAACCGCGAAGCTACTAACATAGATATTACAAACCGACAACCATATTACAACAACCACTGATCGAGACTGACGCCTAGCAGCAAGCTATTAACTAACAGTGGAAATGTCATATTAAAAGTGTAACACCCGCGAATTTTCCATTTTGACATTTTAAGTTTATTGAACCGTTCGATTACGTTATTTCATATTTTTGAATTATTCTATTTAATTAATTTTATGTCACACACGATTTTTTATAAACGTATTATATAAAAGCTCGTTTTTATAAAATACGTATTACTAAATTATATCCTTGAGTCATAATTTATACAAGAATAAATGTATACATATTTTTGGTCGGGCAATAATAGTGACAGTAATAATATTAGTTCTGTCTCAAGTTAAAATAAACTCGAGACATTATTCCGTCTAGCTATAGACCGTCACATTTTCATATGTAAGACTATTTTTAACCTCGACCAATCAAAATTCAACAACACTTATACACCTAACATCCTACACTCTACATTTAAAATATCTCTTCTATCATTATTATATATTATTATTATTATTATAATTATTATTATATATTATTATGTATTATTAAAACATATATTATTGTTGTTGTATGGGTACCGTGTCCCCCCATCCCCACATCCTTTTTCCTTCTTCGTCTTTCTTTCAATAAGAGCAGCAACAGCAACCACACAAACTCAGAGAACTGTACAACACCATCCCCGCCTCCTTCAACCCCCATTTTCTCCCTTATTTCTCAACCAAACTTCATTATTTTCACACCATTGGCTTCCTCTCTTCTTCCTCCTCATTTCTAGGTAAGAAAGTCTTAATTTTGTTGAATGTTTGAAATGGGCATCCTATGACAAATTCGGTTTTGGTGACTAATATAATTCGTTTTTCCTCTTTTAAGTTGAGGACCTTGAAGACGGAAGGAAAGCGCACGTTTTTGGATGTTTTACTCCGAAATTCGAGAGCTAAAGGTAACGGTGATAGGTTACTCGACAATTGTCGAAATTTCTTGTTATTACATCGTTTTGTATGCTAAATTCGTGTACTGAATGTTTAGCTGCGGTAAAGATCTATGCTTTATGAATTTCCGCTTCATTTTCACTTGAAATCAGTACTTTAAGTAAGAAAATTTCAGCTTGTACTTGTCTTAGAAGTCGTCTTATAATGACTCGTCTCTGGGCAGTTTTAGACGCGAAAGCAGAGGACTTTCGTACTATTTGTGACGGGATTTAGGGTGGTGTGAATAGTGGCTGTGGTCAGTTAGACGATGGTCGCGTGGAGGGATGCCCGCTGCCTGTTTTAGGACTGTTTTGGCACCGCTTGTGTCACGGTTGAGTGCGAATATAGGTAGTCTTTTCTGTGCAGCCTTGGGACGGTTTTAACGTGGCAGAGTAGGGTTGTTATGGGCAGCCATGAGCAGGTGACTGAGTGAGTTGTATTGGCAGGTGCGTGGTGGCTGTTTGGGTGAGGGTGTGAGACTGTTTTGACGTGGCTTGGTCTCTGTTTTGGGGATGTCGTGGGTGACATTTTTACAGGTGACTTATTTTGGCTCAGCTTGGGTCGTAATGGTGGCTTGTTTCGGGTCAGTTTTGGGTCGGATTTGGGATGAGACAGAGAGTAGTAGAAGTTGGTTAATTTGTAAGGGAAATGAGTGTATAATTGCATGTGTTTGTACCCGCCTTAAGCTTGTCTTGTTATGGTTGTTATACGATTTTGTGGATGGCTATACGTACGGGTCTCGGTGGTCGTTTTGGGGTAGAAATGGTGACTGGTGGCGAGGCCGTGTAGGGCCGGAGGTGGGTCGCGTATGAATGCTGCCGATTTGTTCTTTGGGTCGTATTCACGGATGATTTTGGCGCTAGTTTAATTTATTTTGAAATTATTTAATTTCCGTCTCGTATTTTATATAATGTAATTCGTTAATATCGTTCTTTCACATGTTTAGTTGTTGGGCTCATTTGATTGTGGTAAATGGACTTCTTATGCCTTATTAGATGGACTAGTCATGTTTTATGAGTGGACTTGTTAGATTTTATCTATTGGGCTTGAAATGTTCACTTGTTTGGGCTTGTTTTGTTAATTTGGTGGGCTCACTTTGTTTCTTTGTTTGGACTTGCGATGGTTCACATGTTGGGCTCATGAATGAGTCATGTGGGCTCGGTCACATTTTATTTCGTAATTTTCATATAACGTAAATTATTCATTATCATTCTTTATATCTTATTTAATCGGCATGTTAAATTATAAAATGGAATGTTTAGTAATTTAACACAAGTATGAGATGTTTATTATAAGTACTGGTAAGAGTCATATCCTTGATAATGCCTTGTATTGTTCTGTTGTGAGAGTCTCGGTCCTATCGGATACTAGGGGTGAGATATAAGCCCTCTAGTTGCGATATGACCGTTGGGATTGATGTTCCCATCCGTACTCATGGTGAGATGCAAGCCATGAGTATGAATGTGACATTAATGGTCCCGTGTCATATGATGTTTGCATGATCATTCTTACTCTTATTGTGACTCAAGTGTGACGTTTTACATTGTGTGACTACTTGACATTCCTTATTTACCCCTTTCGGACCTTTGGTTACAAGTGTGTGCCATGTTTCCAGATCGGGTTATCTTTCCCCTTTCGGACCTTTGGTTACGAGTGTGTGCCATGTTTCCGGATTGGGTTATCTTCCTCTTTCGGACCTTTGGTTACGGGTGTGTGCCATATTTCCGAATTAGGATATCCTTCCGCCTTTCTTCGGACCTTTGGTTACGGGTGTGTGCTATGTTTCCGATTAGAGGTTACTCGACCTTTGGTTACGAGTGTGTGCCATGTTTCGAGTCTTGGATACGATTGGTATATCGTTTGTCGAATCGGGTGACGTCCATCCCGAGAGTCTGGATCCAGGTTTAGACTAGGACCGTATTATGATCGTCGTCCTACCAAGAGGTTGGAGTCTAGATGGTTTGTCTTGTGAGTTCATACTAAGTATATGTCTTACACTTGTTGAGTCGTGTCAATATGAGTTGGTTGGCTTGATACCATTTCCTTGATTGCATATTTATTCTCATATATCATGTCTATTCTATTAAGAAAGTATTATGCCTGTTTCATCATGATTATTCATTATATCTCCTTGTTCTCCATTGTTCATATATGATGCATGATCTACATGTTTAATTAAGTGGTTGTTTACTTGCATTTCGACATATTGTGGTTGGGAGAACCTTGAGTTACTCCCCCCGACGTATGCGTTCATGTTTACATGAATGACAGGTTGTGAAGATGCTTACGTGGGGAAGACGTGTGGGCTAGCGAGAACTAAACCCTTGGACCTTAGTTGCTAGATTAGAGAACCCTTATATGTTTATTCGTGGGATATCTTTTCCCCGCCTTCTAGCCTTGGGTTGTAATAACCTAAATCTGTCTATTATTGTTTTTGTTTCTTTTCGTTTTTGGCACCCGCGTGTTAATCCTTAACTTATAACAAAAAGTTTTTAAAATCTCAAATTTCCGCTATAATTTATTAGTTATTTTTTTTTCGCCTTATCGCGGGGTGTCACAAAAAGTGTTTATTAAATGTGCTTGACTATATATACCTAAATATTATGCTAGCCTTATAAGTATTAGCAGATGTATTTAAAGTCGGTGTTCTTAAATTGAACTATTATACTTCTTCTACCTATATTTGAAGCATATTGAAACTTTGTACTATATTGGAATGTACCTGCACTACTACAAATCCAGGCAACTACAACGCCCCATTAACAACGATTATTCACGAAAATCACAATAGACGTTGTAGAATGTATGGCGCGAATTTTACTAAAATGAATTACAACGGGTATGGTTATAAAAACCGTTGTTATTAGTTTTAACAACGGGTAACACATGCGGAACCGTTGTTAATAATTTGGCGCAAAATTGGCGCAAAGTTAGTGAAAAGTAATCACAACGGTTACTTTTGAAACCCGTTGTTAAAACATATTTGACAACGGGTGTTTTTTACAACCGTTGTTAAAACTTATTTGACAACGGTTGTTTTTTACAACCGTTGTTAAAATATATTTGACAACAGTTGTTGTTTAATAACCATTGTCAATACCTTCCATACTATAAACCACACAAACACAAGTCTGCTGCAGCCACAAAACACAAACCTTAATACACAAACACAAACACAGCAGACAAACACAAACACAAAACACACACTTTCTCATCGTCTCTTTCTCTCTTTCTCATCGTCGCTTTATCTTCTCACCATTACTGTTGATTTCATCGTCTCTTACGTTCTGTAATTATCAGGTAAATCTCGTCGTCACTGTTAGTTTCATTGTCATTATTTTCTTTTTCTAATTATTTCATTTGCATGTATGTGTTTTTATCGACCATTATGTTATTTCTTTAAGTATTGTTCGCATAATTAGCTAGTAAAACAAAGAAGAAGCAAGATGAAGAAGCAAGATAAACATAATTAATATATATATATATATATATATATATATATATATATATATATATATATATATACACACATAAATTAAAAAAAAAATTACATTAATAAAAATGCAATTCTTATATTTTCATAGAGGATCTTATTCTCCTCTATCATATCCGTCCTCTCCTCCTTGGCTATTTGGAGGTTCCGTTCATTGATTGCTATATCGTCATATAGCCGCAAGCTCTCTTTGCTCCGTCAAGCCATCTTCTTTGGCGTCCTTGAGACGGATCGAGCATCCGCAAGGTAGCTCTGAAACTTTCCTCAATATGGAGCAACCGGCGGATGAAACTGTTGTTGTTCTCGATCATAGTAAGAGTCTTAAAGATGATATCATTCATTTTGTTGGAGTTTGGAGTTTGTTTTGAAAGATTAAGTAGGGTTAATTTATTTGGAGTTTGTTTTAGCAGTTAGGGTTTGGAGATGTATATATTGAGATAATGGAAATGTTAGTTGAGATAATGCATGTATGTATACTAAGCAATGTGTGGGTTGAGTTGTTTTTTAATTAATATATATGTTAGGAAGTTGTGCCATAATCATCATCATATCTCTCAATGCTGCTTCAAATCTTATAACTAACCCTTCTCATTCCATATTGTCCGTTCATATGCACAGTGATGGCAGTAATAATGCATGCATCGGAATTATAACGATCCGTAATTATGCATGCATCTAGTAATATTTAATTTTTTTTTTAAGAACAAACAACAACGGTTATTTATAAAAAACCCGTTGTCTTTAGTTATAACAACGGTTTTGTATATTACAACCCGTTGTTATAACTTTCCCCCCAAAATTGAGTCACACTTTCCACAACGGGTTTTTATACTTAAAACCGTTGTTAATATTTTTAACAACGGTTTACTTAAGAAAACCAACCGTTGTTAAAACCTTTTACAACGGACGCTTTAACAACGTCCGTTTTTTTATATAACAACGATTTTTAACCGTTGTTATAGCCTGTATCTATAGTAGTGCTGGCTTAAAGGTTGGTTATTCGCTCTCTAAGTAAAAGAACCTATGGATCAAGAGTTGATCTAAAAGGATAGCTATCGGCGACTGATATTAACTTATAATATCCCCCTGCTGTTGGCTTAGACATAGTTAATCTTACATAGTAACCTATGCCCGCAAAGTCGCGGCTACCACAATAGGTTTAATGTTCATGTAACAAAAGATGCTAAATAAGCACACAATGGTCTTAGTGTTCATAGAGTGCTTAATTAGCTACTGAACCAATAGTAGTGTGGGGAATTTATTTTCTATGGCCCTCATGCGACAAAAGCAAGGCCATGCATCCCACTTTGATTGTTTCAGGTTCTTCCAAATATATATGTGAGTACAGGATTTGCAAAATGATAATCATTTCAGTCTCCTAGCCAACAACTTAAGTCAGGAAAAGTTGCTTTAGAACCCACTTAAGAACTCGATTGCGTGATAGAGATGTTATTGGGTCAACTTGGATGTAGAAACTTTAGCTCTAACCTTGTATTCAAGGTCTGTAATCTAGCTTTGCTTATCATACAAGAATGGATTCAAGTATTCATTATAGTGTTTAGGCTAAGAAAATCAGAAAAGATGGAGCCATTCTGACTTGATTTTCTTTAGAGGGAATTACCCCTGGGACCATTGCATGCAAGTCAACTGCCTTTGTCTCTAAGAGTTTTTCAGCATTCTCAGTAAAAGCTCTAAATGTATATGATCCGGTTTCATTGATAGCTTGAAATGTTATATTTATTCTGCAATTGTATATTTGGTGTTAGTCTACCTGATTTTTATGCCAATTCTTTAAAATAACAGTCGTATTGTGTAGCTGTGATCAACTTTATCTTGGAGAGGAGATGACATTTTCTCGACCGGATGCATCACATTTGTACTTGACATCTATGTCTATATTATTACGTGTTTCACAGTGGCTGCACCCAAGGTAAAACCTGAAATCCTTCCTATCAATTTCAGAAACTGATACATGAACCCAATAACGATCCCTTTTAAAGTCTCTTATGCATGTGGTTTGCATATAAGTTTTTAGCTTGCGTTATCATCAGTGATAGGAGTTCTTAACTAACACCAAGGTTGTTAGGCGCCTATGTGGCTAACAGAAGCTTGTTCATTTTTGTGAACCTAACATGGCTAGTGACCAGAAACAACTTGGACGCTGAAATCAGTATGCATAAGGTTTTACTATACCTTCTTGTTGCCCACTTTTTACCTGAGGTGGTTATGCGGTGAGTGTCTGGAAGGTGCACTTGAAGTACTTGGTGTTGCTTGCCCTTCACAATTTCTTGATTTACTTTTACCCTATTTAAATGTGAATGAAAAGTGTAGACCAATATTTCATACCAAGATTTTCTTTTCCAAAGATTTATGTAACTATACTAAATGAGATGGAATTACCAAGAATGAAGTGCTTCGGTCTTTTATCCTTCTAGTTCAAACTTAATAAAAGTTGAGGTCGTGTTGATAGAGAAAATTCTGCGTCAAAAGATACAAAGCACAACATTTTTAGTTGCCTGAAAGATCAGATAGAAATGAATTAAGTAGCCGAAGCTATTTTTTTTTTAAGTATCTGGGCTTTTGAAAGACCTTTATGATAGTATGGCTTTAGGGAGATAAGCCCAATGACCAGAAATTCCTGAACAATGCGCCTTAATGCTTCGCATTTCTTGGTGAGTCTGCCCAAACTGTAATTATCATTGGCTACACTATGTTGCAATGTAACAAAGAGATTTTGCTATTAGAATAGCTTACCATTTGCTACCTCTAATCTTTGGCGAACAATATGAACTTTATAATTCTATGGTGACCCACACATTTATTTTTTGCAGACGTCCGTACCTCTGATCAACCATGATAATCCCACAAACATCCACTACCGGGACAGTTTGTCGTTTGGCACCTGGTGCACATCGTCTACGTAGATGAGGATTCCTAAAACGTCTGCATTTTGAAAAACATTAGCGGTAAACTACAACATAAATTGGCCATTTATTGTCCATTTTGTTAATTAAGCACCAGTGCACCACAATCTAGATTTCTGTAGGCTAACTGCTTGACCTCTGGTTTTCATTTAATACGTGTGTAGCTTAAAGTAACGATTATTATGACCTAGTTTCAGATGGATTAGCATGTCGGTCAGTATCTCCAAGTGTCCCTGGAATAGATCCAAGTGCCACATACTTAGGACCAGGTGGAGGGCTTGAACCAATTTGCTAAATAATAGTGTTGTTAGTAAAACTAAGCTGAAATGAATGCTCGCCAAGATTAGGCCTTTACTTTTCAGGCACCGCTTTCAGCTTTGCGATTGAGATTTCATATTCTATTCTGTCATAGATAATATCTTTATATAATTTCATTGTTGTACAACGTTGTATTGATTTTACCACCCTACATTGCTTAGGCATAATTATTTTGCGCATTTCAAGTTGTTTTTTATAAACAAAAACACGTTACTAAGGAAACAATGCACTTTTTCATGTTTAATTATTTACAAAAATTTAAGAAGTAATTGTAAATATAGACAAGGAGAGATACATAGTAAAGAGCAATAGGACCACAACTAAGAACAAGATAGTTATCTTGAAATGCAGATCCTAAATGAATGAGTCCATTTGCTGTAGCAGTAATAAATGCAGACACCCGGATTATTCGAATGACATAACTATTTAGTATTGACTTGCTCCGCAAGCCAAACGTAGAGTATTACGCATTGACCCTGGCAACATCTGTTGTTTTAAGCCTAGAATATAACAGTTCAAGTATAGTATGTCTGGAGCAAGTAGTAACATCAAGATGAAGGTATTTTAGTATACTTCGCACCAATGTAACTCAATGAACAGACAAAAGTCGTTACCGAACCAATATGAAAGCCTACTCCTAGTGAGATTACAACCAAACATCACTTGTTCATTTGACATGCATTGTAGTTGTAAATTAATAAGGCAATGGCTGAACTAATCTGAATAATTGCTATATACTATAACCTTATACTAAGAGTAATTTCGTACATCATACATAGACCAATCTTTACTTAACTACCAATTTCTAACGCCAGTAACACTAGCATTGCATTTAAAGGTCAAACTTCTTGTAGTCTTCATTTTTCACAACTAAACATCAGAAACGATGACTAACGATAGAGCGTAGCCATTCATATATTATTGTTTACAACTGTTTATGAAGTAATTGTATATGTATATATTGAAAGCTAAGTATATCACTTGGCAATATAAGAATAAAAAGTAGGACCCGTAAGTTTCCACATTGTCTATGTATTTTGAAGATAGAAGTAGAAGAGAGGCGAGCAGGCATGATATCATTTTGAGTAATCATTCAAAGCTCGACCTATCACTCTAACAAAATTAAGCAATCTGACTAAGAGGTAGGTCATATACCAGTATAGCATGAATATCACGTGCATAAATTAGACTCATATCACTACAACATTAATGACTATTTTTTCAACTGAAGAGATTTTAACACAACAATGCTAGTTATAATATCAGACATATGAATATAAAACAAAATTAGGCATGGTAGCTATGTAGTTCGGATAAGTTACCTCTTCATCTTCAAAAGTTATTCTTTGAAAGAGGACTGACCTGTTGGTGGGAGAACTCTGAGTATTTTTTTTGATGACCTTCAGTTTAATAAAATATGGACCACTCTGTGAGATCCTTCACAAGTGTCTTCAGGCTTTTCATGGTTACTTGCAAAAACGGAGGTGTATTTATCAGCCACACTTCATAATTTTGCTTTCTCATCATCTAAAAATAAATGTTCAACAAATTCGAAAACATTTAAATAAATAAAGCTAATAAATGTAAAAATAGCCTAGGAATGAAAGTGATGGAGGTATGGAGTTGCTTATTTCTAGGATTCAGAAAAGGGTAATGTAATACTACGGTTTTCTATGTCTATGGGTACTCTATCGAGTGGGGCTTACTCTGTCGAGTAAGTATGTTTTTATATGAAACAGTAGGCTACCTGATGGGTACTCGATCGAGTATGTTGGGCACTCGATCGAGTAAGGGGCCCTCGATCGAGTAAGTGACTTACTCGATCGAGTAAGTGACTTACTCGATCGAGTAAGTGAGTCTTACGGGTTATTTTAGCCGGGTTTTGTTAATAACGCGTGATTAGTATAAAAGGACTCCGTCATTCTTTTTAATCATTTTTCACCTTTTCTAAAACCTTTCAAGAGAAAAAGAAGTTACGTAGCTCTCATTCATCGCGTTATTAGCAAATCCTAAGGTCTAGAGTCGTCGGATCGTTGTGTTCTTTACGCCGCTGAGACCGTCGTATTGTGGGTTAGCTTCTAGTATGATTTTTATATCATTTCATTGATTTTAGTTGAAACCCTAATTGGGTAACTTGGGGGTTTTGGGGAGTATTGTTGATGTTAGATTGTGATTGTATGATTGTGTGTGTATAGGAGGTGATTTCGTTGAAGAACGATTTTGGTAAGCTGATTGTGACGATCTTGGTGGTTGCTTTTCCAGGTAGGGTTTTCCTACTCAGTTATTGTATAAATGATTATAAGATGGTTGATTGGTTGATTGACATGACGATTATATCGTAATTGAGGTTGACATTGTTTTGAATTGATATTGTGATTGGTTGTTGGTTTATATCATATTAGATTTGGAGTTGGTGATTTTTGATTGTATAGTGTGGTTGTTGTATAATTGTCTGTGGTTTGCGAGGTGCATACTCGGCTGAGTGGAGTCACTTGCGGGAGTAGTTCCACGCCCTTGATTCGCCCTATGTGTAACCCGCCACAGGAGGGGATGTGCACATTATGGAACATGGGTTATTCGCTCGATGGAGATGAGCGGGGCTTAGGTGGGAATGGCTGCGGTCCCCCACTGGCGGTGAGGAATATTTGTTGCGATGGATTTTCGGGCAGGGCTACATAATTTAGTGTGTAGTCAGATGATTGGTGATGTGACGGTGTTGGAGATTGTGACTGTGTATCTGTTGTTGTTTATCTTATATTGTTTATGCAGTAACTGACCCCGTTTAAATGTTTTAAAAACTGTGGTGATCCATTCGGGGGTGGTGAGCAGTTGTCTAGCAGGTATACTATGGATGCGCGCGAGATTAGCTGGGGATGGAGTCACCACGAGTCTAACAGTAGTCTTCCGCTGTTGTGTCATGATATTTTATTTACTTTAGTTGGTTTTGGTTTGGAACAGTTGTATTGTACTTTATAGTTGATTTTGTTATGTAATCACTTAAACTTATTTATCTAAAGTATGTTCTTTTATGGTCAATTTGATATACATTGCCTCGGGTAACCGAGATGGTAGCATTCTTGTGCATTAGGTGGTCCTGGTAAGGCACTTGGTGTATGGAGGTGTTACAAAGTGGTATCAGAGCGACGATTTTGGAACCTATAACTAATGAGCCCAATGAATATAGAGAGTCAAATTAAAACGAACCCGGGTAGGAGTTGTTAGGAGCTAATGCAAAAACTTGGGAGACGTCCTAAAGTCGCGAACTCCCCCTACAACTTTAAACCAGTCACTATGGGGTGTCATGGGATCGCTATGTATTTACTAATGTTCTATTGTGGATGTTGGATGATATGTTGTATAACAATGTTGGATGAATGATTGTGGTGGATTGGTGAATATGGTGGAAAAAGGTGAAGAAGATGTATATAGTAATTTGTTGTGGGTGATCATGTTGTATGGTGGAACTGATTTATAATGTGGCAATCTTAGTAACATGAGATTAGGGAATGTGATATGATTATACATGATTTTGTTTGCGTAAAGTTATATAATAAAGTTATATACTTGTTTACTGCTATTTCATATGAATTTGTTGGATGAATGGTATGTGGTTGAATGGAGAATGTGGTAGAAAGGATGAAAGTAATCGTATATGGTAATATGATTAGTGGTTAAGCTACTTGTTTACTGTTATTCCATATGCATATGTTGGATAAAGTGTATGATGGATGATTTGATGGAAAAGGTGAACTAATATTGCATAAGAATATGATTTCATGATATATATATATTTTGTTGCGAAAAGTTATAGAATAAAAGCATGTGGGTAATACATGATTGACAAGTTGAATAATATATGTGCATGATGGATATTGTTGCTTGGCCTTTGAAGATAGTAACATGTGGTTAGGGATACTGGTGTTATGCGCATTGAGTTGTTTTTGTTTACGTTGTTGTTATTTAAGTTGTTTGGAAGTAAAAATCAAATAGTTATGTTGTCCGATTACAGCGAAGTGGTCTTTAAACTGTTATAACTTGAGATGTATATATGATTTTGATGTGATTCCAATTGAAGGTGATAGCTTGTCCTTTTGCAATTCTAACTATAGGTCACACGTCCAAAATGACCAAGAAACGAGTGAGATACGACCCTTTTACGAAAATTGGACAGTGCTGAGAAATGCGTAGGGTACTCGATAGAGTGGCCCTTACTCGATCGAGTGCACCTCTTGTTACTCGATCGAGTAATCCTTACTCGATCGAGTAGTCCTGGTAATTTATTATACGTGCTTCTGACCTTCACCTACTCGATCGAGTAGGCAGTACTCGATCTAGTGGCCCCTGTTTTAGGTCATATGCTTATCTTTTGACTTCGTCGCATATTATTTTTGATTCGAAGGTGTTATTTCGCTTCTTTGTGCATTGTTTTATATATGTGTTGGTCCTGATGCGTAAGTTACCCAATCTTATGATGTAAGGAGTGGCACCTTATGGTGGGTATGAGTTCGGTGGGGAGGACATGAGTTATATGTGGTTGTGATAGATAGTGGAAAAGGAAGAGGAAGATTGGTAAGGCTTATTAAGGCATGGTGCAAGTTTTGTGAGACGTGGTGAGTGATATAATTGCGAATTTGAGTAATGTAAATGTAAGTGTATAGGAGCAAGGAGTGATGTAAGTTTATGGAACGTGAGAATGAAAACATTGAAATGAGAAATGCAAATAGTGGTAAATTGGGATGTGTGAGGATTTATGGAGAGGGATGGTTAGGATTGTGTTGGTTACGGTTATGATTGATAGAAGGTCATTATAGAGGTATGGAAACAAATGGTGTATAGTGAGATCGAGTTATGTCGCGATGTGAAGGTAGTGGCTGAGTTTGAGAATTTGTATTATCAAGAGGTGAAACAAATCCGTGATTTCCTTGGGCAATTAACGGTATGAAATGAGTTTTGGTTTTAAAAAAAAAAAGTGCGGACTGACCGTGTGGATTGATTGGTGATAAGTGCGAGTGATAGGATGATAAGAGAAGATCCATGGTAATAAAGAGTGAAATGGTACTGATATGAAATAATGGGATTTGAGTTTTGGAGCAATGAGACGGTAACCGGAGCACTAAAGAGTTAGGTAGAAGGAATAAGGAGTTGAATTATTAATTGGTATTATTGAGTGAAAAGAGGAAAGAAGGATGGAAGTAAGCTGAGAGAACGTCGACCAGAGTTAAGGAACATGAAGGTAAGGAATCATGGAAATGTGTGATAGTATCATGAGAGGGCGTGAGTTAATGGTTATATAGGAGTTTCAGGACAACATGTTAGCCATGAGCTTCGAGGAATTAAGGGGAGTAAAAGTTGTTAGAGTATTTGGACAATATGAGATTTTGATGGAGAGTTAGGTGGCGATACAATTATAGACAGAATTGGGATGAATGTTCAGGTAAATTTTGTTGATGGAATTGATGTTCGTTATTTGGGATGTTAACCAAAAATGGGAAAGAAACCGTGATATTTAGAGCTGAGTATAAGAGGTTTGATATACGAACGACGGTAGTGTTGAGGTTTTGTCACTAGTGGTTAAGAGCGATGATAAGCAGGAAAGATAGCCATTCTAAAGAGGTTGATTTTTGTTTTAGAGACCAGATTGATATGTATGGTTGTGAGGAAGTATAAGATGTGGTTATATGAGGCGGGTGCTAGTAGTTGAGTATTAGCGGTATGGTTATATTTGGCAGGAGGTGATGGTTTGGCGAATGAGAGAATGTGTTATGAGGGGCATACGAGCTAAGCTCGGGCAAGAGGTAACCTTATCAGGTGGTAGCTTACGTGATCAGGATTGACTAGTTGGATGTGATTACGGGTCTATGATGTGTATAAATGTTTGTGTGCGGTTCTGACCTCACGAGAAGTGATATGGTGTGATAGTTATAAGTTGTCATCTAAATGTCCTGTAATATATGTTGGGTACGGCAACCTAATGGAATGATGTTCAAACGTGATAGTTTGGGTGATCTGGCATGGCTAGTTATACTTGTATGTGTATTCATGATATATGTTTATTCCATGAAATGGTAGGGATGATATTCTTGAGGTTCTTATCTGTTTATTCCGTGTAAGATGTTGCGTTGTGATCTAGTAAAGTGGTTCTGAGTAAGTTTTCTTGTCCGAGAAGTTATACTGAGTCAGTGTTTATGAGATTGTATAAGTTACGATGACTGTCGATGTGGTTGTTGTGCATCGGGTGGTGATCCGGGCACGGTACTTCATGTTGTGATGAGGGTATTTTCGCGCTGCGGTGCGGCTGTTGGTGGCGGTGTTGCGATGCCGTCATTGGTTCTGATGGAATAGGCGAGATGATTACGATACGAGTTTTCGAAAGAGTATACCAGTTATATAGATTGCTGTTTGTTTACTGCTGTTTCTTGTGAGTTTCGTTTGGACATATAGACTGTTGTTTAGGGATGGCAATGGGTCGGGTTGGATCGGATTTTGCTAGATCCAAATCTGATCCACTTACTTATTGGATCATAGATCCATATCCATACCCGATCCATATCCAAAATTTTAAAATCCATACCCGATCCATTATACTTTTTTCAAACCCATACCCGCTCCAAATCCATACCCGATCCACTACATAATCCAAAACCCAATACGAAACTTGATTTGACTACATAAAAATATAATTTTATATAAGAAAGTTTAAATTTCAAGATTAGTAAAGCCTAAATTTTCAATAATATCCACTTGGATCGGGTTCGGGTATGAATGGATCGGGTTTGGATTTGGTTCGGGTTTTCCAATAGTGGATATGGATATGGGTTTTTAAATAGTGGGTCGGGAACGGGTTTTTAAAGAGTTTGTTTTGATCGAATTTTTTCCTTCGGTTCGATTCGGGTTCGGTTCGGTTTGGGTCATAATTGCCATCCCTACTGTTGTTTTGATTATTGATGTTTCTTGCTAGTTTCAGCTTGGGAGTGAGGGTAAAGTATGATATGGAAGAAAGTTGTGTATGTTTCCGTTGTTGTCATGGCATAGTGATATCCTGTTGATGGGACACAGTTGCGAGAAGTGGTTGGAGTACTTGTGATGTTCTTTTAGAGGAGGCATTGGTTGACATAGTAATGACAAGTGAATTGTGAAACATGTGTTGTACTGATCTGGAAGCTGAGGGTGGTTCATAATCTTTTGTTGAGACAGTGAGTATAGGGTGTGGGGAATTAGTGTCATGTTAAGTTATTGATGAGTTTTGCGGTAATGAAAGAAAAGAACTTGAGGACTTAGTGTAAGTGTGTGTAATAAGTGTGGATCGTGAGTTATGTTTTTGGAGATAAGTGCTTTGTATAGAGGAGGATGTTGTTTTACGGCAACGTGGAAGAATTGGAGTATTGGTTATACTAAGGATTGTGGGGTATATGTTAGGTGGTGTGCCGAATGAATTGAGGTATGAGAACTGTTAGAGGAAGAGAGTCCTGGATATGGGAATGGTTGTAGGTGTTGAGGTTATAGTCGGTTATCGTTGACATGCGGCGGTGATGAGGATTTTGGGAAGTATAGCAAAGGATCTAGTATTACTGAGTTACGAGGACGTAACATTTACCTTAAGAGGTGTAGAATGCGATAAAGAGAGTTTGATGGTTGTGCATGTAGTAGTATAATTGGAAGTAGAGTGTTGGTGTAGCATAAAGGATGGATATTTTTTGTGGTTGATATTGTTAAAAGGTCATGGCCGTGCTTGTAGTAGTGTGATGTTTAGGAGTGTGAGAATACTTCGATAGTGTTGACAGTTGGATGATGATGTTTATGAGTTCGATAGTGTTGAAAGTTGGATGATGATGGTATGAGTGGGAGTAAACTTCGAGGACGAAGTTCTTTTTAAGGGTGGTAGAATGTACATTCCGTTTGATGTTTATGAGTGTCTTGATAATGGATTTTTCTAGTGGATAACATGTTAGTGAGACGAAGCTAGCGGCTTTGGTGGATGGTATTTGGTAGTGTATGGAGTTAGTGTCGATAGACTATAATGTGGTGGATACGATATCATGAGCCATGTTGTGGAGGTAGGTTGTTTTGAGTCGGTATAAGTTGTGGTTGAGGTTTTGTGTTGAGTCTTTGTTGCGTTGTTATGTCATGGTCGAGTGGGTATGTTTGTTTTTGAGTATGAGTTGAACTTCGGGGACGAAGTTCTTTTTAAGGAGGGAAGACTGTAATACTACGGTTTTCTATGTCTATGGGTACTCTATCGGGTGGGGCTTGCTCTGTCGAGTAAGTATGTTTTTATACGAAAAAGTAGGCTACCTGATGGGTACTCGATCGAGTATGTTGGGCACTCGATCGAGTAAGTGACTTACTCGATCGAGTAAGTGAGTCTTACGGGTTATTTTAGCCGGGTTTTGTTAATAACACGTGATTAGTATAAAAGGACTCCGTCATTCTTTTTAATTACTTTTCACCTTTTCTAAAACCTTTCAAGAGAAGAAGAAGTTACGTAGCTTTCATTCATCGCGTTATTAGCAAATTCTAAGGGCTAGAGTCGTCGGATCGTTGTGTTCTTTACGCCGTTGAGACCGTTGTATTGTGGGTAAGCTTCTAGTATGATTTTTATATCATTTCATTGATCTTAGTTAAAACCCTAATTGGGTAATTTGGGGGTTTGGGGGAGTATTGTTGATGTTATATTGTGATTGTATGATTGTGTGTGTATAGGAGGTGATTTCGTTGAAGAACGATTTTGGTTAGCTGATTGTGACACTCTTGGTGGTTGCTTTTCCAGGTAGGATTTTCCTACTCAGTTATTGTATAAATGATTATAAGATGGTTGATTGGTTGATTGGCATGATGATTATATCGTAATTGGTGTTGGCATTGTTTTGGAATTGATATTGTGATTAGTTATTGGTTTATATTATATTGGATTTGGAGTTGGTGATTGTTGATTGTATAGTGTGGTTGTTGTATAATTGTATGTGGTTTGCGAGGTGCATCCTCGGCTGAGTGTAGTCACTTGCGGGAGTGGCTTCACGCCCTTGATTCGTCCTCTGTGGAACCCGCCACAGGAGGGGATGTGCACATTAAGGAACATGGGTTATTCGCTCGATGGAGATGAGCGGGGCTTAGGTGGGAACGGCTGCGGTCCCCCACTGGCGGTGACGAATATCTGTTGCGATGGATATTCTGGCAGGGCTACATAATTTAGTGTGTAGTCAGATGATTGGTGATGTGACGGTGTTGGAGATTGTGACTGTGTATCTGTTGTTGTTTATCTTATATTGTTTATGTAGTAACTGACCCTGTTTAAATGTTTTAAAAACTGTGGTGATCCATTCGGGGTGGTGGCGGTTGTCTAGCAGTATCTTGTGGATGCACGCGGGATTAGCTGGGGATGGAGTCACCACGAGTCTGATAGTAGTCTTCCGCTATTGTGGCATGACATTTTATTTACTTTAGTTGGTTTTGGTTTGGAACAGTTGTATTGTACTTTATAGTTGGTTTTGTTATGTAATCACTTAAACTTATTTATCTAAAGTATGTTCTTTTATGGTCAATTTGATATACATTGCCTCGGGTAACCGAGATGGTAGCATTCTCGTGCATTAGGTGGTCCTGGTAAGGCACTTGGTGTATGAGGGTGTTACAGGTAACCTTATTATAAGGGGTTTCTTTTGTTAAGGCTTTAGCCCTTAAAGAAAGTATAAGGATGGTTAAGTGTGGCGTGTGGATGTGCACTTCAAATTTGTGAAGGTTGCTTGTTGTGAAATGTAAGGGATTTTCTATGAGTTTACTTGATTGAAAATAGGCAAATACACAAGTTACTTGTTTTGCCTATGGTTGTTTAGCCATCAAAACCCAATAGTCCAAGACCTTGCTCTTATCCATTCTTCTTGTTCACATATTTTATACAAAGTACAATTTGATAAGCCACCAAATCACCATAATAGATTTAGCCATGTTTGTGCCATAATGGTATTATTACTGTTTTTATTATTGCCTTTTAGAAAAAAAATAACAGGAATTGTTTATGCTGGTATGTTTATCCGTATAGGTACGATTGTCTTGGTGGTTTGCCAGTTGTGCCCTCTCTTTTAAAAAGTTAGCTTTATATGTCTTCTAATCGTTTTATCCCAGTACCTTTGGCTTCTTTAGCTAGCAAAATTCCCTGGTAAAAATAAACAGGATTTGAGTTACTCTGCCACAAAAAAAAGTTTAAATGTTGGAATAAAAAATATTGATGTATAACAACAATATACAACTTCTCGACAACAGATAGATGTGTGAATTCACCGCTGACCTTATTTTTAAACACATGATAAGAACTAGGATTATTTCATAAGAATAATCCAACCTACTGATGCCCTTCTTATATTACTACATCCTTTAAATTATCCTAATTTAATCCCTCCAATACCACCTTCCTTCCCAGAACACATTATAGAGAAGGACAAGGATAACCTCAATAACAGGTTACCCTTATTGTTTTATAAGTGTTAAAAGACAAAAGTGTGTTGAACACACCTTGTCCTCTTTCTTTCATTTTTCATCCAACGATTTCTACTTGAGCTAATCCCACAAATTCAATTTTTGGGCTTGCTCTTCAATTTACCAAAGCATCAAATAATCACACCCTAATTTCTGTTCACCAACCCAATTCTTCCTCAATTTATCAAATATTCATAATTTATGGGGTTGCTCTTCAATTTCTGCTCCTATGTCGAAATAAATCCCACGCTAATCCTCGTTGTTGACCACCATTGCCTGCCGCCATCACTCATCACCTCGCTGACAGAAGAACTTTGCTCTTCTTTGTCACAGAGAGAAGGTGGTATTCATGGTGGTTCATTTGGTAGTGTTAGGTTAATTGAAGAGGGGATTTTAGGATTTAAGAATTGATTGGAAAATATATCCATCCAATCAATTCAGTATCTCTAATCACATAATAAGATTCAAATATTGATGTAAAATAAGAGGTCGACATCAACCCTAATTTGAGAAACCTAATTGAAAAAATCGAACATTAACATGGCAGAGCAGCATTAAGCTGTTGCGTTATATGGGCAAATGAATTTTGGCGGCTCAATATTGAATCAAGTAGTTAGACGGAGCAGATAAGAAGGGGAAGAGGAAAGAGAACAAAGAAGATGAAGAAAGAGGTAGGGAATGACAGAATGACAGTTGTACAAAAAATAAGAAATAATACAAATAAGACTTAATTAAAGAGGAGGAGAAGGTGACCTAATATAATCGGTGAAAAAATTGAGTGAGTTTGTTCCGGGAAGGGAGGTAGTATAGGAGGGATTAAATTAGGATAACTTAAAGGACAGAGTAATATAAGAAGGGTACTAATAGGTTGGATTATTCCTATGAAATAGTCTTAGAAACTAGGGGTGTTTAGAATAAACCGAACCATAATAACCAAACCGAAGAACCGAAAATATGTACATTTTTTAGGTTCGGTTAACTGAACCGTTTTGACAAAGCGATCAGTGAACCGAACCGTTAACTTTCTTATGGAAATGGTTCGGCTAAGGTTCACAATTTTAGAAAACTTGTAATTGTAACACCCCTATTTATTCGAATTTTTTTAGCTAGACATTCCCAAATAAATAGGATGAATTACCATCTCGGTTTTAAAGGCGGTGAATAACAAAGTCCAACTCACCAAAGTACTTTAAATTAAAACTTAGCGATTACATGTTAATTTACAACTTAACCAATTAAAACTTAATATAAAAATAATTACAACTCGCAGCGGAAATAAATAAAGTGATAAAATATTCTATGTGGTCTAGACTTCTAGGTAGATTGGCCAAGTCCTCAAGCATCCCCATAGCTCCCAAGTCAGCTAATCTTTAGTACCTGTCAAATATGCTCCCCATTATGGTTCATCACGGTGTTCACGAATCTGCGATCAACCACGAGGTTGAGTAGGAATAAACACTGACAACAAGAACATACGATAACAATCCACGTTCCATTCTCATAGCATAACTCTCTGACAACGTGCTCCTTTCCATGACTTAGCACACCTCCCTTAACAACGTGCTCACAATACTTTGGTACCCCTCCCTTAGCAACGTACCGCCAATATGTAATAGTACCCCTCCCTCACAGCGTACATATTACCATCACCCCAGTGTACAAAGTCCCTCAACAACGTACAACTGACTGTCGCACAACTTTTCACAATTTACACATTCACAATCAACGATAGAATTAATTCAACTCATCACAATTATTAATATCAACCAACACAACGTATTATAATTCTCCCTTCCAACAAATATAACAATATCAACAAACACAATAAAATAAAATTCTCCCATCCAACAATTACATTGATATCAACCAACACAATTCACATATGATCAATTCACTTTAATATAAGCCATCCAATAAACCAAATATTATTGAATAAGAGTTGAGTATGATTTATCCCTACCTCGCAAGCAATTCCAATTAAGTAGCTCAAGCAATCCAAATAATTAAAGCAATCCGAACCCGATTATAATTTCTTCACAAATCGTCACCTGTCATAAATATTATACTTTAATTATTAATTATTAAATCCCGCTTCAAATCCCGACTACTACTGATACTAAGCCATTAAAATCTATCCATAAAATTATAGCCCACGGCCCACGGCCTTATTATTAGCTAAGCCCAATTCCCGACTTGCCTACTTATTTTATTATTTAATTAACGTCTTATTCGCAACTATTATTAGAAATGCCATTGGTTAATTAATTAAATTACATAAATTATTCTCATAAATTATTATTAAATTATGGGGTATTACAGTATTACCTGGATATTTAGAGACCGATAAAGGAAGCTTGGAATGCGTGAGAGGGTCCTTAGGCTTGACGAGAGACCATTTGTGAGTAAGAAATGGCAGTGTAGTGGACCAAGTACAACCTATACTAGACCTAGTGGATAGTTCTGTGGACCGAGTAGGTGGAACTCGGCCAGTACGAGTTGTAATCGACCGAGTGGGTGGCACTCGGCCGAGTACAGCTGTACTCAACCGTGTGAGAGGCACTCTGTCGAGTGGACTCAGCACTCGACTCAGTGCAACGTGTCAGAGGGTGATATAACATATGACATGATTCCTTATCCACCTAACCCTAATTTATTTTTTCCCTTCTCTCTATCACTCCAAATCCTCTCCCTTATCTCTAAAATCCTTCTAAACACCTCTCCATGGATGTTAAGCTTGGATTAGAAGATTATACACCTTTCTCCTTCTTCCTTCCACCTTGTGAGTAAGATCTACCTTTCCCTTTTCTTTTGTCAAACCCTAACTTTTGGGGTTTTTATTGTGGGTAATTAATTAGTAATTAATATGAGTGATATGGGTAATTAAGGGGTAATAATAAGGGGTTTTGCGTTGTATAATAGTATAAGTCACGTTATGATAGTTATTATATGATTTATGTAGGATGAGACAGTTTCATGAGATAAAGTCTTGATTATCTTAGATTGCTTATAGAGTATGCTAAAAGGTAGATTTATACTACTTGGTTTAATAATGTGAATACTTGTTGTGTGTTCATTGTCCATGTTTTCGTGGTATGAGTCGGTACACATCATATTATGATATGTCGTTGTCAGAAATGCATATTAGCACGGTAATGGATTATTATGATTCGATGAGTCGGGATATATGAGGAATTAGTATTCACGGTAAAATGGGAGTGTATCTCGTGATGAGTCGTGTATTGGTATATTGTGTGAATTCTACATTCATTGTGTTTATTATTCATGGTAGGGGATAAGCGGAGGTGTGGTTGTTGTTGAGGAGACGTAAGGCAGTTGAGAGACCGTCTTACGCTTGGGTCGCCTCTTGGAGCTTCTCACTCCAAGAGGGATATGCACCTTAATGATTCTAGTCTGGAGGGTCTTGTGTGGTGTCACGACGCCTGGCAGGGATTCAGTTAGCGGCCAGACTCGGTACCACAGGTGTGCCCCGAGTATTGGTCTTACGGACTGCGGTCCAGCTATTTGGTGGGCGGTACTGCAGTGCCGTCACCGGTTGTGGTACCGTGGGTGTGTCCCTGGTATTAGAGTGGTAATTGTGGAGTTGTCATGGATAGAGAGTCATATCTTGTGCATTCTATGTCATGTTGCATATTCATATATCGTGTCATGTTTAAGCATTTATATTATTGAAACTGACGTGTGTTGGTTATTTGTAAATTGCCACCTATTTCTGGGGTGGCCTGTGTTGATCCATATGGTATTTTTGATCATATAGGGAGCAATTTGAGTACAGATTTGCTTTTGGTAGCGCGGGGGATAACAGGCCGAGATACGGAGTTGGAGTCGAGTTGCTTGGTCGTGTTGTAGATAGCATAGATGTAGTAGTAACCAAGCATAGAGATCATTTGTATTTCCTTTAATTTATTCATCATGTAATTCATTAAACATGTTATTTATACAAAATGTTGTTTAATTGTAGTTCCGATTAATTGCCTCGGGAAATCGAGTTGTGACATCTCTCAATTACCTTGGCCGGGTAAGAAAGAGGTGTTACAAAACCGGTTAACTGGACTGATGTGTCTAATTTATATACGATTTTACCCCTATTTTAGCTAGGTTTTATTTGATTATTGCTTTTTTATTAGTGTATTTGTGAGCTCATTCCGTGTTCTAGATGTCTTTGCTTGTTTTCATTGTATTTTGTAGGAAATGAAGCATTCGATAGCTTTTTCCCGTCAAATTTGCAAGCACTAAAGTTCACGAAGCTAAAAGAAACAAGACTTGACCATGGAAGGGCATTTTGGGAAATTCCGAGCAAAGAAATCCAGAGCATGAAGAAATGAGCATGGGTTGATGCAAGTAAAGAAATGAAAATAAAGCCCAAATAAAGTCCAAAAAATATCAAGTGGAAGTTGAAGCTTAGGATTCCAAAATGTGCTCTAACTCGAGGAATTAAGGAGCTTAATGACGGAACATTGGATGCCATATGCTAATTAATCAAGGATGAATAACAATTGACCGAGAAACCTGCGTCCCTGATCGGGGTGTGGTGTCCCCGATCGGGGTTACCCTCCTCTAGAACTTTTACGTTTCACCCTTTATTCCTATATAAAGGGTGCTTAATCCGTCATTAGAGATCATCTTTCCTTACACTTTTCATTCTCTTAAGCACACAATACTCTAGTTTTCAGATTAGTTTACATTTCTTTAAGCATTCCCTTGTTCCAAACAATTTCCTTTAAGCATTTGCTCTTATAATTTAAGCATTCCATTCAAGTTATTTGGGTTTATCATTTGTTTTCTTCTATATTTAAGTTCTATTTCCTTGTTACGGTAATTTCATTTCTAGGTAATTCGTTAATCCATTTTCCATTCTCGTTATTTCATAGTTTTCATTATCGTTACTAGCATTTTCATAATAGTTTGTTACATATCATTATCAAGTTATTATCACCATAGTTTATTCTAGCCTTTTCATATACTTCATCATTAGTCATTTTACTAATCATATGCTATCATTATTTAGTCATTTTATAAAGTATTGTTTCTAAATATTTATGTTTTTATTATTTAGCATATTGCTAATTCTCAATTATTCATTTAGTTATAATCTTTTTATCATCATGTTTACCATTTTATATGTCATTAGTTTAAATTCCAACATGAGTGAGTAGTTTACTTTGTTTAGGGAATAAGGAAGCCATGCATAATTAGTAATTGTAATTGTTGAAAATAGGATGTTATGATATCGTTTAATCATTTCTATCACATTCTTGCATCGTTTGTTAATCTTTTGTAATTGATCACTATCTTTGATTAAATTTGTTAATTCACTTTTATAAGTCGAGAGGCATGCAATTGAATTAGACTAAGCATGCTTTAGTAGACCGATCTAGTCATAGCGAGAGCTCACTAGAACCCGTTCTATGGTTGACAATAAGGCCGAGAGGTGGTTGTCATTAGACTTAAATGATTAACGTTATTATTAACTTCTATGTTTAACTTGAGCATTTACATTTTTGCATGTGTGACCCGACTCCCCTAGACTCTTTTAGCATTATTAATTACATCTTTTAATACAAGTTTTACCAAACAAACCCAACAAACAATCGAAACCGACCTAGATAGAATTCTACTCATAGCAATTCACTACGCAATTCCCGTCTCCTTGTGTTCGACCCCTACTTTACTACATTCATTTGTTAGCCAAGTCTAGGGTATTTTTGTTAGGTGTGCGATAGCCTATCAAATTTTGGCGCCGTTTGATACGTGCATTTTATATAGTCCTTTTTGGCCTTTTTATGCACGTATTTCTATTCTATTATCGTAGTTTTATGCTACGAAATTTCCGAATATGCTACTTTGGTTTGTTTTGTTCTATTTGAAGGAATGGACCAGAAAGTAGTAAAATCAAGCCTTTTACCGTCCGTTTTGCATGCATTTGAAGGAAGAGTGATTTTGGAGCAGAAATATAGCTGTCTTGGGATGCATGAAGCCATTTCGGGAGCTAAATAATCAAGTCAAAGCTGAAACTAATGAACAAGTAGCTGCTGGAGTCATATTTCACTCGATCGAGTACTTTACTAGTCGATCGAGTGGTTTTGGATCAAATAATAGGTCGATCGAACACTTTCCTTAGTCGATCGAACAGTGTCTATTTAGTGTTTACTCGATCGAGTAGATTTTCTACTCGATCGAAAGGTTTGAGTCTGATTCTGCTCGATCGAGTGGTTTTAAATCACTCGATCGAGTGGTTTCTCTAATGGGCTCGGGCTTTTTAGTTTTAATTCGTCATTAGGTCAAATAAATTCCTATTTTCTATAAATAAGAGAGGGGGACGTCATTTGTGACCTCCCCCCCCCCCCACATCTCTCCGACATCTATCATCATCTAATACACTGTTTTCGTTACTTTTCTCCTGTTACTTTGTTCATCTCAAATTTCCGGATTTAATTCTGTAACTCTTTCTTTCCCTTTCCTCTTTAATTTAATTAATGTTTATTGTTCTTCTTCCCTTTATTCTTGTTTTTTATTTATTCATGTCTAGCTAAATTCTCCCTGCTAGGATTAGGGAATTCGATGGACTATCGTTAATTGCTAATTAGGTTTACGGATTTGTCGTTGTTGTTTTAGTCTATGTTGTAATCGCTGCTATAATTGTATCCTGCTAGTTGAATCGATGCAATTAGCCTTTTAACTCTGGTAAGCCTTGACCTAGACTGGAAGGTTGGAAGGGGTGAGACCTGAAGTGAACAATAGAGTGCTTTAGTGAGGGCGGAAGCTAAGCTACTAGTATTTTAGGTCGAATTGAGACCGGAAGGAGATATTCGTTGCCCCTTAGACCGACACATCGACTAATCTGTGACCTTAACTGCAATTAATCGACGTTCATTGATGAACCAACATCCTAGTTCCCTCTTTCTTATGTTAATTTCTCTTATTCATTTTTCTCTTGCCTTAATCTTATTAGTTTAGTTCAAATATTAAGCATGGGAGCTTATCACTTTTGAGAGAAACCATGTGGTGTATATTTCTGATGATGAAGTAGATGATGAAAACAATCAGGGGAACAACTATTTAAATGACAACCCACCCGAGGATAATGTTGGATCAAATGACGAGAATGTTAGTACCATAACTGATAGGGACGGAGATGATACTCCTACCAAGCCGTAATCCAACACCTAGAGATGAAAGGGGGATAAATAGTGGCTTATCCCTTGTTATAAGTAGTGAAGCATAAGATATCGTAATGTACTAGACTAAGACTATATAGGTTAAGTATGGTGGTTTGTAGATATTATGATAGCTAGACACCCAATTTTGAGACTTGTGATCTATATAGGGTTGTTCTAGTATTTTGCGGATGTATGTAAAATTAGACATATTATATGTTTGTATGTAATATATAACGTTTGTAAATAGTGTGCACCTGTTAATAAATAAAACCGTGTTAAGTTCTAATCCCTGTGTATTTTATGTTTTATAAGGATGTCTTTTCTTAATAATATCAACGTCAACCAACCCGCTCCTAATAATCAATCAGATGCAAGAAACTTCATTTGCAATGATGGTTGAAGCACTAAGGAATAACCCTCCTAATAATCAAGAAGAGAGTGTTAAATATTTTAAGAAAATGGAAAGTTATAACCCCAAGACTTACGATGGAAAACTAGACCCTGTAGAGTTTGAAAAATGGGTAAGGGGATTAGACAAACTTTTCGATGCCATACAGTTCCCTGAAAAATGGAGAGTAGATTTTGCTATTTATTATTTGGAAGGACAAGCCAATTTATGGTGGGAAACTGTTAAGGACAGAAGAGAGGAACCCGAATTTGGATGGATTATTTAAGGAACTCCTGAGATCAAAATTTTACCCTCCTTCACTTAGGAGACAGAAAGAGGAAGAATTTAACAACTTGGAACAGGGATCAATGTCTGTTACTTTGTATGCCTCAAAATTTATGGAATTAACTCGATTTGCCTCGCACATGGTTGCTACAGAAGAATTAAGAATGAACCGTTTTGAAAGAGGGTTAAATTGGAATCTTCGAGACCGATTATCTACACATACTTGTCTAAATTATCAAGAGATGTATGATAAAGCCACTAATGCAGAGAGAATAATGAAAGAGAGAAATGATACACCATCTGGAGGAAAAAGGAAGTTTGAAAGAAACAGTGTTACCGGGGGAAATTCTTACAAACAACCGAACTTAGGATTCGGAAGAAATCCTTTTAACCAGTCACATGAAAGGAGCCAAACATTTCCGTGTGCAAGGTGTGGCCGTACTAATCATCTTACCTCTCAATGTAGATTTGTTAGCCCGCGATGCTTTATGTGTGAAAGTCCAAACCATGTTAAGTGTAATTGTCCAATGAATCAGACAACTGTGCGAGGAAATACCCCTAGCCCTAACTCCACTCCATCTACATCTACCCCAAAAGTATTGGCAACTCAGCCTAAAACACAAGGACCAACTCGGGGGCGTGTGTTTGTGATGAACTCCCAGGAGATGGAGACTTCAGAAGATGTGGTTACGGGTAACATTTTTCTTAACTCTAATCCTGTTAATCTCAATCCTTAAGTGAAAAGTTGAAATTGACCCCACAGAGTCGGAAATTAACACTTTCGATTGGATTACCTCCGGGGAGAACATTTCATGCCTTATTTGGTATAAAGTTGTGTTTTGACCATAGGAGTAAACTGTTTCCTAGCCGATCTAGTCCGGTTCGATTTAAAAGATTTTGATATTGTATTAGGAATGGATTGGCTTAGTAAGAATCATGTGATGGTGATGATTGCAACCTTCTCTGCAAAGCATCTGGGCTTTGTTTGAACAAGGATAAAACTGAAATATACTTTAATGGTGTACCGATCGGATTATGAATGATATTTTGCAAGTATCCGGCTTTAGGAAGGGAACTCTCCCCTTCAAATACTTGGGGGTCCCTATCTCTTCAAAGAAACTGACCAAGAATGAGGGTAGGAAGCTTACAGATAGGATCACTGCCAGAATCAGATCCTGGGGGGCAACTCATCTCTCCTATGCTGGCAGACTCACTTTGGTGACAGCACTATTATAGTCCCTTCACTCCTATTGGTCTACTATATTTCTAATATCTAATGGTATAATGAATAGGATAGATAGCATTTGCAGGAACTTCTGTGGGGGCAAAGATACATCCGGCGTGATCCTACGTGGGGTGGGACTACTGTTGTGCACCAAAAAATGAGGGAGGATTAGGGATCAAACACTAAAAAAATTGGAACAAGGCTCTTCTAGGCAAGTATATTTGGTGGATTGCTTCTAAGAAGGATCATTTATGGGTTAAATGGATATCACATGTCTACTTGAAGGAGGTTCATTGGTCCAACTACAATCCTCCTGCAGATTGTAGCTGGTCGTGGAAGAAAATAGCTCAGCTAATGTGCACTTTCAAACCTGCGTATACTGCTGACTCATGGCTGGGTAAATCTAATGAGTATTCTGTGCTTGAAGGATACAACTGGTTGAGATGCCCTGGTCCTACTGTCAGTTGGTATAAACTCTGCTGGAACTCCCTGAATATACCTAAAGCCTCATTCATTTTTTGGACCTTTAGCCTTGGAAGACTACTCACTAAGGTCCGTCTTGCTCATATGGGAGGAGCTTCAGATCTTACTTACTTTCTTTGTTCTACTGCTGATGAGAACCATGAGCACCTCTTTTTTGATTGTGACTTTAGCTCCAGGTGTGTTTCCTTATCATAATTTAAACTCAATGTTCAGTTTAATCCTAGGGATTTAGTTGACTGGAACAGGAGAGGCAGAAGGAGAAGCATTCTAATTAGGAGACTCATTTGTGCTTGTCATATACAATTGGTTTATTTGATCTGGCAAGTGAGAATCAGGCGAGAATTTACTCCAAGTTTCTTCATCCTACTGCTCTCATCAAGAAGTTAATTTTGGATGTGTGCACTCGGTTTCATGCTAGGAATACTTCCAAACTGACCAGAGAAGAGGGAAATTGGTTGCAGCAAATTCGACATTAGTTGTGGGGTTCCCTTTTTTGTATGGTATTTGTGTACAAAGTATAGATACTTAGATACCTAGTGGACTTATACTAAATTTTTGTACTCCTTTTTGTGATGATGATTAATATACTTAACCTTTCCCCAAAAAAAAAAAGAATCATGTGATGGTAAATTGTCATGAGAAATCATTAACTATTACAAAACCTAATGGGAACGAGATACTATTTCAGAACCACAAATCCAACAAGAACACCAATAGGATTATGTCCTTTTTAAAAGCCCTGAAGTTATTATGACAAGGATGTAAGGGTTATTTATGCGATGTATGTAGCAGTTTAGAGGCGGAACCAAATTTGACCAGTGTTCCCGTAGTTAAGGAATTTCCGGATGTTTTTCTTGAAGAAATCCTAGGAATGCCGCCAATAGGGAAGTAGATTTCACAATTGAACTAATACCAGGAAGTGAACCCATTTCCAAATCCCCTTATAGAATGACACCTGCAGAGTTAAAGGAATTAAAAACTCAACTAGATGAGCTGTTAGAAAAAAGGTACATAAAACCCAGTACCTCACATTGGGGAGCACCAGTGCTTTTTGTTAAAAAGAAAGATGGAAGTTTGCACTTGTGTATAGATTATCGAGAGCTTAATAAGGTCACTATAAAAAATAAGTATCCTATACCTCGAATAGATGACCTCTTTGATCAATTACAAGGACGTGCTATTTACTCAAAAATAGATCTTCGCTATGGATATCACCAATTGAGGATAAAAATAGATGACATCCCTAAAATAGCTTTCAGAACTCGTTATGGACATTATGAATTTATGGTCATGCCTTTTGAACTCACGAATGCTCCTACAATTTTTATGGACCTTATGAATAGAGTGTTAAGGCCTTATTTGGATAGATTCGTCATTATTTTCATTGATGACATTTTAATATATTCTAAGGATGAGAAAGAACATTTTTACCACTTACGGGTAGTTTTGGAAACCTTAAGGAAAAACCAGTTATATGCCAAATTTAAGAAATGTGCATTTTGGTTGAAAGAAATAAGTTTCTTAGGCCATGTTGTCTCAGAAAAAGGAGTACAGGTAGACCCTCAAAAGATTGAGGCAATCACCAAATGGCCCGCACTCAAGAATGTAGCAAAAGTACGTAGCTTTTTGGGATTAGCTGGATATTATCGTCGTTTTGTGAAAGAATTTTCTAGAATAACCCAACCACTCACAAATCTTATCAGAAAAAGTACCAAGTTTGTATGGAATGAAAAGTGTGAGGAAACATTTTATGAACTGAAAAATAGACTCACCTCTGCCCCTATACTTACACAACATGGCATTGATGGATTAGAAGTATACAGTGACGCCTCAAAGCTAGGTTTAGGTTGTGTGTTAATGCAGAATGGAAAAGTAATTGCCTATGCTTCTGGACAGTTGAAAGCACATGAGCAAAATTATCCTACTCATGATTTAGAGCTTGCTGTGGTGGTTTTTGCTTTGAAAATTTGGAGACATTATCTCTATGGTATTTCGTGTCGTATATACACTGATCACAAGAGCCTGAAATACCTTTTTACCCAGAAAGAGATAAACATGAGACTACGTAGATGGCTTGAATTTATCAAAGATTATGACTTAGATATCCAATATCATCCCGGTAAAGCTAATGTGGTAGCTGATGCACTTAGTCGAAAACCTTTTTCCACTCTAAACATGTTTACGGTAGAAGAACCTCGCATCCTGCAAGACATGAAAAGACTAGATATAGAAATGGTTATTGGTGATCTAAGTGGCTATATGGCAGCCTTATAAATAAGACCAATCTTGAAGGATGAAATAAAAACAGCCCAAGGAACGGTTCCCCAATTTGTAAAAATTCGAAAAGATATACAAAGAGGAAAAGCACCAGGTTTTGTGATTCAAGAAGATGGGTCGCTTTGGTTTCAAAATCGAATTTGTGTACCAAATTCAGAAATTATCAAGGAAAAGATTTTGAACGAAGAACATAAGTCACAATATTCAATACATCCCGGGGGAAACAAGATGTATAAAGATGTTCGACATACATTTTGGTGGAGTAATATGAAGTAAGAAATAGCAGATTTTGTCTCAAAATGTGTAGCCTGTCAACAAGTATAAATAGAACATCAAAGACCAGGAGGACTTTTACAACCCCTAGATATTCCTACTTGGAAATGGGAGTCAATTGCTATGGATTTTTTGACAGGATTACCCTTAACATTTCAAGGAATGAATGAAATATGGGTAGTAGTAGATAGACTAACCAAGTGTGCTCACTTTTTAGCCACTAAGACTTCATAGAACTCAGAATAATTAGCTAAGAAATACATAAAAGAAATAGTGAGATTACATGGGGTTCCCATAACCATTATATCGGATAGAGATACAAATTTCTTAGCCAAGTTCTGGAAAAGTTTTCAAACAGCGATGCGATCTAAGCTTAACTTTAGTACCGCCTTCCACCCGCAGACAGATAGTCAAATTGAGTGAACCATCCAAACCTTGGAAGATTTATTACGATCATGTGTTTTGGAT
The DNA here is from genome assembly GCF_048544455.1 of Silene latifolia. Lineage (NCBI taxonomy): Eukaryota > Viridiplantae > Streptophyta > Magnoliopsida > Caryophyllales > Caryophyllaceae > Silene > Silene latifolia. Next base: position 27,700,446 of record NC_133529.1, read on the forward strand.
TTTCAAGGATCATGGGAGCAATACTTACCCTTAATAGAGTTTTCTTACAATAACAGTTATCTTGCTAGTATTGGTATGGCTCCCTATGAGGCTTTGTATGGACAAAGGTGTAGAACACCAATATGTTGGAGTGATGTTGATGAATCCAAAATAATTGGACCAGATCTGATACAAGAGACAATTAAAAAAGTAAGAATCATACGAGAGAAAATGCAAACCACACAGAGTCGTCAAAAGAGTTATGCTGATCTCAAGAGACGACCATTAGAATTTGAAAAGGGAGATTTCGTATTTCTCAAGGTATCACCTACGAGAGGAGTAATACGCTTTGGGAAGCAACGAAAATTGAGTCCAAGATACATATGGACTTTTGAAATAAATGAAAGAGTTGGAAGTGTGGCATATCGACTTCATCTTCCGACAGAATCGTCAAGGATACATGACGTTTTCCATGTTTCACTTTTAAAGAAATATATCCCTGATCCTGGTCATATTATTGACATACCACCTTTACAAGTTAGGGAAGATCTTACCTACGAGGAGGTGCCAATTCAAATTTTAGATCGAAAGACAAAAATTCTTCGTAATAAAACTATTCCATTAGCGAAAGTTTTATGGTCTCGCCACGATATGTCAGAAGCGACATGGGAAACAGAGCTGGAAATGAAAAACAAGTACCCCATTTGTTCTAAACTAAGGTAATTGAAGTTTCGGGGCGAAACTTATTTTAAGGAGGGTAGAATGTAATAACCCTTAAAAAAAATATAAATATTTTAGTAAAAATAAATAAATAATACAACGTATAATAATATACGATAAGCACATATTATACATATACTCCGTTTAACTCATTTTTGTATTATTACAATTATATAAACAACTACTCCATATTACTATATATATTAATACTATAGTTAGATTTTTTACCTTTAGTGATAAGTTTGCCTTGTAGGATGATAACTCAAAACAATTTCTTAGCCATTAAGTAAAAATCCCATTGGACCACCAAAATTAATACTTACCCTATGTGTAAATGTTAACCGACATATGCACCTATAAATAGCCATTTACAATTTGTAAAAAAGAGAAACACATGCGAAGAGAAACAAAGGACTAACAACGAACACTTACTAATCATTAGTCACCCACAGTTACCTATATTAATACTATAAGGTATGATTTCAGGATCCTTTATCGTAGAAATTAGTAATTTCCTTGAAATGAGATGATATTATAAGTAAATATTTATAAAAATAATGATTATGTAGTCCATATTATTGTTGTTATACCATTCATGTTAATTTTATGTCCATTATACTATAGTGTTTTCATGCTCATTTTTCATATAATGTTCAATTGGCCATTTGTTACATTCGGGATACGATTACGGGAGAGGGACAACATTACAAATTCATCATGTGTACATGGAAGGGGGCATGGCCTTATGTGAACTACGGTTCTGATTATCACTGGTGAAAGTGCCAGGGGATTTACATGGGTCTTAGACCTAGGATCCTCTGTACATGGAGGAGGGCTTAGCTCAGGGGAGTTTTACTCCGTAATGTGTCTCACTTCAGTAATAGTAGACCAGTATTTCATATTTTTTATATTATGATAAAATGACAGGGGTATCCAATTATAATTATTAAATGAGAATTATTTATTTGAGGACCGCTGAAGGTAACTGAGATCATATTCAGTCAGTTTTAACTGATTTTGTTTATTTTAATTTTTTTTTTTTCAGGTTTATATGCTGGGGAACTAAGGGAGTGAGTTTCACTATAGAAATTAAAACCTATAAATAACTAGTATATTATATTAAGTTTGCTGAGTAGATCTTGTAGCCTTGTATTTCCTGTATAGGAAATACGGCGGTGACGCCTTGTAATAAATTTGTTTTCAAGTTTTTTTTATATGAAATAAAAACGTACTCTTTGTTATTTTATATTATTGTCTTTATTTCATGGCGCTACAACCTGTTCTTTGAGACCGTTATTTACAAGTTTTTTGAGATTGTTGTCTTATGCCCAGGTCCTCTGCCGGAGAATTGCTTCCTTTTGATCCGGAGCCCAAGAGAACTTTTTGTAGCCGACTCAATTATTTCCAGGAGTTTGCCGAATCTTCTAGTCCCGCTGGTTTGGGTCGCATTCGTACCAATTATCCAATCCGTGACGAAGAAGAAGTTTCTAGTTCATCATCTCCACCGCCACCACCATCACCAATCATAAAGATGTTGAAACTTTCCGATCATTCCAAGCCCACCGCGGCCATGCTTCCAAGGGGCATCATTACTACCCAAATTGGAGCCGCGGAGTTCGAGATCAAACTGGCTTTCATTAGCCTTGTAGAGAGGAGGCAATTTGAGGGAAGTCCTTTGGAGGATCCCAATTTGCATGTGCAAAACTTTTGTGATTATTGCTCAATGATTAGGCAAACGGGAGTCACACAATCTCAAATAAGGGAGATACTTTTCCGTTTTTCATTGAAGGACAAGGCTAAGCTATGGATCAATAGTCTTGATAGAACCGCCATGGGAATCACTAATTGAGAGACTTTGGCTCTTGCTTTTTATCAAAAGTATTTTCCACCGGAGAAAACTCAAACTTTGAGAAGCCAAATCATGGGGTTCCGTCAAAAAGGGTTAGAGAGCCTTTATGAAACTTAAGATAGATACAAGGAATTGCAAAGACAATGCCCACATCATGGGTTAGATCCTTGGTTTCTCGCTATAACATTCTATAATGGATGTTGTGCCGAGTCCCGACGAGTTCTTGATTCCGCAAACAGTGGGCGGTTTGATCAAATTGACACCGATATTGCTCATGCCACAATTGAATCCATGGCGATTTATGATTCAAAATATGTCAATTCCCGAAGTACACCACTAAAGACTAAGGAGGAGTCTTCCGATACATCCGTCTTGAAGGCTCAAATTCCTTGCTTCAACAAAAATTGGAGACTAAAATGCGCCTTCATCTCTTCAACAAGTCAATGCTATGTCCACTACTAGCCAAATTGTTGTTTGTGAAGGTTGCGGAGGTGCGGGACATTGCACCGCCTTATGTCAACCACCATTTAAGAGGTAAATGCTTTTCAAAGTTTTAGACAAAGTTCACTTCCACCGGGTACTTTTTCAAATACTTACAATCCTAACACAAAGTACCACCCGAATTTGTCTTATAAGAGCTCAAATGTGCTAAATCCTCAACCACATAATAACTTTGTGCCCCAACAACCACAAAACACCTCTGTGCCTCAACAACAAAATACCTACATTCCACCACAACAAAGGTTTGATTATCCACCTAATTATCATCAAAATCAAAGCCAGAATCACAATCAAAGGCCGAGAGGTGGTTGTCATTAGACCTAAATGATTAACGTTATTATCAACTTCTATGTTTAACTTGAGCATTTACATTTTTGCTTGTGTGGCCCGAATCCCCTAGACTCTTTTAGCATTATTAATTTATATCTTTTTAATACAAGTTTTACCAAACAAACCCAACAAATAATCGAAAACGACCTAGATATAATTCTACTCATAGCAATTCACTACGCAATTCCTGTCTCCTTGTGTTCGACTCCTACTTTACTACATTCATTTGTTAGCCAAGTCTAGGGTATTTTTGTTAGGTATGAGATAGCCTATCAAATTTTGGCCACCTCAACAAAATTTTCAACAAAACTTCCTACCAATCCAAGGTCAATCCTCAAAATCTCAACAAAATGACCAGGGGGGGGGGGGGAGAGAGAGTAAACTTGAAGCTTTGGTGATGCAAATGGCTAAGACCCAATCCGAATTATTGGCTTAAATGCAAAAGAGTGATCAAGCTCACAATGTCGCTATCAAAATGCTAGAGAATCAAATGGCTCAAATAGCCTCCTCTAGCTCTCATAGGAAGACGGGTCAACTATCACCCCAAGGTGCGCCACCACATGATACCATCATTGCTATCACCTTGAGAAGCGATACCAAGTATGATGAGTCCCCTATGCCCAAATAAAGTGATGAGGTACTTGTTGAAATTGAGGTTTCTCCTAATCCAAAGAAAGTTGATGCTACTCCAAAGAAAGTGGATGAACCCATTGTTATTGAGGAAGCAAAAGATGTGGAGGATGCTCCTCCAAAAAAAGAAGTTGAAGTCAAAGTTTCGAAAAAAATTCAAAGTGCCTTTCCCTCATCATTTGGCCAAATATCAAAAGGAGACTTAATTTGGTAAGTTCATGGAAGTGGTGAAGAATTTACAGGTAACAGTTCCTTTTACCGAGTTAATCGCTCAAATTCCATCTTACACTAAATTCATGAAAGATATTTTAACTAAGAAGAGGACTTTTGATGATGTTGAAACTATAGCATTCACCGCCGAGTGTAGTGCGTTTTTACAAAATAAGTCCCCTCCTAAGTTAAAAGATCCTGGTAGCTTTTCCATTCCATGCACCATTGGCACCTATACAATTGATAAAGCTTTGTGTGATTTAGGTGCTAGTGTGAGTGTGATGTCTTATTCTATTGTGGTAAGCTAAAGATGGTGGTCTTAAAATGTACTAGTGTCACTTTGCAAATGACGGATCATTCTATAAAACGCCCTTTGGGTGTTTTGGAGGATGTTCCCATTAAAGTTGGTAAATTTTTCATTCCGGTTAATTTTATTGTTCTTGACATGGCCGAAGATGCATAAATCCCAATCATTTTGGGTAGACCCTTTTTACATACTGCAGGTGCGGTAATTGATGTCAAGAATGGTAAGTTAACTTTGGAAGTTGGTGACGATAAGGTCACATATAACTTGAATAGTGCCATGAATAGTCCAATGCTTGAAGAGTCTTGTTATTCTATTGACGTTTTGGATATTGTTGATGTTGTGATAGAAGACTTTTTACCTCGATCTTTGACTAAAGATCCCTTGGAGGCACTCTTGTTATTGGAATCATTTGCAGGTGATGATGAAATTGGATGTGAAGAAGTGGATGCTTTGGAGATAGAATTAGATGGAGAAGAGCTATCATTGTAGGAAAGCTCACAATTTGTAGGTTTGGTTTCTACTCTTCAAGACCTTGAGGTACAAAAACCCGAACTTAAACCCCTCCCCTCTAATTTGAAATATGCTTTTCTAGATGAGTCGGAAATGTGTCCGGTCATTGTTAGTGCTCATTTAAGTGAGAGTCAATTATCTTCATTGCTAAATTTTTTAAGAACTCACAAGAAAGTCATTGGTTACAAACTTGATGATTTGAAGGGCATAAGCCCGGATTTTTGCATGCATAGAATTTACCTTGAAGAAGATCATAAACCATGTGTCCAAGGTAAACGGCGATTAAATTCGAACATGCAAGAAGTGGTTAAAAAGGAGGTCATTAAATTGTTGGATGCGGGAATCATTTATGCAATTTCCAACTCAAAATGGGTTAGTCCGGCCCAAGTGGTTCCTAAAAAAAGGAGGAACCACCGTAGTAAAAAATGATAAAATGAAATCATTCCCACTAGAATTGTGACGGTATGGCGCTTGTGTATTGACTATAGGAGGTTAAATTTGGCCACCAAGAAAGACCACTACCCATTACCCTTTATTGACCAAATGTTGGAAAGGTCGGCATGTCACAAGTACTTTTGCTACTTAGATGGTTATTCCGGGTTCTTTCAAATACCCATTCACCCGGATGACCCAGAGAAGACTACATTTACATGTCCCTATGGTACCTTTGCTTACTGTAGAATCCCCTTTGGTCTTTGTAATGCCCCCGCTACCTTCCAATGTTGCATGATAAACATCTTTTCTGATTTCATTGAATATATCATGGAGGTGTTTATGGATGATTTTAGCGTTTATGGTTCTTCATTTGATGCATGCTCGGCTAATTTGACTAAATTTTTGAAGCGTTGTGAAGAGGTTGACTTAGTGTTGAATTGGGAAAAGTGCCACTTCATGGTAAATGAAGGAGTGGTACTTGGTCACATTGTTTCCAAAAGAGGAATTGAAGTGGACCGTGCTAAGGTCCAAGTTACTGAACAACTACTCCCACCGGTAAATGTCAAAAGTGTAAGGAGTTTCTTAGGCCATGCAGGATTCTACCGCCGTTTTATCAAAGATTTTTCTAAGATTGCTACACCCCTTACGGAGGTTCTTTTAAAAGATGCTCCATTTGTGTTTACTAATGATTGTCTTGAGTCTTTTAATAGGATAAAGAAGGCTTTGATCTCCTCACCTATCATCCAATCACCGGATTGGAACTTGCCATTCGAACTCATGTGTGATACAAGTGACTATGCGGTAGGTGCCGTGCTAGGACAAAGAAAGGACAAGGTGCTCCATGCTATCTACTATGCTAGTGAAACCTTGGTTGCGGCTCAAATCAACTATGCCACCACGGAGAAAGAGCTACTTGTCATTGTCTATGCCTTAGACAAATTCCGCTCTTATTTGATTGGGTCCAAAGTCATTGTTCATACCGATCATGCCGCTTTGAAGCATGTCCTAGCCGAGGAAGAGGCTAAGCAAAGGCTCATAAGATGGATCTTGCTCTTGCAAGAATTTGATCTTGAGATTCGTGACAAGAAGGGGGCCGAAAATATTATTGGCTATCACTTATCCCGATTAAAGTATGAAGATGGAGGTATTGATATACCTATTGATGATTCTTTCACCAATGACTCCTCTATGATGTTGGAGGCCAATACTCTATCGTATGCCGACAAAGCCAACTATCTAGTTGGAAAGGAGTTGCCACCCGACCTTTCATATCAACAAAGAAAGAAGTTCATGCATGATACCAAGTTCTTTTTTTGGGATGATCCTTATGTATTCAAACATTGCTCCGATGGGCTATTCCGGAGATGTGTACCACAATGGTATGTGAAAGGTGTGCTAGAAGGATGTCATTCTTCTCCTTATGGTGGTCATCATGGACCATCCAAAACCATTTCAAAGGTATTACAATCCGGCTTCTATTGGCCTACCATGTTCTAAAATGCCAAGAATTTTGTGATGGCATGCGATGCTTGTAATACTACGTATTTATGAGTCTCTGGGTACTCTATCAAGTAAGGGTGAGTTGCAGTTTAAAATAGTTTCTGACCTGTTGGGTACTCGATCGAGTAACGTGGATACTCGATCGAGTAAGAGGGCACTCGATCGAGTACCTTAGCTACTCGATCGAGTAGCCGGTTTACGGGGGATGATTTCTCGAGTTTTGTTAATAATGCGATTAGAGTATATATTACTTCCGTCATTGTTCTTTAAACACTTTTAAAACCTAATCAATGTGAAAAGAGAAATCAAACTACGTCATTCGCTTTAATCGCATTGTTGGCAAATCCCGGAGCTTGGAAGGTCGGATTTTACCTTTCTTGGTACCTTTGTGATCCTTGCGTCGAGGGTAAGACCTACGTACCGTTTTTATAATGTTTCATTAAAGTTGGTTAAACCCTAATATGGGGATTTAGGGGTTTTTGTTGTTTTGTATGATTGGTAGTGATTATATGTTTGTATGTTAAGAGGAGGATTCGTAGAGGAAGTGTTTTGATATCAGCTGTGAGATCGTCTGATTGTGTTGTGCTTTCCAGGTAGGGTTTCCCTACTCAGTATTAGTCCCAAAATGCATTGTTGGTGTTGTGTAATTGCTGATTATTATCGTATTGGTCTTATGACGGTTGTTGATGGTTGTGGTTGTTTGTCTCTGGTTCTCGAGATGCGTTCTCGGCTGAGTGGAGTCACTTGCGGGAGTGGCTTCACGCCCTAGTTTCGCCCTCCGTGGAACCCGCCACGGGAGGGGATGTGCACATTAATGGGACAGGGTTATCGCTCGGTATGATGAGCGGGGATTTGGTGGGTACGGCTGCGGTCCCCCCAGCGGGCGGGTCCAGGTGGACGGTCGGTGACGGAGATTGATTGGTGTGGGTGATTGTGTGTGATTTGTTTGATTTGTGTTGTTTACTGTACTATTGATTATATAAATTGTGTGATTAGTACTGACCCCGGTTAATGTTTTAAAAACTGTGGTGATCCATTCGGGGATGGTGAGCAGTTATTGAGCATGTATGAGTAGAGTTACTGGGATACCTGGGATGTGCCACGGTCTGATGATAGAAGTCTTCCGCTGTAGCTAGTAGTTTAATAAACATTTCAGTTAGCTGATTAGACAGTTGGTTTGAAACATGTATTCGTATTTTTGGTTTTGGTTTTGAGATTGTAACCTTTCGCTAAAGTATTTATATTTAAATGTTGTTTCATTATTGTTTATTTGATTATCATTGCCTCGGGTAACCGAGATGGTAGCATCCTTATACCTGGGTGGTCCTGGTAAGGCACTTGGAGTATGGGGGTGTTACAAAATGGTATCAGAGCGACGATCCTGAAACCTGTAACCAATGAATCTAATGAACATAGGGAGTCAATTAAAATGAACCCGGGGTAAAGGTTTTAGGAGCTAAAGTCGCGAGATCGCCCTACAATTTTGAACCGGTCACATGAGGGGTGTATGTCAAGGTCCTATGTGTTGTTTGTTAGCCTGTGTGTGGATGTGATGAAGTATGTTGTAATTGTTGGATGTTTGGAGTAGGAGGTTGAGTTTTTGAATGAAAGGTTGATGAAGTATATAAAACTGTTGTTTGAACATGAAGCATGTTGGATGTTTACTATGTGGCGTTTGATAACATGATATAATCGTTTTGTTGATCGTATGAAAAGCTTGGTAGAATCGCATGCTTAACTATAGTATAATGTTGAGTTTATAAAGTTGTGTAGTATGTTGGGATATGATATAGCATGCGGGTTGCATATTCGAGTTAGCATGACTCGATTGAGTGGGTCTGACTCGATCGAGTGGGTATTTGACGTTTTTGCAACCAGAATCGTGTTTTTGGGCACTCGATCGAGTACCTCGGGCACTCGATAGAGTAGGGGGTCACTCGATCGAGTGGCCTGGCTACTCGGTCGAGTAGGTTAGAGATCAGAAGGTCTGTTTGGTGTCTGATGTCGAGGCACTCGATCGAGTATGGTGGGCACTCGATCGAGTAGCCTCTTACTCGATCGAGTAGGTATAGGCACTCGATCGAGTGTGTTCTGGGCAGTCCGCTGTCGTGTTTTGAGGTTTTAGTACGTATGTTTATGTCTACCCTTTCTTATATAGTTTCAAGATGCCGCCCAAGAGAAACGCTTATTATGCGAGAGCTGAGACCATGAACATAGATGATGTCGTTAAGATGTTGGAGCATCAGGATGTTCTTACAGAGGCCTTAAAGAAAGTGGGAAAGGACAAGGAGGTTGATCACTCTAAGATCAGTCTCTACATAGCGAGGTTCAACCCAAAAGAGTACAAGGGGACCGGGGAACCAAACCTTCTTGACAACTGGCATCGTGAGATGGAGAATATACTAGACCTGGTTTATTGTTCTGATGAGATGAGAGTAGAGCAAGCTGCATTCTACCTGAGGGAAGCAGCTGGCGAGTGGTGACATAAGGTGAAGGTGAGTGCTAAGGAGATGTATGCGAACCAGGGTTTACCTGCTATACCTTGGGAAGAGTTTCGGAGGGCTATGAGGAAAGAGTTTGTACCGGAGCATGTGAGGAGTAAGCTGAGAGAGGAGTTTGATGGGTTTAAGATGACATCTGACATGTCTGTGGCTGAGTACTACAAGAAGTTCAATGAGAAGTCTAGGTATGCTGAGGATATGGGTTTGAGTGAGGAGAACCTGGCGCTGAGGTTTGAGAGGGGGTTGACCCCTAAGATCATGGATAAGCTACCTGTAGGAGTCCTTACTGATGTTAAGGAAGCTTATAAGAGAGTTGGGAGAGCCGAGAGGTTAGTGGAGATGGCTCAGGAGAGAGTGGGTGTTGAGAAAAGAAAGGCTGAGAGTGAGGGTGGTGGCCAATCTAGTCACAAGAAAGGCAACCACAATCAAGCTAAAGGGTTTTCTTCTGGGTCAGGGTTCAGTGCTGGGGCTTCCTTTGGGCGTGGCCGTGTGAGTGGTAGTGGTAGTTGGGGGATGACCTGCTATGGCTGTGGCGGTGTAGGCCACAAGAGACATGGGTGCACGAGTATGCCAGGAGCTTTTCAGGGATCGGCTCGGGGGAGCTATTCTCAGGGACCTGCACAGAGTTATGCGAGCAATAGACCGTCTGGGTCATGGTCTAACCGGGGAAGTCGAGCTATCGGGGTGGAGGTAACCGCAATGGCGGTAATTCTTATCGAGAAACAGACTACGAACAACAACAACAATCGGGGGTCGGGTCTATGCCGACCACATCGGCCAATCTTGTCAGGGAGGTGGACAGAAGACCGTGGAAAGTTGTTCATGATGGACAAGAAAGCGGTGAGGAGGATGCACATGTTATCACTGGTACTTTTCTTGTTAACGGTATTCATACCTTTGTTTTGTTTGATTCGGGGGCGTCTCAGTCGTTTGTATCTTCGAGTCATGTTAAACGGTTGGGTTTGAGGGTATATGAGTCTGTAAGCGAGAAAGTTTTTATACCTTCGGGTGAGTCTGTATCATGTGGGAGGCTGTTTAGAGATGTGTCTATGATAGTTGGACAAGTTGATCTACCTGTAGACTTGCTAGAGTTTCCTTTTGACGGTTTTGAGATGATAGTTGGGATGGATTGGTTGGGAAAATATAAAGCTAAGATAGACTGTCATCAAAATAAAGTGTCTTTGAGAGGGCCTAAGGGTGTTAGTGTGTCTTATCGTGGGTTTCTAGTCAAACCCAAAGTTAAGTTGATTGCAGCTGTCACCTTGAAGTCTTATCTGAGGAAGGGATGTCCTTTGATCTTGTGCCATGTGAGAGATGACCGCATACAGAGTCCGACAGTTGATCAGATACCAGTGGTGGGAGAGTTTGCAGATGTTTTTCCAGAGGAGATTCCGGGGTTGCCACCGAAGAGGGAGATAGATTTCACCGTTGAGTTGAAACCGGGGACGAGGCCAATCTCTAAGGCACCGTACCGGATGGGTCCTAAAGAGATGGAGGATCTCAGGAAACAGTTAGATGATCTGATAGAGAAGGGATACATTAGACCTAGTGTATCGCCGTGGGGAGCACCGATTCTTTTTGTGAAGAAGAAAGATGGGAGTCCGAGGTTGTGGATAGACTACGGGGAGTGAGCGAACCGAGTGACGGTGAAGAACAAGTATCCTTTGCCAAGGATAGACGACCTGTTTGATCAGTTGAGTAGTGCATCAGTCTTTTCTAAGATTGATTTGAGGTCGGGATACCATCAGGTGAAGATTAGGGAGGTGGACATACCAAAGACAGCCTTCACGTCGAGGTATGGCCATTATGAGTATGCGGTGATGCCGTTTGGGCTATCTAACGCACCGGCTGTGTTTATGGATTTGATGAACAGAATCTTCAGACAGTTTTTGGACAAGTTTGTGGTGGTGTTTATCGACGACATCATTGTCTACTCTAAGACTAAGGAGGAGCATGAGGAGCATCTGAGGATTGTGTTGCAGACTTTGAGGGAGCATGAGTTATATGCTAAGCTGTCCAAGTGTGAGTTCTGGTTAGAGAAAGTTGCTTTTCTGGGGCATGTGATCTCTAAGGAGGGAGTAGCTGTGGGTCCGACAAAGATTGAGGCAGTGACAAAGTGGGAAGCACCAAAGAATGTTGCTGAGATCAGGAGTTTCTTGGGTTTAGATGGATACTACAGACGGTTCGTGAAAGATTTCTCCAAGATAGCTAGACCTATGACAGCTTTGATGAGGAAAGAGAACAGGTTTCGCTGGGATGAGAGTTGTGAGAAGGCGTTCCAAACATTAAAGGAGCGTTTGACCACAGCTCCTATCTTAGCATTACCTGAAGGGATCGAGAACTTTAAGGTTTATACAGATGCCTCAAAGAATGGGTTGGGATGTGTGTTGATGCAGAACGGTAAGGTGATTGCCTATGCTTCTAGGCAATTGAAGCCGTATGAGGAGAACTATCCTACTCATGATCTAGAGCTGGGTGTAGTGGTGTTTGCTCTCAAGATTTGGAGACATTACCTTTATGGGGCGACCTTTAAGGTATTTTTGGATCACAAGAGTCTCAAGTACATCTTCACTCAAAAGGAGTTGAACATGAGACAGGGGAGGTGGATGGAGCTGATTGGCGATTATGACATGGATATTATCTACCATGAAGGGAAAGCCAATGTTGTTGCATATGCTTTGAGTAGGAAGAGTGTACATTCCCTATGTACAGCTCTATCTTTGATGAGGTTGAGAGATGAGGTGGGGAAGTTTGGGATACATATGATGCAGAGAGGGGATGTTGTGGGAGATTTGACAGTACAGCCTGATCTTTATGATGATATTCGAGGTAAACATGCTTTAGATCCTAAGATGGTTGAGTGGAAAGCTGGAGTAGAGAAAGGGACAGTGTCCCGATTCTCTATTCATACAGATGGTAGTTTGAGGTTCGATGGTAGGTGGTGTGTCCCTAATGATGAGGAGTGAAAAAGACTATCATGACAGAGGCACATTGTACACCGTATTCGGTACATCCAGGTGGTGACAAGCTATACAAGGATTTGAAGAACACGTTTTGGTGGCCTGGGATGAAGAAAGAAACAAAATTTGAGTTTGTGGCCCGTTGTTTGACATGCCGAGAGTTAAAGGGGGCAATGACGACCACAAGGTAAGATTCAGTCCTTAGAGGTACTGAGTGGAAGTGGGAATCCATTTCTATGGATTTTATCGTGGGTTTGCCAAAGAGTCAACGGGGTAACAACATGATATGGGTAATAGTGGATCGACCGATCAAGTCGGCTCACTTTGTACCAATGAAAGATACATGGACTAAAGCACAATTAGCTATGGCTTATCGAAAGAATGTGCTAAAGTTACATGGAGTCCCTAAGGACATAGTGTCTGACAGAGATGCGAGATTTATCTCAAGGTTTTGGAAAGAGTTGCAGGAATCTTTGGGAACAACTTTGAAGATGAGTACAACTTTTCATCCCGCGACAGACAGTCGACCGAGAGAACAATCAAAACTCTTGAGGATATGTTACGAGCTTGTGTGATGGACTTTGGTGGTAGATGGGAACAGAGGTTGGATTTGATAGAGTTTTCTTACAACAACAGCTATCACACTAGTATTGGCATGGCACCGTTTGAGGCTTTATATGGGAGGAGATGTAGGAGTCCGATTTGTTGGGACGAGCGATCTTGAGGCAAAGTGGTTCTAGGACCAGAGATGGTACATGAGATGGTTGAAGCAGATAAAGATGATCGGGGAACGGATGAGACCAGCTCGGGATAGGCAAAAGAGTTATGCGGATCTACATCGCCGGGATATAGAGTTTCAGGTTGGGGACAAGGTTCTTCTGAAAGTGTCTCCTATGCGTGGGGTTATGAGATTTGGGAAGAAAGGCAAGCTGAGTCAGAAGTTCATCGGGCCTTATGAGATCTTAGAGCGAGTTGGGGAGGTTGCATATCGTCTGGCTTTACCGGCCGCGTTAGAGAGAGTGCATAATGTGTTTCATGTATCGCAGCTGCGGAAGTGTGTGAGTGACTCGTCACATGTGTTAGAGGCAGAGAGCTTAGAGCTAGATGAGTCCTTATCATATCTTGAGGTACCTAAGCAGATCCTTGACTGAAAGGTTAGGAAGACTAGGAGCGGTGAGACAGTTTTGCTTAAGATCCTTTGGTCTAACCACAAGACTGAGGAAGCTACATGGGAGGCAGAGGATGCCATGAAAGAGCGTTACCCTTTCCTTTTTGATCAGGTATGTATGGTTACGGGGACATAACCTTGTTTCTTTGGGGGGGGGGGGGGGGGTAAGAGATGATCGCAAAGAGTTTTTAAGAGTTTTTATACCCTTTTTATGTTGTGTCGGTATGGTTGTTGTCGTTGAGTCGGGTTGAGTTTGGGTTAGTAACATGTTTTGTGTCGAGTTTGTTTTGGTTGTTGAGTCGGGAGTGTTGTAGTGTGAGTCTTTGTTTTGTTGTGGTTTGAACTTCGGGGACGAAGTTCTTTTTAAGGAGGGAAGACTGTAATACTACGTATTTATGAGTCTCTGGGTACTCTATCGAGTAGGCCTTACTCTGTCGAGTAAGGGTGAGTTGCAGTTTAAAAAAGTTTCTGACCTATTGGGTACTCGATCGAGTAACGTGGATACTCGATCGAGTAAGGAGGCACTCGATCGAGTACCTTAGCTACTCGATCGAGTAGCCGGTTTACGGGGAATGATTTCTCGGGTTTTTTTAATAATGCGATTAGAGTATATATTACTTCCGTCATTGTTCTTTAAACACTTTTAAAACCTAATCACTGTGAAAAGAGAAATCAAACTACGTCATTCGCTTTAATCGCATTGTTGGCAAATCCCGGAGCTTGGAAGGTCGGATTTTACCTTTCTTGGTACCTTTGTGATCCTTGCGTCGAGGGTAAGACCTACGTACCGTTTTTATAATGTTTCATTAAAGTTGGTTAAACCCTAATATGGGGATTTTGGGGTTTTTGTTGTTTTGTATGATTGGTAGTGATTATATGTTTGTATGTTAGGAGGAGGATTCGTAGAGGAAGCATTTTGATATTAGCTGTGAGATCGTCTGATTGTGTTGTGCTTTCCAGGTAGGGTTTCGCTACTCAGTATTAGTCCCATAATGCATTGTTGGTGTTATGTAATTGCTGATTATTATCGTATTGGTCTTATGACGGTTGTTGATTGATTGTTGTTGATGGTTGTGGTTGTTTGTCTCTGGTTCTCGAGATGCGTTCTCGGCTGAGTGGAGTCACTTGCGGGAGTGGCTTCACGCCCTAGTTTCGCCCTCCGTGGAACCCGCCACAGGAGGGGATGTGCACATTAATGGGACAGGGTTATCGCTCGGTATGATGAGCGGGGATTTTGTGGGTACGGCTGCGGTCCCCCAGCGGCGTGGTGGTCCGTGGACGATCGGTGACGGAGATTGATTGGTGTGGGTGATTGTGTGTGATTGTTTGAGCTGTGTTGTTTCTTCGTACTATTGATTATATAAATTGTGTGATTAGTCGACCCGGTTAATGTTTAAAAAATGTGGTGATCCATTCGGGGATGGTGAGCGATTATTGAGCGGTATGAGTCGAGTTCTTGGGATAGGGGATGTGCCACGGTCTGATGATAGAAGTCTTCCGCTGTAGCTAGTAGTTTAATAAACATTTCAGTTAGCTGATTAGACAGTTGGTTTGAAACATGTATTCGTATTTTTGGTTTTGGTTTTGAGATTGTAACCTTTCGCTAAAGTATTTATATTTAAATGTTGTTTCATTATTGTTTATTTGATTATCATTGCCTCGGGTAACCGAGGTGGTAGCATCCTTATACCTGGGTGGTCCTGGTAAGGCACTTGGAGTATGGGGGTGTTACAATGCTTACCAAAGAACGGACTCGATTTCAAGAGAAGACACGAGATGCCTTTGAATGGTATCCTTGAAGTGGAGGTGTTTGATGTGTGGGGTATTGATTACCAAGGGCCGTTTCCTATATCAAGAGGTAATCATTACATATTGGTCGCCGTTGATTATGTCTCTAAATGGATAGAGGCAATTGCTACTCCCACCAATGATGCCCGAGCCGTGATAAACTTGTTCAAAAAGATCATTTTTCCAAGATTTGGTGTGCCAAGAGCGGTCATTAGTGATCATGGTACTCACTTTGGTGAGAAAAAACTTGATGCATTGCTTGCAAAGTATGGGGTTTCCCATAGAAGAGGCTTGGCCTATCATCCACAAACAAATGGCCAAGTAGAGGTTTCCAACCATGAACTCAAGTCCATACTTGAGAAAGTTGTTGCCAAGTCAAGGAAAGATTGGAGCATAAAGCTAGATGACACCTTGTGGGCCTACCAAACCGCATTCAAGACACCGATTGGTACCTCACCATATAGGTTGGTCTATGGAGAAGCTTGCCATCTACCGGTTGAGATGGAGCATAAGGCATATTGGGCGGTCAAGGAGCTTAATATGGATGCCAAATTAAGCGGAGAGAAACGATTATTGCAACTCAATGAGCTTGATGATGTCCGCTTACAAGCCTATGAAAGTTCCCGTCTTTACAAGGAGAAGACGAAAAGGTGGCATGATAAGCAGATTCGTAAGAAAGAATTCAAGATCGGTGATAAGGTGTTGCTATTTAATTCCCTTTTCAAGCTATTTCCGGGAAAGCTACGATCAAGGTGGTCTGGTCTGTTTAGCATCACCAATGTCAACAAGTTTAGTTCCGTAGAAGTGATGACCACCAATGGAGAAAAATTTAAAGCAAATAACCATCGTTTGAAGGTCTATCATGAGCATGTGATTGTTGGAGTTGTAGAGGAATTCACCGTGAATCCTCTACCCATGGAAGTTTAACTCATTCAAGCTTCTTACGTCGTACGGGACGTAAAATCAACGCTTCTCGGGAGGCAACCCGTGTTATTATTTGTTTTTGTTTTTAATCTTTGAAAAATTTAATGTTTTCGAAGAATTAGGAATAATTTCTAGACTAGTTGGCATTTTGATTTATGATTTATAGGTGTTTTAAGATGAGAAGAAGGCTATAAGGAGGATGTGCACGCTTCCCCATGCAAGAAATCCCGTGTAGGGTCGTAACTTTAAAAAACGGAGCAACAGATAAAGTGATACGGAGGAGGAAAAGTCAACGCGATGAGATGGTCAACCCCGATCGGGGTGGGGCGTCCCTAATCGGGGACGTGGTATTGTATTTTCTTGGCTTTTATCATCAAACACGGGATATGCTTAAATGTTCTTCATTTGCTCAACACTTCGACGGTACTCCTTGCTCCCTCTTATCTCTATAGTTCTTCATTTCTCACTCAAAATCACACCAAATACCACTTCCTTCATCAAGATTTCAAGGTTTGTTCATCAATAATCATCAACAAGTAATTTTCTACCTCATTTCTCTTTGATTTCATCCATTTAATCACCTTTAATCCCAATTTATCAAACCCTAACTCAAATTGGGGTTTTTTTGATTTGTCACTCATTTATGCTAGAAATTGGTTTTATTTTATTCTCTTATTGTTTGTAGGATGAATTAGTTCACTAATTTGTTCTATTATGCTTGATTTGGATGATTATATGCTTATTTTGAGGTGACATTTTTCTCTTAAATTTCAGAAATTTCATGCCTCCTAAAAAATCAACCAACCAAGGTCCTTCAAAAAGGAGGAGAGGTGAAGCGGAGGCATCCCATGCTGCGGAGGATGTCGAGATGTAAGAAACACCGGAATGACATGATCCATCTTTCCCATAAGTCATCTTCACTACTAAGAGGCAATGGCAAAATCGGGTTTCTTTGAGAGCCAAAGGTATGAATGCACCCAAATTTATTAATCATGATTCCTTAAAGAATATTGGTCTTGATAAGCATGTTAAATCATTGTTTAAGGGTCTTGACATGAAATTTGCATACACTATGAATTATAAGAGCTTCCCTGAACCCACCCTTGAGTTTTTGAGTTCTTCTGAATTTCACAAGTCAAAGAAGAAGGATTTTATTTATGGTGTAAGTTTCCGGTTGTTTGAGACTATAGGATGACTCTTGGTGCATTTTGATGTGTGCCTTTTGTATGCGTCTATTCACATGTTTGGCACACATTTCTATTTACTTATATGATTATTTCATTCTATTTCCTCCAGCATTTGCTACTTTGGGTGTATTTCATGTCTCTTGAAGGTTTGAGACCCACTTATGCATTTAGAAGCCAAATCCGTTCGGTAAAGGAACAAGAGAGAAGCTTGGAAGAGTTTAGACGAGCTTAGGAGAGCAAGGAATGGAGTTTTATACATGATGTCTATTGACTTGCTGCTATTATCGATAGACAGAGGGGCTATATGTCATTGGCAATGTCTGTGTCTATTGGCAATGTTTAACGACATATAGCCCCTCCGTCTATCGGCAATAGCAGCAAGTCAATAGACATCATGTATAAAACTCCATTCCTTGCTCTCCTAAGCTCGTCTAAACTCTTCCAAGCTTCTCTCTTGTTCCTTTACGGAACGAATTTGGCTTCTAAATGCATAAGTGGGTCTCAAACCTTCAAGAGACATGAAATACACCCAAAGTAGCAAATGCGGGAGGAAATAGAATGAAATAATCATATAAGTAAATATAAATGTGTGCCAAACATGTGAATAAACACATACAAAAGGCACACATCAAACCTCCCCAAACCAAACACTTGCTTGTCCCCAAGCAAGCAATAAACAAGATAGAAAACAGGACTAATAGAGCGGCATACAACTCAGAGCTAGCTATACAAAAGACTCGATAAACCAATTTAATGCAAATGTGACACCCTTGCTAAGGAAAAAAATTCCAAAGCGATTAAGCACACAAATTTCAAGTGCAAACGAGTTAAATAAATGACCAAAAACTACCAAACTGTCGACCTTACAAGACCATTTATGTCGGACTCTCACGGGTCACTCATCTCTCATTATAAGCACAAGGTAAGTACAAATTTTATAAGAGAGGGAAAATAGTCACTCACCTAACTACGACCTACAAAAGCATGCATGCAATGTAACATGATAGATATCTCTAGTAACCGTACACATACACTCCAACCAAACGAGGTCCAAAACACATGCCGAGGACTTATATATGAATGTCAGGTGAGGTAAATGGGTAAGAAGGGGCAAAATAATTTGGATATGTGGAGGTAAAAGCAAAGCTAGCACCGAACACAACCCAAAATAAGGATATTCCACTTCTAATCCAACATCAAAAATTAAGCATAATGCCAAGTGTGGCATAAACTCACGCCAATATCAACAATACTCCTCAAATAATGAAATAATCAACATAGGAGTAAAAAGAAGGTCACTCTTTTTTTTGTTTTCTTTTTCAACTCCATTTCTTTTCTTTTTTTTTTCTTTTTCATTTTTTCTTTCTTTCTCATATTTTTTTTTTCACAACTTTTTTTTGGTTCTAAGCATTCTTCATAAAATGACCACAACAAGGCTTCCAAAACTTACCAACAAGACTAGCTTGACAAGGGTAGGCCATATATGAATGTAGTTGAATAAGTTGGTCAAAACAAGGCAAATTTGGCTGATGTGAGGCTAATAGGGGTAAAACATAAAGGAAGGGTCGCCTTTCCACATGTGTCACCACCACAAACCCGAGTGTATGTAGGCAATAAGAGACAAATTTCATGCTTATGCAAATTGATGTTACATGTCATGTAAGGAGTACAGTCACAACCTAAATGAAACCAGTCAAGAATGTCACCGATTTATTAAGCTCTAAACCTTATAATTTATAAGTAGTTCGCCAACATATAGGTCAAGTCTATTCGTTCGGTAGAATCTATCAAAAACTCATAGACTATGCAAATGATTATATTAAAAATAGGGTGTCCAACATTGCAAGGCTTGAAACGAGTTACCAAGAGTATAAAAGCAATTTCATCATCGTTACATAATCACTCCGACTCAACCTAAGACTCTACCTAAATGCAAAGTAAATGCAAACATGTTTTTGTATTTTTTTTGAACATTTTTCCAATTTTTTGTGTTTTTGAAATAAATGCATGCTTAAATGCAAGAAATATGCATATGGATGCAACACAGACATATGTATACCCTCCCCAAACCAAATCATACAATGCCCTCATTGTATTCAGCAAACAACAGCAGCATCAAACATATAGGGAAAGGGATATACGAACAAGATGAATGCAAATGAATAAAAATTAGATGAAAGCAAACTTACAGATTTATACAATACGGACCTCCCCAAACCAGCCAACAACAAGGGGAGGTCGTACAACCCGGGTTGGCTCCCGGTCAGCGCCAATTTCAGATAGGTCCCGCACGACCTTGCTTAGCTTATCAAATAATTACCCACAAATGTGCATAATCAAAACAACTCAGAGCTCTCAAAAGTCGGTCGAAAATCTGCGCATGTGGTACACAAAAGCATAAGTAGCACCAACATATAATAGGAGCATATAAAAACAATGTTAAAAACCGTCTCAACTTGTTGAACTTTCTTTGACAGCTCTCGTAATAATCCACCAAACTATTCCACCCATTAGCTAAGGATGGAACATCAAAGCTCAAATCATAGGTCAGAAAAGACAAACAATCAACCCCCCCATCGACAACCAACATATTAGTATTTTTTATCACTAATTCATATGGGTCGGGAGGTCTACCTCTACTACTGTCAAAGGAAGGCGAATAATTAGGGAGCACAGAAGCATATAAAATTGAAGACACGCGAGTATAAATAACCTGCTTAGACGGGTATTCTATGTGAGGTGGAGGAGTCCAGTGCGAAATATGAGAAGGTGGGTAGTCATCCCAAATACAAGGGGTGGTAAAATCAACTGTGTCAATGGGATCTACCATAATAAGCTCATCTATTATATCGTCATATGTGTCCCATTTAACCTCAAGACCTTCCAATTGCACATCCTCACTCTCCTTGTCCCAAGACTTTTCACAAAAGGGGTTCTCTAAGGATTCTGTCAAGTCTTCTTCACTTGGCTTAGTGTCTGTAAAATTGTCATAGAGAGGTTTTAGATTATCCTCAAAGAAGGGGTAATTAACAGAGCATATAGTCTCCTCCTCTATGTTTTGGTAAATATCATTTTCATTCTTTAAAACGGTTTCTATGGTCTCACCCACGCCCTCATCCATGTTTGACTGAAGTGAGAAAGTGGGTTTAATGCTCTCAATGGCAAACCAATCAAAGAATTCCAAAATCTCATTGACAGGTTTCCCATTGAAGTCTCCCTTACCTATTGAGTTGAGGTATGCTCGTGTAGGGCCATTTATACCCTGGATAATAGACAAGCAAATCTGGAGGGCAGACAAATTTCCATGATTTATTGTATCGAGCCATTCCTTGAACTTGTCTATATATGCACCAAAAGACTCATTCTCATCCTGCGGAAACCTGATGGTAAGTAGCATGAGAACGGTCTCAAAGAACTAAAGTTCCCTGTGACAAAAGACAAACTAAAATTAAACAAATAGATATACGTCGCCTCCCCGGCAACGGCGCCAAAATTTGATGAGGTTGTCGCAACCTATCAAAAATAAACCAACTGGTCTCTAACTAATATAGCTAGGGAAGTCGGGATCGTCTCCACAGGGAGGCTTTTAGCGTTCTACTTGTCGAATTAAGTCTGTCTAAGTAACCAAAAGGGGTTTGTTTAATTTGTGTTCTAAACTAAAGCAATAAAATAAAAGGTTTAAAGAGAGAAATTAAGTCGAGAAAAATATAAGAGAAAGGAGCTAGCTAGGATATCGGTTCAACATGGATTATTACGGGTTATAGGTAGGGTCATAGGTCAGTCTCAATTACTGGTCTATAAGGCAGTGAAAAGGTCCTCTCGGTCCGCTATTCGCCCTAGAATGCTTCTAGCGGGCTCTCGCAACTTACTGGGGCACTCTAATGTGTATGACAGGTCTAACCCTTTCCAGGCTTTCGATCTTAGGTTGGGGCTTACCAGTACAATTAATCAATTACGTCGACTTAACTAATTAAAAGCAATTGAATGTCACAATTAACAACATAGACCAATTATATCGACCAATCTAATCACCCAATTAAGACCGTCTCAATCCATGTCTCCCCTAAATCCTAGCAAAAGGAGATTTAACTACTCATATTGAAACTTGCGATAACAATTGAATAAGACGATAGAGGGAAGGAATACATTATTAAATTAATTGAGAAATTAAATAACATAAAATAAAACTAACAATAATAAGAAGAGAAAATATAGCAATTAAACAAGATGAACGAAAAGGAGAAAAGGGAATTAAAATTACCGATTGGAAATTGAGTATGAGCAATAGAGAAGGAGAAGAAATTCTAGATCTAAAGTTTTAGAGAAGAGAGTACGTAATAATGTTTCTAACTGTCTGCTTGCATCCCCCCAAAATAAAAGTGTAAAATTGTAAACCTAATAGAAAAATACAAGAGCTTTTATACTAAAGCCCAAAACATTAAACAAACTGACACAAAACTCGACTATCCGTGTACTATGTCGATCGACAATGGGGCTTGGTCGATCGACAATGGGGACTTGGTTGATCAACAAGAGCAAAACTCTCCAACAATGTTCCTCCTGTGTCGAATGACCATTGTCTATCGACATATAGAGCAAGTGGTCGATCGACATAGAGGTTTGGTCGATCAACATTGAGCAAAACCTTTAATATAACGTAAATCTGTGTCTAATGAAGGTGTCCATCGACATAGTGCAGCAAGTCTATCGACAATGGAAGCAAGTCTATCGACAATGTGTAGGGTGGTCGATCGACACTCAGCTGAATGTCGACCGACAACAAATAGGTGTCAATAGACAACATGCATGTTGTCAATAGACAAAGAGTAAAAACTTCAATCTTTGATGGAATCTGTGTCTATTGGCAATGTCTAACGACATATAACCCCTCGTCTATCGACAATAGCAGCAAGTCAATAAACATCATGTATAAAACTCCATTCCTTGCTCTCCTAAGTTCGTCTAAACTCTTCCAAGCTTCTATCTTGTTCCTTTACTGGACGGATTTGGCTTCTAAATGCACACAGAGTCTTTAACCTGCAAGAGACATGAAATACACCCAGAGTAGCAAATACGGGAGGAAATAGAATGAAATAATCATATAAGTAAATAGAAATGTGTGCCAAACATGTGAATAAACGCACACAAAAGGCACACATCACATTTGCGGAATTTTTTAATTAAAACACGATAAATTGCACGTTGAGTCACCCTCCCATTATAACCCCAAGAATACATGGAATGTCATTTCTCATTGCCCATTTGTTGACTGGAATCATGTACCTCACTAATACATTCACTACCCCACCATTCGTATATGACAACGTTTCATGGGTTGGACTTTTTAGGTAGAAATGAGCCCCACTCGGTGAGGATGTTGGAGGTAGAAATATTGGGTGCATTTCTAAATGTTGATGGTGATGAAAAATGGGGGATTAATCTCCCTTACCACTTTGCAGTTCATTTGATTAAACAATGTAACCAATCCACTAGTAAGATAGTATTGGGTGGGTTGGTAACTAGGATTGCTAACAAGGTATGCCGCTTTAACCAAGAGACCACACATTTGAAACCTTTTCTTTCATAGGGGGAGGCGGGTGATGGACTTGATTATGAATATTTTCTATCTTTGAATTGGTTTAGAAATTCTCACCCCGATATGATTTGGAAAATTAGTAGGAATGATTCTATTAGTCTTCCGGGTGAGATTTTCGAATTAAAAGCAATTGTCCACACCAAACCCCGTCGAGCGGGTTCCCTCTTTCAAATACCCACTTATCTTTTGAAATTAGGTGCGGAGACACCTAATCCACCCACTATTGTGAGACAAGAAAGAGGTCAATCCTCTAATGACCCTTCTTCCACCTCTAACAATGAATTAATGGATATGATGCGTGACTTAAGCCTTAACATGACCGCCATGAAAAATGACCAAAGACTTGCTTTGTACCCCCATTTATGATCACTTTGCTAGGCAAGGGGTTATTCCCCAAGAAGTCCCTCACCCTTCATTCTATACTTGGCCCGAGGGTGGGTTTGCGTCTTCTTCTGGTTTTGATGCAGGTACTTATGAGCCCGGTCCGGATGATTATGTTTCAGATTATGGAGTGGAGGCTGTATATGGTGGTTATGGAGGATATGGAGGTTATGATGGCTATGGTAGTTATGGAGGAGGGCTTGGTGGTGAGAGACATATTTATAGGTATGCTAATCCTTTCCAAGGTGGTGAACCGAGTGGTTGTTTTCAAGATGGTGCGTCGGGATTCGGTGGAGGTCAAGCACCAAGTGGTAAGACGGGCTTTAGCTTTTGGCCCTTTTCTTGATGTGTTGATGATTGGAAGGATCCCCCCGTATACATACTAGCTTGGGGGGGGGGGGGGGGAGGGGGAGGCTAGCTAGTCTAGTAAGTATGCTTTCCTTTGTATTTTAGTTATATTTCCCGCATCCCATTAGATATAACCTTCTGTCTTGCTTGTTTATGTGCTTTGAGCCGTTTTTACGGTTAGCTTGGATGCTTTACATGTTGGCACATTGAGGACAATGTTGTGTTTATCTTGGGGGGGATTGCATTTGCATTTTAGTTAGCTTGCATTGTAGAAAAATCTGAATTTTTTTGAAAATTGTGTTGCTTTTGCCTCTTATGCTTTGCTTGGCCTACTTTTTGTCATAGTAAATGTGTTTATTTCCTCTTACTTATCTCAATAATAACTTAATAGCAAATGATTCTTTCTTATTGATGGGATTACTGCATTCATGGGGATGTCTTGACATAGTAAGTGGAAGATGAAATTTGAACCAAATAGGCTTGTTCTTGACTTTTGGCAAGCCACAAAATGGTAAGATAGAGCCTCCTTGGACCGACACATCTATATCCGGTCTCACTTAGGTGAGTGTAGGTCTTGTTATGGTGTGTGTTACGTCAATAACGCACAAGTATGGTTTTTATTTCATCTCTTTATAAGCATTACTTTCATAATATGCTATGCATTTGAAGCCATTCACATTGACTATGTTGCCCATTTCTAGCCCCTTTATACACATGTTTATAATTTGCCTAGCTACATTCTATACTTGCTTACCTTGTTAAGCTAGTAGCTATGTCATTGGTGTTAGGGTGCTCATTTAGGATATGCCTTAATTGTGTCATTGTGAGCTTGGTTATGACGGAATTGTTATTTCAGGAATTTGATTATGAAAGAAAAGAAAGAAGTGGTAAGAAAGTTGAAAAAAAAAGAAGGAAAACGAAGAAAAAAAAAAAGAATGAAAGAAATAGAAAGAAAAAAAATGTGAAAAGAAGAAAAAAAAAGAAGAAGCATGAATTGAAATGAAAAAAAAAAGAAGAAGTTGAGTTAAGAAGCTCTCATGTTTTTATCATGACTTTTTGGAGAGCATTCTTATAATTTGTATTGAAATATTGGGTTTAATTTGGGTTTGAGATTGAGCATCCTTTCACTTGGTTGTTGCTAGCTTGACTTAGCTCCACATACCATAATTCATATGATCCCCCTTATTACCCATTACATATTGCCTTCTTCTTACCCATTGGCTTCTTATACATGCTTGTATTTGATTGTTTTGACTTATGATTTGAAATGACTACCATATTAGATTGTCGGCACATTCTCATGAGTCGAGGATAGGTGAGTGCTACTTACACAAAATCCTTTCACATATAAATAAGTAATGAGTGAATCGTGAGAGTCCAAAGTCAAAATGATTATGCAAGGGCCGAAAAGTTCATTTGAAATCATTCATGCTACGCCGCCATGTAAACCTCCTCCATGTTTTTGCATTATCCTTATGCCCATGTTGTTTCGGGATTTGAGTCATTATGCTTATTGCTTATATTGGGATTTTGCAATTGATGGGATATGTTTACTTGCTTGAGCACAAGCAAGGGTTTAGCTTGGGGGAGTTTGATGTGTCTAATTTATATACGATTTTACTCCTATTTTAGCTCGGTTTTATTTGATTATTGCACTTTTATTAGTGTATTTTTGAACTTATTTCGTGTTATTCTAGGTGTCTTTGCTTATATTCATTGTATTTTGTAGGAAATGAAACATTCAATAGCTTTTTCCCGTCAAATTTGCAAGCACTAAAGTTCACGAAGCTTAAAAAACAAGACTTGACCATGGAAGGGCGTTTTGGGAAATTCCGAGCAAAGAAATCCCAAGCATGAAGAAATGATCATGGGTTGATGCAAGTAAAAAAATGAAGATAAAACATAAATAAAGTCAAAAAAAATATCAAGTGAAAGTTGAAGCTTAGGATTCAAAAATTGTTGGAATATGTGTCCTCCGACAATAATGCGATCACAACTGTCGATCATGATGATCACATGTTTAAATCTCATTTTAAGAATACATGTGGGATGTAATATTTTACAGTCAACTGGTCCACACATATCGGTAATGATTGGCTGACTAGAGTTTGACATTACTGTCGTGCGACGGTGGTGATCAGTTGATCCCCTTAGGTAATACCTATAGGGAAATACTCTTAATTGATTATTTAATTAATCGTATGCCGATACGAGTTAATTAAATTGCTTAAAATTGACGGATGATTTGTGAGTGAGATTAACGTGTCTTATTATAATTCGATTAAATTAGATACGGTCTAAGTAATTGAATTGTTTTATTACTTAGACAAAATGATTGTTGACGAAACAATTGAAATTGAAATTGAATGAATAATTTACTATAAATGCAAGACGTTGTAATTTATAATTTGATAAACCGTTTTGGCACAAGTAATTACGAATTACTAGTCGATTTTGTATATGACATATTTTATGAGTATGTTGATTTTTAATATGTTAAAAATACATTACAATTTCATAAGACAAGTAACATGTCACATATGTTACAAATTGACAAATGACAAAATAAAATGGACCATCCATTTTATGTTATAAGTGCCGAAAATTTGAGGGTGTATAAGGTTTAAATTGTGTTAATTATTTAAGTGGAGAACAAAATGATTAGCTACCTAATTGTAGCCATGCAAGCCTACTTTCTTGGGAAGAAAATGAGCCCATGTATTGGCTCTCCTCCACCCTCCCCACCGGTTTTCTAAAGGGGATTATAGAGGGTTTTTCCTCTAATTATTCATTCACAATTTTTACAACATTTTCTAGTGTAAGAAATAATTTTATTTTCTCTAACCTTGTAAAAACTTAGAGAAATAAAATCTCCCAAATCCTTCCTCTCTTGACCAAAAAATACAAGAGAACAAAATTAATATTTTGTGTCATTTTTATTTAGAACTTATATTATTTCTAGTACAAAATAATATTAGTTATTAGGGGATTTCCTTGGGTATTCACTTTTGGGAGAGGTTCTATTTTGGACCTTTTGTTCATCCATTATTAGGAAAGCTCACGAACTAACAAGAAGGAGATCTTGTTGGTGCCCTAATATCCGAAACCTCAATGTAAGATTGACGATTTCTTCTCTTGTCTTGTTCAAGTTTGCATGCATAAGATCTAATATTTATTTTATGACTAAATAAATTATTACATATATGAATATGTTAAATCAATGGAATCAGTGAATCCTAACAAGCGGTATCATGAGCCTTAGGTTGTTTGCATGCAAATCGGTTTATAGTTTTTCCGAGTTATATGATTAACATACAAAACTAATTAATTTTGTTTTATGAAGATATAACTAAAAATAACCTTGCATGTTAAAAGTTTCTGGTCCTAAGTGATTTGTAGGACATTTTGGTTTATTTATGGATTTTATTGTTCATTTTATATAATATTGGCATTAAAATGTATTTTTATGATAAAAATGTCATGTTTGGACGAAAAATAGCTAAACTTCGATTTTTTCAGTGGTTTTCGGATATGTTTTCACATATATTATCTAATGATGGCCTGTAAATGTTCATGATAAAATGAGTTGTTTTGCTCGAAATATGGATTTTTTAAGTTAAAATCGTATTTAAATGGGTAAATAGGCTAATATGATTTATATTTCGAATCTGGTCATGGAAATTTAGTATGTTGTCACATACAATTTTACAAGATGTGTGTAAAATATTTGGCTATAATAAAGTCTTTATGCATGATTTATGAATTTTTGATGAAAAATCACATAAATAGTGACTATAATTAGTAATAATGCTAAAACATACTTCATGACTAAGGAAAAACGTCACATGTTGCATTTTATCATATATTTCAGATCTAAAAGTAAAAAGTTGATGAATATAATTTTTCTCATATTTTTATGGTCATAATTGTTAATATCGATAAACCGCAACATTGTTTTTCTCGATAAATTTTCGAAATTTTTTAACCTAAGTTTTGAACATTATGAGTGTCATGGTATTTTTCCAGAATGTTCATAAGTTTTAATTTCAAATTATGAAATTATTTGAATTTTTTATGATTTAATTTGAGGTTTATAGCATAAATTTTGTATTTTTGGGTCCATTTATGAACAATATTAAGAAACCAAGTTTAATTATTGTCTAATGTTAGTGGAGACTAATTTTGAGTCCTAAGATGGTTAGGATAATTAACTTGTACATAAATATGAATTTATGTAATTATTGTGATTTTAATAAGTTAAATCACGCAAATCCGTAAAAACCGATTAATATACGATATTGGCTCTTAAAGGCGATTTAGCATAAACTTTGGCATGCTCATACATATTATAATGCTGCATTTTATTTATGATTTTCATATTTTAATTTTATGTAATTTTTGAATTATGTAATTGTTCCGGGTGTAATTCCAGAGCAGTTACTTGTTTCCACCCGTGCTTGTAGAATGACGTCTTTGATTGAATCCTCCTCCTGAAACAATGAACAAACTGAGGGCTCGGCTTTGTACCGAGCGAACTCACTCCGACGCTCAAGTCAGTAAACTTAAAAGGATTAAGCTATGTGTTACTTGGCGAAGTATATTTTGTAGAGAGATAAGGAAGATATTACCAGATGAATAGTGATTCTTAGGTTCAATTGTCGATCCTTTCCTCAATGAGGGTTGAGGAGTATTTATAGACTTTCACCTTTTGTCACGTAGTGGCCAAGTGGCCAAGTGGCTAGCAGGTGGAAAGACTGATCTACCCTCGGCCGAGGGACCCATGGCAGGCCGGCGGGCCCTGTTGACTCGCCGCCGAGGGGTCTTGGATATGAGTACGAGGATATGTGCCCCGGCTGGCTAGTTGTCCTAGCCGAGGCACAAGAGACAGGCCGACAGGCTGCGTCGGTTAGGTTGTCTAAGTCGTTGACTTCTTTGTGGATATCTTTGACCTTGCTCAATATGTTGACTCGGTCGGCGGGTGCGAGAATATGCCCCATCAATTTGCCCCAGCGTAGTCTATGCCGTGGTATGGACCTTCGATGAGTGTTGAGCGTATCTCGCGCCGCTAAAAATTTTTCCGCCGGCTTTGTCTACCTCGGCTTGGTCCCCGCTTAGGCCGTACCATATCCCCCTCCACATGGATGTGTAATGGACATCAGATGTGGAAAAGAAAGTGGCGCTGGCCGAGACCGAGGTTGTGAGTGCGATGTGCTTTTGATTGCCCCCACTGGGTCGCCAAGCTTGGTTGAATCAGCGGGCCGTTTGGCAAGTAGATACCAAGGGGTGTGTTGAAGAAGATACGTCGATTGGCATTCTGTCAAGGAGCGTGTTGAAGAAGTTTTGTAACTGTTTGTCGATTGACCTTCCATGGCTGCATGCTTGACATGTGTCCCGTTGCTGATTGGTTGACGCTTCATGGGCTTTGCCCTGATTGGTCGGATTGAGTGGGCTTTGCCCTATAAATAGGAGAGTTAGCCCTTGAATTTGGCCTTCCAAATTCATTTTCTCAAAAAATTTCTTCTTTCTAGCCCTCTTTGTGAAAACTTCTCTCTAGTTATCGAATTGTTACTTCGGCGCAAAGACTTTTCTTCAAGGTAAACAAACAAATTTTTCAACTTTTAACTTTTAAGTTTTTGTTGTGAACATGTCTTCTGCTGATGCCGGTCCTAGTAACCGTGCGCCGGGGAGTTCCCCGTCGCGTCTTGATGAGGAGGAGATACTAGACGCCATCCCGATAAGGTCTGGGGGCCCTAGGTCTCCTTCTCCCGAAGTTGATCCAAAAGCTTTGGAGGATTGGGAGGATGATGATGATGTTGATGATGACGGTGATGATGTTGGAAGGACTCGTCCTAATGAGGGGAGGCAGTACATCATGGATCACGAGCGACGCTGTAAGGTCCGCCCGACCGTGCTTGGACCCATAAGTTCGCCAAATTGTTCCGGCGAAACACTTTTCGAGGGCCATTTCTACTTCGGCAGGGAATACAAAATTGTTATCCCTGAGGAGGGTCAGGCCGTCACTGCCCTCCCGGGTTGCACCGGGCGATACATCCGGCAGACTGGAGTACGGGCTCCGGTTTCATTTGAATGAATACGTTATGGCCATCATTAGAGCCATGAACGTCGCCGTGGCCCAACCGCACCGTTGGCTATTAGGACCATAGTCGGCTTTGCGCTCTGTCTCTTCAAGGGGAGGTCCAACGGTTAATTTATTCCGTCGGCTTCACCACCTTTGGCCGTCGTTTCCTGGTCACGTCGGATGGTACAGCGTGCAAATGGAGCCGGGTTACGTCTCCGTTGATAAGCTTTCCTCGCAAGGATCGGAAAGATCGGTGGGTGTACGTTGAGGTGCCGGATGACTATCCGCTGCCCCGGTCCTTCCAAAGACCAAGTTAATTTGCGGTGCGAGAGTAAGGCAGAGCATGACAAATGGGTCACCCGGAGTAAGCTTAAGATGGGACGCAAGGTCCCTCTTAATGCGGATGAGAAGTCTGGCGATGAGGCTTTTGAGGCGGAGAAGAATGGGGTGCCGAAGAGATGGATTCCCCCGACGCAGATCATTCTTCAGGATGAGCTGGTCTGCCATGTCGGCCTCATACCGGCCCTAGCACAGGGTGAGTGGGGTCGGTGTGAGGCCCATCTCTGCTCTTAATGTTTTTGTGTTTTTTTTTTTTGAATTTTGATTTATTTCTTTCACTTAACTCTTGCTTCGTTTCCTTTGCAGACCATTTTGGCTCGGATCTGTCTGAAGATATCCTCCGGAGAATAGGGCTTGCCAAGGACAAGACAGTTGTTGATATGCACCCTAAGGCTCAGACCCGTGATCGCAGAATGGCGCCGAATGATCTCATGGATCAGCAGCTGAAGGGCTTAAATGTGGAGGCGGCCCAGGCGAAGGTTGCTGGTAACATGCCGCGCCGAACGCGGAAAACAAAGTCTTCGGCGGCGAGGTCGTTGATATTACCGCCGGTGGAGGTCGTTGATATTACCGCCCATCCCTTCAGTCCAGAAAGAGACGGTGGGGGTCGTTGATATTACCGCCGAGGAGGTGGTCACCTTGGCAGTGGAAACCCCTCTCCTCCGTAAGAGGAAAGAGCCTACCGCTGCCGTTGATGCTTCTGCTTCTATTGCTGCTACTGCTGCCGGCAAGGAAATGCGTCCTCTGATCAAGAAGGCCAAGCATGGTACAGATCTATCCTGTGGCTCAGACTTAGCCGGTTCATTAGGCGTCCCTGATGACAGGCTCTATGATATGTCCATGCATGTTGACACGGATGCTTTGATTGAATTTTTTGTAGATCAACCGCTGCCGTCTACTGGACACAATGTTGAGCGGCGTCCTGAGAAGCGATCTGCGTAGGCAGGTGGTAATAATGACACCGTCGTCACCTCCTTCCCGAAGCCTACCCCCCTCCAGATTAAGTCGGAGGGCCTAAGTTTGGCCAGGTTGCTGTCAAAGTGGGCTGATACGGCCGGTGCTCTTATTGTGGAGTAAGAGAAGGCCATTGCTGAAGCTGCCCCACAGCTCGAGCAGCTCAGGCTTGAACTCGACGCTGCGAACAAGGAAGCTAAAAGGGCCAAGGCCGAGGTCAAGAGGCGATTCGTCTTTGAGAGAAAACTTAGGGAGGATTGAAAAGGAAGTCTCGCCGAGAGAGCCAAGGCCGAGGCTGCTGCGGCGGCCGCTAAGCCTAAGGCCTTTGGAGGGGCGTGACCACCTTCAGAAAGTCGCCGACTTTCATGCTAAGCAGAGAGACGAATGGAGGGGCATGTTTCAGTCCCAGGGGAAGGTGGTTCGGAATAAGGACGCTATCATCGCCCAAAGGGAGGAGGACATTGAGACTCTCCAAACCGTTATCCTCCCTAACATGTGCGCCCAATACCGGGACCTGGCCGAAGAAGCTGCCAGGGAAGTGATTGGGGAACTCTTTCCTCTTGATGGCTCCTTTCCGTGGGACAAATTTGACGAGCTGTTTGATGACAAGCTCGAAGCTAAGGAGAAGGCCGCGGACGAGAAGGCCAAGGAGGAGGCAAGGGTGAAGAAGGAGGAAGAGGTGGCCGCGGAGAAGGCGGCCCGTGCTGAAATTGCGAAGGCGGCCAAGGAGGAAGCGAGAGATCAAGGCACCGAGGTCCGCCGAGGTCAAGCTTCCAAGACGGCTTCGGGTCGCCTACCAAGGATGATGTCGCTAACGTCGCCGATGGCGAGCAACAAGAAGAATGTGCATGCATAGGGAGACGGGCGGTTGTCACCAGGTTCCCCAAGCATCTCGGATAGCTTCACGGTGTTCGGGGCCAATTATTAAGCCTTTCCTCCCTGCCATCTTTTGGCGCTTAAATGATATGTCTGTAACCTTTTGCTCTTCTTTTCCTTGTTTTTTGTAAAACTTTGGTAGGTTGTGTTTTGGCTTATCCCTATGGGGACGGCCGTCGTATGTATTCTCCTCACTTGTAATCATTTTTAGTAAGACTTGTTATCTTTTTGGGCCCTCGGCTTTGGCCGGGGCTTTGATCACAATCCTTCACTTGCCTTCTTGCGTTATTAATTGAGCGCTTTTTCGTTTTTACCTTCGGCCTGGCCGAGGCAGTTAGAATGCATAACTCAACTGTGTTTAACGTCTTTTTAAACATGTTGGCATGTTGGTCGCTTCCTCTTTCACTCTCGGTCTAGCCGAGGCGTCGGAATTGCGCTTCCCAACCGTCGTTGTGAATATGTTAGCGTATCGACCGTTGTGTCCTCCGCCAGGCCTTCGGTTAGCCGAGGCGGCTAGAGGTTACGGCGCGACAGCGTTCGTATCTGTAGACATATTGATCGCTTCCTCTGCCAGGCCTTCGGTTGGCCGAGGCGGCTAGATTTGCGTCTCAACTGTACTTATACGTTCCTAAGGCATGTTGGTCGCTTTCGCAGTATCAACTATACTGGTGGTAGTGATTTGTTGCGGCGT
This sequence comes from Silene latifolia, assembly GCF_048544455.1. Taxonomy (NCBI): domain Eukaryota; kingdom Viridiplantae; phylum Streptophyta; class Magnoliopsida; order Caryophyllales; family Caryophyllaceae; genus Silene; species Silene latifolia. Next base: position 27,733,209 of record NC_133529.1, read on the forward strand.
CTACTTCTTGGGGTGACTGCCCGGCTTGGGCCGTGGCGTCTACCTCGATATGACTGCGGAGGGGATAAACACTTTGATGGAAAAATTGGGTGATTCTTCATTAGATATAAACATGCGTTGGGGTGCCAACAATTGTTTTGGACACCTCCACCGCTACACAAAATATTTCCTGAGATTGTCAGTGTTCCAATGGCTCATCAAAGGCACACCCTCCATGTCGGTCAGCCGGTATGTACCCGGCCTCATTTCTTCAACCACTTTGTAGGGACCCTCCCAGTTGGCCGTTAGTTTACCATGAATGTTTCCTTTGTTGGTGGCGGCCGACTTTCTTAGGACTAGATCCCCTACTTTCAAATCCCTCTTGTGGACTCTCCGGTTGTAGGCTCTTCTCATTCGGTTTTGGTATACTGCCAAGTTGAGGCGTGCTGTATCTCGGCTTTCTTCGACCAGGTCTAGGGAGGTTCTTAAACCTTCCTCATTTTCAACCGGGTTAAAGGTGGCCGTTCAATGTCGCATGCACCGTTGCTTCAATTCGCGGGATCGCTTCGGACCCGTAGACTAAGTGGAATGGACTGCACCCCGTTGCTTCTTTCTCCGTGGTTCGCAGGGACCACAGGACGCCGGGTAGTTCATCGGCCCATCTTCCCTTTAGGTCTTCAACTGTCTTCTTCAAACCGTTGAGGATTGTTTTATTGGCTGCCTCGGCCTGTCCGTTGCTCTGTGGGTGGCAGACGGAGGAGTATGCAAATTTGATACCAAGTTCCTCCAGCCAGCTCATTATTGTGTCACTCCAAAACTCTCGGCCGTGGTCGAATACCATGACTTGGGGTAACCCAAAACGAGTTATGACATTTTCCTGCAGTACCTTTCTTACGCCGCCGCCGTCTTTGCAGTCTTGCTATAGCTTCAACCCATTTGGTGAAGTAGTCAACGCGACAATCAAGAACTTTCTTCCACGGATGCCGTTGGAAATGGCCCTAGTAGATCCATCCCCCACTGTGCAAAAGGAAGGGGAATAAGAAACCGGCTGCAGGTCTCGGGATGGCACATGTATCACGGAGCATGCATTTGTGGTTGTTGCACTTTTTGGTTTTGGCTCGGAATCCGCAAGCATGGTGGGCCAAAAGTAGCCGGCTCGGAGAGCTTTGTGGGCTAGTGTTCTTGCCCCCATGTGATGGCCGCAGATGCCTTCGTGAATTTCTGTCGGTATTAGCTCGCGTCGGTGGGCCGACACATTTCAAGAGTGGCCTTATCACGGACCTTCTGTACAATTCCCCTTCAAACACCAAGTACCTTTTGTGATCCTCTTTATCTTCTCGCGAGAGACGCGGTCCTCCGGTAATTCATTTGTCAATTTGTATTTCATTATCGAAGTCATCCACGTCATCTCGGTCTCTATGTTGCCCACCATGCCGACGGCCTCAGTGATGCTCTTGGCATTCGATGTCCACAAAGACGGTTGGTGACATTCTTGATGGTCGAATCGGCAAGCTTCGAGAGAGCGTCGGCTCGGTTGTTCTCGACACAGGAATGCATTGTATCCGAAAAGATTTCAACTTAGAAGTGTCGGCTTTTACTCTTTCCAGGTATCTTACCATCCCGTCGTCCCGAGTCTCGTACTCTCCTCTGATTTGATTAGCCACTAAAAGTGAATCTGTTTTCAAAATGATGTGCTCCGCCCCGGCAGCTCTAGCTAGCTCGACTCCAGTTATCACCGCCTCGTACTCGGACTCGTTGTTTGAGGCCGAGAAGGTAAATTTCAAGGCATACTCAAACTCGTCCCCGTTTGGGCTGATGATAAGGATGCCGGCTCGAGTGTTCGCCGTGGAGGACCCGTCGGTGTATACCTCCCATACCCCGGGGTGTGATTCTTCTTGGTAAGTGCACTCGGCAAGGAAGTCTCGCAAGTGCTCCCCTTTATCGAGGGCCTCGGCTTGTATTGAATGCCGGCCGGATAGCTCTCACCGCCCATTTGATGAGCCTGCCGGATTGCTCAAATTTTTCCAATGCTTTCTCCAATGGTTGATCGGTTAAGACCGTCACGGGATGTGCGTCGACGTAGGGTTTCGATTTCCTTACGGCGACGACATTTAAGAAAGGTCGCTTTTTCAATCAGCGGGTAATTTCTCTCGGTGGGCAACAACGTATGGCTGACAAAGTAGATTGGGTGTTGCTGTTTGTCTTCTTCCCTGATGATCACGGCAATGACCGTGGCCGAGGTAACTGCTATGTACAGATATAGCGTCTCCCCAAAGATCGGCCTGGACGGGGTTGGGAGAGTCGAAGATGAGCTTTCGGTTGCTTGAAAGTCGTGCTCGCTCCTCCTCCCCAGTGAAGTCCTTATTCCCCTTCAACACTTTGAAGAATGGGGTGCTCTTGTCGGCTGACCGAGAGATGAAACGGGCTAGAGCCGCCATCCTCCCGGTCAGCATCATAACCTCTTTTCGATTCCTTGGCTCCGGCAGGTCCAGGATTGCTTGGACTTTGTCTGGATTGGCATCAATTCCCCTGGCGCTGACAAGTACGCCGAGGAACTTACCTGCTGATGTGAATACGAATCACCTCGATGAAATAATTCTCGAAACAAGCGACCAAGGCAACCCGGCTCACCAAGCATGGATCGGTTCAAATCATAATCGGGAAAAATGCATGATCACCCGCCAATGGAGCCGTGTGGAGCAAGGTCCAACCTCGAAAATGGGCTAGTCCAAGGGCATTGAATAAAGCTCACCTAGTTTTTGTCATAGCCTAGTTTTCTACAAAGTCATAGCCTAGTTTTTGTCTTAGTCTTACCTAGTTCTCCTACATAGCCTAGAACTCACCACAAGGCATTAAAGGCTAGCCTTGGTGCCCAAGGAATTTCGGCCTATATAAAGGCTTGTAGTCCTCATTTGTTGATCATCCAATTTGAAGAAAAAAACTTGAGAGTATTCTCTAAAACTTGTCTTATCTTCTTGTGTTGTTACACGAGTGGTTTGGCTTAAGAGGTCGAAACGCGATTTCGCACCTTGCTTGAACGAGGGACGTGATCCTAAGTTTGAGTCGAATTGTTTGACGAGTATCAAACAATTCACCCATTGGCGTAGCTATAGGTCTAGCTACGACAAATATCCTTTCCTTTTCATTCAAAACTCACTACGAATATACGGATTGATCGGGTTGCACCTAGTGCATTCAGGTCCTTCGTCTATTTGCTAGTACAAGTCAAGACTTCCGCTTGCGATTCACATCAATTTTGGTATCAGAGCTTCGGCTCTTGATTTCCACTAATCAAGACGATCCAAGGGTCTTGATTTCTTCGCAAAAAAAAAAAAAAAAAAGTTACTGTTCACGTACTGTTCACGGTACTATTCATCATCAAAAAAAAAAAAAAATGGATCCCAACAATCCTAATCTCCTTCAAAATCTTATAGAAGCACTACAAAACCTTTCGGAAATTGGCGTGAACGGAACACCACGTCGAGGAGAACAAAGTCGAGAAGAATTCAAAGTAAGCGAACTACCCGAGTTTGTGGGAGGCACGGATCCCGAGGATTACCTCGAATGGGAGAGGAAGATTGAACGGATGTTCGAGTTCAAAGACCTGGATGACGAAAAGTGTTGCAAGTACGCCATTCTACGACTAAGTCGTGGAGCCTCCCTGTGGTATGAAGGCTTCAAGATAAAACGTGCCCGAGCAGGAAAGGAAAAGATATCCTCTTGGGAATCTCTCAAAAGAAAACTACGCAAGAGATACGTCCCAGCCACGTATAGACTCACAACGTATCGCAAGATTGCCGAGTTGACTCAAGAGAGGAGTAGTGTTTCAGATTACATAAATGAGTTTGAAAATCTTACTTTGATGGGAGGAATAGAGGAAAGTGAAGACTTGAAGATGGCTCGATTCCTTCGTGGGCTAAATCGTAACATAGCCAATTCAGTTGAATTACAATCTTACGCTGACTTCGATTCCTTGTGTAATCTATGTCTCAAGGTAGAAGCCCAAGGAAAGGCCAAGCTCACTCCAACTCATGGTGAGGGTGGACGAAGCTGGAGGAACGAAGGATACTCAAGGGGGAGTCCGAGTAGTCGTACAGTTGAGACTACACCTAAGAAGATTTCCACCCCTGAGTCCGCTCCCAAGATACCCGTTCCTAAAGAGACAAGTTTATCTAGAGTACGATGTTTCAAATGCCAAGGATTTGGGCATTTTCAGAACGCGTGCCCAAACAAGAGAAACATTGCGCTAAGGGAAGCTATTGCCGTTCGAGACGAGTTGTATGATGAAGAAGAACGGTTGGGTGATGTGTTCAACTTCGAAGAAAGAGAAGAGGAGGAGGACGATAGAGATATCGAAACTTATGATGCTCCTAACTATGATTGTGCTTTAGTTCTTCGTGCTTTGCAGACTCAATCCACACCAATTGAGGCAGAACAAAGGAACCAGATTCTTCACACCAAATGTCAAGTGAAGGACAAGTGGTGTAGCCTAATCATCGATGGAGGGAGTTGTACCAACGTTGCTTCTACAAAGATGGTGGACAAGTTGGCATTGAATACCATACCTCACCCCAAACCATATGTGTTACATTGGCTTGATGACGGGAACAAGGTGAAGGTCACCAAACAAGTCAAAGTGGCGTTAACAATGGGCTTCTATGTCGACAATATCTTGTGTGACGTAGTGCCAATGGATGCATGCCACGTACTCTTGGGGCGTCCATGGCAATTCGATCGCAATGTTATACACCGTGGCCGAAGCAACGAATATGAATTGGTCGACAAGGGTAAGAAGCTTGTCCTAAGACCGATGGCACCTAGTGCTGTCCGTTCTTTGGGCACCCCACAGAGGAAGACCGCAAGCATGACCATGTTTGCAAGTGAGCAAGAAGTTGGAGAAGTCTTAAAGGAAGGTGGTTGTGTCTATCTTATGGTGGTCAACGAGGCACCAAAAGTTGAAATCAAGGATGCCCAGCTAGCGGCACTCTTAAAGGAATTCGAGGACGTTTTCCCTGAAGACTTACCACCAGGATTGCCGCCTATCCGCGGGATCGAACATCAAATCGATCTCATTCCTGGAGCTGCGTTGCCTAACAAGGCAGCCTATCGATGCAACCCAACAGAGACCAAGGAGTTGCAGCGCCAAATCGAGGAGCTAATGGAACGAGGCTATGTTCGTGAAAGCATTAGTCCATGTGCCGTTCCTACTCTTCTTGTCCCGAAAAAGGATGGGAGTTGGCGGATGTGCATCGATAGTCGAGCCGTGAACAACATAACTATCAAGTACCGTTTCCCGATTCCAAGACTTGATGACATGCTGGATGAGTTGCATGGCTCCGAGATCTTTTCTAAGATCGACCTGAGGAGTGGCTATCATCAGATACGAATGCGGGAAGGTGACGAATGGAAAACCGCGTTCAAGACCAAACATGGGTTGTACGAATGGACTGTCATGCCGTTCGGGTTAACCAATGCTCCGAGTACTTTTATGCGACTCATGAACAAGGTACTCAAATCATTCTTGGGAAAATTTGTGGTTGTTTATTTGGATGATATCTTGGTTTACAGTCAAAGCAAAGAAGATCACTTCAAACACCTTCGCGAAGTGTTCGAAACTCTCCGAGGACAAAAGCTATATGGAAAGAAGGAGAAATGTTCATTCTTGGTCGAGAGTGTCATATTTCTCGGCTATGTGGTTTCCAAAGATGGAGTTTCAGTGGACCAATCAAAGATCGAGGCCATTAAGTCATGGCCTACGCCTAAGTCCGTCACCGAAGTACGGTATTTCCAAGGACTTGCTTCATTCTACCGAAGGTTCATAAATGATTTCAGCACCATCACAAGTCCCATCACCGAGTGTTTAAAGAAAGGAACATTTGTATGGACCGAGGATGCTCAAAGGGCTTTCGAGACAATTATCCAACGGCTCTGTGAAGCACCGGTACTGGCACTTCCCGATTTTACTCAACCCTTCGAGGTAGAGTGTGATGCGAGCGGTGTTGGAATTGGAGCTGTGTTGGTCCAAGGAAAGCGACCCATTGCTTATTTTTCCGAGAAGCTAAGTGGAGCTCGACTCAAATATTGCACATATGACAAGGAGTTCTACGCCATAGTGAGAGCACTCAACCATTGGAGCCACTATCTCCGTCCAAATCACTTCATTCTACATTCAGACCATGAATCCTTAAAATACATCAATGGGCCGGTTTGAGCTTAAGACATGCCAAATGGGTTGAATTTCTTCAATCCTTTCATTTCTCTTCGAAATATAAGGATGGTAAAAGCAATGTGGTGGCCGACGCTCTTTCCCGACGATACTCTTTGTTAAACGTGCTTGATGTTCGCCTGCTTGGATTCGAAACCTTGAAGGATTACTATGAAACTGATCCCGACTTTGGTGAAGTGTTTAGGATGAGCCAAACAGGGCCCCGAGGCGAGTTCATAATTCAAGATGGATTTCTTTTCAAGGGAAATCAGCTGTGTGTACCCAAGCATCAAGTCCGGGAGTTATTGATACGAGAAGCTCATGGGGGAGGACTTGGTGGGCATTTTGGTGTCACTAAGACTATGGAGGTCCTTAAAGAGCATGTCTATTGGCCTCGAATGCTGAAGGACGTGCAAGATGTGATTCGTAAGTGTGTCACCTGTCACGTTGCAAAGAGTACCTTCAAGCCAGGGGAGTACACGCCCTTACCGATTCCTAACAGGCCATGGGAAGACGTGTCCATGGATTTTATTGTTGCTTTACCACGAACCCAAAGGGGTAAGGACGCAATCATGGTCGTAGTTGATCGATTTTCCAAGATGGCCCATTTTATCGCATGTCACAAGACAGATGACGCTAACAACGTAGCCGACTTATACTTTCGAGAAATACTCCGCCTTCATGGAGTCCCAAGGACGATAGTCTCCGATCGTGACTCAAGGTTCTTAAGCTATTTTTGGAACACTCTGTGGAAGAAGGTGGGTACCAAACTGTTATTTAGTACCTCTCACCATCCTCAAACCGATGGTCAAACGGAAGTGACAAACCGCACTCTTGGGGTATTACTACGCGGCCTCGTGAACAAAACTCAGAAGGATTGGGATCTAAAACTCGCTCATGCCGAGTTTGCCTACAACAGGTCTCCATCATACGCAACGAAGCACTCTCCTTTTGAGATCGTGTATGGCGTAAATCCCTATCTACCACTCGATCTCATTCCCTTACCCGAGGGCGAGCTAGTACACAAAAGCGCGGAAGAAAAGGTAAAATCCATGATTAAACTACATGAGCAGGTTCGCTCCGTAATTGAGTCCGTCAATGAGGTATACAAGCAAAGAGCCAACAAAACCCGCCCACCAAGGGTTTTCAAGGAAGGAGATTTGGTTTGGGTGCATTTAAGGAAAGAACGATTCCTGTGCAAACGAAAGAACAAACTCATGCCGCGCGCGAAGGTCCTTACAAGGTGATTTCGAAGTATGGAGACAATGCCTACAAGGTCGAACTCCCAGGGGACTACGGTGTCCACGCCACTTTCAATGTGGGTGATCTCTCTCCTTACATCGAGGATAATGGGATTGCGGAATTGAGGACAATTCCTTTCAAAGGAGGAGGGATTGATGTGAATACGAATCACCTCGATGAAATAATTCTCGAAACAAGCGACCAAGGCAACCCGGCTCACCAAGCATGGATCGGTTCAAATCATAATCGGGAAAAATGCATGATCACCCGCCAATGGAGCCGTGTGGAGCAAGGTCCAACCTCGAAAATGGGCTAGTCCAAGGGCATTGAATAAAGCTCACCTAGTTTTTGTCATAGCCTAGTTTTCTACAAAGTCATAGCCTAGTTTTTGTCTTAGTCTTACCTAGTTCTCCTACATAGCCTAGAACTCACCACAAGGCATTAAAGGCTAGCCTTGGTGCCCAAGGAATTTCGGCCTATATAAAGGCTTGTAGTCCTCATTTGTTGATCATCCAATTTGAAGAAAAAAACTTGAGAGTATTCTCTAAAACTTGTCTTATCTTCTTGTGTTGTTACACGAGTGGTTTGGCTTAAGAGGTCAAAACGCGATTTCGCACCTTGCTTGAACGAGGGACGTGATCCTAAGTTTGAGTCGAATTGTTTGACGAGTATCAAACAATTCACCCATTGGCGTAGCTATAGGTCTAGCTACGACAAATATCCTTTCCTTTTCATTCAAAACTCACTACGAATATACGGATTGATCGGGTTGCACCTAGTGCATTCGGGTCCTTCGTCTATTTGCTAGTACAAGTCAAGACTTCCGCTTGCGATTCACATCACCTGCCCGGACACCGAAGTTGCATTTTATTGGGTTGAGCTTCATCTTGTATTTCCTTAGTGAACAAAATGTCTCGTGTAAATCGGCCAAGTGCTCGCTGTCAGACTTGCTTTTTACAATAGCATCGTCGACGTAAGCCTCGATGTTTCGCCCTTTTTGATTTTGGAACACTTTGTCCACTAGTCTTGTGTAAGTTGCGCCGGCGTTCTTCAAACCAAACGACATCATTTTATACATGTATGTGCCGTTAGCAGTGATGAATGCGCATTTAGGCATGTCTTCCTCGGCCATGAATACCTGATGATACCCTGAGAAGGCGTCCAGCAGGCTCAGCATAGTGTAGCCTGCCGTCGCGTCGATTAAACTATCTATTCGAGGCAAGGGATAGCAATCTTTGGGGCACGCTTTATTAAGATTGGTAAAATCTACACACATCCTCCATGCCCCCGATGACTTCCTCACCATTACAACATTAGTTAACCACTCAGGATAAGTACAAGGCATGATAAAGCCCGCCGCTAGTAATTTATCTACCTCGGCTTTGATGGCCTCATCCTTCTCGGCTGAGGAGTTCCTCATCCTTTGCTTGACAGGGCGAGCGGTGGGGAGTACGTTCAGCTTGTGAACAATCACCTCCCGGCTCACGCCTGGCATCTCGGCCGCTGAGTAGGCGAAGACGTCTTTGTTCCTCCTCGCAGGTCAGGAGAGCGGCCCGAATTTTGGCTCCGTGTTGACACCGATAGTTACGGTGCGCCCTGGGTCAATTTCCACCTCTTCAGTCTCGGCTACCTCGACCATGCCGACAGTTGCATCCATGTGGTCGCCCTCCTGTTGTAAGGATGGGCTCTTCCCCTTCTCGGACTTCTTTGCCACTTTGAGGGATTGCATGTTGCACCCTCTGGCAGATATCTGGACGTTGACCACCTCGTCCTTCTCGTCCTTTGAGACGAGCTTATGCGCTTCCCCCCGGTCCGAGACATACATCATTGTCAGGGCCCGGATGGACATTACTGCATCGGCCTCGCTCAGAGTGACTCGGCCTATGAGAACGTTGTAGGCGGACGAGCCGTCAATGACCACGAACTCAGCTAGGACATTCTTAGCCGCATTCCCCTCGCCGAACATCACCGGCAGCCTGATTGACCCCAGGGGTACCAGGCCCGCCTTTAAAAAAATGACAACGGATTGGTGCAGGGGCTCAAGTCCTCAACCTTCAAACCGAGGTTGAGAAAGCACTCTCTGAACATGATGTTCGTGTAGGCGCCTGTGTCAATCAGGCACCTTTTGACCAGGTGGTTGGCTATGTTCAAGTGGACTACGAGTGGGTCGCTGTGAGGGGCGATGACTCCCTCGTAGTCCTTCTTCCCAATAGTCATATCGGGGATGTTGGAAGCGGGGATCGCTGTTTTGGGCACAAAGTTGATGGCCTGATACAACTCGTTCAGGTGCCGTTTGTGCCCATGAGCGGACCCACCGTTCTCGTTGCCCCCGATGACAACATGGATTACTCCTATCCGTTCAAAGACGGATTTTTTATTTGAGCCACCGGCATCAGTCTTTTGGCCTTTGGCAACATATTTGCCGAGGCTCCCCTTCCGGATCAACTCTTCAATGGCATTCTTCAGATGCCGGCAGTTGTCGGTTAGGTGACCGGTGTGGCCGTGGTACTCACAGTACTGGCTCGTGTCACCGTCCCCCCTCGGCCTGGGGGGCCTTTCCCACTTCTGACCCTCGTTCTTGCTCAGGGCGAAGACCTCGGCGGCAGATACGACCAAGGGGGTGTGATCATTGTACCGTTTTTGGTAGTATGGTCCCGAACTCCCCCCGGCGTCCGCCGAGTTCTGTTTCCTGGCGGACCTGTCAGACCGTGACCTATTATTGTCACGGCGTCTTTCATCCGGGTTGTCCTCCGTGGCGCTCTTCTCTCTGGGTGCCGGCCTCTGGGCCTACCCAGGTTTTGTGGTAATCCTCCACCTTAATGGCTTGGTCGGCCATCTTCCTGGCGGAGTCTAAATTCAGGCCTCCGCACTTGATGAGCTCGTTTTTTAAGTCCCCTCTTGGGAGGCCTTTCATCAGTGTGAAGGCCGCCAGCTCGCTGTTCAGCTCACGAATCTGCTGAACCTTGGCGTCGAACCTCTTCACATAGCTTCGGAGAGACTCGCCTCCCTCCTTCTTGATAGTCAGGAGATCCGATATCTCGACGGCCCTCCTCTTATTGCAGGAATACTGGGCCAAAAATATGTCCCTTAGGTCGCCGTAGCAGTATATCGACCCATTGGGCAGCCCCTTGTACCAGCTTTGTGCCATCCCATGCAGGGTCGTTGGGAAGACTCGGCACCAAACCTCATCAGGCTGCTCCCATACCGACATGTAAGACTCGAAAGCCTCGGCGTGGTCGGTTGGGTCGGTTTCTCCTTTGTACGATATGGGTGGCAACTTTAGCTTAGTCGGCACCGGGACCTCTAGGACGTAGGGGTTGAGGGGCTGTCTGACCACGTGTCGAATGACACGCGGCGATCGGCTCCTCGCATCCCTAGTCCGGCTCCTCTCCCCGTGGCGGGAAGGGCTTCTTCCCCGACTCTGGTGAGTCGGGCTTCTTCTCCGACTCTGGTGAGTCGGACTCCTTCTTCGACTCTGGTGAGTCGGACTTCTTTCATTCCTCTGGGGCATGCCTCGTCGGTGCTGCGGCGATGCCGTCCTCCCGCGAGTGCGGGAAGGACTCAGGTCTACCACTAGCACTCTGGGCTCCCCCGGCGTCTTGACAGGGCCAGCTTCTTCCAGGGCTCCGTTCAAGTCTCTCGGAGTCACATTCTGGGCCCTGGTCTCTTGGACGGGTGCCGCCGCTCTTGTCGGAGTGACAGTGTGAGCCGGCGTGCTACCTATTAGGTCCAGGAGTAGCTTCAGTTTAGCTGCATCAACCACATGCCCCATGATGGTGACTTGGTCGGCGGGCAGCGGCGTGTCTGGTATTATTGGCATCCCGTACTCCGGTTGAATTACTCGGCGGTGGAGGGTCGCAACCCCAATTGTGGACGGTATCATCTTGGCAGAATTCGGTTTCGTCGGTCACGAATACTTCTTGTTGTTTCGACATCTTCTTAGCTTTTTGGGTGGGTTTTTGTTTGGGAATGAATGTGACTAGCTTCTAGTATCGTCTTCCCCACAGACGGCGCCAATTGTTCTGGGTGTAATTCCAGAGCAGTTACTTGTTTCCACCCGTGCTTGTAGAATGACGTCTTTAATTGAATCCTCCTCCTGAAACAATGAACAAACTGAGGGCTCGGCTTTGTACCGAGCGAACTCACTCCGACGCTCAAGTCAGTAAACTTAAAAGGATTAAGCTATGTGTTACTTGGCGAAGTATATTTTGTTGAGAGATAAGGAAGATATTACCAGATGAATAGTGATTCTTAGGTTCAATTGTCGATCCTTTCCTCAATGAGGGTTGAGGAGTATTTATAGACTTTCACCTTTTGTCACGTAGTGGCCAAGTGGCCAAGTGGCTAGCAGGTGGAAAGACTGATCTACCCTCGGCCGAGGGACCCATGGCAGGCCGGCGGGCCCTGTTGACTCGCCGCCGAGGGGTCTTGGATATGAGTACGCGGATATGTGCCCCGGCTGGCTAGTTGTCCTAGCCGAGGCACAGAGACAGACAGCCGACAGTCGCGTCTGTTAGGGTTGTCTAAGTCGTTGACTTGCTGTGGATATCTTTGACCTTGCTCAATATGTTGACTCGGTCAGCGGGTGCAGAATATGCCCCATCAGTAATTTTACTTAGTATGGCCTTAGTTTTAATTGATATTACCCGAAATGTATGGGAATATCGATTCGGTTGTAATTATTGTGATCTCGTATCACCATTTTGTAATTTAATAGATTTATTTTTATTTTAGTTACAAATGTATAATAGGAAATTATGTAATTCATTTTGTAATTTATTTATTCCGGAGTACCTTGAAGACGGTGCCACTCGAGAAGGCGATCCATCAAAGAAAGTGTTGCCTTGAAATGCGTGCCAAGATCGAAGTTCAAGGGACCAAAGGAGTTGGTTTCCGAATTTGTAATAGTTTATTAGATTTACTATTTTAGGAAGGCCATACTAGGATTTTATTTATGCTTTGCATTTTATTTATATGTTGCATGCATCGCTAAATCGCCAAAACTAAAACATGCATTATCACTAAATCGAGTAAATCGACCGTGTCAATTAAAATTATCATAGTTCACCGCTTTAGTTCACTTAAAACGTGATAGATAATAAATTGACATGACCTCTCGCTAAAATAAACAATTAAGACTTAGCCTTACCAAAAATTAGAAACCATGAAAACTTATTTCGTGAGGGAGTGCACTCGGCCTTACCGGGGTACAAACCTTGCTACGTAGGGGAAGTGGGTAATAAATGTCTACCCACCAAATTTATAAAGATAAGGGTTGTATTCGGCTTTACCGATGCCCAAGTTGATGTAAATTTGGATCATGGACACATTTATTCGAAATTTGGGTTGAACTCAACGAAAGTATTCTCGACGGTTGTCGGATGTGTTTCGGGCTAAAGATAAATATTAATGTAATTTTATCGACCAAGAGTTCTAAAAGTAGAATCGATTAAAGAGTTAATCCACCGAGTTATATTGATAAGGGTTGTATTCGGCTTTACCGATGTCTAAGTTAATATGAATTTGGGTCTTGGAATCATTTATAATAGGGGTAGAGGTCACTATATAAATGCTCATATCTTGTTAAAATTATTTACAAGTATGATTAAAAATGACAAATGTTAAAATTTCCTTTTCCTCCATACTTGTAGTTCATTACAATGTGTAGATACCCGTATCCGTCGATATTGGAATTTATAGAGAACCCGACAAACACCCGATGATGATAGGACACATGTATTCTTTAGTTGTCACTGTCATTTATTTGGGTTCGTTTTACGATGTAGAATGGGCGTCGTCGATGAAGTATTTGATTAATTTAAATGATATTTAAATTAATGTTTTTTTAGTGAGTTCATTTTATTAATTTAAATGATTTTTAAATTAATGTTTTTTTTAGTGAATTCTTTTTGTTAATTTAAATGATATTTAAATTATGGTTTTTTAGGTAAATTCAATTTATTTTATTTTATTTTGAATTTATTTTCCCAAGTTTATTTTATTGAAAATAAAATAAATAATCGATTTGAAAAATCATTTTATGAGTATATTTGATTTGAAAAGTCATTTATTTTAATGGGTTAATTGATTTGAAAAATCGATTTGAAAATCGAAAAGAACTCGTTTTGAACGCTTGTTTTTGAGCTCGATTTTAGCTCGGTTTTGAGCCCGCTTTCCTTTACTTAATTGGCACGAATCTCGAGTACTCTAACCAACCCAAGCCTCTACCCATCCACCCTTGTTCGAACCCCCTAACCACGGCCCAAATTCTCGTCCAAAATAGGCCCCAAACAGCCCGCACTAAACCGAGCGACCCCCACTGTTTTGGCAGCTCATTCCCGAGCCCAAACCCGCTCCAAACACTACCAAGACCCATACCCATTAACCCTAACCCATACCATAGTATCCTACCCATATTATCCTAGCTTAATCACCAAGAAAACCCCCCTCAAACCCTCACAAAAACGGCTGGACAGCAGCCATACGGGATGAAGCCCGATTGCCCCTCCCTCTCTTTTAACCTATTTTAACTCCTTATAAATACCACCCCTTCACCATACATTCATTCCTCTAAGTTCTCCATACATCCTACCATCACCCACAAGCTTTAAACCTCAGAAACAAACCCTAATTGCCTCCCAAAAACCCTAAACAAAACCGACACACAAACTGAAACTGTTTGTGTCTTCTTCCGAAAAGCGTTCGTTCCCCCATCAAACCTCCATCAAAACTCGATTTTCTTGTTCCTAATTAACCACATAACATCCATCTACACATTAGACAAAGATTTACGAGCCAAATTGCCCTTGAGAGTACACGAAATCCCTCGAAAAACAGAGTGTTATACACTCTGTTTTCGCAGTTTATTCTTGTCTGTCCAGTTCTGTTTGTGCTCGTTTTTCGTGCCCAATAACCCAAAACGAGCAGGGGTTGCTTTAAGATTCCTGTTCTCCTCTCTTTCTAGTTTTCAAAACATCTTTCAAATCGAATTTTCGTCGTGAAACGAGGGAGATATCATCGTTTGCAAATCGCTGTCCAGAAAGTTTCAAAAACGCGTGTTTGCTTTGCTCTTCGTCGACGACGGCCTCTCGAGATAAAATCTACCATCGATTACGACCCAAGACGGTGTCAACGATACATGTAGGTTGAGGGTGCATCAAATCCTCTTCTTTTCCCTTTTATTTTGTTTTGTTTTATGTTTTTTTTATTGTCTTATTTTTGTTCGTTTTTTCGTTTTGTTTATCGATTGTTCTAATTAATTATGAAACTAGTTAGTCCGAGTATGAGTTAAAGTACCACCATGAACACCCGCGTTGACTTGAGATGGGAAAATAAACCGCTACTTCAGTCGGTCGTACACCCCCGTCTCATTTACATATCCTCGTGTTCAAGGTAGGGCATAAATAAACGAATTTCTAACTTCGCTCTTCGCTTTTGACCCCTTTGTTGTTTCGGCCAATTCGACATACCCTAGGACCCGTTGTATGTTAGTTTAACCTCTGATTGTTAACCTATGACGTTTTTAGATGACATTAAATTAATTTAATAATCTAATTAGACACTTTAGGGTACATCGACATAGCTTTAAAAATCAACTAACAATTCTGTAAATAATTGAACGCATCTTTCTTTTCACCTAATTTCTCGCTAGTATAAGAGTGCGTGATTAGCACCTTCTTATTAACACTCGATGAGTTAACTTAATTTGCAAACTTGACCTAATTCAACCCCTTTGGGCCGTGTGGAACACTCGATTTTAAGCGAAGCTTTCTGACCTTTTTTATCATCGTTTTCTAATGTATCTCCCGTATCGCTTTGCAAATCCATCTAACTAACGAACCCGACCTAGGAACTAGGGTAGCCGTGTCTGTGGCCGTGGCTTTAGGCCGTGGGGTTGGTCATGCCTCTCTTTGTCTCGTTTGTTTTATATCTTTTGTTCTTTGTCGTTTGATAGCTTGTAATTTATAGTTTGCTTATCGAGTTGTAATCCTTCGAGTTAGTTTTGTTTTTTACGGGTCAAAACTTCTTCAAAAAACCTTAGTCTTATTTGGTTAGACGGTTGTTCTCCAATGCTTGTAGGAGCGTAGTAAACCGCATGTTGTTTAAAGCAACATGGCCCGGTTTATGCTAATGCATGCTTTGGTGCGTAGCCCTATGTCTAATTCGATGGGATTAAGTGAAAGCACGCATTACGAGGAGTGACCCAAGGCCGTGTGTCATGTAGGCCGTGAGTCACCCCCCCCCTTTGTGCACGGTTTTCTAGGCCAAACGGCCATGTATTGCGTCGTGTGCATAGCTTTGTATTTAGATCGAGTTGTATCTTTAATTTGTTGTTGTGTCGGCATGAAATGCCTGGTTTGTAATAGGTAGATCCCAACGGCTCCCCCATTCCCCCTAAGCCTTGTTTGCTTTCGTTTGTATGTTGTTAGATCAATCAACCCACATGCTAAATTACAACTTTGACAAAGTTAGTTTAGTTGCATCTAAAACGACATAGAAATTGTTGTCATATGATAGGGTTAAAACAACGTTTGCATATCATACATCGTAGTAGCTATGACCTTGTTTGAACTCCGACACTTGACTTAGTAGAGGCCGTTATTGACGGGCGGGGTTGGGTGTCCTTATGGGCTTCCCAACACGTACCCTCACCCCTTACTCAAGATCTATGGTTTGTGGATCCGTCTAAATACCATTGGATTACGAGAGTCATTCAAATCGAGTGATATAGGGTACAAGTCTTTATCTTTAATCACTCGTAGTCGATGGGCTTTATGCTTTTCGATGAAAGGTGTAAAGTTGACTTGAACGGTTCCAAGTTCCCAAAAAACTTGGTGGCGACTCTAATATGTCTTAATTCGATTCGAAAGAACCTCGAGTCGATTATGCCTAGTCAGGATCCCGCGGACGCAGTTCCCGAGGGCCTTGTCCACAGTTTGGCGACTCCGCTGGGGAAAACAGGACTAGTTACACTTTGTTTCTAGGGTCTTTTCCTCCGAGGTGAAACTTGAAAAGAAAGTGTTGGAAAGTAAAACATTACTCATAGTGCTACGATTCATGCATAAACCCTTAAGGATTTTCCCGGGCCGTCCCAGCGTTTCTTTGTGATGCGTGGGGGGCGACGTCCCACTATGCTAGGAAGCTGCACATTGCTCGCTTCCACTTCACCTCGCGTGGTTCTTGATGGTGGGGACGATCTTCTAGGTACTCTACCTTAAGACACCTTGCTCTATAAGACCGCAAAAGGATGGAGGGCATAGACCTTCTTGTAGAAGACTTGCTGAGACTTAGAGATGTGTAGGAGCATACATCCTTATAACATGAGAATGACAATGTGCAAATTGTTTTCCCGAGTCTTTTCGAAATTTCCCATGTCCTTTTCAAAACCGAACTTTTGAACAACTCACTTTCAAAATAGCATGGTTTTAAAAACGCGGAATCTTTGCCCAAATAGGACTAGAATTTTTCGCCCAAAACAAGCTTTTATAGCAAGATGTTGCCCATTTCAAATCTCTTTCTTCAAATCGATCATTCGTTTTTCAAAGTCAATCCAAAATGCCTCTCGAACCTCAACCAAGCATGAAATGCGTCAAGTCGTGTCCGGTCCGGGCCGTGTTAGGCCGGGTGTGTTTCATTCTAAGAGTCTAGAACACGACCCTGTTGGGTCACCCAAGCTCACCTCTTGGGCTTTGAGTCATGTTGGTCGACCATTTAGTCTAGGATAGTCCACAGAAACGTCCAAGCTAGGCCATTGTGGACGTTTCATACGAACCTAAGGACTATGTTGGTCCAATCACGGGTTTAGTCACACCGAGTCCAGTTTAGAATCGAGTTATGACAGTTTGAGTCATGTCGTTTTGTCGGGTCTAAAATGAATCGAGGTCTAAATCCAACCGTGAGTCGAACCTTTGGTTAGTCAGTCTCAAGTCGAGTCTTTGTTTGAGTCAAGTTGGGGTCGTGTCCTTAAGTGTGCAGGGGCTCTTACTTTAAATATTGACTCAGTACGGGGTTTTCTTGTAGAAAGGCCGCCAAAAACCCGACGTCAAGCAATGGAAGATGCTGTTAACAAGCTCACTGAGGCCGTGAACCTCATGATGACCCGAATGGATGCAATCGAATCTAAGTTGGGTGAAGATTCCCTCCACCTCGACCGATCCGGAGAAACGGTTCAAGTTCATCGAAGACCGTTTGAAACTCTCCTAGGGGAAGAACATCCACTATGAGAATGCTAGGGCCTATGCCCGATTCGGGCCAGATAAGTTGCCCACGAACATGGTACTCACCGACATCCCAAAGTTCAAGGGCACCGAAGATCCGGTCCACCATGTTAAGGCCTATAAAGGGTACTTAGCATCAAGGGAGTACCGCCGACATGCTCTCGAAATTTTTGCCCAATCTCCGGATGAACACCGAAGGCGTGGTTCTATAATCTTGACCTTAAGAACTTCCCAACTTTCGAAGATATTACGGTGGAGTTCGCAAGCACTATCGATAATGTCGAGATTCAAACCAACATAAGAACATTGGAGGTGATGACACGAGAAAGACAAAGAAGGCTTTACTGAATTCCTTGCAAGATGGCGCTATTTGAAAGCGTGAAATTAGCCAAGAAGCTGTGAAGTTGAAATGGTAGATAAGTTCGTAAAGAATCTACGACCTATTTACCGCAATGCTCGAAATACAGAATTTTGGCTCTTTCAAAGAATTGATAAGAATCGGGATAAAGGTAGAAGATGATGTCATAAAAGGCCGAGTGAAAAGCCAGAAAGGGTACCAAGGGGCCTCATCGTCTAGGACCAAAGCTCCAGCAACGACCCATTTAGATGAAGGCGTCAATCTCTTAGAAGGGCAATCGAAGAAGTCGCAGCGCCAAACACCTAGGGCATTCACCGATATCGGATGCACTTATACATATGATCTCCAAAGGCTCATAGCCCAAGGAAAGCTGAAGCCTATTGGTCCAACTCCGGACCCTCCCGCTGATCAACAAGGTAAATGGTATAAACCAAATGCCTATTGTGCCTTTCATCAAGGGAAAGGCCATGATACTGAAAGGTGCTATCGACTGAAGCACGAAATTCAAGACATGATCGAGAATGGAACACTCCCGATCCCAACTGTTAAACCCAACAACATCACCAATCCATTTGGCGATCACGCCAACTTTGTTTCTGTCGAAGACAATGTCGATTATTCCCATCTTATCCGCCCATGTCACTTGAAAGGGGCGTTTATCGGGAAAATATTTGTGGATTGCTTTGAATTCTTGCCAAACCCGAAGAATGAAATTCAAGTCGGGAGTCTCGCTCTAGAATGTACTCCTCTCATTAACGAAGTTAATAAAAGACAATTAGATTCACCAACCTTCATCACTGGCGTAGATCCTCAGAGGACTACCTCGGAATGGAGGCAGACCATCAAAGGGATCAAGGACAAGAGCCGAGCATCTAAGCTGAAAGCTGAACAAGGGAAAGCTCAAGACCAGATTTGAAAAATTATGAGTCGGGATCTGTTTTCTTTTCTTAGTCGAGTCGAGTCTAGGACTTTCTTTTCTTGAAGTTGAGTCGTTTGTTCCACGATGACCTAGGGTGTGTCCTAGGAATCGTTCCTTCGAGTCTGTTAATCATGTGTCATTCCAATAAAAGTTGCAGTTTCGTTTCCAAATATGTCTTGTTTCCAATCCTCAATCATTCCGAAACATGATAAAACGCACAACACACTCAAAGGAATCCCTGGGGTAGAAATATGTCCTGTTTCAAAATGTAAGGTACAATAGGATTCCGTGTTTGATTCCTTTACCTATTCCATGTCTGGCGGTAGAAAACCTCCATCAGAACCAGTGCTTTTGACAAGCTTTTAGATGATTCTATGACAAACCCGGACTAGCTCCTTGTTTCCCCTATCGATGATGGAAGGCAAGCCTTTTCCCCAACAAAATCATCCCATCTCGAAGAGAAAGGATATCAACCCGTTCTAACAAGGAATTGTTAGTTCCTACCCAAATTAGTTGGCGAAGCCCAGTTTTCAAGGTGTATCCATTTATGACTAAGAGAATGAATAGAAGATCATTTTCAAAGAGAGAAAAAAGATGAAAAAAATTGGAAAAATGAAAAAAAAAAATGAAAAAAAAAATGAAAAAAAAGATGAAGGAAAAAAAAAAAGAAGATGTTGAAGTTATTGCAAAAGGTTTTTGGTTGAATGTCGAAGTTACGGAAGCCAGAAGTCAAGTCAAGTACCCATAGTTGAAGTTAAATGGGCGAAGCCCAAAAGCTTAAGTAGTAACCTCTTTACCCTCTAAGTCCTTCCTGAGACAGTTACAAAGGGATAGTCGGAAATTTTGAGAATCATTCCGCTTGTGTTGTTATACCTAGCCTTTAGGGTCCAGACACGGAAATTTGAACCCACATCATTTTCCAACCCATTTGCACTCACGTTTCATCCAACCTGAGACACCATTTCCAACCACGTTATAAGCCATAGCCCTTGGCCTTAGCACCACAAAACGAACCTTCAGAATGATGGTTTACCTTGAGAACCTATTTTTACCAAGCTCCACATCCCAAAGAACCACAACCTTTTGTACCAACCCTAGACACGGGATTTAACAGTACTTTACAGGCTAGAATGGGATACGACATGATACCTTAGGTGAAACCTTCGAGTGTGTACACACAATCAAAATGCCAATTTAATGCACCTTGATCGAACTACGTCGGATTTGATTTCGCTCCACGCGAATACGTAGGCAGTCCTTCAGAATAAGGGATTCAATCCACTCATCAACCAAGTTGTCATCTTGTCGGTTTCTTACGGGTCCTAACCAAGTCCAAATGAAGCCACCTTTGTTTGAGTCGGTCTTAGCACTCGATGTAGGCTAGGATAAGGATATAGGTTCAGATAAGTAAGTGTCAAGTCTCGGAATGAGCTTTATCTAACAGTTTAGGCAAAGATGCCGAGTCATATAGATGTGGGTTTGTGTTGGGAACAGAAAATATGAAAAACCCGCTGAAAAGAAAGAAGGCGTGGAAGAAAAATAGTAAAAGCCCGCTGAAAAGAAAGAAGGCGGTGGCAAGAAATGATGAAAACTCGCTGAAAAGAAAGGAGGCGAGGAGAGGAGTGACAGAATGTTCCCAACAAGA
Source organism: Silene latifolia (assembly GCF_048544455.1). Classification (NCBI taxonomy): domain Eukaryota; kingdom Viridiplantae; phylum Streptophyta; class Magnoliopsida; order Caryophyllales; family Caryophyllaceae; genus Silene; species Silene latifolia. The sequence goes on from NC_133529.1 coordinate 27,753,774, forward strand.
GTGATGTGTGATGTCTAAGTGTTCTCATAAAATGAGTCTGTGTTTAGTGTCTGGGCGAAGCCAACGTTGTTGCTCCATGAGTTTAATCCACCTTGTCAATGACAAGTGATCTTGATTCCCATGTGCCCTCGGGAGCACGCCCATACCATACGATATCTCCGTCCCAAGTTCGAGGACCTTGTGATTCCCATTTGCCATCTTTTGGCGCCGGAATGGCCAATTTACATTTTTACCCCCAACAAGTCCATAATTGAATTAAAGCCCGTGCACACTTAGGGTTTTATTTTCCTTTTTTGTTTTACGGTAGCGGGCTACGCCCACGTGGTTTACGAGTCATACAGAGTGTCTGAGTCGTATTTCATGCTCACCCATCAAGGTTCGATTTCAAAATGCCAGATATTTCAAAATTTCAAAATTTCAAAAACTTTTTGCGCATTATGGATAGATGATCCAAGTCAAGGTTCAATTCTCAAAGTTCAAAATCAAATTTTGGGTCGACGACCCAACATCCAAGTGATTCATTTCAAATTCAAAATTTGGGCCGATAGCCCAATTATTCAAAATTTTCAACATGTTCAAATTTCGGGTCGATGACCCAGTCTTTCAAACTCAAATTTCGGGTCGATGACCCAACATTCCAAGTGATGTCAAATTCAAAATTCGGGCCGATGACCCAATCATTCAAAATCTTCAAATTCAATTTTCGGGTCGATGACCCAGTATTTCAAATGATCCAATTTCAAGATCGATGATCCAAATGTGCTTATGTGATGATTATTGCTCGTACATTTTCTATGTTTCAAATATAGCAGGATATGCTTCAACTGGGGGCTCTAAAGTCTTCGACTTTAGAGCCATTCAAATCGGGGCTCGAAGCCGTTGGCTTCGAGAGACCATTATCAAGATGAAATGGATGACATCCACTCAGAATTCAATTCAATACAAGAGTATGAAATGGAAGAATTCCGTAGCTGAAAGCAAATAATGAAAGTGGCGGCAACCTCCTTGGAAAGTCCCGTCCTATTCGGACAAGCGCCAGCAGATGATAAATTTTGGGCAAATGTCAGCAGATGATGAATTTCGGACAAATGCCAGCAGATGATAAACTTAAGGCATGTGTCAGCAGTGGCCGAACTACGACGCGGGTTTGATTCCGTCAGAAACGGATACGTAGGCGCCTAAGGATAAGGCTCAACCCACCTTTTATGCAATTTATGGGTCGATGACCAACGACGATATTTCGACGCAACAGAAGCAAGAGTCAATCTCCAACGAAGTTTCAGGTATGGTCTCTTCTTATGGCTGGCGAGCTTATGTACGCAAGTCTAATGGACTATAAACGACCCGAAGAATCCTCGAGTCGAAAGGGACTGGGGTATACTTTGACTTTCGCCTTGTCCAAGCCTCAGTCAAAGTGGGGGCTCTGTAGATACCCGTATCCGTCGATATTGGAATTTATAGAGAACCCGACAAACACCCGATGATGATAGGACACATGTATTCTTTAGTTGTCACTGTCATTTATTTGGGTTCGTTTTACGATGTAGAATGGGCGTCGTCGATGAAGTATTTTATTAATTTAAATGATATTTAAATTAATGTTTTTTTAGTGAGTTCATTTTATTAATTTAAATGATTTTTAAATTAATGTTTTTTTTAGTGAATTCTTTTTGTTAATTTAAATGATATTTAAATTATGGTTTTTTAGGTAAATTCAATTTATTTTATTTTATTTTGAATTTATTTTCCCAAGTTTATTTTATTGAAAATAAAATAAATAATCGATTTGAAAAATCATTTTATGAGTATATTTGATTTGAAAAGTCATTTATTTTAATGGGTTAATTGATTTGAAAAATCGATTTGAAAATCGAAAAGAACTCGTTTTGAACGCTTGTTTTTGAGCTCGATTTTAGCTCGGTTTTTGAGCCCGTTTCCTTTACGAATTGGCACGAATCTCGAGTACTCTAACCAACCCAAGCCTCTACCCATCCACCCTTGTTCGAACCCCCTAACCACGGCCCAAATTCTCGTCCAAAATAGGCCCCAAACAGCCCGCACTAAACCGAGCAGCCCCCTGTTTTGGCAGCTCATTCCCGAGCCCAAACCCGCTCCAAACACTACCAAGACCCGTACCCATTAACCCTAACCCATACCCTAGTATCCTACCCATATTATCCTAGCTTAATCACCAAGAAAACCCCCCCTCAAACCCTCACAAAAACGGCTGGACAGCAGCCATACGGGATGAAGCCCGATTGCCCCTCCCTCTCTTTTAACCTATTTTAACTCCTTATAAATACCACCCCTTCACCATACATTCATTCCTCTAAGTTCTCCATACATCCTACCATCACCCACAAGCTTTAAACCTCAGAAACAAACCCTAATTGCCTCCAAAAAACCCTAAACAAAACCGACACACAAACTGAAACTGTTTGTGTGTCTTCCTCGAAAAGCAGTTCGTTCCCCCATCAAACCTCCATCAAAACTCGATTTTCTTGTTCCTAATTAACCACATAACATCCATCTACACATTAGACAAAGATTTACGAGCCAAATTGCCCTTGAGAGTACACGAAATCCCTCGAAAAACAGAGTGTTATACACTCTGTTTCGCAGATTTATTCTTGTCTGTCAGTTCTGTTTGTGCTCGTTTTTCGTGCCCAATAACCCAAAACGAGCAGGGGTTGCTTTAAGATTCCTGTTCTCCTCTCTTTCTAGTTTTCAAAACATCTTTCAAATCGAATTTTCGTCGTGAAACGAGGGAGATATCATCGTTTGCAAATCGCTGTCCAGAAAGTTTCAAAAACGCGTGTTTGCTTTGCTCTTCGTCGACGACGGCCTCTCGAGATAAAATCTACCATCGATTACGACCCAAGACGGTGTCAACGATACATGTAGGTTGAGGGTGCATCAAATCCTCTTCTTTTCCCTTTTATTTTGTTTTGTTTTATGTTTTTTTTATTGTCTTATTTTTGTTCGTTTTTTCGTTTTGTTTATCGATTGTTCTAATTAATTATGAAACTAGTTAGTCCGAGTATGAGTTAAAGTACCACCATGAACACCCGCGTTGACTTGAGATGGGAAAATAAACCGCTACTTCAGTCGGTCGTACACCCCCGTCTCATTTACATATCCTCGTGTTCAAGGTAGGGCATAAATAAAACGAGTTTCTAACTTCGCTCTTCGCTTTTGACCCCTTTGTTGTTTCGGCCAATTCGACATACCCTAGGACCCGTTGTATGTTAGTTTAACCTCTGATTGTTAACCTATGACGTTTTTAGATGACATTAAATTAATTTAATAATCTAATTAGACACTTTAGGGTACATCGACATAGCTTTAAAAATCAACTAACAATTCTGTAAATAATTGAACGCATCTTTCTTTTCACCTAATTTCTCGCTAGTATAAGAGTGCGTGATTAGCACCTTCTTATTAACACTCGATGAGTTAACTTAATTTGCAAACTTGACCTAATTCAACCCCTTTGGGCCGTGTGGAACACTCGATTTTAAGCGAAGCTTTCTGACCTTTTTTTATCATCGTTTTCTAATGTATCTCCCGTATCGCTTTGCAAATCCATCTAACTAACGAACCCGACCTAGGAACTAGGGTAGCCGTGTCTGTGGCCGTGGCTTTAGGCCGTGGGGTTGGTCATGCCTCTCTTTGTCTCGTTTGTTTTATATCTTTTGTTCTTTGTCGTTTGATAGCTTGTAATTTATAGTTTGCTTATCGAGTTGTAATCCTTCGAGTTAGTTTTGTTTTTTACGGGTCAAAACTTCTTCAAAAAACCTTAGTCTTATTTGGTTAGACGGTTGTTCTCCAATGCTTGTAGGAACGTAGTAAACCGCATGTTGTTTAAAGCAACATGGCCCGGTTTATGCTAATGCATGCTTTGGTGCGTAGCCCTATGTCTAATTCGATGGGATTAAGTGAAAGCACGCATTACGAGGAGTGACCCAAGGCCGTGTGTCATGTAGGCCGTGAGTCACCCCCCCCCCCCTTTGTGCACGGTTTTCTAGGCCAAACGGCCATGTATTGCGTCGTGTGCATAGCTTTGTATTTAGATCGAGTTGTATCTTTAATTTGTTGTTGTGTCGGCATGAAATGCCTGGTTTGTAATAGGTAGATCCCAACGGCTCCCCCATTCCCCCTAAGCCTTGTTTGCTTTCGTTTGTATGTTGTTAGATCAATCAACCCACATGCTAAATTACAACTTTGACAAAGTTAGTTTAGTTGCATCTAAAACGACATAGAAATTGTTGTCATATGATAGGGTTAAAACAACGTTTGCATATCATACATCGTAGTAGCTATGACCTTGTTTGAACTCCGACACTTGACTTAGTAGAGGCCGTTATTGACGGGCGGGGTTGGGTGTCCTTATGGGCTTCCCAACACGTACCCTCACCCCTTACTCAAGATCTATGGTTTGTGGATCCGTCTAAATACCATTGGATTACGAGAGTCATTCAAATCGAGTGATATAGGGTACAAGTCTTTATCTTTAATCACTCGTAGTCGATGGGCTTTATGCTTTTCGATGAAAGGTGTAAAGTTGACTTGAACGGTTCCAAGTTCCCAAAAAACTTGGTGGCGACTCTAATATGTCTTAATTCGATTCGAAAGAACCTCGAGTCGATTATGCCTAGTGTGGATCCCGCGGACGCAGTTCCCGAGGGCCTTGTCCACACAATGAATCCATCAAACGCTACTACACCGATAACTATTGAGTCTTGCCACAATGTTTTTGACGACGTTTGCTTCAACAATGATTTCGACACTACTAGAGAACTTCATTTTGGGATAGGTTCGGATGGAAACATAAACTTCATCACTTCTTCTAAACCTCCTACTACTACAAGATCTCTTGTGAGCCGGTCTCAGGAAGACCGCCTCATAAAATCTATAGGATCTTTGTCTTTGGAAGAGAAAGATGCCGAAACTAGTGGGAGCTCAAGCAATCAAGTTCTTGCTTCCAAGGGCAAAAAGTTCAAGAAGAAGGGAAAGAAAGGGAAAAAACTTCAAGCAAGTTGAAGATGAGTGCCATTATTGCTATGGCATGGGACATTGGCTTAGGAATTGTCCCGTATATTTGCGAAATATAAGGGAAGGAATCATCGTTCCAAAAGGTAAAATTCCTAAGAAAATTTATGTTATTGATGTAAATTATACTTCCACTACGACATGGGTACTGGATACCGGTTGTGGTTCTCACCTTTGTAATCATTTACAGGGGTTAAGAGATGCGAAGAGGCTTAACAAAGGAGATGTGGATCTACGCCTTGGAAATGGAGCTCGAGTAGCGGCCGAATCCAAGGGAACTTATGTATTAGCTTTGCCTAATGGATTTGAGTTGTATTTACATAATTGTTTTTATGTGCCTACACTTTCTAAAAACATTATTTCAATCGCTATGTTGGACATGGACGGTTTTTGTTTTGTCATTAAAAACAATCATTGTACTATTTTAAGGAACGACTTGGTTATTGGCCAAGATCCTTCCATTAATGGAATTTACATTTTAGAAACCTCGAATTCGACTAATGACATCTACAACATTCAATCAAAGAAACTCAAATCAAGTGATCCAATTGAATCGTTCATTTGGCATTAATGATTAGGTCAAATAAACGAGAATCGCATCAAAAGACTAATTTCGACTAATGTGATTACACCATTTGATTATCAATCATATGGAACATGCGAATATTGCCTTCTTGGCAAAATGACTCGTAATCCTTTTAGCGGTAAAGGAACTCGAGCAAGTGAACTATTGGGACTCATACATACCGATGTGTGTGGACCAATGAGTATCACCGCTCGAGGAAATTATGACTACTTCATAACCTTCACCTATGATTTGAGTATATATGGGTATATCTATTTAATGAAGCATAAGAGTGAAGCTTTTGAGAAATTCAAGAAATTTCAAAATGAAGTAGAGAACCAATTGAACAAAAAGATAAAAGTACTACGATCCGATCGTGGTGGAGAATATCTTAGCCATGAATTCGATTCACACTTGAAAGGTTGTGGTATTATATCACAACTTTCTCCACCCGGAACACCACAACTCAATGGTGTTGCCGAAAGGAGAAATCGAACCCTACTTGATATGGTACGATCCATGATGAGTCAAACCGAGTTACCGAAATCGTTTTAAGGATATGCGATTCAAACCGCAATAAGATCTTTGAACAATTGTCCCACCAAAGCCACCGAGAAAACTCCATTTGAGATATGTAAAGGAAGAGTTCCTAATCTATCCTACATGAAAATTTGGGGATGTAATGCTTATGTCAAAACCAAAAATGACAATAAGCTAGCCCCACGATCTGAAAATGCACCTTTGTAGGCTATTCTAACACCCGAGGTTATTACTTCTATAAACCTCAAGAAAACAAAGTGTTTGTGTCTTGTGAGGCTGTCTTCTTAGAAAGAGAATTTATTTCTAAGAGACAGAGTGGGAGAAATTTTGAACTTGATGAAGTTCAAGAGCCACAAACCGAGTTAGAGACGCCTGAAGATGTTCCTTCGTCGTCTAGCGCGGTTGTCCCTCCTCCACTTAGAATAACGGGCCGAGTTATTCGCCATCCCGATCGATATGTGGGACTTATCGAAGAAGATGGAACACTCGATGTGTTGCTTTAGAAAGTGACAAGCCCGCCACCTACAAAGCCGCAATCTCTAGTCCAAATTTCTCCTTATGGCTTGAAGTCATGAAGTCCGAGATGGATTCTATGCATGAAAACCAAGTTTGGAACTTGGTGGATTTGCCTAAAGGGGCAAGACCTCTTCAATGCAAATGGATTTTCAAGGTCAAGAATGGCATAGAAGGACATGATGATGTCTACAAAGCTAGGCTAGTGGCAAAAGGATTTACCCAAGCCCAAGGTCTTCATTATGATGAAACCTTCGCTCCCGTAGCCATGCTAAGATCCATACGGATTTTGTTAGCGATTGCCACATTTCATAATTATGAAATATGGCAAATGGATGTCAAAACCGCTTTTCTAAATGGGCATTTAGAAAAGGAGGTGTACATGATACAACCCGAAGGTTTTGTCGATTTTAAAAATCCTAACAAAGTGTGCAAACTTAAGAGATCCATTTATGGTCTTAAGCAAGCATCTAGAAGTTGGAATCATCGATTCGATCATGTGATAAAAGAGAGTGGTTTCACTCGAAGTGTTGAGGAACCATGTTTATACATGAAATTCAGTGGGAGCAATGTTGTGTTCCTAATCTTGTATGTCGATGACATACTACTCATTGGAAATGACATTCCAATGTTGTCTTCTGTTAAGAAGTGGTTAGGTAACCATTTCCAAATGAAGGATTTAGGAGAGGCACAACGCATATTAGGTATCTGGATCCTTTGAGATAGATCCAAGAGGATATTGGCACTAAGTCAAGAGTCTTATGTTGATAAGACTCTTCGATGTTTCAGCATGGACAAATCCAAAAGAGGATTAGTACCTATGGTTAGTGGGACAATATTGAGCAAGTCTCAATCGCCCACCGAACCTCATGATGTTGAACGCATGAAGTTGATCCCTTATGCTTCCGCCGTTGGATCAATCATGTACGCCATGATATGCACACGTCCTGATGTCTCGTATGCCTTGAGCATGACGAGTAGATATCAAGGAAATCCAGGTGAGAGTCACTGGATAGCCGTCAAGAACATCCTTAAGTACTTGAGAAGAACTAAGGATTCTATCTTAGTGTTTGGAGGAGACACCGAACTCCGTGTTAATGGTTACACGGACTCAAATTTTCAAACGGATAGGGATGACATGAAATCACAAGCTGGTTTTGTTTTCATGCTCAATGGTGGTGCTGTTAGCTTGAGAAGCTTCAAGGAAGTCGTGATCATGATTCAAAAATGGAGGTGAGTACATTGCGCGTCGAAAAGTCGCCAAGGAAGCTGTATGGATCAGGCAATTCACGGAAGGTCTAAGAGTAGTACCAACTGCTAATGATCCCATCACTCTCTATTGTGATAATAGTGGGACGATCTTCCAAGCTAAAGAGCCAAAATCTAGTAATAGATCTAGACATGTACTTAGAAAATATCATGTAATTAGAGATTTCATTGAAAGAAAGGAAATTGCGATATCTAAGGCTGGGACGGATGACAACATAGCCGATCCGCTCACCAAGCCTTTATCGCAGGCTAAACACAATGGACATATGGTGTCCATGGGTCTTAAACGTGTACCAAGTTTGTGTTAGATTTTGAAATGAAATAAAAGTGTTATTTTTGTTCATGTTCATAATCGCATTTGTCTTTTATCTTTTCTTTATACATTGTTACATCTAAACGGGTTGTAAAGACAATTGAACCCCGTTAAAGTGAACACGGATTAGCATTGTATTCGCCCATAGTCACTTATATGAGGTGACGTCTCGAAGTGACTAGAGTGTGATGCGATTGATGACAAGTTCAAGTGCCATAGAGTCATATGAGAATGACTAGTCGATCACATAGGCAGACTGTTAGGAACACTTTGTCGGGCTAATGACCGCTTATAGAGTTCTGGCAAATTTATATAGCCTGGTCGTGGCGAGAGCTACTATAGTATTTTAATGAGTCGATTCTTTTGACTAAAGACTATTCGCCTAAAGTGGCACAGTTTCAGATTAACTTTGATTTATGTTACTACGACCTTCGTAAATAGGGTCAAATGGGCATATTTTGGGTTATGATGGTTGTGGCTAGTCGAAGGGAATAAGTGCGATAGCAATTGTCCACCCCTTGTCAAGGTTATAACAATATCTCAGGGCCACTCGAGGAGTAATGAATTGGAAATGCGTGGCCACGCTCGGAAGGTATCTATGGTAGATAATTCCAGTCAATCAGTTATTCTCCAGATCGAGGAAACCACTCTCGATATGATCACTTGCAAGTACGACCTGAAAGACACCTTTGCATTGAGTGGGAGATAGTAATAGGACAAGAGAATTGGTGACGCACACTTGTCGAGGACAAGTGGGAGATTGTTGGAATATGTGTCCTCCGACAATAATAAATACTCTTAATTGATTATTTAATTAATCGTATGCCGATACGAGTTAATTAAATTGCTTAAAATTGACGGATGATTTGTGAGTGAGATTAACGTGTCTTATTATAATTCGATTAAATTAGATACGGTCTAAGTAATTGAATTGTTTTATTACTTAGATAAAATTATTATTTACGAAACAATTGAAATTGAAATTGAATGAATAATTTACTATAAATGCAAGACGTTGTAATTTATAATTTGATAAACCGTTTTGGCACAAGTAATTACGAATTACTAGTCGATTTTGTATATGACATATTTTATGAGTATGTTGATTTTTAATATGTTAAAAATACATTACAATTTAATAAGACAAGTAACATGTCACATATGTCACAAATTGACAAATGACAAAATAAAATGGACCATCCATTTTATGTTATAAGTGCCGAAAATTTAAGGGTGTATAAGGTTTAAATTGTGTTAATTATTTAAGTGGAGAACAAAATGATTAGCTACCTAATTGTAGCCATGCAAGCCTACTTTCTTGGGAAGAAAATGAGCCCATGCATTGGCTCTCCTCCACCCTCCCCACCGGTTTTCTAAAGGGGATTATAGAGGGTTTTTCCTCTAATTATTCATTCACAATTTTTACAACATTTTCTAGTGTAAGAAATAATTTTATTCTCTCTAACCTTGTGAAAACTTAGAGAAATAAAATGTCCCATATCCTTCCTCTCTTGACCGAAAAATACAAGAGAACAAAATTAATAATTTGTGTCATTTTTATGTAGAACTTACATTATTTCTAGTACAAAATAATATTAGTTATTAGGGGATTTCCTTGGGTGTTCACTTTTGGGAGAGGTTCTATTTTGGACCTTTTGTTCATCCATTATTAGGAAAGCTCAAGAACTAACAAGAAGAAGATCTTGTTGGTGCCCTAATATCCGTAACCTCAATGTAAGATTGACGATTTCTTCTCTTGTCTTGTTCAAGTTTGCATGCATAACATCTAATATTTATTTTATGACTAAATAAATTATTACATATATGAATATGTTAAATCAATGGAATTAGTGAATCCTAACAGTGCTCTAACTCGAGGAATTAAGAAGCCTAATGACGGAACATTAGGATCCATATGCTAATTAATCAAGGATTAATAGCAATTGATCGAGAAACCTGCGTCCCCGATCAGGGTGAGGTGTCCCCGATCGGGGTTACCCTCCTCTAATACTTTTACGTTTCACCCTTTATTCCTATATAAAAGGTGCTTAATCCGTCATTAGGGATCATCTTTCCTTACACTTTTCATTCTCTTAAGCACATAATACTCTAGTTTTCAGACTAGTTTACATTTCTTTAAGCATTCCTTTGTTCCAAACAATTTCCTTTAAGCATTTTTTCTTCATAATTCAAGCATTCCATTCAAGTTATTTGGGTAATAGACAAGCAAATCTGGAGGGCAGACAAATTTCCATGATTTATTGTATCGAGCCATTCCTTGAACCTGTCTATATATGCACCAAAAGACTCATTCTCATCCTGCGGAAACCTGATGGTAAGTAGCATGAGAACGGTCTCAAGGAACTAAAGTTCTCTGTGATAAAAGACAAACTAAAATTAAACAAATAGATATACGTCGCCTCCCCGGCAACGGCGCCAAAATTGGATGAGGTTGTCGCAACCTATCAAAAATAAACCAACTGGTCTCTAACTAATATAGCTAGGGAAGTCGGGATCGTATCCACAGGGAGGCTTTTAGCTTTCTACTTGTCGAATTAAGTCTGTATAAGTAACCAAAAGGGGTTTGTTTAATTTGTGTTCTAAACTAAAGCAATAAAATAAAAGATTTAAAGAGAGAAATTAAGTCGAGAAAAATATAAGAAAAAGGAGCTAGCTAGGACATCAGTTCAACATGGATTATTACGGGTTATAGGTAGGGTCATAGGTCAGTCTCAATTACCGGTCTATAAGGCAGTGAAAAGGTCCTCTCGGTCCGCTATTCGCCCTAGAATGCTTCTAGCGGGCTCTCGCAACTTACTAGGGTACTCTAATGTGTATGACAGGTCTAACCCTTTCCAGGCTTTTGATCTTAGGTTGGGGCTTACCAGTACAATTAATCAATTACATCGACTTAACTAACTAAAAGCAATTGAATGTCACAATTAACAACATAGACCAATTATATCGACCAATCTAATCACCCAATTAAGACCGTCTAAATCCATATCTCCCCTAAATCCTAGCAAAAGGAGATTTAGCTACTCATATTGAAACTTGCGATAACAATTGAATAAGACGATAGAGGGAAGGAATACATAATTAATTTAATTGAGAAATTAAATAACATAAAATAAAACTAACAATAATAAGAAGAGAAAATATAGTAATTAAACAAGATGAACGAAAAGGAAAAAAGGGAATTAAAATTACCGATTGGAAATTGAGTATGAGCAATAGAGAAGGAGAATAAATTCTAGATCTAAAGTTTTAGAGAAGAGAGTACGTAATAATGTTTCTAACTGTCTGCTTGCATCCCCCAAAAATAAAAGTGTAAAAGTGTAAACCTAATAGAAAAATACAAGAGCTTTATACTAAAGCCCAAAACATTAAACAAACTGACACAAAACTCGACTATCCGTGTACTATGTCGATCGACAATGGGGCTTGGTCGATCGACAGTGTGTATATGGTCGATCGGCAATGGGGACTTGGTTGATCGACAAGAGCAAAACTCTCCAACAATGTTCCTCCTGTGTCGAATAACCATTGTCTATCGACATATAAAGCAAGTGGTCGATCGACATAGAGGCTTGGTTGATCGACATTGAGCAAAGCCTTCAATATAACGTAAATCTGTGTCTAATGAAGGTGTCTATTGACATAGTGCAGCAAGTCTATCGACAATGGAAGCAAGTCTATCGACAATGTGTAGGGTGGTCGATCGACACTCAACCGAATGTCGATAGACAGCAAATAGGTGTCAATAGACAACATGCATGTTGTCAATAGACAAAGAGTAAAAACTTCAATCTTTGATGAAGTCAGTGTCTATTGGCAATATCGAACGACATATAACCCCCCGTCTATCGACAATAGCAGCAAGTCAATAGACATCATGTATAAAACTCCATTCCTTGCTCTCCTAAGCTCGTCTAAACTCTTCCAAGCTTCTATCTTGTTCCTTTACCGAACGGATTTGGTTTCTAAATGCACAAACGAGTCTCAAACCTGCAAGAGACATGAAATACACTCAGAGTAGAAAATACGGGAGGAAATAGAATGAAATAATCATATAAGTAAATAGATATATGTGCCAAACATGTGAATAAACGCATACAAAAGGCATAAATCACATTTGCGGAATTTTTAAATTAAAACATGATAAATTGCACATTGAGTCTCCCTCCCATTATAACCCCAAGAATACATGGAATGCCATTTCTCATTGCCCATTTGTTGATTGGAATCATGTACCTCACTAATAGATTCACTACCCCACCATTCGTATATGACAACGTTTCATGGGTTGGACTTTTTGGGTAGAAATGAGCCCCACTCGGTGAGGATGTTGGAGGTAGAAATATTGGGTGCATTTCTAAATGTTGATGGTGATAAAAAAATGGGGGATTAATCTCCCCTAACACTTTGCGGTTCATTTGATTAAACAATGTAACCAATCCACTAGTAAGATAGTTTTGGGTGGGTTGGTAACTAGGATTGCTAACAAGGTATGCCGCTTTAACCAAGAGACCACACATTTTCAAGCTTTTCTTTCATAGGGGGAGGCGGGTGATGGACTTGATTATGAATATTTTCTATCTTTGAATTGTTTTAGAATTTCTCACCCCGATATGATTTGGAAAATTAGTAGGAATGATTCTATTCGTCTTCCGGGTGAGACTTTCGAATTAAAAGCAATTGTACACACCAAACCCCGTCGAGCGGGTGCCCCCTTTGAAAGACCCACTTATCTTTTGAAATTAGGTGCGGAGACACCTAATCCACCCACTATTGTGAGACAAGAAAGAGGTCAATCCTCTAATGACCCTTCTTCCACCTCTAACAATGAAATAATGGATATGATGCGTGACTTAAGCCTTAACATGACCGCCATGCAAAATGACCAAAGACTTACTTTGCACCCCCATTTATGATCACTTTGCTAGGCAAGGGGTTATTCCCCAAGAGGGCCCTCACCCTTCATTCTATACTTGGCCAGAGGGTGGGTTTGCGTCTTCTTCTGGTTTTGATGCAGGTACTTATGAGCCCGGTCCGGATTATTATGGTTTGGATTATGGAGTGGAGGCTATAAGTGGTGGTTATGGAGGATATGGAGGTTATGATGGCTATGGTAGCTATGGAGGAGGGCTTGGTGGTGAGAGACATATTTATGGGTATGCTAATCCTTTCCACGGTGGTGAACCGAGTGGTAGTTCTCAAGATGGTGCGTCGGGATCCGGTGGAGGTCAAGCACCAAGTGGTAAGACGGGCTTTAGCTTTTGGCCCATTTCTTGATGTGTTGATGATTGGAAGGATCCCCCCGTATACATACTTGCTTGGCGGGGGGGGGGGTTGTCTAGTAAGTATGCTTTCCTTTGCATTTTAGTTATATTTCCCGCATCACATTAGATATAACCTCTTGTCTTACTTGTTTATGTGCTTTGAGCCATTTTTACGGTTAGGTTGGATGCTTTACATGTGGGAAATAATCTGTATACTACCCTTATTATTAAGGATTATAACTAATTATAGAGATGATTACTAGTCATAAAATAAAATGCATAAACAAAAGTAGAGAATGAAAAATCAACTTTCGGTCCTAGCAAAATCGGCCTTAGAATAATATCGCAATGATATTCACCTACCAGTTGCACCCAAGATGATATGAGATATGTCCTTTGCTTCTTGCTAGAATCGATCCTAAAATTTCTGTAAAATTTTTAGGTTTTGTGTTTTTTCTTTGATGAGAGGAGGCAAGGTTAGAAAATTAGGTTAGAAAAATTCACTCCTCTCTCTTCCTTTAACCGTGTATATGGGAGTGATTAGGGTAGAATTTTTCTTCTAATTATTCGGCCCATATTAACCGAAATTAGAGAGATTAATTTCTCTTTTTTCGGTTTTTCTACTTACCCAAAATAAGGAGATTAAATCTTCTTATTTTGGTAGTATGCAAAATGTATAAAATGTATTAAATATAAATTGTCATTTATATTATTCCGCATTAACAAGTCTACACACAACAGCTTGCGGTTGATTTATTAATACGGGTCAATAATAATTTATTATGACAATATCGTATAATTATCATTTGCAGATTAAATATAACCGATTACATTTAATTACGAACATTAATTAAATATAACTTATTATATTCAATTTACGAATTGACAGTTAATTCGTCTCAACTAATATTATTTAATCGGCATTAAATAATTGTCTCATCAACACATTGACTAACTGTTTAGTCATGTAAGGCATCAATGTGATTACATTTTCATGATCACATTTCTCAAACACATCCTTTAGGTGTGACTTTTAGGGACCAGTTGACCACCGCCATCTGTATGATAATAACGTAAAACTTTCTAGCAAGCCAACCGTTATTAGGTAATCGTTAATCAACTGATAAAATACGAAGTATACCCTTGTGAACCTGTAAGATATTTACAGATGTTATCACACTAATTTGTGGAGGACACAAGCTCCAACAAACTCCCACTTGTCCTCACAAGTGTATGTGCGATAACCGATTCTCATATCCTAAAATTTCTCCCACTCAATGTAAAACAATTTGCAAAATCCGTATTCACAAAGGTCGTATTTTACAAGTTCAAGAGTGGTTTCCCCGACTATAGAGTAACTTAACTGATAAATGAATCATCATTCGAGCATGACCATGCATTTCAGTTACAACTCCTCGAGTGGCCCTGAGAAATAACTATACCTGATAAGGTTTGGATATTTTCCTCAACTCGAATCTTGCAGATGTAAGCACAGTATGAAATGACCCAGAAAAATCTACTTAGCCTCCAGTTACGGCAGACCGTGAGAAAGAAACCAAAGTCACCCAATAACTGCCTTAATCTCAAGAGACAATCGATAGTCAAAAGAATCGACTCTAGGAACACAATGGATGTCCTATCCATGACCTGGCACCGAATGTTTTTAAACATTTAGGACTCCATTACGTTGTCACAAAAATTTGTCCTACGAGGTATCGTTATAATCTCGCATCTGTGATCGATCAGTCAACCGTTTGACTTATGGCTCGTTGAACCCACCATCAATCGACTGCACAATATAATAGCCAGAGTTATCAGCTCATATGGGCGATTACGGACCAAAACAAAATATAATGTAATTCAGTTCACTTTGTGGCGTTCAATGTTGTCAGTACAATCCACATGAAAAACAAAATATTATATAAAAACGATGAAGTTATAAATAGTATATGAAAAAGATAATGTCATTATCCATAATCAACTACTACAACTCAGGAACATGTTTAATTCCCATGGAAATAACGTGCCCTACATGCTTATCATAATTCAACGGTTTAGTGAGAGGATCCGCGATGTTATCATCCGTCGCAATCTTGTCAATCACTATCTCCTCTTGCTCCACGTAATCACGGATCAGGTGAGCTTTCCGATGTACATGTCTAGATTTGTTGCTAGACTTTGGCTCCTTAGCCTGGAAGATGGAACCTCTATTGTCACAATAGATGGTGATTGGGTCATTCGAACTAGGAACTATCGTAATTCCTTGTAAGAATTGACGCATCCATATCGCTTCCTTTGCTGCCTCCGAAGCGGCATAGTACTCGGATTCAGTAGTAGAATCTGCTACAACACTCTTTTTCGAACTCTTCCAGCTGACCGCAACACCATTGAGAGTAAAGACGAACCCGGACTGATATTTTGAATCATCTCGATCCGTTTGGAAGCTAGCATCTGCGTAACCGATTGCGCATAGCTTAGTATCACCTCCATAAGTTAATACCCAATCCTTAGTCCTCCGTAGGTACTTGAGGATGTTTTTAACAGCTATCCAGTGTGTTTCACCTGAAGTCTTTTGGTACCGACTCGTCATACTCAATGCAAATGCCACGTCTGGACGTGTGCACATCATGGCATACATGATTGATCCTATTGTATATGCATAAGGAACACGACTCATGCGCTCAATCCCTTCAGGCGTCGTGGGTGACTGAGACTTGTTCAACTGCATCCCAGACGTCATTGGAAGGTTCCCCTTCTTGGAGTTGGTCAAGCTGAACCTCTCAAGAATCTTATCCAAATAAGACTCCTGACTAAGTGATAACGTCCGTCGTGATCTATCTCGGTAGATACGGATTCCCAAAAGGCGTTGTGCCTCACCCAGATCTTTCATCTGGAAATGGTTATTCAACCATTGTTTAACCGAAGATAGGAGAGGAATGCCATTCCCAATCAAGAGCATGTCATCGACATACAATATCAAGAATACAATCTTGCTCCCACTCGACTTGATATATAAGCATGGTTCCTCGACCGATCGAGTGAAACCATACTCTTTTATCACCTGGTCGAAACGATGATTCCAACTCCGAGAAGCTTGCTTAAGTCCATAAATGGAACGCTTAAGCTTGCATACTTTCTTAGGATGTTCAGGATCTATGAAACCTTCGGGTTGCACCATGTACAACTCTTCCTCCAAATAACCATTAAAGAAGGCGGTTTTCACATCCATTTGCCAAATTTCATAGTCATGAAAAGTGGCAATCGCTAAGATTATCCGAATGGAACGTAGCATGACCACAGGTGCAAAACTTTCATCATAATGCAATCCGTGCACTTGAGTGAAACCTTTTGCCACAAGTCGTGCCTTATAGGTATCTGGTTGCGCGTCTACAGAATGCTTTATTTTGTAAAGCCATTTGCACTGTAGAGGTTTTACCTTATTAGGTAATTAAATCAACAAGATCCCATACGTCATTCTCATACATGGAGTCCATCTCGGATTGCATGGCTTCGAGCCATAGCTTTGAGTCGGAACATGCCATAGCACCTTTATAGGTAGCGGGTTCATTACTCTCTAGGAGTAAAACGTCATTCTCCTCGACCATACCAATGTATCTGTCCGGAGGATGAGAGACTCTACCCGACCTCCTAGGTTCCTCAGGAATATTAACCGTATCATCAGTTGGAGGAACTACTTCCTCCATCTGTTCCTCGGTTGCTGGTTCTTGAATCTCCGACAGCTCGAAGGTTCTATTACTTGTCTTGTTCTCGAGAAATTCTTTCTCTAAGAACGTCGCACTAGCCGCAACAAAAACTCGATGTTCGGTAGGCGAATAGAAGTAATGACCAAACGTTCCTTTTGGATAACCAATAAAGTATGTCTTGACCGATCGCGGGCCGAGCTTATCCTCGTGTCTCCACTTGACATAAGCCTCGCAGCCCCAAACCCGAACAAAGGACAAGTTAGGGACCGTTCCCTTCCATATTTCATATGGAGTCTTGTCGACAGCTTTAGTCGGACTTCGGTTAAGTATAAGAGCAGCTGACAAAAGAGCAAAACCCCATAATGAATCAGGCACTACCGTGTGACTCATCATGGATCGAACCATATCAAGTAAGGTTCAATTTCTCCATTCGGACACACCATTTAATTGAGGTGTTCCAGGTGGAGTTAACTGCAAAACGATTCCACAGTCTTTAAGGTGTTGATCAATTTCATTTGAAAGATATTCGCCACCCCGATCTGAACGGAGTGCTTTAACCTTTCTACCCAGTTGGTTCTCAACCCTGTTCTGGTATTCCTTCAATTTCTCAAAGGACTCACTTTTATGCTTCATTAAGTAGACATATCCGTATCTACTCAAATCGTCCGTGAAAGTGATAAAATATCTATAGCCATCTCTAGCGGTAATTGACATAGGTCCACAAACATCAGTATGTATGAGTCCTAATAGGTCACTAGCGCGCATTGCAACACCTTTGAAGGAAATTCGAGTCATTTTGCCAATGAGACATGATTCACACGTGCCATATGTAGAAAAATCGAATGCGGGAATAGTCCCATTATCGACGAGTTTCTTCACGCGTTTCTCATTTATGTGTCCCATTCGACAATGCCATAGATAGGTTTGATCTTTGTCACCAACCTTTAGTTTCTTATTATTCACGTGTAATACTTCCGTGGTTTGATCTAAGATGTAAATTCCATTCATGGAAACTGCTTTGCCATAAATCATTTCATTTAAAGAGAAAATATAGCTATTATCCTTTATTAAAAATGAAAAACCGTCTTTATCAAGTACAAAAACTGAAATAATGTTCTTAGACAAACTGGGTACATAGTAACAGTTATTTAAAAATAACTCAAAACCACTAGGGAGTTGGATTACATATGTTCCCTTCGAGACAACAGCAACTCTAGCTCCATTCCCGACTCGCAGGTCCACATCACCCTTTCCGAGAGGTGTGATGTTTCTTCGGCCCTGCAAATGATTACATAGATGAGAACCGCAACCAGTATCAAGTACCCAAGTTCCGAAACTTGCATGGTTAATCTCAATCATATGAATATAAGATGACATACCAACAGGAACGACGCGGCCTGCTTTTATGTCCTCACGGTACACGGGACAGTTCCTCCTCCAATGTCCAGTCTTGTGACAATGGTGACACTCAATGTCACTGCCCTTGCTCTTTGCCTTGCCCAGTGAGCCCCTAGTCTCACCAGGCCCACTCTTACCGTTTCCTGGCTTTTTAAACTTTGGTTTACCTACAGTTAGGTCGCCTGGAGCTTTGCCCTTACCTTTACCCTTGTTGGAAATCGTGAGAACATCCTGCTTCATGCTCCCACTCAATTTCATATCCTTCTCCGTCTGTACGAGAAGTGAGTGTAGCTCATGAGGACTTTTCTTTAAGTCATTCATGTAGTAGTTCGCCCTGAAAAGGGCAAAACCATCGTGAAGAGAATGAAGCATACGGTCAATGACTATGCTCTCACTGATTTTACAATCAAGTGCCTCCAATTTCTCGATATTCTCAATCATGTTAAGAATGTGTGGGCTAACCGGTTGGCCCTTTTGGAGTTTCGCATCAAAGAAGCGACAGGTATGCTCATAAGTAACGATTCTCGGTGCTTTTGAGAACTCGTTAGTGAGCGTCGTGAAAATCTTGTTCGCACCTTGGGCAATGAAGTGTCTCTGCAAATTGGTTTCCATTGCAAAGATGAGTACGTTCTTTATCGCACCCGCTTCCATGACGAAATCACTATAAGCAAGTGACTCGTTAACTCCCGCATTGGGGCCTGGGTTGACCGGTATTGGCTCAGTTAAGTACTTGAGCTTACCGTCAGCAATGGCAGCATTCCGTAGTGCTGCCTCCCAGTCCGCAAAGTTGGACCCATCATTTTTCAGTCGCGTGTACTGATTCATGTTTTCCATAAAGATTTTAAGCCAGGACTCGCGTCCAAGTGTGGCACTCGGCATTGGGATTTCGTTATTTCCAGCCATTTGTTGTAACAGTAATATAAACGTGTTCTACACTGCGAAAAGAAGAATAAAAATAAATAAGCATGTGCATCGTTATGATTTTAAGTCTAATGAACTAGTGTCATAACTCGAAGACTCAAAACATTTATACAATTGACCTCCCTCAAGAATTATATAAATGATCCCAAGACTCAATTATCTGTAAATTGATAAGCCAACCTTTTAGCTAATTCTATCGTTAGAATTCTTGGTCGATAAATTTCTGTAAATTCTATCTTTAGTCCATCATAATCACGAGAAACTCTTCGGACTATGATGTTGAGGTAAACTAAGTCAACACAAACTACTTACCCAACGTATAAGGGGTCATATTATGCCTACCGACGAAGAAGGGATTCATAGTTGTTTGCACTTATAAAGACTAGTCTCAATTTCCGTTTTAGAGGAAGATCCCATCAACTTTGTTTTAATTCATTTTAAGTGAACTAATATCTAGCATGCGTGAATGAATAAACTAAGGTGATGGCTTAAAAAACATCTGACATCTGTATGTCTATGAAAACTAACATACAACCTATATGTGTCAATTTTCATGCATTTTAGTAGGTGGTTTGGTTTTAGGCGGAATATGATACATTAACTAGCATGTGAATGAAAAGCAATAAGAACGGCAAAACGTAAAACAAAATAAAGTCCTAGTGTGGTCTATCCTATCAAAATGAACATAAATACAACTTTGGAATCCATTCAT
The DNA here is from genome assembly GCF_048544455.1 of Silene latifolia. NCBI lineage: Eukaryota > Viridiplantae > Streptophyta > Magnoliopsida > Caryophyllales > Caryophyllaceae > Silene > Silene latifolia. The sequence goes on from NC_133529.1 coordinate 27,774,043, forward strand.
GGACCCGAGAAGCTTGTGTTGATGTTCCATCTTGATCCATGTAGCGGGAGTGAGCTCCAGTCTCCATCTTTAGTCTTCTCAAAAATTACAATTTAAAAATTACATAATAAACCTATTTACATTCTAATTTCAAAACCGTAATAAATAAAGAAAATCAAAACGGAGATACGAGATCTCAAATTACATTAAAAATTATGTTCCCATCATTACGAAAACATAATTTGACTAAGGCCACACTAGGTATTACAAATTACAACCGATTGCAAAAATACGTAAATAAAACCATTCAACGTTTCATTCAACTAAAATAAAATGCATCAACTAAAAAAAATTAAACATACAAGACATAATTCTTTAATTATGTAGATTAATTTTATCCAAACCACCTATTTAATTGATCAAATTAAGTGACAATTCCTCAATTAATCACATTAAATTTAATCTTAATTCATATTAAACTTGTAATATGAATTTAATCCATCAATATTTTAAACTTCTTTAAAATAATTAGGTATCTTAAAATTGTGAACCGTTTCACAAAAATTAATCATACATTGTAAATGTAATGTATAATTAATATTGGCCAAAACAAACAAAAACAACAAAAAACCCTTTTTTTTTGTGTCTCGGCAAAACAGTAAAAAAAGCCAATTTTTTTTTTTTATAATGTTTCCAGCTCGGCTGTAATAAAAACGGGCACCAAAAAAAAAACTTTTCTCGGTTTTTCAGCAAAAACCGAAAGAAAAAAAACAATTTTTTTTTTTTTTAAATCTGCCAGTACATGAACAGTAACAGAAACAGGAAAAAAAAAATTTTCACGGCTAAAAAAAAACAAGAACCCTAATGCCTACTTTTTTTTTCTTTTGCGGCAAAAATGCCCTAAAACAAAAAAATCCGATGAAGAAAATCGTTTATAGTTGCTATTAGAACATGATTAGCATATGAATTAATGAAACGCGATTAACCGTATATGCCAAAAACTATATAGCAAAAACAATTTTTATATCATCAACATGACGATTCCATTTATATTTTAACTTAATCTTCATTAAATCAAAATCTACCAATTCTTCATATGATAATTTTAACTGATTAAAACAACAATATGAAAAATAAAAATGGAAATAGATCATCAAACAAAGGGAAAAAAACGGCTGAAAAAAAAACAATTCTTCTCGGCCCAAAAAATTTTCTGCCGAACCAAATTTTTTTTTTTTTTTGAAACCCTAATTTAGTTTACATCCAAATTTATGAAAATCATCAAAATAAAATTCGTGGCCTTGACTCTGATACCACTTGTGGGAAATAATCTGTATACTTCCCTTATTATTAAGGATTATAACGAATTATAGAGATGATTACTAGTCATAAAATAAAATGCATAAACAAAAGTAGAGAATGAAAAATCAACCTTCGGTCCTAGCAAAATCGGCCTAAGAACAATATCGCAATGATATTCACCTATCAGTTGCACCCAAAATGATATGAGATATGCCCTTTGCTTCTTGCTAGAATCGATCCTAAAATTTCTGTAAAATTTTTAGGTTTTGTGTTTTTCTTTGATGAGAGGAGGCAAGGTTAGAAAATTAGGTTAGAAAAATTCACTCCTCTCTCTCCCTTTAACCGTGTATATGGGAGTGATCAGGGTAGAATTTTTCTTCTAATTATTCGGCCCATATTAACCGAAATTAGAGAGATTAATTTCTCTTTTTTGGTTTTTCTACTTACCCAAAATAAGGAGATTAAATCTTCTTATTTTGGTAGTATGCAAAATGTATAAAATGTATTAAATATAAATTGTCATTTATATTATTCCGCATTAACAAGTCTACACACAACAGCTTGCAGTTGATTTATTAATGCGGGTCAATAATAATTTATTATGACAATATCGTATAATTATCATTTGCTGATTAAATATAACCGATTACATTTAATTACGAATTAACATATTAATTCGTCCAGGCTAACATTATATACATTAATTAAATATAACTTATTATATTCAATTTACTTAATTGTGATTAATTGTCTCAACTAATATTATTTAATCGGCATTAAATAATTGTCTCATCAACACATTGACTAACTGTTTAGTCATATAAGGCATCAATGTGATTACATTTCCATGATCACATCTCTCAAACACATCCTTTAGGTGTGGCTTTTAGGGACCAGTTGATCACCGCCATCTGTATGATAATAACGTCAAACTTTCTAGCAAGCCAACCGTTATTAAGTAATCGTTAATCAACTGATAAAATACGAAGTATACCCTTGTGAACCTGTAAGAGATTTACAAATGTTATCACACTAATTTGTGGAGGACACAAGCTTCAACATTACATATTGGCACATTGAGGACACTGTTGTATTTATCTTTGGGGGGAGGTGATTGCATTTGCATTTTAGTTAGCTTGCATTGTAGAAAAATCTGAATTTTTTTGAAAATTGTGTTGCTTTTGCTTCTTATGCTTTGCTTGGCCTACTTTTTGTCATGGTAAATGTGTTTATGCCCTCTTGCTTATCTCAATAATAACTTAATAGCTAATGATTCTTTCTTATTGATGGGATAACTGCATTCATGGGGATGTCTTGACATAGTAAGTGGAAGATGAAATTTGAACCAAATAGGCTTGTTCTTGACTTTTGGCAAGCCACAAAATGGTAAGGTAGAGCCTCCTTGGACTGATACATCTATATCCGGTCTCACTTAGGTGAGTGTAGGTCTCGTTATGGTGTGTGTTACATCAATAACGCACAAGTATGGTTTTTATTTCATTTCTTTATAAGCATTACTTTCATAATATGCTATGCATTTGAAGCCATTCACATTGATTATGTTGCCCATTTCTATCCCCTTCATACACATGTTTACAATTTGTCTAGCTACATTCTATACTTGCTTACCTTGTTAAGCTAGTAGCTATGTCATTGGTGTTAGGGTGCTCATTTGGGATATGTCTTAACTGTGTCATTGTGAGCTTGGTTATGACGGAATTGTTATTTCCGGAATTTGATTATGAAAGAAAAGAAAGAAGTGGACAGAAAGTTGAAAAAAAAAGAAGGAAAAAAAAAAAAAAAAAAAAAAAAAAAAAAAAAAATGAAAGAAATTGAAAGAAAAAAATGTGAAAAAGAGAAAAAAAAGAAGAAGAAGCATGAATTGAAATGATAAAAAGAAGAAGAAGTTGAGTTATGAAGCTCTCATGTTTTTATCATGAATTTTTGGAGAGCATTCTTATGATTTGTATTGAAATATTGGGTTTAATTTGGGTTTGAGATTGAGCATCCTTTCACTTGGTTGTTGCTAGCTTGACTTAGCTCCACATACCATAATTCATATGATCCCCCTTATTACCCATTACACATTGCCTTCTTCTTACCCATTGGCTTCTTATACATGCTTGTATTTGATTGTTTTGACTTATGATTTGAAATGACTACCATATTAGATTGCCGGCACATTCTCATGAGTCGATGATAGGTGAGTGCTACTTACACAAAATCCTTTCACATATAAATAAGTAATGAGTGAATCGTGAGAGTCCAAAGTAAAAAAGATCATGCAAGGGCCAAAAAGTTCATTTGAAATCATTCATGCTACGCCGCCATGTAAATCTCATCCATGTTTTTGTGTTATCCTTATGCCCATGTTATTTCGGGATTTGAGTCATTATGCTTATTGTTTATGTTGGGATTTTGCAATTGATGGGATATGTTTGCTTGCTTCAGGACAAGCAAGAGTTTAGCTTGGGGGAGTTTGATGTGTCTAATTTATATACGATTTTACCCCCTATTTTAGCTCGGTTTATTTGATTATTGCACTTTTATTAGTGTATTTGTGAGCTAATTCCGTGTTCTAGGTGTCTTTGCTTGTATTCATTGTATTTTGTAGGAAATGAAACATTCAATAGCTTTTTCCTGTCAAATTTGCAAGCACTAAAGTTCACGAAGCTAAAAAAACAAGACTTGACAATGGAATGGCGTTTTGGGAAATTCCGAGCAAAGAAATTCCGAGCATGAAGAAATGAGCATGGGTTGATGCAAGTAAAAAAATGAAGATAAAGCCCAAATAAAGTAAAAAAAATATCAAGTGAAAGTTGAAGCTTAGGATTCAAAAATGTGCGCTAACTCGAGGAATTAAGAAGCTTAATGACAGAACATTAGATGCCATATGCTAATTAATCAAGGATTAATAGCAATTGATCGAGAAACCTGCGTCGGCCCCGATCGGGGTGGGGTGTCCCCGATCGGGGTTACCCTCCTCTAGTACTTTTACGTTTCACCCTTTATTCCTATATAAAAGGTGCTTAATCCATCATTAGGGATCATCTTTCCTTACACTTTTCATTCTCTTAAGCACACAATACTCTAATTTTCAGATTAGTTTACATTTCTTTAAGCATTCCTTTGTTCCAAACAATTTCCTTTAAGCATTTGTTCTTTATAATTCAAGCATTCCATTCAAGTTATTTGGGTTTATCATTTGTTTTCTTCTATATTCAAGTTCTATTTCCTTGTTACGGTAATTTCATTTCTAGTTTATTTCGTTAATCCATTTTCCATTCTCCTTATTTCATAGTTTTCATTATCGTTACTAGCATTTTCATAATAATTTGTTACATATCATTATCAAGTTATTATCCCCATAGTTTATTCTAGCCTTTTCATATACTTCATCATTAGTCATTTCAGTAATCATACGCTATCATTATTATTTAGTCATTTTATAAAGTATTGTTTCTAAATATTTATGTTTTTATTATTTAGCATATTACTAATTCTCAATTATTCATTTAGTCATAATCTTTTTATCACCATGTTTACCATTTCATATGTCATTACTTTAAATTCCAACATGAGTGAGTAGTTTACTTTGTCTAAGGAATCGAGGAAGCCATGCATAATTAATAATTGTAATTGTTGAAAATAGGATGTTATGATATCGTTTAATCATTTCTATCACAAGCTTGTATCGTTTGCTAATCTTTGGTAATTGATCACTATCTTTGATTAAATTTATTAATTTACTTTTATAAGTCGAGAGGCACGAAATTGAATTAGACTAAGCATGTTTTAGTAGACCGATCTAGTCATAGCGAGAGCTCACTAGAACCCGTTCTATGGTTGACAATAAGACCGAGAGGTGGTTGTCATTAGACCTAAATGATTGTAGATACCTCATTTCTGCACCTCCCGCAAACCACCCGGTGATGATTGGGCCGCATGTTTGGTACGCGGAACGATTTGGGACAATTCGTAAGATTATCGTCAAGTGATTGCTCAAATATTAATGTCTACCTCTTAGTTGTCATCTACGTCCCGATACGGTCGCTTTGACAGTAATTAGAGTGCATTCGGAGTCCGGGCCTAAAACCGTCTCCATTTTCTGATACCCGTTAAATCCCGAGTCGGAATGTTCTGGAATGTTCCGGATATTTCTATTCCATATTTCATAAATTTTATCTTTTAGTAAGCAATTTCCCGTAATATTCACATAAGATATTAAGGAAAACCGAATTATTTCCGTCCTACCAAAACTCAAACACGGAAATCTTTCTTCTGCAGGAGGAAACCACTTGGGAACAGACGCAGCAGGTGCTGCGCCTCTTCCAAGAGACGCAGTGGCTGCTGCGCCTCTTCCAAGAGACGCAGTGGCTGCTGCGCTCTTCCTGTGCCCTTGTCCGCATATTTCTCGTATCTTTTTCATATCTTTCCGAGATTCACTTCCAAAGAGTCTCCGAAACCCTAATTCCTTCACGTGATTAGTATAAATAGGAGCCTTCGCTCCTCATATTTCTCACGCGAGTGTCCGCCCTTCTCTTCTCCCTTTGCATTCTAGACTTTGTTCTTACTTTTTGGCGTCTACGTGCTTGAACCTTCGACCACGTAAGCTCGGATCCTTCCGAGTACCAGCCTCCCCGTTGCATGACCGACCAATTTGACCAACTACACATCAATCAACTTAATTAATTAATCATTTTCCTCTTACGAGGGCACTTTCTTTGCATTCGCGTCGAGCATCACTAATCGATATCTTAGTCCTTCTCGTTTCGTCAACATGTAAGTCTGAGGGTGTAATCTCTCTTTTATTTATTGTATTTACCTTTTTGTATCATAATCGAATGTAAGGTTTATGTCAAAAATATCATTAAAACCGATTTCTAAAACCATGCTTTAAAACCTCTTTTTACGGATTTCCAGTAGATAACTGTCGAGAAAGGACGCAGCAACTGCTGCGCCTCTTCGAAGGAGCGCAGTTCCTGCTGCGCCTCTTCGTGAGGCTGCCGCAGTTCCTGCTTCCTTTCTTCTTCATTCGTCCTCTGTTATTCGTTCCAAAATCCTTTTGATTGTTTCGTTTGTTTGTTTATTCTTCGCCATAATAGTATATAATTCATATGTATATTTTAACCATCATCATTAATATGTTTTAATCATCATAAATCCGACTTAAATCCCTAATAATCCAATATTTGCGGGTTTTCGTCATTAAATTCAAGAGATTCAATTCGTCAATATTGAGTTTCTGGAATTCGTCTTTGATATAGTTTACATCTGCTTATTTACATGTTCGTTGCATATTCGTCATCAAACCATCGTATCTAACCTAATTAATTGAATTAATTTGTTCGACTCATTAATATTTTTCACTTCTGTCATTATTCCATCTTATGTTAATTCGTTCAATTCCGTCTCATCCATGTTTTGCTGTTTTCACGACTCATTCATATGTTAAATAACCTGCTAATCACTTTCATCCGAGTAAATATCATCAATCAATTCATTAAATTCACCAATCGACATTAACGACTTGCAATTACGGCTTCACTTTAACCGAGCCAAGGAAGGACGCAGTTGTCTGCTGCGCCTATTCAAAGGACGGAGCTCTGCTGCTTTTTGTTCTCGGGCCGAGTTTCGTCCTGAACCCCGTTTCTGCCTTGACCTAGTTTAATTAGCTCATGTATAACTAACTATTAATCGTAATATCACCTTCTGTTTTGTTCGTTATTTATTCCTTTATCCTTTTTATCAAATTATCCGTTTTAAAGGTATTTCCGACATAAATCGCCTAATCCATTGTAATTATTGTAATTTTCATTATTGTAATTTATAATTATTGTATTTCTTTTATTGCTTGTATGTTTTCACATGTAATTGAACTTAAATCCTACTTCGACCCAATTGTATGCTAATTACGTGTCAACCGACTTAGCCTAATTTTCACATGCTAGGATTAAAACTTGGATGTTGCATTGCATGCATATAGCCGACGATATATCAAGTACGAATAACTTCCCTAATCATTAGTAGAGGCCGCTATCGAGGCGGGCGGGATTAGGTGTTCGATCAAAAGAGCTTCCTAATACGTACCCTCACCCCTTACTCCAGATATCTGTGAACACCCGTGTTCATTGGCATCCACGAGAGTCATTCTAGACATAGAATGCTAAGGGTAACGATTGCTTAGTGTTCATGTCTCTACTTTGTGTCTTGACATGACACGAGGTATTCGAACGGTTCCAATTTCCCATAAAAATTGGTGGCGACTCCATACAAATGCAAACGCTTGTTTCCCAAGCGCCCCCGTGGCCCCCGCTGTCCACAGTTTAGCGACTCCGCTGGGGATAATACACTTACGTGTAGCCAAGGGTGAAACTTGAACAAGGTTAGGGAATAGTTTGTACAAGACAATTGTCGGTTTTCATAACTCGGTCTTCCTAGACCGTTTTATTCGGCCTTCCTAGGCCCAACCCAACCCATTCGACCAATCGTCCCGTCTAAACGGTCCTAATTCTTATTTGGGCCTAAGGATGGATAGCGATTGACGTCATCCATACCATGATGCTTACTCTTGTTTGTATCGAAGGCCTTCACTACTTGAGGAAATGGACTAGGAATCGGCCTTACTCTTGTTTGGCACGAGCCTCTCCACAGACTTCGGGTTTGATGGTTCGGTATGGCAACCCACCCTTTAAACCAAAACCTTTTCTAAATGCACTCAGCATCCCGTTATAATGCTTGTATAAATGTGTATACCTTACATGATCACCATTTCTAAACAAAACCATGACGATTTTTCAAAATATCAAAACCCATTTTCAAGCAAAATTTCGAAATGGGCTTTTAATTAGCGCAAAATCCGGTCAAAACTCTGTCCATTTGTCGTGTCAAAATTCGGGCCACAAGCCCATTTCAAAACCTCACTTCGAGTCCACTCCTACAACTACACCATAGTTGACTAGGACACACATTTTCGAAGACCTTGTCTTTCTTCAAAACTTACTCAACACAAGTGGCACACACCCACTTCACGAGTCAAAACATTTCTTCTTTTAGCAAGTGTGTTAGAATGGTCGATCGTGTTTTGATTCGTCGCCGATCTCTTATCCAGTTTCCAAGATGCCCGGATCAAGTGATGAAACAAACTTCAACCAACTTCAAAATAGTAATGATCGAATCCTAGCCGCGCTAGCCCAAATGCAAGCTACTCAAGAACAAACCTATGACCGCCTTGAGCTCATCGAGGGCCGTATCTATGCCGTAGAGGGAAGGTTGCCTCCTCATGAAAGTGAAGTACTACGTGACTCTGACAACGAATCCAAGGATGAAAATCCTCTCATGGGGATGACTGTAGCTGAGAAAAGACTCCAATACCTAGAGGAGCAATTGATGTACCTTAAGGGTGATGACATTTATAGGGAGAACAATCGCAAGTATGAGGCCGTCAATTCCAAATTGCCAACTAACTTTAGTATGACGGATATCCCTAAGTTCAAGGGACACGAGAACCCTTTGAACCACATTCGGGCCTTCAAGGATTACATGTCTATCAAAGGCATCAAACCCGAGATGTTCTTAAGGATCTTTCCTTCATCTCTTGATACCATCCCAAGGCAATGGTTCTACTCTTTAGATCACAAGAAGGTCGCTACTTGGGAAGACGCCGCAATCGAGTTCTCCAAGCAATATGCGGATAATGCCGAGATCCAAGTCAACATGCGTACTCTAGAGGTTCTTACCCAAAATGACAAAGAAGGATTCACCGACTTCCTAAGTAGGTGGAGGAAGACTAGCACTCAACTAGTAGAACGCCCGGACGAGGCTACTCTTGTGGAGAAGTTTGTGGATAATCTCAAGCCCATCTACGCCAATCATTTGAGATACCAAAACATCAAGACTTTCAAAGACTTGACCGTACTAGGGACAAGGATTGAAGATGACATCCGTAAAGGACTCTTGTCCAAAACGGTGGGTCGAGGATATCAAGGGTCCACAAGTCGTTCATACGGCTCTACTAGTAAGACCGATGAAGTTAACCTTCTCGAGCCATCCAAGAAAACTACCCCACCAAGGAAATTCACAAACCTTGGGGACACTTACTCTAACGCTCTAAAGAGGTTAATGAAGCAAGGTAAACTCCAACCCATTGGACTTACTCCCGAACCCGAAAGGAAGTCCAAGTTTTGGGACGAGAATTCGTACTGTGAATACTATATGGGCAAGGGGCACGACACAGAAAAATGCTACAAGCTGAAAAACGTGCTTCAAGACATGATTGAAGATGGTCGACTCCCAATACCACCGGGAGGTAAGCCCAACAACACTCAGAATCCTCTTGGAGTTCTAGTGATCACAAGTGATGAATCTACCTTAGATTGCTCACATCTCATTTCTCCCATCGAAAATGAAATTCATGCAATCGAGAATGAAGGGCTCTACTCTACTATCTCCCCTACCATTTCCGACTTCATCACATGGGCAAGGAGTGTAGATAGACAAGTTTGGGAACTAGAAAACATGGTAACAACTTTACGCAATCCCAACGCAATACCCGAAGAACATGTGCCACTAATCTTCTCTCAAAATGCCACTATGCAAGAAATAATCACCGTGGTTGATAAACTAGTCGATCAAATCATACGACTAGAGGGTGATATCATGAGAATGAGGGAACTAGCTGCAATCAATGGAGTTTGGGCCGATGATGATGAGGACGAGTATCTCATTGAAAACTCCCTAGTCAAGGAAATAGTCCAAAATGGTGAGGACCAAGATGTGGACCACCTAACTCGTTCGGGTCGTCCATATCAAAACACTACTCAAAACGGTCCAACCAACGTTGTCACACCAAATGACAACGAGGATGACTCCACTGATCATTTGCTCAAGCAATTACAGAAAACAAAGGCTGATCTTTCAATCTGGCAATTAATAGCAAGCTCATTCCCACATCGCCAAGCTTTACTGCAAGCTTTGGCCAAGCTAAATGTAGCGCATAACTCCACTCCTGAAGATGTAGTCAACTTGGTCTTCCAAGAATCACCGAAGCTAAGTAATCCTATTACTTTCTCGGACGAAGATTTGCCACCTTTTGGCGCCAGTCACAACCTTGCTCTATAAATCACTGTCATTTGTCTAAAGAAGAATGTGCCCATGACCTTGGTGGATGATGGCTCCGCGGTCAACGTCATACCCCTCAAAACGGCATACAAGCTAGGCATGAAAGAATCGGATTGGACCCCTACCAATCAAGGTGTGCGTGCATATGACGGTACACGACGAAAAGTAGTAGGACTTGCTAACTTAACCATAGCCACAGGGCCAATTGAACGAAAGGTTAACTTCCAAATAGTGGACATCGAGGCTTCCTTCAACATACTTCTGGGAAGGCCATGGATTCACGCTTCCAAAGCGGTAACATCCACCCTTCATCAAAAGATCAAGATCCCACTAAATGGCAAAGTGGTGACGATCACTTCGTCACCCATCAAGGCAATAATCGAAGAACAATCAAACAATCAAGTCCTTGCAGATCCTATATACGAACTTGGGGGCTTCCAAAGTGTAAGTGTCATAGAAAGTGAGTTGGCACCCTTATACTATAATCCCTACTCCAACTTGGTGGTCAACCACATACTTAAAGCCCAGGGATACTTCCCTGGAATGCCCTTGAACCCTCTTCGGAAGAATACCTTCGCACCATACAAGGAAGGCAACTCAACAAGGATACCACTTGGACTAGTGTACAAACCCACAAAAGAAGAGGTTCTCGAAATGCTCGCCCAAGTCCAAAACCGTAAGCACGTAGGAGTCCAAATGAGGCCCTATCTCCCTACTGTAAATGGGTACTTTGTTCAAGAAGGAAGTCTAGAACTCTTTCACGGATTTCCCGAACCTTGGCATTACCTCGAGAGGAAGTTAGCCGGAATCGAGATCTTTCACGATTGCTACTTCATCCCTCCAGAAACGGTTCCTACCGTCAAAACCCGTCAAGCACCTTGCTTAGACGAACAAGCTGTTAGCCTATTGTTTGGAGAAGATCGATTCGTTAGGGCCGCGCAGGATGAGATCATTACCATGATACTACAAGACGATCGCTTCAACCCCACCGCGTTAATCACAGAAACCGATGCAAGACAGCAGAAAGGATGGAGAAAATCTATCAAATGGACCAACAATCAAGGAAGACTCTTCAAGCTCACCACTGGAGAAGGAGAGATGTTCAAAGGAGAACCAGAAGACGATGAGTTCGAGTCGGAGTCGGAGTCAGAGTCGGAGTCTAGAGAAGTCATTAGAGAGTCTACTCCTGTCGTCATCCCCACTCCCTTCGTTTCTCCTAGCTTAGTCTCGAGTAGTCACAGTAGTTCAGGAAATGCCCCAACCACTGTCTCTTTGTGTTATCTTGAGTGCAATTCTGTTTACGGTGATACTGAGGATGACCAAGATCCAGACTCAATCGAAATACCTCCCTACATAGCCAAAGAAATACTACAGGAAGGGGAAGGGGGACCAGTAATAGAAGACACCGAACCCATCAACGTAGGAACCGAACTAGAACCCCAAGAACTTAGGATAGGGACTACCTTGAGCTCTACCGAAAGGGCCGATTTCATAGACCTCCTAAATGAATTCAAAGACGTTTTCGCTTGGTCCTACAAAGATATGCCAGGGATCGACAGGGATATCGCTGAACATAGGATTCCGATTAAGCCAGGTTTCAAACCTGTGAAACAGAAGCTTCGACGAATGAGAACGGAATGGGCTCTAAAGATTAAGGAAGAAGTTGACAAACAATTCAAAGCCGGATTCATCAAAGTTTCCGAGTATTTCGATTTGGGTAGCTAATATAGTACCCGTACCCAAGAAGGATGGGAGAATCCGCGTTTGTGTTGACTTTAGGGACTTAAACAAAGCAAGTCCAAAAGATGACTTCCCTCTACCTCACATCGACATATTGGTAGACAATACTGCAGACCACGCATTACTATCCTTCATGGATGGGTATGCGGGTTATAACCAAATCAAGATGGCCATGGAAGATATGCATAAAACCGCATTCGTCACCCAATGGGGAACCTACTGCTATACGGTAATGCCGTTCGGATTGATCAACGCCGGAGCTACATACCAACGCATCGCAACTACACTTCTACATGACATGATGCACAAAGAAGTTGAGGTATACGTAAACGACATGATTGTCAAATCAAAGGAAAGAGAAGGGCATATTGCGAACCTTCGCAAGTTCTTCGCAAGGCTACGAAAGTACAACATGAGGCTCAATCCTCAGAAATGCACATTCGGGGTGACATCTGGCAAACTCTTGGGATACGTCGTTAGTCAAAGAGGTATAGAAATAGATCCTTCCAAAATCAAAGCTCTGATCTAAATGCCACAACCTCAAACAGAAAAAGAAGTCAGAGGATTCCTAGGAAAGGTGCAATATATAAGTCGATTCATATCGAAACTTACGATGATTTGTGAGCCTATCTTCAAGAAACTCAAGAAAACAGACCACACCATGTGGGATGACGATTGTCAAAAGGCATTCGACCGGATCAAGGAGATATTGGCTAAACCACCAGTGCTCATGCCACCACAACGAGATCAACCTCTTGGTTTATATATCACAGTAACCGAAACGGCCATGGGTGCCATGCTGGCTTAAACTGTAGGAAGTGAAGAAAGAGCTATCTACTATCTTAGTAAGAAGTTCTTGGAATACGAGTGCAAATACTCGCAACTCGAAAAGACATGCCTCGCTCTTGTGTGGGCAACGAAGAAGCTACGCCATTACATGCTTAGCTACTCCGTCAAAATATACTCCAAAATGGATCCAGTCAAATACCTCTTCGAGAAACTCGTCCTCAACGGACGTCTAGCAAGATGGACCCTGATGCTCTCAGAATTCGACCTCAAATACGTGCCACTGAAGGTTATAAAAGGTCGCGCCGTCGCCGATTTTTTCGCAGAGAATCCTATCAATGACGCACAAACAATAGATACTTGGTCATTTCCAGACGAGGATATACTCCAAACTGATGTAGACTCCTGGGACCTATACTTTGATGGAGCATCAAACTTAAGAGGATTCGGAATAGGAGTGTTGCTCATTTCTCCTGAAGGCGAGCATACGCCCATTGCTGTCAAACTCGACTTTGAGGTGACAAACAATGCTGCAGAATACGAAGCTTGTCTCATTGGACTACAAGCGGCAGTGAGCTTGGGCATTAAAAACCTCCGAGTACATGGGGATTCATCACTAATCATTAACCAAGTTACAGTATCTTGGAAAATCCGAAGCGAAAGCCTCGCACCTTATCAGGCTAGGATAGACCAAGTCGCTCAATTCTTTGATCACATAACCTACCTACACCTACCTCGGGAAGAAAATCAATTTGCAGACGCTCTTGCGAAACTTGCATCTTTGATCAATATGCCAGATCACATGATGGAAATGCCTTTGTGCATCGAACGACGGTCAGAGCCGGCTTATGTCCACCAAATCACCGATGAAGAAGAAATCGCACAGGAACCTTGGTTCCAAGCAATCCTGAATTTTAAGCTTAATGGTACATATCCACCGGATATGGACAAGAGGGGACAACGTGCTATACACCTACTAGCTTCCCAATACGTTCTCATGCAAGGAGAATTATACAAAAGAACACCTCTTGGTGTAATCCTACGTTGCCTTGATCATTCACAGGCACGAAAGGTGATGGAAGAAGTCCACGACGGAGAATGCGGTCCTCACATGAGTGGGCCCATGATGGCAAAGAAAATCACACGTTTGGGATATTATTGGACCACAATGGAATCCGATTGCATCAAATACGTAAGACATTGCCACAACTGCCAAATCTTCGGGAATGTACAACATGTCCCTCCTTCATTGCTCTATACAATGACATCTCCTTGGCCATTTTCTGCATGGGGAATTGACATAATCGGGAAGATAACCCCGTAGGAACAGGAGGTCACTGTTTCATTCTAGTAGCGATTGACTATTTCACCAAATGGGTAGAAGCGGCTTCCTACACTGGTCTTACAGCTAAAAATGTGGCAAAGTTCATACAAAACAACATCATCTGTCGGTATGGTTGCCCACACGAGATCATTAGCGATAACGGATCACATTTCCAAGCTGAGACCGAGCAATTGCTAGCCAAATACAAGATTAAGCATCACCACTCTTCGCCCTATAGACCACAGACTAACGGCGCGGTAGAGGCGGCAAACAAGAATGTTGTCACGATCCTCAAGAAAATGATCGACAACTATAGAGATTGGCCAAGCAAGATACCCTTTTCTTTATGAGGGTATCGTACATCTGTCAGGACGCCCACTGGGGCTACTCCTTTCTATTTAACCTACGGCATGGAAGCTGTACAACCAGTCGAGTTAGAAATACCATCCTTGCGTATTTTACTCGAAAGTCAAATCCCGGAAGCCGTTTGGAAAAGGGATAGATATGAAGAACTCATCCTCCTGGATGAACGTAGGCTACGCGCCTTGCATAATGTCCAAACATATCAAGCACGTATCAAACGGGCTTTCAACAAAAGGGTTAGGCCAAGGAACATCAAAGAAGGAGACTTGGTGCTTAAATCGGTTAGAGCTCTCTTACCTGTTGACCCACGGGGAAAATTCAAACCTAATTGGGCCGGACCATTTCTAGTCAAATCCATACTCCCAGGGGGTGCGGTAGGAATCACAGACCTAGACGGGAATGAGTTTTCAAACCCAACAAACCTTGACCAACTGAAACGATACTATGCCTAGAATAGGAACAAAAACGCGCCTCGCGTAACCCCACGTGTCGCTCTTGTGACACTAAATAAACGGCCCCTGGCCAAGCTGAAATAAGCTAATGTCACTATGCTCTTGAATTTTGACAAATTTGTCATCCTCGTATCATCAAATAAACTAAATTCGCACCTTCAGAGTAAGCAAAAGCTCATACTTCTTTTCTAAGTTCATCACAAGCTCTTGCTTAGAACAATTATTCTTTTACATTTATTCGAACTACGCGCAAGGGTTTGATTTCGCTTTTTTAAGTGAATACGTAGGCAATCCTCCACGGGATTCAACCCATTATATCTAAAATGTAAATAGAAGGACATTTGCATCGCATGTGAAATTCGACAAGAATAATAAATAGAAAATCACAACGGTTTCATAACCACTTAACCTTTTTATTTCATTCATCTTCTAATAATAATACGCTACATAATAAAAATATAATAGGCTAGGATTCTAAAAACCCCACCTTTTTATTACAACAATAATAATAATAATAATAATAAACAAATAATAATAAAGAGATTCGGGCTATTCCTCCATCTTCCCCTTGCCCTTGTCATTCTTGTCATACTTTTTGTCACGACCTCGAGCCGGACGCTCTTGCGCCACTTCAGACCTAATCACCAATGGTCTTTCTCGAGGCCTAGCTTTTCCATTCTTGCCAATCACCATCTCTGCGACAGGAGTAGTCTTCGGTTTCTTCGAAGGATGAACAACTTGAAACCCGGCTTCTTCTTCTCCCTCTGTCAGATGCTTCTCTTTCTCTTTCTCTTTCTCTCCCTCGCGCACCTTGTAGTCGATGGGCTCGCGCTTCCTCAACTTCTCGCGCTCTTCCGGAGTTGTAGCCTTTCTCCACCTCAGATAAGAATCCGACACCCATAAAGCATTGGCGGAGAAATTCAAGAACCACATGTTTCTTTGGGCCCATTTGATAGCCCACTCTCTTCACTCTCGTAGTAAGCGCCATAGCGATCGGGCGGGACGGTATCGAGCCTTGGGATCGTCTGTTTCAGCCCAACTTGTCTCATCAGCCTTTCCGGGAAGATGCACACCATAAACTCCAATCCAGGAATGCGCACCGACCTAGTGGGATCCAAAGAAGACACTCCAATCAAGGGACCATCATCACTCTTCAGCTTGTTCTTCCAATAATCACAGACCCGGGTGAAGTCCACCATGTACAACCGCGTCCTCATCGCAATCGAACGGGCATGATAGGAAAGCGCATGAACTGGGGGCTCGATCAATCGGAGCCGCTCCATAAGCCAAACCTACCAAAAGCAAGTATTAGACATCAAAAAAAAAAAAAAAAAAAAAAAAAAAAAAAAAAAAACGAAAAAAAAAAAGAGAAAAGGTGTCTTTTACCTGCAAAATGACGGGACTCCCCAAGAACGGCAGATCGCGGTTGGAATTCCTATTATCCAAGCCCAAAATAATCTCTCCTAAGCATAAGCAAGCTGGGCTCCTACGCAGTTCCATCTGCTCAACAAGGCCCAAAAGACGGGGATCACCTCTCAAGTCTTCATCAACATGCCCCTGGAAGACATACACATGCAACAAGCAAAAGCCAAATGCCCTCCGCCTAGCAACATGAGAAACGGTGGGGTTAGCCCTGTTGATGAATCGATCTATGAAGTCCAACATTCTCACACCTTTTGAGGTAACTAGACGGTCCACCTCAAGTCTAGTCAATCCGAGCAAATCTCTAAATTTGCTTTTGTTCCCTTGAGAAGTAGAAGGAATGGCAGGCAAATGTTCGGGGTCCCACCCACCAATAGCAGCGATTTCTTCAGGAAAGGGGCAAATATCACCTCCAGGGAACACAAAAACGTGGTAGTTCGGGTCCCAGTAGTCAAGGCAAGCATCCAAGAACGGTTTCACAACCTTGATGAGTTTCAAACTCAACAACGATCCAAAATTATAAGAGCCCATATCATGCTTCTCCACATTTGAAAACTCGTTGGTCCATTCCTTCAAGCGGATCTCCAAAGTATTCATGATGAAGAATTTATTTGAGAATTTTATGTATTTAGACGAAGATGAGACGGAAGATTTGTGTGAATAAAAGCTCCATCGACGTTTCTATTTATACTAATTCTTTGTTTCAAAAATCGCAAGAATAGAACACTTTGGGAACAGCGCAAAGACACCGCGCCTCTTCAAAGGGACGCAGCTCATGCTGCGCCTCTTCCTCAGTTTCACTTCTGTAATTTTCCGCGTTGGATCTTTCCTAATTCCATGACGAATAATTTCCTATTCCTACGGGTTATTATTTTGGTAAATACGGGAAGATTACCATGTTTCAAGTTTCCTAAATTTCGCGGGCACGCATTTCGAGACAACATCGACATTTTCGCCATTTTCACCACATGTGCACATTTTCTTTTAAGAAATAAATTTCATTTTCATTTTTAGGAAATAAATTTCATTTTCATTTTTAGGAAATAAATTTCATTTAATTCGTTTATTTTAGCGAATCTCAACATGTATATATTAATTTCTATTTCTTCACTTCATTTATACATTTCTAACTTATAAATTTCCTTTTTTCTTTTTTTTAGGGGGTAACCCTCCCTACCGTCCGGTCATTTTCGGCAATTTTTTTTGCATTTTTTTTTTTTGCATTCTCTCGAGTCTCTCATTTTGCGCTAATCAAGGCCACATGTATATACAAATGTACGTTTTGCATGTTTTCTATGTAATTTCCGGCAGCATGACGGCATAAACCGTCACCTACCAAACCTGTTCGAAACTAACCTGCAGGTACAAGCAACACAATCCAGCAGCAAAGGCGCTCAGGCCATCGTATATATACCAAATGAAGGAAATGTACAACAAACTGGGGGCTCGAGCCCCAAACAAAGTCCAAAAATGTTCAAAATCAATGTACAAATGTGCAAAATACGACAAAAGCTACACAAAACTACTGCTGGGCGCCCTCCAACTCTGCAACTCTCGCCACAAGAGCGGCGATCTCGGCATCCCGAACCTCGAGCTCCCTCAACACGCTAGCTGTCTCCTCCCGAGACTGGGTCAACTCTTGCTCCAGCCCGCGGTCACCCTGTAAACAATAAATTGGCTCATGTCAATTGTTTCAAGCGAAATCAAAAAATCAAAAAAAAAATCAAAAATGAAATAGGCGTAAGGTTCATACCTGACGACCTCGGCCGCGACGACAAGCGCTCGACAAAGTAGCTCGCAGCCGGTTGGCCACCCTCCACAACGCCACAAACCGAGACGGCGCAACCTGCATTTTCAAAAAGAAATTCTCAACACATTAACAAACTCAATCAAGTGTGTTCTTACACAAAAGGTTATACAAGTTAGAGGCTCACCCTCCGAATCAGATGCTGCCAGTCGTCCAGGCCAGCATCCGTCACAGCTACGTCAAAGTCACGCAGCTCGGGGATCGTCGTCCTCCCGGTCGCGTCAGTGTACTCGAGGGTCTCCGGGTACTCTGGGGGCTCGATGCCCGCCGCCTCGACCTCCTACAAAGACAAATGGTTCTCATCAATTGATGATCTTTCATCATGATTCTCAAAAAAATCAAATCAAAAGGAAAAATAAAAGATACTCACCACCACCGGCCAGTACGCCAACCTCCCGTAAAGGAACGCCTAGTAGTCCTCGCCAAGGAGAAGAAGGTCGTCGCCACTGGCACCAGCCAAGTCCGCCTCCCTCTCAGCCTCAGAAGGCTCCCTAAACATCGTCCCGGGAGAATCGACGGAACCGTCAACACGTCCCGTGAGCACCGACGAGCCAAACGCTCGCCCAAGTACCACACGGGACCCATCGACGTCCTCAATGATCGGCTCGAGCTCCTAGGTCGAAGGATCTCAGCCACGAAAGGAGGCGCTCCGGCGTACTCCGCCCAAGGTCTGGGCACCCACTGTGACAAGATAAAGCAAGGATCATTCCTACGATCAATTAAAAGCAAATATAAGAAGCACGAGCAAATATAAGTGGGATACTCACGCTACTCAGCTGAAGAGCGTTCACGTCCCGCCGGTAGACGTTGTGAGAAGAACGCTTGCTCTTCGTTCGGCACATCACCCAATCCCTCACCACGGGATAGGCCCTCTCCAGCGGCTCCGTCCTCTTGGGCGCGAGACTCGGGAAGTAGAAGTACACCCACGCCTGTAAAACAAAATAATCAATGACGAACTTTCGTGATTTGGTAAAGAAAAGGAATTTACTTTGGTCTAAAGGAAGGTTCATACCTCCAACAATAGTCCAGGTCCGACAGCACCAGGAGAAGTCCCCTTCTCCATCAACTCCGGACGAACCATGGCCCTCATGAAGCGGATGAGGACCGCAAAACCAGTGATGACCCGGGTCCCAACGTCCTAGGGAACTCGGGTCGAAAGGAAGGGAAGAAGCTTCGTCGACAAATGACCTCTCGCCCTTGTCTCCGAGGTAAATCGAAGACGAAACCACCATGACCCACGGGCAGAGCCCCTCGCTCACCAGACAGGAGGAGGAGGAGCCGTCTCCCTCCCGTCAATCGTCACCCGTAGGGGTCTTCCCCGCAAAGTAGTCTCGAACATAGGAACGGGTATCAAACCCAGATCAGAATGACCTTCGGCGACAAGTTCCGTCGATCAATCTCTCGCCTCGGCCGAGTCCGCCCTCATGGCGTCTCGGCCACACCACCTCCTCGGTCCCGCACTGCGGACGAAATCATGCCGTAATCCTCCAAAGTGACTCCCACCTCACCAAAAGGCATGTGAAATGTGGAAGTCGTATCCCAGAATCAGTCCAAGAAAGCACGGACTAGGCTAAGGTTAGCCCGCAACTTCTTCTTCGCGATATCCCTCCAGACCTGAACCAAAGGACCGAACGCTCCACGCTCGATCATGGCCCTCTTCTCCGCCGACAGCCGCTCGTAGTGCTCCATCGCTGTCGTGTAACCCGAGAACGACCTAATGTTCCCGGCCTCCTATTGTGATTTGAAACAAATCTATCTTTAGTTTTGAATGAAATTTGAAAGAAATTTGGACAAAAAATGAAAGGGGATGAGTAGTGAGTAGTGAATTCCTATTTACCAAACTCTTCACCGTCCTGTAGGACAGGTGACCCTCTGCAGCCCACACCGGTGCTGCTCTCCCAAGTCTCGGCCACGCGGAGCCCTCTCACCGACGACCTCCTCGTCCGACGTTGGCCCGTCTCGGGGCCTCCTCCTCCTCAACGGCCTCCTTCTCGTGAAGCTCGTCTCCGGCAGCCATCACCGCAGCGGTGAAGGCCTGCTCCAAAGCCTCCTCGACAGTGGCAGCATCGATCTCCATGGGAGCTCTCCCAGAAGTAGAAGCCTCATCACCTGCAACATTAAAGCAAATTTAGGCCGCGTCACATGACGACAGGCCTTGGTTAAGGGATTTTCGAGCCTTCGGAAGCCCTGAAACCGCTCCTTTTTCGCCATCCTTGGCCATATTCCCACCTACCCGATCGCTCATGTGGTAATTTGGGTCAAGTCAAGTCTAGTTTGAAGCCTAGTTCCGGGTTCGAGTCGAAATTTCGGCAGCATTTCGCTATAATGGCGATTATGCCCTAGAAAAGTGCCCTGAAAAAGCTGTCACAAACCAAAATTCCGAGATGGTAGAAAGTTTACCCATCATTCAAGGATCCCAAATATCAAGTTTCATCGCAAATGGGCATTCCTAAGGCTACTTTCGAAGCGATTTACGGTTCAGCTGTAAAACCGTCTCAAAATTCACTCAAAGGCTCAAAGCTTGATGAAAATTCGAGACAAATAAATGGTTATGTTCCTAGTATTACCTACTATCCATTTCTAATGTCAATTTGACCAAACAAATGCGTTTGGGGGAAAAGCCCCAAATTTTCGATCAAATGGGTCATAAACCCTAGATTTTTCGGCTCAAAATCGGACGAATA
Source organism: Silene latifolia (assembly GCF_048544455.1). Classification (NCBI taxonomy): domain Eukaryota; kingdom Viridiplantae; phylum Streptophyta; class Magnoliopsida; order Caryophyllales; family Caryophyllaceae; genus Silene; species Silene latifolia. Next base: position 27,795,022 of record NC_133529.1, read on the forward strand.
TGGACGATTAATGCAAGATTGAGACACATACCTCGATTAGTCATGATTAATGCAAACTTTTGAATCAAACCTTGGCGGAAATGGTGAAGATTTGAGAGAGAAACGTGTGATTTATGTTTCGAGCAAATGAATACAAAGCCTCCTGATTTTCGCGTTTTTACACAGGAAAATCAAATTGGGGAATAGACGCAGCAGGCGCTGCGCCTCTTCCTTTTGTTCCCTCCATACGGATTTTCAAAAATTCGTTATGAATTCGTTATTTGTGGGCCCATCCTTGGTGCGCCTCTTCCCCGATGTTATTTTCATTCTTTTGGTCCGTTTGGCGATCTTCTTTCGTTCCGGCCCGCATTTCCAACCCCGCAGCAGACTGCCGCACATCATTTATTCCTTCCAAGACCTTCTGCTTGTCGCAACGAGCATTCATTCCTTCACAAAATTCGACACACCTTCATTATGTCTCCAGTGAGAGTAAGGGGATATACTTTCCCTCTCATGACAAAGAAAATAACTCCCAATCGTGTCTCTAGCGAGAGTAAGCGGACGTACTGTCTCTCTCAAGACACGAGGATTGACATCTACCTAAGCAGATTTCCCCTCAGCAGTTCCCGCCTGTGTCCTGCTACTCGCAATTATTTCCCAAAGACTACCCAAAGCAGATTTCCTCTCAGCAGTTCCCGCCTGTGTCCTGCTACTCACAATATTTCTTGTTTCCCCGTAGAGTGCGACAAAGGTGTCGTTCTCCAGAAGTTCCCAAACCAAAGCCTTCTTTCTTAGGTTCGTAGACCCGAAATTAGGATTTTTTAACTATAGGATCCCAATCCTTTTAGGTTCATAAGCCTTCAAATTCCCAAACCAATAAAGTTCCTATACCCAAGCTTTAGTTACCCTTAAGTTGAACTTACTTTAGGCCTCATTCCCGCCGATGCTTTCCTTTAGGGTCCCACACCCTAGCACCAATCCTTATGTATCCTTTAGGTCTTACCCTTAGCTCCTACGCACCTCCGGAAGCATCTCGAGAAAGAAGTCTCAGGTATGGTCTCTCCTTATGGCTGGTGAGCCTCCTTACGTAGTCTAATGGACTTTAAACGACCCTCCCCGATAGTCGACAGACTCTAAAATGTTCCCGACGACAGGTCCTTGGCTTAGACCCCTTGAGCCGCCTTGCGTCGCCATAGTCGTCAGGTTGTAATCTTCGATTGACCTGATGGCTATACTTTGACTTTCGCCTTGTCCAAGCCTCAGTCAAAGTGGGGGCTCTGTAGATACCTCATTTCTGCACCTCCCGCAAACCACCCGGTGATGATTGGGCCGCATGTTTGGTACGCGGAACGATTTGGGACAATTCGTAAGATTATCGTCAAGTGGTTGCTCAAATATTAATGTCTACCTCTTAGTTGTCATCTACGTCCCGATACGGTCGTTTTGACAGTAATTAGAGTGCATTCGGAGTCCGGGCCTAAAACCGTCTCCATTTTCTGATACCCGTTAAATCCCGAGTCGGAATGTTCTGGAATGTTCCGGATATTTCTATTCCATATTTCATAAATTTTATCTTTTAGTAAGAAATTTCCCGTAATATTCACATAAGATATTAAGGAAAACCGAATTATTTCCGTCCTACCAAAACTCAAACACGGAAATCTTTCTTCTGCAGGAGGAAACCACTTGGGAACAGACGCAGCAGGTGCTGCACCTCTTCCAAGAGACGCAGTGGCTGCTGCGCCTCTTCCAAGAGACGCAGTGGCTGCTGCGCCTCTTCCCAGGCCCTTGTCTGCATATTTCTCGTATCTTTTTCATATCTTTCCGAGATTCACTTCCAAAGAGTCTCCGAAACCCAAATTCCTTCACGTGATTAGTATAAATAGGAGCCTTCGCTCCTCATATTTCTCACGCGAGTGTCCGCCCTTCTCTTCTCCCTTTGCATTCTAGACTTTGTTCTTACTTTTTGGCGTCTACGTGCTTGAACCTTCGACCACGTAAGCTCGGATCCTTCTGAGTACCAGCCTCCCCGTTGCATGACCGACCAATTTGACCAACTACACATCAATCAACTTAATTAATTAATCATTTTCCTCTTACGAGGGCACTTTCTTTGCATTCGCGTCGAGCATCACTAATCGATATCTTAGTCCTTCTCGTTTCGTCAACATGTAAGTCTGAGGGTGTAATCTCTCTTTTATTTATTGTATTTACCTTTTTGTATCATAATCGAATGTAAGGTTTATGTCAAAAATATCATTAAAACCGATTTCTAAAACCATGCTTTAAAACCTCTTTTTACGGATTTCCAGTAGATAACCGTCGAGAAAGGACGCAAAGAATCGCTGCGCCTCTTGAAGGAGCGCAGTTCTGCCGCGCCTCTTCGTGAGGGGCCGCAGATTCTCGCTTCCTTTCTTCTTCGTTAAATCTCGTTATTCGTTCCAAAATCCTTTTGATTGTTTCGTTTGTTTGTTTATTCTTCGCCATAATAGTATATAATTCATATGTATATTTTAACCATCATCATTAATATGTTTTAATCATCATAAATCCGACTTAAATCCCTAATAATCCAATATTTGCGGGTTTTCGTCATTAAATTCAATTCCGGGTTGTAGAGATTCAATTCGTCAATATTGAGTTTCTGGAATTCGTCTTTGATATAGTTTACATCTGCTTATTCACATGTTCGTTGCATATTCGTCATCAAACCATCGTATCTAACCTAATTAATTGAATTAATTTGTTCGACTCATTAATATTTTTCATCATCATTATTCCATCTTATGTTAATTCATTCAATTCCGTCTCATCCATGTTTTTTGTTTTCACGACTCATTCATATGTTAAATAACTCGCTAATCACTTTCATCCGAGTAAATATCATCAATCAATTCATTAAATTCACCAATCGACATTAACGACTTGCAATTACGCTTCACGACTTAATCGAGCCAAGGAATGTAGCGTGTTCGCTGCGCCTATTCAAAGGACGCTACTGTGCGCTTTGTTCTGGCTGAGTTCTGTCCCTGAACTCCGTTTCTGCCTTGACCTAGTTTAATTAGCTCACGTATAACTAACTATTAATCGTAATATCACCTTCTGTTTTGTTCGTTATTTATTCCTTTATCCTTTTTATCAAATTATCCGTTTTAAAGGTATTTCCGACATAAATCGCCTAATCCATTGTAATTATTGTAATTTTCATTATTGTAATTTATAATTATTGTATTTCTTTTATTGCTTGTATGTTTTCACATGTAATTGAACTTAAATCCTACTTCGACCCAATTGTATGCTAATTACGTGTCAACCGACTTAGCCTAATTTTCACATGCTAGGATTAAAACTTGGATGTTGCATTGCATGCATATAGCCGACGATATATCAAGTACGAATAACTTCCCTAATCATTAGTAGAGGCCGCTATCGAGGCGGGCGGGATTAGGTGTTCGATCAAAAGAGCTTCCTAATACGTACCCTCACCCCTTACTCCAGATATCTGTGAACACCCTGTTGGGAAATGTGTCCTCAACAATAGTGCGATCACATGATTTAAATATCATTATTAAATCTCATTTTAAGAATACATGTGGGATGTAATATTTTACAGTCAACTGGTCCACACATATCGGTAATGATTGGCTGACTAGAGTTTGACATTTATCCGTGCGGACGGTGGTGATCGATTGATCCCCTTAGGTCATACCTATAGGGAAATACTCTTAATTGATTATTTAATTAATCGTATACCGATACGAGTTAATTAAATTGCTTAAAATTGACGGATGATTTTGTGAGTATAATTTACGTATCTTATTGTGAATATGATTAAATGAGACACGATCTAAGTAATCGAATTGTTTTATTACTTAGATGAAATCATTGTTTACAGAAACAATTGGAACGGAATGAATAAATCATTATAAATACAGAATGTTGTAATTTATAATTTTGAAACATTTTGGCACGAGTAATTACGAATTACTAGTCGATTTTGTAAATGACATATTTTATGAGTATGTTGATTTTTAGTATGTTAAAAATACATTACATTGTGACATGTCATGTAACATGTTACATGTGACAAAATTGACAAATGACAAAATAAAATGGACCATCCATTTTATTATGAAAATGCCGAAATTAAGGGGAGTATATGATATACATTGTGTTTTTATCTTGAGTGGAAAACACAATAATTATACCTAAAGGAGTAGCCATGCACACCTATGCTTTTGAGAAGAGCAAAAATAAAAGGTATTGGGCTACCTACCCAAGGCCCCCTCTCTCTTCTCTTTTTCGGCCCTATCAAAAGAAAGAGAGCAATTTTTCCTCTCTTATTATTCATTCATTTTGTGATACACAATACAATTTTCTAGTGTAAGAAAATGGATAATCTCTACAATATATGATTTTTCTAGAGAAATAAACTCACAAAAATTACTCCCTCTTGACCGAGATATTCAAGAGAAAAACACAATTTATTTTGTGTCAATTTTATTGTAAAACTAATATTATTACTAGATCTAAATAATATTAGTTATTATGAGTATTCCTTGGGTATATGCTTTTGGGAGGGATTCTATACTTGAATCCTTATTCTTCCATTTGGAGAGCTCAAGAACAAGTGAGTAGGAGAACTCACTTGTGCCCATATATCCGAAAATCACAATGTAAGATGATGGTTTCTTCTTTATGTTGTTTATTAGTTTGCATGCATAAGATCACCTTTTAATTTTATGAAAAATTAGATTAAAACATATATGAATATGTTAGTATATAGATCTACTTTTCCTTCAATTGGTATCAGAGCCACGGTTGTTTGCATGCAAATCGGTTAAAAGTTTTTCCGAGTTATAAGAATAACAAATAAAACTTGTAAAATTTGTGTTATTATGATATATCACGAAATTAATTCATGCATGTTAATATTTCTGGTCCTAAAATGTTTTAGGATATTTTGGTTAATTTTACGGATTTTTATTGTTCATATTATACAATAATGGCATTTAAATATGATTTTATGAGTAAAAATGTCATTTTCGGTCTAAAATTAGCTATACTTCGAATTTTCCAGTGATTTTTGGATATGTTGTCACATATATTATTTTGAGATAACCTGTAAATTTTCATAGTTTTTGGACTTGTTATGCTCGAAAAATGGATTTTTCATTATTAAATTCGGATTTAGGTGAAAAATAGGTTAATATGAGTTAAATTTCGAATCTGGTCATAGAAATTTAATATGTTGTCACATGCAATTTTACAAGATGTGTGTAAAATAATTGGCTATAAAGAAGTCTTTTTGCATGATTTATGGATTTTTGAAGAAAAATAGCATAAATAGTGACATTATTAGTGAAAAATTAATAAAACATAATCTATGACTTAGGAAAAACGTCTAATGTTGCATTTTATTATCTTTTTCAGATCTAAAATTGAAAACTTAATGAATATAATTTTTCTCATGTTTTTATGATTATTTTAGTTAAAACCGATAAACCGCAACATTGTTTTTCCGGAAAAATTTCGAAATTTTTAACCTAAGTTTTTGAACATTATGAGTCATGGTATTTTTCCAGAATGTTCATAAGTTTAAATTTCAAATTTTGAATTTATTTGAAATTTTGTGATTTATTTGAAGTTTATAGCTTATTTTTGTAATTTTTGGTCCATTAATGAACAATTTTAGAAATATGAGTTAATTATGGTCAAATTATTAGTGAAGACTAAATTTTGAGTCCTAAGTGGTTAGGGTAATTAACTTATGCATAAATATGAATTTATGCAATTTTTGTGATTATAAAATGTTGAAATCACGCAAATCCGTAAAAACCGAGTAATATACGATATTGGCTAATTAAAGGCGATTTAGCATAAAATTGAGCATGTTCATACATATTATAATGCTGCATTTTCTTTATGATTGTCATAATTTTAATTTATGTAATTTTGAATTATGTAATTTTACTTAGTATGGCCTTAGATTTTAATTGGTATTTCCCGAAATGTATGGGAATATCGATTCGGTTGTAATTTTATTGTGATCTCGTATCACCGTTTTGTAATTTAATAGATTTATTTTATTTTAGTTACAAATGTATAATAGGAAATTATGTAATTTATTATGTAATTTAATTTATTCTCGGAGTTCCCAAAGACGGATTTTTTCAAGAATGACAATACATAAAGACGGTGTTACCTCGAGATGCGTGCCACAACCGATGTTCAAGGGACCAATGGAGTTGGTTTCCGAATATGTAATAGTTAAATAGTTTTTCTATTTTAGGAAAGGCCATACTAGGATTTATTTATTTATATTTATGCTTGCATTTTATTTTATGTCGCATGCATCGCTAAATCGCCATAACTAAAACATGCATCCTTATTTTATCGAGTTTATCGACCGTGTCAATTAAAATTATCGTAGTTCACCGCTTTAGTTCACTTAAAACGTGATAGATAATAAATTGACATGATCTCTCGCTAAAACAATCAATTGAGACATAGCCTTACCAAATAGTAGAAACCATGAAAACCTATTTCGCGAGGGAGTGCACTCGGCTACCCCGGGGTACAAACCTTGTTACGTAGGGGAAGTGGGTGATAAATGTCTAATCCACCGAATTCATGTTGATGAGGGTTTCATCGGCTACCCCGTGCCTAAGTTAATGTGGGTTTGGATAATGGACACATTTATTCGAAATTTGGATTGAACTCAACAAAAGTTATTGATAAGGGTTTCATCGGCTACCCCGTGCCCTTGTTGATGTGTTTTGGGTAATAGATAAACATTAGAGTAATTTTATCGACCAAGAGTTCTAAAAGTAGAATCGATTAAAAGGTTAATCCACCGAGTTATATTGATAAAGGTTTCATCGGCTACCCCGTGCCTAAGTTGATATGAATTTGGATCTTGGAATCATTTATCATAGTTGGGTAGAGGTCACTATGTAAATGCTTTACTTGTTATTTAAAAGTATTATTAAAACGATAAATGTTAAGTTTTCCACTATTCCGTTATTATATTGTTCTATTTCTTTACCACAATTCATATACGATATCATTTCGATTTTGATTCAAAACTCCATTAAAACATCGTATCTAAAGACAAAATTTGATTTTTTCTTCTAAAGACCTCGAATGAACCATTGCTAAGGATCTCTTGTAAAGAGTATAGATTAAAGTTATTCATTATCAAACAGGTTTTTGATTCTTGACTAACACTTCTACTTACAATGGATTATGTTTCATATACTTAATTGAATTAAGTACCTTGAAGCGATAAATTGTTTTGGTAATTAGTTTTGTCAGAATTCGTAATTGACCAAAATATCGCAACCACTTCAATGAAAGTTTTAAGACTAAAACGATTGAATCGAAGAGTAATCTTTATAAGATTCACCTTTACTTCTCTAAGTAAAGACTCATTGAAATGAGTGGGAGCATTCTCTTAAACTGTTAAGATAAGGACGAGGTTCAAGAAGTAAAAATAATAATGGAATTGATACAAGGTAATGTTAAAAGTAAAGTTGTTGAGAATAGCGATACTAAACCTATCAATTCCGACCGATAAAGTTTCCACTGTTTTAAATATTGGACACTAGAAAGGAAACTACCCCAAATTATTGAAGAATCAACAAGTTAGTTGTGGGACATCTAATGGGACCTTCTTCGTTAAATGTTTATTTGATTAAACATAAATTTTGCTAGTACTACTTCGTCAATATTAGAAACCGGTGGTGGTTTCATCATTATGTTTGATACATAGGATGATTAGAATATGACGACTAGCAACAATGAAGTCAAGAGATAGAGTCATTGTGTACTAAGTCTAGTTTTTGGGTTTGGAGTTGTACTTAATTGTGACTATTAAGTACATAAACTCTAAATAAGAATACAACTTGTTAAGATACAAAAGAGGTTTCACTTTTGTGACCCTATACACCACAATTTGATGTATGGCTAGCCCATTATCAAAGGTGATTATATTCTAAACCAAACTAGAATGATATATCATGAAGATGATGCAAGACTCAAATTGGTAACCCAAGATTAAACCTTAAATTTTGGAATGATGAACGCAAACAGTTATCGAGTACTCTTGAAACCATTAGATTGTTAATGGTATATGCGTATCTTGTATTCAAAGCAAGATGTCTCGTGCCTTTTGGTTGAAAAGGAGATCGAGGTTGTAAATCATTGATCCAAAATAGGTTGATCATTATCTTTTACCAACGATTTAAGTTGACACTAATATGTTCACTTAATAAGGTAAATAGAGAAATCTTTGAAGAATTTCAAAGAGTTCAAGGAATCACGATTTAGCCGTGATGGGATTATCAAAGTGAAGACTTTGATATAAGCCAAATGAGTTGTGATATAGTATCACAAATTAATCTCCCTTAACACGCATTATGGAATAATGTATGATTGGATAAGAATTCAAACGCTATTCGATAAGGTTTTGTTGAACCATATAGACATATATGTTTATGTTTTGATGATGTCAAGAGTACTTTATATTCTATATACTCGTTGCGCGTAATTACTTGTTTAGTCTTTTAGATTGGACTTACTAATCGCAAGCATTAAGGAATTGTGATGGAAGTATGATGCGTTTATATTATGATCAAGCCCTCAATCACGGATCAAGGTATTGCAAGATAATGGAAGAATTATTCAAGCATTCATGAGAAGATGAAGCTCAATTAAAGATTGATCAAGCTTGGATAATGAAGTAGCCTACACTCGAAGATCTCCTAACGAAGATTAGAATAGCGTAGGTGATTATCTCGTAATGGTAACGTAAGAATGCGCTTCTTAAATTGGTAAAGTTATAGCTTCACAGCCATAACATTACTTGTTAAAGAGCTCAATGTTATAGCTCTTCTACTATAACATTGAGATGTGAAGTTTATAAAACACACGACAAAATAGTTTTTAAATTGTTTTTGGAAAACCGTTTTAAATGTTTTAGTAAAAGTATTTATTTTACAAGGGAGCTTATTTTAATATTGAGTATAGTTTTACTATTAGCCTATAATTAGTAATTGTGATTGAATCAACTTATGAGTTGAGGCATCTTGCTAATTAGGGTTTCTAGTTTCTACATACTCTAAAATACCCTAAACCTAATTTATCTTACCAAGGGTGTTTCGTGAAAGAGGATTGGGCTTATGAGTCGTTTATTCCTCATACACGATTACTCTTTGTACAAGTTAGGGTTTTGTGTAAATCTTTATAATATTTGATTAGAGATTTAATATCTCTTTTATATTATTTTGATTTATTCTTTCCTAACTTATAAGATATTATTTTTGTAAAGATAGAAGAAAAAGATTGAGTAAATCTTTATAATAATATTTGGTTAGAGATTTGTTATCTCTTTATTATTTTATTTATTCCTTTCTATCTTATAAAAATATTAGGGATGAATAGTGCTGTGTGAATAGTACCCGTGAACAGTGCCGCGTGAATAGTAAACGTGAATAGTAGTTTCCTTCTTGCACAATAAGTCTTTGCTTGGATAAGGGTTAAGGTATTAGGATAATATTTGTTAGAGATTTCTTTATCTCCTTATATTATCTTTCCTAATCTCCAAGATATTGATGAGTTGTTAAGATAGAAAAATATTATTTAAGGCAAGTCTTGGAAAAGAATTAAGGAAAGATTTAACCTAATTCTTTTCTTGTTTTACAAGGCTTTCACACGGCACCTAGGGTTTTTAGTAAACCGAAACCCTTGCTCCTCTTTTACTATAAATACTCCATACTTTACATCATTAAAGTTAAGACCTTTGAGCATAACTTTCATATATTTTCACAAAACAAAAACCGTGTTTTAAAGCAAGAAAACCGTTTTGTTTATTTTCGAAAAAGGTCGTGTGATTTATAAACTTGTGCATTCGTTCTTTCATTATCATTATAAGATAATAGTGCTATAATTGATTTCTTACTTGTTCATTAACGTGAACTATTAGAAGAATCATTAGTGCTTTCTTATTAGCGTAAGTTAGTCACTCGAGTATTTAACGGTACTCATTGAGTTACAACTAGAGTTAGTTGTACGAGTTGGGTTAGTAAATTTGTAATCCGTAGAAAGGTACTAAATTTATTAATCGAGAATAGTGGACGTAGGTTTCGACTTGTGAAACTGAACCACTTCAAAAATCCGCGTGTCTCTTCTTGTTTCGTTCTTTCGCTTACTTTGCTTTCAATCGTTAGTTGATTAGTTAAAGTTTAATCAATAAACTTTAAATAATCAATTGCATACATACAATCGAAAAAGGTTTAAAAAGTTTTAAATCCTCAATTCACCCCCCCCCCCCCTCTTGAGTATTTTGGATCAATAGACTCTTCAATTGGTATCAGAGCCTCGTGCTCTTGATTGCCTAACCGCAAAGAGGCTGATCTATCTTGTTTTTCATTTATCTTACTGTTTTATATTCCGCTGCCTATCACGTGATAAATGGATTCCAAATATCTCAAGTGTCCCGTCTTTGATGGGAAGAATTATGGATTATGGAAAAACATGATGACTCACTATGTAAAAGGACACGATTGGGAGTGCTGGAGGATCATTCAAAACGGACCACACAAAATTCTTGTGGCATCCGAGGAAGGCACTACCTATGAAAAGAAAGAAGAGGACTATGTCGAGGCCGACTACAAGAAGGCCGAAAAGAATTCCAAAGCAATAAGTCTCCTGCAAAACGGAATGACCTCTACTGAGTTTGATCGGTTCTCTTCTTGTTCCACGGCCAAGGAGATATGGGATGGGCTCGAATTAGCTTATGAAGGTACTTCCATTGTTAGGAAGCACCAAATTGATTTGCTTATGCAAAAATATGAGCTATTCATTATGGAGCCTAATGAGTCCTTAGATAGCATGTCTGCAAGGTTTTCAAGCATCATAAACGAACTGAAAAACCTAGGTAGGAAATTCAGTACTGAGAACATTGCTAGAAAGGTTCTTAGGAGCCTTACTAAGAAGTGGCGTGCTAAGGTCACTGCAATGGAGGAATCACGAGATCTTGAAACCTTATCCTATCAAGAACTCATAGATGCTCTCATGGCCCATGAAATTACTCTTAACAAAGACGATGCTGAACCAAGTCGCAATAAGAGTATGGCTTTAAAAAGCGAAGAAGTGGACTCTGACCTAGAGGATGAAACTGTCTTGTTTGCACGACGTTTTAAAAATAAGATTTTTCGAAACAAACAAACAAAATCATCCTACAACAACAATAACAACAAGTCATTCAACAAAAAAGGTAATGACTCAAAGTCGTCCTTCGCAAATAGAGGCTGCTTCAAGTGTGGAGAATCTGGTCACATGATCAAAGATTGTCCAACATGGGAGAAGATAAAGGACAAGACAAAACGTGAGAAGACAAAGAGAGAATTCAAGCAAGTTATGATGGCTTCGTGTTGGGGGAGACCTTGACTCAGAAGATGACGAGGAATCTGAAGACGACGAAGTGGCAAACCTTTGTCTCAGCAGTGTTAGTCTTGACCTAATCTCCGACAGTGACAATGAAAGCACAAATTCTCACTCAAACTATTGCTTTCTTGGAGAATCAGACGAAGACGACGATGAAGAGGTAAGTTATCTTGAGCTTAAGAAACGTGTTAGGAAATTGTCTAAAAGTGCTTTAATTGAATTCTTTGAACAATCTCTTGATAAGTGTCACGAACAGGATTTGGAATTAAAAGATCTAAAGGAACAGATTCTTGAAATTGCGGAAGAGAATCATACTCTCAAGGCTAAAGCTAAGAAGTTGAAATCTAAAGTTATAGCTGAGAAAGCTACAACATTAGATTCTACTAAGGCTGAAAAGAAGGAATTAGAGTCCGAGGTTATAGCTAATGAAGCTATAACTTCTGACCTAAAGCTTAACATCAAGCATCTTCAAGCCAAAGTTATAGCTAATGAAGCTATAACTTTAGAACTTAGAAAAGTCAAAGAACTTTTGGAAACTAAGGTCACATCTAATGAAGAAGTGATCCTAGACCAAAAGAAAGAGATAGATTCTCTTTCGAAGCAATTGAAAGAATCTAAGACCGATATGATCAACGTTAAGAAACAAAACACTGATGTCGTGTTCATTCTTAATAAACGATTCCAAGACTTTCGTGATAACTTCAAAAAGGACAATGATGTAGATCACACGAAATGTCAAGAGGAAATCAAAACCCTAAAAGACCTACTTCTACACGCCAGAAAGGTCCATGATAAGTGGGAAGGTAGCACAAAAGTCCTAAACTTCCTAACCGAACAATCTGACAATAATATGAAGATGGGGTTAGGACATGAGTGCTACAGCCGTAGAGATCACTCTAAATGCAAATCAACACCTTCGGATTTTGATTTTAGAAAAAGGAAGTATCTTTGATCTTCCGAGTACTTGATTTGCAATTCTTTGTGGTCATACGGGTCATATCCAAATCAATTGTGTCAAAAAGGCTCAAGACTTACGAAAGAATGCCGAACATGCTAAAACTGTTGACATAGTTGTCGAGGATAAGGAAACCCCCACTAACGAACCAACGAAGAAAGAAATAATAAATTTCGTTGGTTCTATGACATGGCCTTTGACTACTCTAAGAAACCTAGAACTTCACAAAGCCCTTGTAGATCTCAACCAAGTAAACCTATTCACAAGGGAAATAGTCGAGAAAGACCTAGAGAAATTCCTAGACCTAGAGAAAACCCTAACCCTAGAACTCCTCCCAAGTCAAATAAACCAAGGGTTAGAAAAACGGTCATTAGACGAGTCTGGATTCGAAAGGATCTAGTTTATAGAGTAACTAATCATAAGGGACCCAACTTAGCTTGGGTACCTAAAAACTGTATCTAATCCATTATGCAGGAAGAGGTGAAAGAAAACAATCAATGGTATCTTGACAGTGGATGCTCAAGACACATGACGGGAGATAAGAATCTATTTCTTTCACTCAAACCCTTCAACGGAGGAAAAGTGACGTTCGGGGACAACAAAAAGGGAAAAGTTATTGGCGTTGGCAAAATCGGAATTTCTAAGTCTCATGCAATCAGTGACGTTTACCTCGTGGATGGTCTAAAACATAACTTGCTAAGCATATCTCAATTATGCGACAAAGGTAACAAAGTAGTTTTTCATACTGATAGTTGTCGCATCATTATTGAAGGAACTAGCAATGTTATTCTTGAAGGCCACAGAAAAAGGAACGTGTATATGGTAGATTTAAATGTTGTGCCTACTAACTCTTTTTAGTGCATGAAAGTTACACTAGATGATCCTTGTTTATGGCACAAACGTTTTGGTCACATTAGCTCACTAACCCTGAATAAACTTAAGAAGTGGGACTTGGTTGAAGGGTTACCTAAGATCAAGTTCGACCAAGAAAAGATGTGTGACACGTGTGCAAGGTGCAAACAAGTAAGATCATCGTTCAAACCTAAAAGAGTAGTGAGCACAAATGAGGCCTTGGAACTAGTACACATGGATTTATGTGGACCTATGAAGGTAAGGAGTAGAGGAGGATCCAGGTACGTCTTTGTTCTTGTAGACGACTACTCAAGGTATGTATGGCCTATCTTTCTTCATTCAAAAGACGAAACTTTTGATGAATTTGATTGTCTTATGAAACGTGTTCAAAATAAATATAAGACTAATCTAGTATCTATTCTTACGGATCATGGCACCGAATTTGATAATCAAACCTTTATAGAATATTGTAGAGTTAATGGTGTAGGGCATAACTTTCCTGCACCAAGAACTCCGCAACAAAACGGTGTCGTTGAACGTATGAATAGAACTTTAGAAGATATGGCACGTACAATGCTTTTGTGTAGTGGTTTACCTCGTAACTTTTGGGCTGAAGCCATTAGTACTTCTTGCTACATCCATAATCGTGCTATGATCCGACCTATCCTCAAGAAAACCCCCTACGAACTTCTTAGAGGTCGAAAACCTAATATCTCCCATCTTCGCTGTTTTGGGAGTAAATGTTTTGTACATAATAACGGTAAGAACCGTTTAAGTAAATTCGACCCTAGGAGTGACGAGGCAATTTTTATAGGATACTCAGATCATAGCAAGGCTTACAAAGTTTTCAATAAGAGAACTCTTTGTATTGAAGAAAGTGTCCACGTTATTTTTGATGAAGATAACGTGTTCGATAAGCCATTACAGGATGAGGAAGAAGACTTGAATGAACCCGACTTTCGTCTTTCAAGAGACGATCCCCCGGACTTGGAATTAGAGGTTAATGAGATTGAGGGAATAAACGATGAACTTGATCGTTCCTCAAAAGATAAAAAGGAGAAAGGCAAAGTTATAGTTGATGATACTATAACATTGACTCAAGACAAGATCTCCCAAACCAATGTTATAGATGATGTTACTGTAACATTGAATCCAAATCAAGGTGTAGAGTCCGAGGTTATAATCGGCTCAAACACAACACCCGGATTGGATTCAGGGGGAACTTCCTCTAATTCCGAACCAAATGAAGTCGGGACAAGCTCAAATAACGATGGAGAACCAAGCACTTCGACTAAGTGGAAATACAAGAACTCACACCCCATGGACAATATTCTTGGGAATATTAAGAAGGGTGTTCAAACTGTAGGGTTATATCCGTATAACACCCTCTAAATATAAGGATTATAACGCAAAATTTACATGTGATTATGGTCATAAAACGAAAAACATAATGAAACGATAAAGATTAGAAATAACCTTCGGTCCTAGTGCAAAATGGCAATGAGAGATCAAAGTAGATCTCCTCCTAAATGTTGCACCCAAGATGGTCCGAGAAATGCCCTTGTGCTAGAAGGAATCCTCTAATTGCCTTGCAATATTGAGAGGATTGTTTTGTGAGTTTTGGTTAGATGAGAGATCTAGAATTTTGAGAGAGACAATTCCCAAAACCCTAATTATTTTTGCAAAATGAAAATGATTAGGTTAAGCAAGAGAGGAGACTCTCTTTTGTTCTCCTAATCTCGGTATGGCCGAGTGGATCAAGGAGGAAATGGGCTTCCATTTTCTCCTTATGTTTAACTCGTGGTCCGAGGCTAAAATGTATACGACGCGGTGTTTATTATAAACTGTCATCGGTTATCGGAAATTAAGGCATCAACTAATAATACGGGTTAGTTGAATTATTAATACATGTCCGACAAAACAGTATTGTATAATTATATTCAATATACATTTAATTAAATATAAAACGCTTATATTCAATTTTACGAATTAACCGCTTAATTCGTCTTAGCCATTATTATTTAATCCGTATTAAATAAAATATCTCAACATCACATTTTGACTAAATATTAGTCAAATAACTCGACTAATGGTTAGTCAAATTTGGCATCTACATGATTGTATTTTCATACCGTCACATCTCTCAAACGTATCCTATAGGTGTGACTTTTAGGGACCAGTTGATCACCGCCATCTGTATGACAATAACGTCAAACTTATCTAGCAAGCCAACCGTTATTGATAAACGTGGACCAACTGATAATAATACCAAAAGTATGCCCTTTGATCCTTTTAGAGATTTATAAGTCCTTGCACTAACTGTTAAGGACACCAGCCCCAACAAGCTCCCACTTGTCCGTACAAGTGTATGTGCAATGACGTTATCCGCACTAAGTGGAGGACACAAGCTCCAACAAACTCCCACTTGTCCGTACAAGTGTATGTGCGATAACCGATTCTCATATTCATTTAAAATTTCTCCCACTCAATGTAAAACAATTTGCGGATCCGGATCCGCAAAGGTCGTATTTTACAATCGATCTGTATCTAGAGTGGTTTCCCGACTAGAGAGTAACTTAACCGATAAAACGAATCCGTATCCGAGCATGGCCATGCATTTCGATTCTGACTCCTCGAGTGGCCCCGAGAAATATTGAGTACACGATAAAGGTGAATATTTCCTTCAACTCGACTCCTTCCGATATAAGCACAGCATGAAATGACCCAGAAAAAATCTACTTGGCCCTCTGTTACGGATGACCGTGAGAAAGAAACCAAAGTCACCCAAAATCTGCCTTAGTCTCAAGAGACAGTCGATAGTCAAAAGAATCGACTCTTAGGATCACCATGGAGGTCCTATCCACGACCGGGCACCGAATGTTGTAAAACATTTAGGACTCCACGTCGATGTCACAATTGTGTCCTACGAGATATCCGTATAAATCGCCTCTGTGATTGGTCGGTCAACTTTGTTGACTTATGGCTAGTTGAACCCACCATCAACCAACGTCACAAAATAATTGCCAGAGTTATCAGCTCATGTGGGCAATTAAGGACTGAAAAATATAATGTTCGTTCAGTTCACTTTGTGGTGTTCAAAATTTGTCATACAAATCCACATGAAAAACAAAATATATATAAAATATCAAAACGATGATGTTGTATAGAGTACAAAAGGGAATGAATCTAATCCATAAAAAAAGTACTACAACTTAGGAACACGTTTAATTCCCATGGAATTAACATGCCCTTCATGCTTATCTTGTCGTAATGCTTTAGTGAGAGGATCTGCTATGTTATCATCGGTAGCAATCTTGTCTATCACTACTTCCTTTTGCTCCACGTAATCTCGGATTAGATGAGCTTTCCGTTGTACATGTCTAGACTTGTTGCTAGACTTTGGCTCCTTAGCTTGGAAGATGGCACCACTATTGTCGCAATAGATGGTGATCGGGTCATTCGAACTAGGCACTACAGATAGCCCATGTAAGAATTGACGCATCCATATCGCTTCCTTTGTAGCTTCAGACGCGGCATAGTACTCGGACTCAGTCGTAGAATCTGCTGTAACAGTTTGTTTCGAACTCTTCCACTGATCGCCATTAAGAGTAAAAACGAATCGGATCGAGATTTCGAGTCATCTCGATCCGTTTAGAAGCTAGCATCACGAACTTAGGTTCGCATAGCTTTTGAGAGCCTCCATAAGTCAATGCCCAATCTTTAGTCCTCCGTAGGTACTTAAGAATGTTCTTGACGGCCATCCAATGTGATTCACCTGGATCTTTGTTGGAATCGACTTGTCATACTCAATGCATATGCCACGTCCGGACGTGTGCATATCATGGCATACATGATTGATCCTATAGCCGAAGCATAAGGAATCCGTGCCATGCGCTCTTTCTCTTCCGGTGTCTCGGTGCACGAGACTTGCTCAAATGCACCCCTGGAGCCATAGGAAGGAACCCCTTCTTAGAGTTAGTCATCTTTGAATCTCTCTAGGACTTTGTCTATGTAAGACTCCCGAGAGATAGCATCCGTCGTGATCTATCTCGATAGATACGGATGCCTAGAATTCTCGTGCCTCTCCCGGATCTTTCATCCGGAAATGGTTTTTCAACCATACTTTCACCGAAGTTAAGAGAGGTATGTCATTCCCAATCGGGAGTATGTCATCGACATACAATATTAGGAAGACAATCTTGCTCCCACTCGACTTGATATAAAGACATGGTTCCTCGACCGATCGAGTAAATCCATTTTCTTTAATCACTTGGTCGAAGCGATGATTCCAACTCCGAGATGCTTGCTTAAGTCCATAAATGGAACGCTTAAGCTTGCATACTTTCTTAGGATGTAAAGGATCGATGAAACCTTCGGGTTGTACCATGTACAACTCTTCCTCCAAAAAGCCGTTTAAGAAGGCGGTTTTCACATCCATTTGCCAAATTTCATAGTCATGAAAAGCGGCGATCGCTAAGATAATCCGAATGGAACGCAGCATGACTACGGGTGCAAAAATTTCATCGTAGTGCAAACCTGGCACTTGGGTGAAACCTTTAGCAACTAGTCGTGCTTTATAGATATCTTGTTGACCTTCCACGAAATGCTTTATCTTGTAAAGCCATTTGCATTGAAGGGGACGAACCTTAGCAGGTAAGTCAACAAGATCCCATACGTTGTTCTCATACATAGAGTCCATCTCGGATTGCATGGCCTCAAGCCATAGCTTTGAGTCAGAACTAGTCATGGCACCTTTATAGGTTGCGGCTCACTACTCGTTAAGAGTAGAACGTCATCTATGTCATGTTCCTCGACCATACCAATGTATCTGTCCGGAGGAATAGAGACTCTTCCCGACCTCCTAGGTTCCTCGGGAATGTTAACGCAATAGGGATTGAAGGAATAGGTTCCTCCAATAGTTGCTCGGTACTTGGTTCTGGAATCTCCGACAGTTCGAAGGTTCTATCACTCTTTGCATTCTCGAGAAATTCCTTCTCTAAGAATGTCGCACTAGCCGCAACAAAAACACGTTGTTCGGTTGGCGAATAAAAGTAATGACCAAGCGTTCCTTTAGGATAACCTATAAAGTACGTCTTGACCGATCGCGGGCCGAGCTTATCCTCGTGTCTCCACTTGACATAAGCCTCGCAGCCCCAAACCCGTATAATGGACAAGTTGGGGACCGTTCCCTTCCATAGTTCATATGGAGTCTTGTCAACAGCTTTAGACGGACTTCGGTTAAGTATTAGAGCGGGTGATTAAGAGCATAACCCCATAATGAATCGGTAATATCGTGTGACTCATCATGGATCGAACCATATCAAGTAGTGTTCGATTTCTCCGTTCGGACACACCATTGGTGAGGTGTTCAGGTGGAGTTAAGCGTAGGGCAATCCCACGGTCCTTTAGGTGTTGATCAAACTCGTGAGAAAGATACTCGCCACCACGATCTGAACGTAGTGTTTTAATCTTTCTACCTAATAGGTTCTGTACCCTATTTTGGTATTCCTTGAATTTCTCAAAGGATTCACTTTTATGTTTCATTAAATAGACATAGCCATATCTACTTAAATCATCCGTGAAAGTGATGAAATACCTATAGCCTTCTCGTGCGGTGATTGACATAGGTCCACATACATCCGTGTGTATGAGTCCTAATAGGTCAGCAGCGCGCATTCCAACACCTTTGAAGGAAATCCGAGTCATCTTACCGATGAGACATGATTCACACGTGCCAAATGATTGAAAATCAAAGGCCGAGATAGCTCCATTTTTAATGAGCTGTTTTACGCGTTTCTCATTAATGTGTCCCATACAGCGATTGCCATAGATACGTTTGATCTTTATCACCAACCTTTAACTTTTTATTCATTACGTGTAATATTTCGGTCGTCAGATCTAAAACATAAATTCCGTTCAAGGAGAGCGCCTTGCCATAAATCATATCGTGTAAAGAGAAAATGCAAGCATTATTTTCTATTACAAATGAAAAACCAAGTTTGTCAAGTGCGTAAACCGAAATAATGTTTTTCGAAAGACTAGGTACATAATAGCAGTCATATAATGACAACTCAAATCCGCTAGGAAGTTGGATCACATATGTCCCCTTTGAGATGGCAGCCACTCTTGCTCCATTCCCAACACGCAGGTCCACCTCACCCTTTACGAGGGGTTCGATGTTTCGGAGCCCCCGCACATGATTACACAGATGAGAACCACAACCAATATCAAGTACCCAAGTTCCGTAACTTGCGTGGTTAATCTCAATCATATGAATAAAAGCAGAAGAGAGAGAAGACATACCAACAGGTTTAACACGACCGGCCTTTAAGTCCTCATGATAAACAGGACATGTACGCCTCCAATGCCCGGTCTTGTGGCAATGATGGCATTCCATGTTTTCATTCTTGCTCTTTGTCGTGCCTGATGAGGTGCTCGACTCACCAGGCCCACTCTTACCCGAACCCGACTTCTTGAACTTCGGTTTACCCATCGCTAGGTTTGCACGAGCTTTGCCCTTACCTTTCCCCTTGTTTGACACAACGAGAACATCTGTTTCAAGCTCCCATGAACTTCATGTCCTTCTCGGTGCCGTACGAGAAGGGAGTGCGATTCATGTGGGGTTTTCTTCAAATTATTCATATAGTAATTCGCTCTAAATTGCGAAAAACCATCGTGGAGTGAATGAAGCATGCGGTCGATAACAATGTTCTCGTTGATGTTACAATCAAAGGTCTCGACTTCTCGACATTCTCAATCATGCTCGAGAATGTGTGGGCTAACTGGTTGGCCCTTCTCGAGTCTCGCATCAAAGAAGCGAGTGGTATGCTCATAGGTCACGATTCTCGGTGCTTTCGAGAATTCCTTGGTGAGCGTGGTGAAAATCTTGTTCGCACCATGGGCTATGAAGCGTTTATGCAAATTGGATTCCATTGCAAAAATGAGTACGTTTTTAATCGCACCCGCTTCCATACATAAATCATTAAACTTGGTGATTTGACTCTATCCGTGGGACCTGGGTTTGCCGGGAGGGGCTCTAATAGATATTTGAGCTTCCGTCGCCGGCGAGCATTCCGTAATGCCGCCTCCCGGTCTCGAAGTTTGATCCATCATTCTTGTCGAGTAGGCGATTCATCCGATTCATGAAGATCCGAAGCCGGACTCACGGTCCAATGTGGCACTTGGCATTGGGTTATCGAGTAGAACCGGACCATTTGTTATTAGCGATTTAAAAATTCGTGATCTACACGTGAAAAAGAAAGAAAAACAAGAACGAAATAAGCAACTCATCGAGGTGATTTAAGTCTATTTTAAAATTCATTTTAACGTGTAGACTCTCGCACTTGCATAATTGATCTCCCTCAAGAATGATACAAGTGATCCCAAGACTCAATTTCTGTAAATTGATAAGCCAACTGTTTAGCTAATTCTTCCGTAAGAACTCTTGGTCGATAGATTTCCGTAAATCCTATCTATAGTCCACCATAGTCACAGGATCGTACGAGTGACCATAGTGTTGAGATAAAATAGGTCAATCGGTTCCAACTTACCCGACGTAGAAGGGGTCATATTATGCCTACCGACGAAGAAGGGACTCATTGGAGTTTGACCTATAAAGACCGTTCTCAATTTTTGTTTATACGAGGAAGATCCCATCAACTAAATTATAATTCATATTAAGTGAACGAATAACTAGCGTCTGCGTGAATGAATTAATTTGGGTGATGGCTTAAAAAACGTGTGACATGAGAATGTCAATGAAAACTAACTCGTGACCTCTATATGTGTCAGTTTTCATGCAATAATTAGGTGGTTTGGTTTTTAGGCGGAATATGATGCATACTATCGTTACGATAAAATAAATAAACGAATGCAATACGTAAGTAAAAATTCCTAGTGTGGCCTATCCTAGTAAAATAAAACATAAAACAACTTTGGAATCCACCGTTGGACCCGAGAAGCTTGTCTTGATGTTCCATCTTGATCCATGTAGCGGGAGTGAGCATCCGGTCTCCATCTTTAGTCTTCTCAAAAATTACAATTTAAAATTTACAAATATAAACCTATTTACATTCTAAATAAAAACTGTAATTAAAAGAAATAAAAATGGAGATACGAGATCTCAAAATACAACCAAGACCGTGTTCCATCATTACGGTAACACGTTCTACTAAGGCCACACTAAGTTACAACCGTTTGCAAAATAAATAAATACGTAATAAAAAGCATTCAAAACAATTAACAAAAACGATAAATAAAATGCATCAACTAAATTAAAATTATTCGTGACATAATTCCGTAATTATGTTAAAATTTTATCCAAACCATCAAAGATAATTAAAATTACATGACAAAACCGCTTTAGTCAAGTTAATTT
Source organism: Silene latifolia (assembly GCF_048544455.1). NCBI lineage: Eukaryota > Viridiplantae > Streptophyta > Magnoliopsida > Caryophyllales > Caryophyllaceae > Silene > Silene latifolia. Next base: position 27,816,633 of record NC_133529.1, read on the forward strand.
TAATCCGAGATAATCCGTTACAATAAATCATTTTAAAGTAACTTAATTTTACGTGGGTGAACCGTTTCACTATCAAGCGAGAGCATAAATCCGTTTTATGCATAAATGGCCGAAAAAAAAAACAAAAAATTTTTTTTTTTTTTTCTTCTGTACTGCTGTACGTGAACAGTACCAGAAAACTTTTTTTTTTTTTTTTTATTAAAGGCTGAAAAGCCGAGAGCCTCAATAGGCCAAAAAAAAATCAATCGGCTAAAACGAGAGCAACAAGAGTTCAAAACAAAACGGTTTGATAAAACACAATTGCAATTTTAATCTAATCCGTATAGAAATCAAATTACAATTGTTACATCTTCAACACATTGCAATAATTATCGGTTAAAATTACAACATGTGAAGAACGATTGAAAACAAGAGATCGAACGATCTAACAAAATTGTGTGGCACGCAAATTAATGCAAAAAAAACAGAAAACAGGCCGAGTTCATGAAGGCCACACGGTTTTCAAAAAAAAATTAGCCACACGAAATTTTATGCAATCATTTTGATCGATCTTTAACATATTGCAATGAATATCGATTACAATACAATATGCAAAGATCGAAAATGAAAACAAAACAAAAGACAAACATCACCGTGTAAACTTGACACGGATCCCAAGGCACAAAACACAAAAAAAACGCAGCAATTAAAAACATTGCCGAGGGCAAAAAAAAATTTGTGCCGAGAAAAAAAAAATTGCAGCCGTGACAATTTTTAACCAAAAAATTATCGATTCAAAAATCGTTTGATGAAAAACACATATAAAAATTTACGTGGCCTCGCTCTGATACCACTTGTAGGGTTATATCCGTATAACACCCTCTAAATATAAGGATTATAACGCAAAATTTACATGTGATTATGGTCATAAAACGAAAAACATAATGAAACGATAAAGATTAGAAATAACCTTCGGTCCTAGTGCAAAATGGCAATGAGAGATCAAAGTAGATCTCCTCCTAAATGTTGCACCCAAGATGGTCCGAGAAATGCCCTTGTGCTAGAAGGAATCCTCTAATTGCCTTGCAATATTGAGAGGATTGTTTTGTGAGTTTTGGTTAGATGAGAGATCTAGAATTTTGAGAGAGACAATTCCCAAAACCCTAATTATTTTTGCAAAATGAAAATGATTAGGTTAAGCAAGAGAGGAGACTCTCTTTTGTTCTCCTAATCTCGGTATGGCCGAGTGGATCAAGGAGGAAATGGGCTTCCATTTTCTCCTTATGTTTAACTCGTGGTCCGAGGCTAAAATGTATACGACGCGGTGTTTATTATAAACTGTCATCGGTTATCGGAAATTAAGGCATCAACTAATAATACGGGTTAGTTGAATTATTAATACATGTCCGACAAAACAGTATTGTATAATTATATTCAATATACATTTAATTAAATATAAAACGCTTATATTCAATTTTACGAATTAACCGCTTAATTCGTCTTAGCCATTATTATTTAATCCGTATTAAATAAAATATCTCAACATCACATTTTGACTAAATATTAGTCAAATAACTCAGACTAACTGGTTAGTCAAATTTGGCATCTACATGACTGTATTTTCATACCGTCACATCTCTCAAACGTATCCTATAGGTGTGACTTTTAGGGACCAGTTGATCACCGCCATCTGTATGACAATAACGTCAAACTTATCTAGCAAGCCAACCGTTATTGATAAACGTGGACCAACTCATAATAATACAAAAGTATACCCTTTGATCCTTTTAGAGATTTATAAGTCCTTGCACTAACTGTTAAGGACACCAGCCCCAACAAGCTCCCACTTGTCCGTACAAGTGTATGTGCAATGACGTTATCCGCACTAACTGGAGGACACAAGCTCCAACACAAACAAGACGTTCCTTAAACAACTTCTGCTCTTTCTACTCCTTCCTATCCATGATCGAACCAAAGAACATCAATGAAGCTCTTGCTGAATCAGATTGGATTGTCGCTATGCAAGAAGAGCTACAACAGTTCGAAAGAAACAAGGTTTGGCATTTAGTTCCTAGACCAAAAGATCGAACAGTTATTGGAACTCGGTGGGTCTTCAGGAACAAATTGGACGATGCCGGAGTCATTGTCAGAAACAAAGCTAGATTGGTGGTTCAAGGGTATAATCAACAAGAAGGAATAGATTATGACGAGACCTTCGCACCTGTTGCTCGTCTTGAAGCTATTAGACTTCTGATTGCATTCGCCGCACACAAAGGAATGAAGCTCTTCCAAATGGATGTCAAGACGGCATTCTTGAACGGTTATCTACAAGAAGAAGTCTTCGTTGAACAACCCCCTGGTTTTAAGAATAACAAATTTGAGGATCACGTGTTCAAATTGGATAAAGCCCTATACGGATTAAAGCAAGCACCTAGGGCTTGGTACGACAGATTATCCAAGTTTCTACTTGACAAAGGATTCAGTAGAGGATCCGTCGACAAAACCCTATTTCTAAAAACTGAGGATTCTGACCTTTTGGTTGTTCAAATATACGTCGATGATATCATCTTTGGATCGACCAACCGAAGTCTATGCAAATACTTTTCTGAGTTGATGACTTCCGAGTTCGAGATGAGTATGATGGGAGAATTGAAATTCTTCTTAGGTCTGCAAATACAACAAACAGATGAAGGCATTAAGATCCATCAACAAAAATACATTAAGGAGTTGATTCGGAAATTTGGAATGGAAAATTCACATGCTATGCCTACTCCAATGGTCGAGAACAAGAAATTGACATTGGATGAAAACGGTAAATCAGTTGATGAGACTACTTACCGTGGGATGATTGGGTCACTGTTATATTTGACCGCAAGTAGACCCGACATTATGTTTAGCGTATGCGTTTGTGCGAGATATCAATCGTCTCCCAAAGAATCGCATATGACGGCCGTAAAACGAATTTTGCGTTATTTAATTGGAACGGCCAACTTATACCTATGGTATCCAATGGAGTGCAATTTTGATCTAATCGGTTATTCCGATGCCGACTACGCGGGATGTTCTCTAGATAGGAAAAGCACGTCGGGTGTCGCCACATTTGTCGGACCGTGTATCATCACGTGGGGTTCGAAGAAACAAAATTCGGTTGCTCTCTCAATCAGCCAAGCCCGAATACATCGCTGCAGGACTGGTATGTACTCAACTTTTATGGCTTAAGCAACAATTACGTGATTATGGTGTTGACGTAGGATGTATTCCTATTTTATGTGACAATACTAGTGCGATAATAATTTCTAAAAATCCAGCACAACATTCACGTACCAAACATATTGAAATTAGACACCATTTCATTAGAGACCATGTTGAGAAGGGGAATATAAAACTTGAATTTTGTAGTACTGAAAAACAATGGGCAGACATTTTGACAAAATCATTAGCTAGAGGACGTTTTGAGACTTTACGGTTGGAAATTGGTTTAGTCGGTGGCACCTAAACTATCATAGTTATTTCCTTCCCGTATGACTGACTAGATTTGACGAGATTGTATAACTGTGTTCGTATTTTCCGTTGCAAGTATATTCATGTATAGTATTTTATTATCTTATGAGAATATTCCATTTGCTAGTCTGTTATATTTTGTGTTGTATACAAACCATAACTCTTATTCATCACATATACATTCTAAGGTTTAGAGATTCATAAACCAATGACATTCATGATTGGTTTCATTTAGGATGTGAGTAGTACTCCTTACATGGCATGTAACATAAAATTGCATAAGCATGAAATTTGTCTCTTATTACCTGTATACACTCGGGTTTGTGGTGGTTACACATGTGGAGAGGCGACCCTTCCTTTACGTTTTACCTATTAACCTCACATTAGCCAAATTTGTCCTGTTTTGACCTATTTATTCAACTACATTCCATATGGCCTACCCTTGTCAAGCTAGTCTTGTTGGTATATTTGGAAGTTTTGTTGTGGTCAATTTGGTTGGTGTTGTGATGAATATTGGAAGGAAGGAAGAAAAAGATGAACTAAAAAAAAAAAGGAAATGTGAAAAAAAAATATACGAAAAAAAAGAGGAAAATGATACTGTAAAAAATGGAAAGGCAAAAATCTCTTATTACTCCTATTCTTATTCATTTCCATATTACTTGAGGAGAAGTACTTGTTGATGTGAGTGAGTGTTTGCCATACATGGCATGGTGCATCATCTTTCATGTTGGGTTGGAAAGTGGAATATGGTTACTTTTGGTTGTAATCCGTGCTAGCTTGGCTTTTACCTCCACATATCCAAATTATTTTGCCCCTTTTTACCCAATTACCTCACCTCACATTCATATGTAAGTCCTCGGCATGTGTTTTGGAACTCGTTTGGTTGGAGTGTATATGTACGGTTACTAGAGATATCTATCATGTTAGATTGCATGCATGCTTTTGTAGGTCGTAGTTAGGTGAGTGACTAATTTTCTTCTCTCCTACAAAATCTCTATTCATCTCGGTTTGTATTGCACACTCTATATTTAGAGCTTGCTTATGTTGAAATCGTTCTTATACTATAATATGTGCTTTGATTAATATTTCTTGCCTCGGTTGATATCATTCTAGACGTTTTATGTCTGTTCTCGTCTTTTCGATGATGTCAAGAGGGGGAAGAAATGGCCATGATTTAGTATTTGCCTAAACTTGCTCCTTGTCAGAACCTTTAATCTCTTAAGGTCCTTAGATGCTATACTTTGTATATAATTGTTTGATCTTGCGTTGATCTTTATCTATAAAGATAACGGTATTATATTGAGGGGGAACTACATACTTAGTCACAATTTTAGGAGACTTGCCATCATCAAAAAGGGGGAATTTGTTGAACCATATAGACATATATGTTTATGTTTTGATGATGTCAAGAGTACTTTATATTCTATATACTCGTTGCGCGTAATTACTTGTTTAGTCTTTTAGATTGGACTTACTAATCGCAAGCATTAAGGAATTGTGATGGAAGTATGATGCGTTTATATTATGATCAAGCCCTCAATCACGGATCAAGGTATTGCAAGATAATGGAAGAATTATTCAAGCATTCATAAGAAGATGAAGCTCAATTAAAGATTGATCAAGTTTGGATAATGAAGTAGCCTACACTCGAAGATCTCCTAACGAACATTAGAATAGCGTAGGTGATTATCTCGTAATGGTAACGTAAGAATGCGCTTCTTAAATTGGTAAAGTTATAGCTTCACAGCCATAACATTACTTGTTAAAGAGCTCAATGTTATAGCTCTTCTACTATAACATTGAGATGTGACGTTTATAAAACACACGACAAAATAGTTTTTAAATTGTTTTTGGAAAACCGTTTTAAATGTTTTAGTAAAAGTATTTATTTTACAAGGGAGCTTATTTTAATATTGAGTATAGTTTTACTATTAGCCTATAATTAGTAATTGTGATTGAATCAACTTATGAGTTGAGGCATCTTGCTAATTAGGGTTTCTAGTTTCTACATACTCTAAAATACCCTAAACCTAATTTATCTTACCAAGGGTGTTTCGTGAAAGAGGATTGGGCTTATGAGTCGTTTATTCCTCATACACGATTACTCTTTGTATAAGTTAGGGTTTTGTGTAAATCTTTATAATATTTGATTAGAGATTTAATATCTCTTTTATATTATTTTGATTTATTCTTTCCTAACTTATAAGATATTATTTTTGTAAAGATAGAAAGAAAAGATTGAGTAAATCTTTATAATAATATTTGGTTAGAGATTTGTTATCTCTTTATTATTTTATTTATTCCTTTCTATCTTATAAAAATATTAGGGATGAATAGTGCTGTGTGAATAGTACCCGTGAACAGTGCCGCGTGAATAGTAAACGTGAATAGTAGTTTCCTTCTTGCACAATAAGTCTTTGCTTGGATAAGGGTTAAGGTATTAGGATAATATTTGTTAGAGATTTCTTTATCTCCTTATATTATCTTTCCTAATCTCCAAGATATTGATGAGTTGTTAAGATAGGAAAATATTATTTAAGGCAAGTCTTGGAAAAGAATTAAGGAAAGATTTAACCTAATTCTTTTCTTGTTTTACAAGGCTTTCACACGGCACCTAGGATTTTTAGTAAACCGAAACCCCTGCTCCTCTTTTACTATAAATACTCCATACTTTACATCATTAAAGTTAAGACCTTTGAGCATAACTTTCATATATTTTCACAAAACAAAAACCGTGTTTTAAAGCAAGAAAACCGTTTTGTTTATTTTCGAAAAAGGTCGTGTGATTTATAAACTTGTGCATTCGTTCTTTCATTATCGTTATAAGATAATAGTGCTATAATTGATTTCTTACTTGTTCATTAACGTGAACTATTAGAAGAATCATTAGTGCTTTCTTATTAGCGTAAGTTAGTCACTCGAGTATTTAACGGTACTCATTGAGTTACAACTAGAGTTAGTTGTACGAGTTGGGTTAGTAAATTTGTAATCCGTAGAAAGGTACTAAATTTATTAATCGAGAATAGTGGACGTAGGTTTCGACTTGTGAAACTGAACCACTTCAAAAATCCGCGTGTCTCTTCTTGTTTCGTTCTTTCGCTTACTTTGCTTTCAATCGTTAGTTGATTAGTTAAAGTTTAATCAATAAACTTTAAATAATCAATTGCATACATACAATCGAAAAAGGTTTAAAAAGTTTTAAATCCTCAATTCACCCCCCCCCCCTCTTGAGTATTTTGGATCAATAGACTCTTCAGGTTTGGACTTCGATCAAGTTACTTTGAGTTACTTGATCCTTTTGGGGATTTTATCATTTTGTCTAGATTATTTTTCCACTAAATCGAATCATATGAGATATGAAATGGTAAGGGTACCATGCTTGTAAGTTTTCACAAGAAACAAATGCTCATTTTTCCCTTTTCAATTATCACGAGTACACCGGGTTTGTGGCTCGTGGAGCTGTCTTTCTAAAATACAAGTTTATTTCTAGAAGACAGAGTGGGAGAAAATTATTCAAGAGCCACAAAGAATGTTATGTCGCAAGAAACTGGTCTTTCTTGGCTACATGAGACGTTTTGTGTAAAATATTGTTTCTTTAAAACCTAGGAGGTTAAATTCGTCACTTGTTAAAAATGATGAATTCATGCTACTTTTAAGAAAGTAAAGAGCTTATAACTTACAAAAGAAATTGTTTGATTCAAGTTGATTACTTCTAGAAAGTAATGAACATATGACTTACATAAGAGTGTTTAAGTCACAACTCAATACAAGGCTTAGAGTCATGAAAATCCGAATCAAAAGGGCTTGATTAGTGACAAAGGGTTTTGCACTAATAAAGAGATATTTCAAAGCAAGATTGGTTGCAAAGGGTTTTGCACTAATTGAAATGATTAAGTCTATTTGGATCTTCTTAGGGATTGTGTTTCATTATGAGGATATGCACACAGCAAGTGAATCTAAAACCCACTTCTTCAATAGAAGGAATGTATTCAATACATGTCATGAGTTTTATAGATTCTTGCAATCCTAAGATAATGTGAAACTTAAGAGAGGATCTTAAGTAGGACATCAATGAGTTGGAATCAACATTTTGATCATGTGATAAAACATTTCTCGATAAGTCGAGAAGTTGTGTTTATACATGGAGTTTAGTGGGAGTTACGGAATTTTCAATTAGTCCGATATGTGGATGACATATTGATCATTAGGAATGATTTAAGACTTTTGGAGTATTATAATACATCTTGAATATCCGGATTTATGAAGATAAATCCACATGATATTAGCGTCAGTAAGAAGTCTTATGTTGATAAGATTCATGACTAGTTCAATTAAATTGAACATATTTGATTGATTTCATTGCGCTTCCGCTGCCAAATCAATTAAAAAGAAATGATGTATAACACTTCATATGCTTTGAGTATGATGAATTGTTTTCAAAATCGAATTTAAGTAATCTTTACCAAGTAAGTCATAAAGATTACCCTTAAGTGCTTGCAGAAGCATTAAGGCTATGATGCAAAGTGTTTATGATGCAATTTTGTGTAAGGGTGTTACACAAGTGACAATTGACAATTGAGATTGCGCATGGTTTCCGACAAAAACCATAATCAAAACACATTAGGATGGTTAAGATACCATTGTGGCTATGTTAATTAAGAAGTAGATTTTCTAGAATCGTTCTAGGCAATAAAGAACAATGAGAGATATTTATAACGGAAATTGAGTACACTTGCAATCATGAGATGTGCAAGAGGATGAGTCACACTTTGTGAAAACAGTGGGAGCTATTCTTAGGCTAGAGGACCTATGTCTTGATTGGATCTCGACACGTACTCAGAAAGTTTTGTAATGCAAATGTATACATTACAAAGGAAAACGAGTATGTAGTAGGGTTGAGTAAGGTACAAGAAATTGATAAAACCTACTAACCAAAGCCTTCTCAAAGGCTAAACATGATGAGTCATGTCATTTCAATTGAATTGAAATGAACAACTATATACAAGGTTAAATTAGATTATAGAATATGAAATAGTAATCAGGCATTGACTATTCATATGTGATAATCGCATTTGTCGTTCGAGTTTTACTTTAAAACTCTTCTATTATACTTTGTTACATCCAAATGGGTTGTAGAGACAACGTTGAACCCCGTTAAAGTGAACACGGATTAGCATTGTATTCGCCCATAGTCACTTGTATGAGGTGACGTCTCGAAGTGACTAGAGTGTGATGCGATTGATGGCAAGTTCAAGTGCCATACAGTCATGTGAGATGACTAGTCGATCACATAGGCAGACTGTTAGGAACACTTTGTCGGGCCTTATGACCGCTTATAGAGTTCTGGCAAATTTATATAGCCTGGTCGTGGCGAGAGCTGCTATAGTATTCTAATGAGTCGATTCTTTTGACTAAAGACTGTTCGCCTAAGATGGCACAGTTTCAGATTAACTTTGATTTGTGTTACTACGACCTTCGTAAATGGGGTCAAATGGGCATATTTTGGGTTATGATGGCTGTGGCTAGTCGAAGGGAATAAGTGCGATAGGAATTGTCCACCCCCTTGTCAGGGTTAAAACAATATCTCAGGGCCACTCGAGGAGTAATGAACTGGAAATGCGTGGCCACGCTCGGAAGGTATCTATGATAGATAAATCCGGTCAATCAGTTATTCTCCAGATCGAGGAAACCACTCTCGATATGATCACTTGCAAGTACGACCTGAAAGACACCTTGCATTGAGTGGGAGATAGTAATAGGACAAGAGAATTGGTGACGCACACTTGTCGAGGACAAGTGAGAGATTGTTGGGAAATGTGTCCTCAACAATAGTGTGATCACATGATTTAAATATCATTATTAAATCTCATTTTAAGAATACATGTGGGATGTAATATTTTATCAAGCTCAACTGGTCCACACATATCGGTAATGATTGGCTGACTAGAGTTTGACATTACTGTCGTGCGACGGTGGTGATCAGTTGATCCCCTTAGGTCATACCTATAGGGAAATACTCTTAATTGATTATTTAATTAATCGTATACCGATACGAGTTAATTAAATTGCTTAAAATTGACGGATGATTTTGTGAGTATAATTTACGTATCTTATTGTGAATATGATTAAATGAGACACGGTCTAAGTAATCGAATTGTTTTATTACTTAGATGAAATCATTGTTTTCGAAACAATTGAACGGAATGAATAAATCATTATAAATACGAGAATGTTGTAATTTATAATTTGGAAACATTTTGGCACGAGTAATTACGAATTACTAGTCGATTTTGTAAATGACATATTTTATGAGTATGTTGATTTTTAGTATGTTAAAAATACCTTACATTGTGACATGTCATGTAACATGTTACATGTGACAAAATTGACAAATGACAAAATAAAATGGACCATCCATTTTATTATGAAAATGCCGAAATTAAGGGGAGTATATGATATACATTGTGTTTTTATCTTGAGTGGAAAACACAATAATTATACGTAAAGGAGTATAGCCATGCACACCTATGCTTTTGAGAAGAGCAAAAATAAAAGGTATTGGGCTACCTACCCAAGGCCCCCTCTCTCTTCTCTTTTTCGGTCCTATCAAAAGAAAGAGAGCAATTTTTCCTCTCTTATTATTCATTCATTTTGTGATACACAATACAATTTTCTAGTGTAAGAAAATGGATAATCTCTACAATATATGATTTTTCTAGAGAAATAAACTCACAAAAATTACTCCCTCTTGACCGAGATATTCAAGAGAAAAACACAATTTATTTTGTGTCAATTTTATTGTAAAACTAATATTATTACTAGATCTAAATAATATTAGTTATTATGAGTATTCCTTGGGTATATGCTTTTGGGAGGGATTCTATACTTGAATCCTTGTTCTTCCATTTGGAGAGCTCAAGAACAAGTGAGTAGGAGAACTCACTTGTGCCCATATATCCGAAAATCACAATGTAAGATGATGGTTCCTTCTTTATGTTGTTTATTAGTTTGCATGCATAAGATCACCTTTTAATTTTATGAAAAATTAGATTAAAACATATATGAATATGTTAGTATATAGATCTACTTTTCCTTCACACCCGTGTTCATTGGCATCCACGAGAGTCATTCTAGACATAGAATGCTAAGGGTAACGATTGCTTAGTGTTCATGTCTCTACTTTGTGTCTTGACATGACACGAGGTATTCGAACGGTTCCAATTTCCCATAAAAATTGGTGGCGACTCCATACAAATGCAAACGCTTGTTTCCCAAGCGCCCCCGTGGCCCCCGCTGTCCACAATGATTAATGTTATTATCAACTCCTATGTTTAACTTGAGCATTTACATTTTTGTATGTGTGACCCGACTCCCCTACTCTTTTAGCATTATTAATTTACATCTTTTTAATAAAAGTTTTAACAAACAAACCCAACAAACAATCGAAACCGACCTAGATAGAATTCTACTCATAGCAATTCACTACGCAATTCCCGTCTCCTTGTTTTCGACCCCTACTTAACTACATTCATTTGTTAGCCAAGTCTAGGGTATTTTGTTAGGTGTGCGATAGCCTATCACAGACCAAATCGTTTAACAAAAAAGTAAGCAAAAAATTAAAATATTATATACAAAAATGTTTTTTCGTTTAATTTTTTAGTGTGTCAAAATTAAAAATTTCTTAAATTGATTAATGGTAAAGTTTTCCTAATTAACGTTATTGTTAAGTATAATATATAATTAAAATTAAAATATTAAAATATTATTGTTAAATTGAATGCTACTTTAGTTACTCTCATTCCCAAGGTTCCTAATCCCACTAGTGTACTTGGGTTTAGACCAATTTCCTGCTGCAATGTTATCTATAAATGCATTGCTAAGCTTTTGTGTGCTAGGCTAGGTGAGGTGTTACCTGATATTATCAGTCCCAATCAGGGTGGTTTTGTTAAAGGAAGGAATATAGTTGAAAATGTGCTTATTTGTCAAGACCTAGTGAGGATGTATAAGAGGAAGTTAGCTTCACCTAGATGCCTCATCAAAATAGACCTAAGGAAAGCCTATGACACTATTGAATGGTCTTTCCTGTAGAGTATGATGGTGGCTCTTAATTTTCCTAAAGCTTTCATTGACAGAATTATGACTTGTGTTTCTACTACTGCTTACTCCCTTTCCTTAAATGGAAATAGCTTTGGATTTTTCAAAGGTAAAAGAGGGCTCAGACAAGGGATCCACTCCTCACCTCTTTTATTTACTATATGCATGGAGTATTTGTCTAGGATTCTCAATGTCATTAGTTCTCAGGAAGACTTCAGATTTCACCCTCTGTGTGGCTCTCTCAAGTTAAATCATTTGCTATTTGCGGATGATCTGCTTCTCTTCTCAAAAGGTACTACTGCTTCCATCATGTGGATGCTGAAGGCGTTTTCCACTTTCTCTAAAGCTAATGGTTTATGTTTCAATAGGGAGAAGTCAGATATATATATTTCAATGGAGTTCCTAGTCAGGTGATTGCTGACATTCTCCAAGTGGCTGGGTTCAGGCAAGGGGTCCTGCCATTTAGATACCTGAGTGTTCCTATAACTGCACATAAGTTTAGCAAAAATGAAGGTATGCAACTTACTGATAGAATTACTGCTAGAATAAGATCTTGGGATTCTAGACGATTTATCATATCTTTGTGCTAGCTCATCAATCAGTCGTACTCACTACTTTACATTCTTATTGGTCAAGTATGTTTCTCATTCCTAATGGTATAATGAACAAGATTGAAGCAATATGTAGAAATTTCTTGTGGAGTGGTAAGGATTCTTATCAAAGAGCACCAAATGTGAGTTGGGATAGGTGCTGTAGTCCCAAGGATGAAGGTGGTTTGGGTATAAGAGACTTGAAAACTTGGAATAGAGCTTTGTTGGGGAAGTACACTTGGTGGCTTGCTAATAAAAAGGACCATCTTTGGGTTCGGTGGATTAATCATGTTTATATGAAAGATACTCATTGGTCTAACTATGATCCCCCCCGATTGTAGTTGGACTTTGAAGAAGATAGCTCACTCTATGGTTCTTTTTAAGCAAGCCTATACTAATGATTTATGGTTAGCATCTGATAAGGAATACACTGTAACTGAAGGGTATGAGTGGTTGAGACAACCTAAGCCTAAAGTTCTGTGGAGACATGTATGTTGGAGTTCTATGAATGTGCTTAAATGGTCCTTTATTTTTTGGGTTGTCCAGTTGAAGAGATTGCTCACTAAAGATCGAATGATTCAGATGGATTTTGGACATGATCCTTGCTGCTATTTGTGCTCTGCTGCTGATGAGAGCCATGACCATCTGTTTTACCATTGTCCATTTAGTGCCCACTGTATCAGCTGTTTGCAAAGAAAGTTAGGTGTGCATTTTTCTGCAGATAGTTTGGCTCGTTGGGATTCAAATGGGAGAGCAAGAAGTAAACTTCAGAGAAAGATCATTAGTACCTGCCATGTTGGAGTCACCTATTGCATCTGGAATTCAAGAAACAAAGCCTGGTTAGATGCTTATGTTATGAGACCTGAAGTCAGTGTTAGGAATGTCATTAAAGATGTATTAGCACGTTTTTGGGCTAAAAATTCCTCTGTTCTGTCTACTAGGGATGTTAGATGGATTCATAGTCTTAGCTAGATGATTATACTGTATATGCTCTAGAACACTCACTCGAACTTTGATGTAATTATTTTTTTGATATCAATATACTTACCTTTTACCAAAAAAAAAAATATATATATAATGAAAATTTAATTAAACTACTAGAAAATTTTTTACTGAAACTAAAAAAAAAGTATATGTAGAACGATAATCGGTTAACCGGTAACCGAACCGCTAATAACCGTTTAGAGTGATTAATCAAACCGTTTATAACTGTTAGAAATGGTGCGATTTAGGTTCAAAGTTTTGCTGAACCGAACCGTGTGCAAAGCAAGTTAAATTAGTGGTTCAGTGAACCAGACCGTTTTTGAACACCCTTAATAGAAACCAGATAAACGGTTTCATTTCCAATAGAGGGGCCTTCATTTCTTGTTCAAAACTATTATGACAGATGATAGAGCACACTTATTTTGACCTTACACAAATTCTCATTGAAGACATGACATATCCGTCACAAGCTTCTGACGGATACCACTTTACCTCATAATGTACCCACTTTTTATCTCTCTGCAACACTATTCATGTGGTCCCCTTTCTCCACTAACCCATTTTATTACCATTTTATCTCACAAAATATCCGCCACAAATGGTAACCCATCACAAGGGAGACCAATTGTTGACCTTATTATAAAGCCTATTAACTCACAAAAACTACAATAGGTCTTGATATAGCGGGCGTAATGACAGACGGGTAAAAGCACTCTAATAAAATGGATAGGGGGACAAGGTGGACACCATAAAGGCTTCCCATTTTATGGTAAATGGGTATTTTGTGAGGTGAAATGGTATATAGATGGATAGTGTCCGTCTATAATGAGAATTTGTGCAAAAACTATTACTTCCTCCATTCAACTCCACTCTACCACTTTCTTTTTTCACGTTTGCCAACGCATGTTTTACGCGTTAAATATCGTTAGCTACGTATTTGCAAAAAATATAAAAGTTAGATATATTTAATATCTTTAAGTAAAGATTTAATCAAACAAGATCTCACATGAATATATTTCCACTTACGTATCGAGAGAAAATCGAAATTGAACACACAATTATGAATAGTGTACAAAAGTGAAATAGGTAGAGTGGAGTTGAATGGAGGAAGTACATGGCTACAACTACTATTGATACTGCTAAAACGTTTTTCTATTGTTGTCTTGGCTACATTATTATGATTTCTTCCTCTTCGTCTTTTGTTTAATGGTTTTTCGGTTTTGATCAACTTACAGTAGAACTGTTCGTTGGTGGGACTTTGTTTTTTTCGAGTGTGCAATGACTATTGTCATAATGCAGGAATCTCTTACAAGGGGCACTCAACAAAAATTTTCACACTAAAACTTGGAAGAGACGGTCTTTTACTAAGTTATTGAGAGACCAATCTTTTATACCCTTTTATTTGTATTTCGTACCCTTTTATGGTTGATCGTGACATAGTATTTTCGTACCTATTTACATAATAAATGTACCCATTTTATCATTAATCATGATTTGTGCCTATTTTATTATCTTTAGTACCATTTTTGCTTAAAATTGTACAATGGTCTCTCAATAAAGCTTATTAAGAGACCGTCTCTCAGGAGACCTATTCAAATTTTCAATACATTTACAAAAATTTTTTAAAAAATATATTTTCAGTTTTTTTTTTCGCTTAAACTAATGTTGTACGGAGTATAATGTAAAAATATAAAAAGAATTGATCCGGGCTAAATTTTCTAATACGATTGATAATATTTTATTTTAATTTTAAATGTAAAATAAACGTATTTTATAATTAATGAAAAATAAGATCTCTCATTAAAAGATATAGTAAATTCTAGTGCTAATATATGCAATAAACATGGGTGATTCAATGAATAAGAAGTTTGTATATTAACTTTGAGAAGGCTCAAATTCTATATCAAACAAAGAAATGAGCCAAAAAATTATTTGACAAAAAGTGAGGCGACCAGGAATCGATCCTGGGACCTCGTGTCAAAAGCAAAAACCCTTACCAACTGAGCCAAATAGACTTAATGCATATATAAGATTCTAATAAAACTTTATTTCTAAACGTTCATGGTGGGTACGTGTCCATCCGAGCCCCCTAGATCCGCCCATGCATTTGATACTACTGTCAAAGATGACTATATGGCAAAATATGACGTAAGCAGAAAACCTGTTACAAACTTTGTAACATCTAACATTTTAGCAAAGTGGTTTCGTGATAATGAGAGATGTTTAATTATAAGACAATGTTTGTTTATCCTGACCATGGCCACGGAGGGCTGAGTTCTCAAAAAGGGTGGAGCAATAATCTCTCAAAGTAGTAAATGACAATGCCATAGTAGCTTCTCCAGCATAGTCTTGCTTCCTTTGAAATGTAGCATAGTTAAGTTTGTTTGTAACATCTCTGACTATTTACATCTACCAAATTCAACATGGTTCTGAGTCTTCTGACTTGTCCATTTACTAAGGTGTATAGATGGAATTTTCTGCTTAATGCTAATAACCCAAAGGCCTGACACCATGCTGGCCTCCAAATTCGCAACCATAAAAAAATGTAAATGCACAGACCATTCCACATAGTTGCAATGCTACTGCCACAGAAGTAACATATGCACAATCGCTGCCCTGTGAACTGTTATATTGTTTCGTTATCCGTAAGTATGTCCCAACACTTGCAAGATAAGTTTTTGCTTAAATGGGGTTGAAACCCAAACTATTTAACAAAATAGGGCGGATTTCAAACTATTTATCAAAAATGGGTCCACGTCATCATTTCTTAAAATTTTTTTTTTTTCTGAAAATTAGAACTAGTCGCTGTCCCGGACAGCGACATGTTGCTCATATTCAGGTTCTTGACAAGCTACATTCACCGTCTCTGTTCTCCTTACTCCGACCACCAAATGATGAGATACGACTACCATTATCTTCTTCTCACTCCCCTTATTGTATTCACATCGTTGGTTGAGTTATTAGATCCATGGTTTGTGCAAAAAACGACCCGCAATATCGCCGTTCACTAACAATTTCACTTTCGCAACAATCCACAAATATGAGAACTATGCAGAAAATTGGCCTCCTATAGAAAATGTTCAACCATAGATCATTTCAGCCAAATTATCTAAGTATTGCTTGTATCATTTACTTCATTGCTCAACTTTCGACGAAAGTTTCCGAAGAAATGAATCCCTCTCATCAATCCCGCATCATAGACATTGATGGTACTACTCCTACCAATGGAGACGTTCGAAACACATTATTGTTACCCGCATATTCATTCTCCATTGAGCCACAAACTCTAACTGACATGATAATGGAGAAAAGCTTGAATCATTGACTTGTCATGGTGGTGGTAACTTCAGTTCAGCCAAAGCAGACAAATGTCATTGCTGGGAAATTGCTCACCAAACTAATCAGCTCCGATCAATGTCAATGCTCAAAATATCTAGATTGATTTTCTTCATTATATGGTAAATCAATAGTGAGCATAAAACATTCAGCCATTTCGGTTTTGGTTTCGCAGCTATCCTTTTACATGAGTTATTAATTTAATACGTATATTGGTTTCGCAGCGGATTTGTTATTGAACGGTGATATTGCGGGTCATTGTTTGCGCAAAGGTAATAACTTAAAAAACGATGTGAATACAATAAGGGAAGTGAGAAGAAGAGAATGGTAGTCGTATTTCATTATTTGGTAGTCGGAGTAAGGAGAACGGAGACGATGAAAGTAGCTTGTCAAGAACCCGAATATGAGAGAAACATGTCATTTGTCGCGAACAATGACTAGTTAATTTTCAGAAAAAAAAATTAAAATTAGGAAATGATGACGTGGACCCATTTTTGGTAAATAGTTTAAAACCCATCCTATTTTGTTAAATAGTTTGGATTTCAACCCCATTTAAGCAAAAACTTCTGGAGTGTTAAATGCTTCTCAAAGAGCTTCAGCTATTGTTGTTCTACCTACATGCAGACAACCTAAAATAAAATTATAGGACGAATCTCGGTAGCGATAATGCTGCCAACCAAAGAATATATGCAGGCTAAACGTGTTTGGGTTAACCTAAACAACAAACATTTGTCACCTTTTATATAAGCCTAACTCCTGCTCGTTTTAACATCTCAAAAGAGATGGCATTTTTTGTAATACCTCATATTTTTAAGTGTATTTTTAAGTCAAAGTCAACTTGGTCAAACTATAAGATATTTTCAGAATAAATGTGAAATATGTGAAATACGTAATTATACTAATTATACTAGATTTTGTGCCCGTACGTTGTACGGGTTATAATATTGATTCGTCTCTAATTGTATCTTCACAATTGAGAAGTTATGTTTACTTTCTTAACATTAGTTTTCTCGTGAGAATTTGAGTATATACAAATACATTGACATTTTTTTTATAGAATATGAGTATATACAAATTAATTAACATTTTTTTTATGATTTGTGTATACAAAAGTTATAATTGCCATGCACGAGTAACTAAATAATGTTCTGTTTGTAAGTGAGCTTGTACAAATGTAGTTTTTTTTGCATCTGGAAAATGTAAGTTTTTCTTCGTACAATAAATAATTAATGAGTTAAATAAAGGTCTTGACTAATTCAATATTAATACTTATATATTATACGGAGTATGTTATATCTTATATTTGAAGAATAATTAGAAATTATTATTATTTTAAATATTTTAAATTACAAAAATAATTGAAAAATCAAGTTTATATATTTTATTAAATTAATATAATTTTTATAAATTCTTCACTATAAGTATGGTAAGTAATATTAATTATAATATTATTATTATTGAATATGATTGTTTTTGACAAATAAAATATACCATACTAATCTATATTTTGACATGTATTCTAATTCTACCTCGACCCGTGACCCGTATAAGCCCACCCATATTTAGTCTGACCCGTATTCGAGTTTAACATGTATGAACCGCCGCACCAGTCGACCCATCCAGCCTGTTTGAATGGTCTAGCAAACCTTGCATCAAAGTCATGTGGTAATTATCTAAATTTTGTAGTCTGACCGGCCGTATTCGAGTTTAACATGTATGAATCGCCTCAGCAGCCGACTCATCCAACTCGTTTGAGTGGTCTACAATTGTTTTAAAATTCTTATCATTTTAGCTTTTTACTTTTAAAGTTTATATATATACTAATATAACTCTATCATCTTGATCGGATAAAATTTCCATAAGTTTGGTGATAGTTCTACAAATAAATTTACAAAGTATTAATTTCTGATACTCATTTTAGAGTCTTTGAGGTGTATAATGTGGTCTCACAATAAATATGGGGTATTTATTTTCACAGTGTTATACACACCAAACTCAATTTTTTTGTAATTTACTATATCTCTTATTTTATTAGCTAAAAAATAATTATCTTCAGCTGAGTTTATTATTAAAAATAAAAATCGTGTTTTAAAAAAGTTGGAGTTTCTAGAATTGCCTGAAAAAAACCTATTATATATATATATATATATATATATATATATATATATATATATATATATATATATATATATATATATATATATTGATTAGCTATGGTCGTAAAAGAAAAAAAAGGAGTATATGGGCCGACGGTTTGGGTAGTGTGGAATAAGGGAGATGGACTTGGTGTGGGTGTTATCTAACTTACCTTGTTTATTTAATTATTATTCTAATAATTTATAACCTTCCCTTGTTATTATATATACCAAGCCTCATATTCCACCCATCACTTTATTCACATCATAAACTCAACCCTAAAACGAGAGAGAGAGAGAGAGAGAGAGAGAGAGAGAGAGAGAGAGAGAGAGAGAGAGAGAGAGAGAGAGAGAGAGAGAGAGAGAGAGAGAGAGAGAGAGCCTTGTAGGAGAACTTTAAGACGGTTTCATCTTCCCTTAGATCTAATTGGGTGATTTTCCTACATAATGTTATAAGATAAAATAATTCCCTATATACGGTGGTTTTGAAAACAATTCCTACCATAATGTTTATGTAGGCTTGGACAATTCAAAGCAAAAGGTATGTAAATAAAAATAAAATTGTATTCCCTTATATAATGTAATGTACAAAAATTATTCCCTATGTAAGGTTCCTTTAATTCCTTATTTATTTTTAAATTAAAATAAGTATAATATATTATTAGCATTCACATATAATATTACTCCATATTTAATAAATTTATATTATATTTTTGATAGAAAAAATGTTTCTTTTAGATTTGTATGAATGTATATTATTTAATACACTTTTTCATAATGTAACTAATTTTTGTAACATAAATAGTAAGATCAGACTTATGTGAATTTAACAAGATATTTCATATCATTGAAGTTTGGACAAATAATGAATATAAATAAACATCATGTCCCATACTGTGGACATAAATTAAGTACATATAAGCTTGATTGTATTGACCTTAATTATTAAGATACATGCAAATTGCATTATTTTTATCTTATTTTTAAAGTAATTATATGTATGCATTTTTTTTGTAAAATATACTCCCTCCGTATCACACCAAAGGTAACATAGGGAAAAATGAAGTATTTAAGAAAAGATGAAAAAAGTAAAGGTAAAGAGGGAAAAAATAGGTGGGGTATGTAATTGTGGGATTAATTTGTGGGTTGGTAGGTGGGGTATGTAATGACATTTTGTGTAAATATCAAATGGGTATAGGGATAACTTGGTAATGTTGTGGGCCAAATAAGGAATGTTACCTTTGGTGTGGTACGTCCGTTTATAGTAAGTGTTACCTTTAGTCTGGTACGGAGGGAGTGTAATTTTTTAATTACCGTTTATCTTAAATTATCCAATACGTACAACCTAAAATATATGACGAAAAAATTAGAGTTGCACATTTCATAGTTGTATGATACAATTACTCGATAAAACTATGAGAATGTTTTTATAGAATATAAATTTTGCACAAATTTAAAATAAAATATTAAAATTTTTTTTATCATAAATGTAATTTAAATTTAGTAATATATACAAAGTAATATTATATTATTTATAATCTACTCCCTCCAATTCTGCATAAACTTCCCTATTTCCTTCTCTATCAATTCACAATAACTTCCCTATTTCTATTTTTGGTAAGTGTTTATGTGGTCTAAATTTAATTGTATGGTGGGGTAGTGTGTTTGTGTGTTCCAAAGAGGAAGTTTATTGAGATTTGGAGGGAGTATTAGAATTTAAAAATAAATAAGGAGTTAAAAAAACTACATATGTATGCAATAATTCTTCTACATTACATCATATAAGAATACAATTTTATTTTTGTTTCCATACCTTTTGGTTTGGATTTTCCAAACCTACAAAAATAATATATAGTGGGAATTATTTTTAAAATAACCATATCTAGGGAATTATTTTATATTCTAGCATTATGTAGGGAAATCACCCGATCTAATTATCGTAAGTCACATAAACTCATCTAAAATCAATTATTTACGGTTATTGTTATTGTTGACATGCCGTTGACTAGCCACGACCGCTGTTGACCACCTGAACCGACGCCTTGACTAACCGTGGGAGGCGGTTTGACCGTGGTGTGTGGGCTGCTTGAAGATTTGCGTAAAGGTAGATTAATATTCAATCATGCGTATTTGTTGATGGATTTGTCTTATAATTTGTTATTTGACTTATAAGCATATAATTGGAGTAATTCTTAGTATTGATGTTGTTGTCCTATAACATGTGAACTTGTCTTACAAGAGTATTGCTATTGCATCCTATTTTTATTCTAATTGTTGGAAATTATATTGTATTATTATATTGTTGTTGTTGGAGGAGGAGAATTTTGGTTGCAGTTGTTGGTTATTGAGATTTTGTATAGGCTAGGCATGGGAATGTGGAAAAGCCGTGGACATGAGTTGAGTATAGGCCAGGCACATCAGGTGTTTGGAGTTGGCCGTGGACCTCGGTTGTGTGTGGCGTGAGCCACGATTATGGGTGGCGTGAGGCATGTCGGTGTTGGGCGTGAGGATATTGTTGTTTATTACCTTGATTGTCTTATTTTCTGGAGGTGTTAATTCATTATAATATGCATTGTTTAATTATCCTACTCAACTGTTGGTTAACGTTTTCATGTTTCAAATAACAAAAAAATGTCGCTTGCTTAAATTGGAGTGGCCTGTTATGATCTATTCATTATTTCCGATTGAATGGGGGAGAGATTAATTTACAGGTTGGATTTCGGTGGCTTGTTGGATGCTTTTGGATGTTGATTGGAAGCGAGGATGACATACACACATTGTCTAGATATTCACTTAGTTACGATTAAACATTATTTATATTTTTCCGATGCGATTGTATTAAATACTTATTCAATTTATTC
The DNA here is from genome assembly GCF_048544455.1 of Silene latifolia. Taxonomy (NCBI): domain Eukaryota; kingdom Viridiplantae; phylum Streptophyta; class Magnoliopsida; order Caryophyllales; family Caryophyllaceae; genus Silene; species Silene latifolia. The sequence goes on from NC_133529.1 coordinate 27,838,113, forward strand.
AGATTGGAACTTTTGTAATAAGACAAGTTAAGACAATTTATATTATTTTTTTAAAGTACTTTTTGTATTATTCGTCTTTTATATTCACTACCTCAGGCAACTGGACACTAAGCTCCGTCTGTCTGTAATTTCAAACCTGATGGCAATTGGACAACCCCATCCTCAACTGTCTGTAACTCCCCGTTTCCCAGTCTCAGGAGGAAATCAGAAAACTGCGGATCTGCTCGTGCCTTTATGTTTTCAATTAAACTAAACTTTGTAAGGCTGTTCCATAGAGCTGCTAACAATACTTGCTTCGACCGCTTCCGACTGCGTACGGCGCGGTAAAATCGGTACTACTTGGCGAAAATCACCTCCAAATACGACAATCTTGCGGCCAAAAATATCTGAATTACTACAAACATCATGTGGCAACAAATTAACGACCTTCGTACTCTCTCTTTGGACATTGAAACCTCATCCCAGATTATAAGAGAAGCTTCTTGCAACAAGCAGGCCAATCTACCTTGCTTTGGGACGTGACAAGTCATTGTCTCTTCAGTGTCAAGCGGTTTCTTGAACTGCGAATGACAAGTCGTGCTAGTAGGTAGATTTGATGCTGCAATACCCAATGAAGCAGTTGGCAAACATATTTTTCCCATATACCTCATTTTTGCATATAGAGCACCATATAAAAAGGTCTTGCCGGTTCCGCCTGGACCATCAATGAAGAAGGCTCAAGATTTGCCACTTTGTACGTGATGGGTTATTGCTTTGTATACGGTTCTTTAGGCAACGTTTAGTTCCTTCCTAGAAACCAACTGCTCCATGGGTACAGGTGCATTCAAAGTGTCGGTTACATCTCTTCTGTTGTTTATTACGCTGTCCTAAACCACCTGCAAATGTTGTAGGTTAAAATCTGCAAGTGTCTTCCCCATTCCTTTTAGGAATTACCCAATCTTTCCAGCCGTTAGATGTAAGATCATTTGTTAATTGTCCAAAAAGTCCTTTCTAAAATCTTCATAAAGGGCGCTGTAATATTTGTTCCAAAATTTTGAAGGATTATTAGGGCTACTGAAAATCAAAACAGTAGCAAACAAACGTCGTAGAGCATGTGGCATTTCCACTTGTACAGCCTCTTCCATGCAACTATCTGTTATGTTATCTTGTTCGAGAATTCCTCTCCCTAGCCCGACTTCTTTAAATGACGTAAACTGAACACCATCTACTATTAATAGATCTTCAAACGAGGTTGGCCCCCTCGCATGCGCTAACAATAGCCTAAGATAGCACGTTTATCGAAATCCTACCAAACACTACTCTGCGCTCCCCTAGCTCTCCGTATCTTTTGTTGTTTGAGCCAAACGAAATGCTCTGGTAATTCGCTATGGGTATCTTGGCCCTTCTTCATGTAAAGATATTATACGGAAATATTCAGTGAGCATACTCTTAGTTCAATGCTCGTTAGCAACGACAGAACATATGGGTACATATCAAACAAATTGAACCCGACTATCCTCCAGGCCGCTTCTGGCGGCGACACAAGTGGCGGATCTAGGAATTAATTTTCGAGAGGTCGTTTTTTTCTATTGGTAACAAGTGCGATTCATGGCTAGTACAATAATTCCAATTGTGCTATGGTGCATTGTATAATCTTTTCCTAATAAATTTCTACCAAAAAACAAGTCAAATTTAAAGATATATTCATTTATTACTTTACCTATTTCACTTTTATTGTATAATAATTTTCATTTTAAAAAGACTTAAGAAAAGGTAATAAACGACAATCCTACCTCTTGAATTAAAGGGAATATGAATGATGTTATTGTGTATTTGTGATGTAAAGAGTGTTAGTTAAATATGAAGGGATCTTAATTTAGAAAGAAAATAGTGGTAAGAGCTCTTTTACCCCAACTATGAAGTAGTTGGGGGTTCAATTCTTACCCGCGACAAAGTGCGCATTGCGCTCCTTTGAACCCCAAAACATTTAGTAAGAAAATAATTAATTAAATAAACAATTAACTAAATAAATTAAGAAGGAAAAGGAAATACTCTTACTAAACATGAACTGAATAGAGCATTCAAAATTTATAACTTATAAGTATTCGTATTCTGTAAAGTAATTTGTGGATGAGAGAAATATAAATACTCAATGGTAGCATAAATTATTTATATTTTATTCCTTAAACCGTATTCGTATTTTTTTTTTGGTGAAATGTGAATATCATTAATAATCAATAAAGAGAGTTACATCGTCATACTAATATACAATAAAAAGGACTAAAGAGCTAATCTAGTACACCTATGCATTTCAGCCAATTACTACACTTAGTCCTCCCCTTATCAAACTCCATCTTAGTCAATCTCATCTCAATCAGCTTACGAACCCCCATCACCACTCTACACGGCTGCGGGATATAAAGTTCTATCCTACATTTATTCCTGCATTCCAATATCCTGTAAATGAGTCCAGAAATGGCAGCCATTACCACATGTTTTCTGACCAGAGATCTACACTTATTCCTGTATTCATATTCATTAAAGCAATTTTTAGATGGGAGAAATATAAATACTCAATGGTAGCATAAATTGTATTCGTACTAGACTACTAGAATAAAAGAGTTTAATACGTCATGGTACAATACTACACAGTCCTTACTTGTGCCTTTCTGACTTTCCCTTTTTTTTTATTTACCGCGTAGAGTACTATAGTATATTCATTGTTTAATGTGCTTTTTACTCTTGTCAAATGAGCGTAAACTGATGATTAGGGTGTCCTATCACCTATTTCATGGTGTCCTTCCCCGACTGAAGATGGTTTGGCCATGTGAAAAGGAGACCTAAGAACGCATCAGTTAGGAGGCTGGAGACCCGGGGAACATAAAAGGTTGCTAGGAGCAGAGGGAGACCAAAACATACATGGCTAAGAGTGATAGAGAACGATATGAGCTTTCTCTGGCTTGACGAGGGAATGGTGACGGAGAGGGCACAATGGAGGGAAATGATAGAAGTTGATTCTTAGTATTTGATATTATTTGAAATATGTAGTGTTTCTATTTAATTTTTAAAAAGTTATTTGTTCTTTTCGAATTTATTACAAGTTTTAAAAAGTATTTCTATTTGAAATACTTGGTTCACTTTTAAGGTATTCAGGACCCTTGAGTCTTACTTCGATTTTCAAAATCGTTTTAATCTTTATTGTCGATTTAAATTCTAAGTTTTTATAAAAGAAATCCGGACTTCGAGTTTAAAACGTATAAGTTTACCTTGACTTTTGTATTATGTTTCACTACCCTTTGTTTTGCACTTTTCCTTTTCGATATTTTTACAATTTGAGATGTGCGATCACCCATAGACGGTTCGAAAGGATGATTCAAGTCAGCCTACCCCAAATTATTTTGGGATTAAGGCTCTGATTTGTTGTTGTTGTTGTTGTTGTTGTTGTTGTTGTTGTTGTTGTTGTTGTTGTTGTTGTTGTTGTTGTTGTTGTTGTTGTTGTTGTTGTTGTTGTTGTTGTTGTTGTTGTTGTTGTTGTTGTTGTTGTTGTTGTTGTTGTTGTTGTTGTTGTTGTTGTTGTTGTTGTTGTTGTTGTTGTTGTTGTTGTTGTTGTTGTTGTTGTTGTTGTTGTTGTTGTTGTTGTTGTTGTTGTTGTTGTTGTTGTTGTTGTTGTTGTTGTTGTTGTTGTTGTTGTTGTTGTTGTTGTTGTTGTTGTTGTTGTTGTTGTTGTTGTTGTTGTTGTTGTTGTTGTTGTTGTTGTTGTTGTTGTTGTTGTTGTTGTTGTTGTTGTTGTTGTTGTTGTTGTTGTTGTTTGGGGTGTCCTAGGACCTCATCCCATACAACGCAGATTCACCTTTGAGTGACACCCACCTACCAGACTAATAGCTTTCAATCTCATCTACAACTAAATTTGGCCCGTCCCCTGCAACGTTGAATTGAATTCGATCATGACCCTTGTGTACGTACTTGTTTAGATACTTGACTACCTTAATGGTGGAACACACCTCCACGTTTAGGTGACAATCAAACATGGCAAAGAGGAATAGATTGTAAGAAATAACCCACCTATTGTCCATCGCCAGCTTTCTAAACAAAACGGTTTCTCTCCAAGGCTTCGTCTCATATACAATGGGTAGCAATCCGAACCATTGATTGTAAACTCATTGTTGTTTTTAGGATATCCAGACTTGCGGACTCGTTTCTTGTCGTTTGCTTTCGTGCTGCACTGACAGGTTGGAAAATCTACACCACACGAGCCATCCATCATGTACCGCAGAACAACAGTCCTTAGATGCGGATTATCCAGAGAAGGTATCTATGCACATACATATCTGTCAAATCACCACGGGTTCTTAATCTTGTGTTCTGGTTTAAGTATGATCAAGAAATGTGCATCATGGAGTCCACGTTTCTGAAATTCGACTACATTTATAATTGATGCTACTTCCATGAATATCTTCTTCTCCATTATCTCTTTTATGAGAACCGTCAATTCGGCAATGAAAACCTGAACCACCAAATCAGGCCTATTTTGAGCCAGTTCACCATTTGCTAGTTATGCCTTGATCTCTGGCCAAGCAGGATTGCACGTTATTGTTATGAATAGATCAGGCTTTCCATATTTCAAAACAAGAGTCATCGCATTTAAATAGTGACGTCTTATGTCACGAGCGCCTCCAAGAAAAGAAGGTGGCAGAATCATCTGTTTCTCTACATTCACTGCACTGCTTTCTACAAGCTCTATTGTGTCGAGTATCCCTTTTCTAGAGATCCGCTCGAATAGCATCTTGGTTTAAGCGGAAGAAGTCAAGTAGTGTTTCCAATTTTGACATACATGTCTACAATATATTGTCGGAATAATCAACCCCCTTGCAGAAGCAAACTGCCAAGTCTAATTTGAAATTTGTACGCATAGTACGTGCTCTTAATATGATATACGCTTGTCAGCCTTTGTGTGCATTCTAGCAGCATCTGTGGAAATCAAAGGAGGACATTACAAAGAAAAGCCTTATTAACATTAACCCTTTATATCACACACATTAATTTGAAGACCCATAACTAAAGCGGGCACACAATTAACTGAGCACTGCCAACAGAAAAGCCTTAGAGCTAGCATTTTGTATTTGAACCTATATTTTGGGAGAAATTCCAGAGAAAAAAATCCGCATCAACAAACTCTTTATTTGAACACCTAATCCCGCCCGCCTCGATAGCGGCCTCTACTAATGATCAAAATAGTCATTCATACTTGATATGTTGTCAATTGTATGCATGCTATGCAACATCCAACGTTTTCATCCTAGCATGTGAGAATTTGGACTAAGTCGGTTGGCAAACAATTTAGCACTCAATTGGGTCGAAGTTAGAATATTTAGATTAATTACATGTGAAAAAGCTAGATAAATAAATCATACAGAATATGATTATAAATACAAAGGAATAAATTACCACGAGTATTAAATTTACATTATAAACATGCCCAAAAGAGTTTTAGAAATAAAAGGAGTAAAATAAATTAAAATAAATAAAAGAATTGAAATTCGAATATAGGAATATGAAGATGTATCTAATTAGAGGTGATAATAAGGATAATAGTCGATTAGAATCTTAATTAGAAAACCTAAGTCAAGACGAGAAGAGTTCAGAGGCAGAAGCCATCTCAGAACAGGCGCAACATAAACCACGTCCTCTAGAAGAGGTGCATCGGTTTATGCGACTGTTCTCGAGTTGGATTATGACTGTGAAAGTCAGACTCGTTGTTCGTTATTTTTCATTGTTTAATTTACATCGATTTAAAGCGTATAACTCGAATGGAAGTGATTTAATCAGATTACATACATTAAGAAATCGTCATAAGTTGGATTCAAACGAATTAAAACGAGTTTTACAGCGGTTTAAATGATTTACGATGTCGGATTACAAAAGACTATGCTTTGAAACTTGGGTTATAAACCGAATAATACTACAGAAGACGAAAGCTAGAGTTAAAAATGGAAAAGCAAACAAAAAACATGTACAAAAGACGAATTTTAACGACTCGATATGGAAAAACCGAACCTTTAAAATCCGGGTTTTAATAAGATGACGAAAACCCGTAAATATTGATCATAAGGGATTTCAGTCGAAAGGATTAGTAAAAATAAGTTTTATAAACTGGAAACATGAGAATTCGAAGAAATAAAGAAAGAAAAACGAAAGATGAAAAGAAGCAGATACTCGAGGAAGAAGAAGAGGAGCATCAATAGACATGCAGCCTCTGGAAGAGGAGTAACATGTGCTGCAACTATTCCAGAAGGCACACCTGCTGGTGCATTTCTTCTGGGTCGTCTTTTGCTGCTGTTTTGAAAAATAGGTTTGAAAAGATGATTTTAAAGACGGTTTTAAGCAAGTTTACAACATAATTTCTTACATAAATTATAATTATAGAAATAAAATAAAAGGTAGGATTTACACCCTCAGACTTACATGTTGGCATCGCGAGATTTAACTAAATAGGCTTTTAGTGGTAACTCGACTCGATCTATGTAAATATGAAAGTGCCCTTGAAAAAGGATTTTAAAAGATTGATTTATTGATTGTGTAGTGGTCAAATTGGTCGGTCTATGCAACGTGACTGGTACCTAGAATGATCTGAGCTTACGTGGTCGCGTAGAGCAAGCACGTAGGCGTCGAAAAGTAAGAGCGCGATCTTAGAATGCAAAGGAAGAAGAAAAGGGCGGACACTCGCGTGAGAAATATCTAAGGCGAAGGCCTCTATTTATACTAATCACGAGGAGGAAATTAGGAAAAAGTTGGATTACGAAAGGAATAACCGACTTAGGTTGAAAAACGAAAATTTGGATGAAAATAAAGCTCTGAGAAAAGGCGCAGCAGGTGTTACGACCTTTATAAGAGGCGCACCACTGCTGCGTTTTCTCTCGGGTAGTTTCCTTCTGCGCAAGAAAGCGCGTTTGACTGCCTATCGTATTTTAGGCATAATTTTCTCTACAAGACTCGGATTGAGGTGATTAAGGTGGCATTGGAAACATAAGAGATCCAGAACTTCATGTGAAATAGGCCAGACCCAAAAAAGTCGTTATCACCTCGCAAAATGGGTCTAAAAGTCGGGTTATCATTTTAGCTAAATGAAATGCACATTTTGCAATGTAAACTTAAGTTTAGCCCAAAAGAAGTGACATGGGACTCAAAATGAGATATAATCCTGACATTTTATGACATCTTAACCTTAGGTAGACAAGCACATTGCTTTTTGACTCGAGATTGACGGTTTTAGAAAATGGAAACGGTTTTTTACCCGGACTCCAAATGTACTCTAATTACTGTCAAAACGACCGTAATGACACGTGGATGACAACCAATGGGTAGACGAAAGTGTACGAGTTACCTTTAATTAAAATATTTGCAAAATGTCATAAAATCGCGACATATGCTAAACATGCGGCCCAATCATCACTGGGTGTTTGGCGGGAGGTGCAGAAACGAGGAATCTACACCAATTTAATACAACTCCACCACAATAAACCCGGTGACGGCATCACAACACCGTCATCAAACCGCAGAACCGCAGTCCGTAACCAAGGTACTCGGGACACACCCGTGTTACCAGACCCGAGCGCTACCGGAATCCTTGCCAAACGTCGTGCTTCAACCACACGAGTCCCTCAAAACTCGAATCATTAACGTGCATGTTTATCTTGGAGTGGGAAGCTCCAAGAGGCGACCCAAGCGTAAGAAGGCCTCCCAACCGTCTTACGTATCCACAACAACCGTATAACACAATCCAAGAACCTCCATTCACCACCTCCAACTTCCACAATAAACAAGTATGCACAAACCAAATAAGACTTACCACATAAGAATGAACCATCTTATGACAAGAACTTCACATATTTACCATTAAGCCAACTAATGAATTATCAAGCCTCCAAATTCATGTTATAATGCAATAAGATGATACCATGATATTAATTCCACTTACCCAAACACAATACATGATTACACCCCACATTAGTAAGCCATGAAGCCCCAATTACCAATTACTCATGTTATCATGCAACTACCACATGGACTATGTAATTCATGATAACTAATGCACAAATAAACACTAATATCATCAAAGCTAAGTAGGAAAACCGTAACTCTTGCTAATCTCCAAGTACTTCAAGCAAGCAAACTAGAAGGAATCCTCAATGAAGTCTCCTCCTATACATATTATAACTAACTATCACAACAACAAACTACAATAACAATAATACTAATTAACCCCTTAATTAACTCGCTTAATTAGTCAAAACCCTAATTAAATCCCATAAAACAATATACTAATTAAACTAGGGTTTACTAATTATGAATAGGAGAAAAGAGTAAGAATGTACTTACAAATGCAAATAATGAACAAGAACAAGAATTTGGGATGAAATCTTCACAAGTATGGTGCAAATCTTGAGGATAGGATTTGAGAGTATTTTCTAGGATTTGAGGGATGTTAGGATAAGGTTTGGTGAGGAAATGAGGGGGGAAAATATGAAAAAGAGTGTTTTAAGATGATAAGGCTATCTACCACTCTTCACGGTAAAGATGGACAACGACAGAGCACTCGGCCGAGTTCTCGGTGGCACTCGATCGAGTGGACCTCCACTAGGTCGAGTGTACCAGCCACTTGGCCGAGTGACTCATTCGAGGAGCTGATGTAAAAGACTAGCCACCACTCGATCCCTCACTCGGTCGAGTGAGGCTCCACTCGGTCGAGTGAGGCTCCACTCGGTCAAGTACTCGGTGTACTTGGTTGAATATAGCCTTAGAATTATGGGATATTACAATCTTCCCCCCTTAAAACGAATTTCGTTCCTGAAGTTCACACCCGACTCAAATGAGGTACTTCTAATACCACTACCCATGACCCGACTAAGCACCAAAGAAGGTCTTTAATACCCAAGACACTTATACACACGCATAGGTCGAGACAACTAATGACTACAACAACTATGAAGGTGGAGTAAACTAACTAGTAAAAGAAGAAAATTGCATTTTGCGTAATACGCTCCACCCCTCTAAAAACAAGGTTACGACCTCGTAACTGAACTCATTACGTGCTTGAAAAGGTGAGGATATCGTTCTTTCATTGCTTCCTCGGCTTCCCATTTGGCCTCTTCTACTTGGTGATTAGACCACTTCACCAACACCGTTTCTCATGCCTTGTCTTCCTTACTTTCCGGTCCAAGATTTCCTTAAGAGTCTCCACATAGGTTAAGGCGTCATCCAATTCAATGGTCTCCGCTTCTAGGATGTGAGAAGGATCACTTAAGTACTTCCACAATTGAGACACGTGAAATACGTTGTGAACACGATCAAGTGTCGGGGGAAGTGCTAAACGATAGGCCACTTCCCCGATTCTATCCAATATCTCATAAGGCCCTATGAACTTTTGTCTCAACTTTCCTCTCTTCCCGAATCTCATCACACCCCTAATTGGAGAAACCTTAAGTAGAACCTTGTCTCCTAACGCGAATTCAATGTCACTTCTTCTCAAATAGGCATAACTCTTTTTCCTATCTTGTGCCGCTCTCATCTTTTCTCGGATTACATGAACTTGGGCTATTATGTCTTGGATCATTTGAGGTCCCAATAAGATGGTCTCGGTGCTATCATCCCAACATATTGGGCTTCGACACTTCCTCCCATACAAGGCTTCAAACGGTGTCATGCCAATGCTTGCATGGTAGCTATTATTGTAGGGAAACTCAATCAAATCTAACCTTTTCTCCCAAGTGCCCCCAAATTCCATTACACAATCCCTCAACATGTCTTCAAGAGTTTGAATAGTCCTCTCCATTTGCCCATCCGTCGCCGGGTAAAATGATGTACTCATCTTCAATTGAGTACCCAAGGAGCTTTGCAATTCTTTCCAAAATCTAGAAATGAATCTAGAGTCGCGATCCGACACGATGTCCTTTGGGATCCCATGAAAGTTGACCACATTTCTTCGGTAGGTATTAGCTAGTTCCACCTTGCTCCAAGTATCTTTCATGGGTATGAAATGAGCCAATTTAGTAAGCCTATTCACAATAATCCAAATCATGTTGTTGCCCTTTTGTGTCCTAGGTAGTCCCACAATGAAATCCATCGAGATTGATTCTCACTTCCATTCCGGCACATCTAGATGTTGGACTTTTCCTTACGGTCTCTTGTGCTCCCCTTTTACCCATTGACAAGTCAAGCATCTTGCCACAAATTCCGCCACTTCCCTCTTCATGTTTGACCACCAAAACGTCTTCTTAAGGTCCTTGTACAACTTATCACCACCCGGATGCACCGAGTAAGGTGTGTTATGGGATTCATCCATGATCTTCTTCTTAATCTTTCCATCACTTGGTATGCACCACCTCCCTTTGAAGCTAAGATTTCCGTCTCCATGCAATTCAAACCTTGAAGTTTCACCCCTCTCCAATGCTTCCTTCCACTCTTGGATGTTGGTATCACTTGCTTGCTTCTCCCGAATTTCATCGTACAGTTCGGGTTCTAAAGTCAAGTCACCAATTGCCTCCCCCTTTTTCGTATCATGTGAATACCCATCTTCTTCACATCTTCCTTTAGCCTTAACATGGACAAGACGGTACACAAAGAGTGAACCAACTTCCTACTCAAAGCATCGGCTATCACATTAGCTTTCCCTTCATGGTATATTATTTCCAAGTCATAATCCCCAATGAGTTAAATCCATCTTCTTTGCCTTGTGTTCAACTCCTTTTGGGTGTAGATGTACTTCAAACTCTTATGATCGGAGAACACCTTAAAGGTTGCTCTATATAGGTAGTGCCTCCATATCTTCAAAGAAAAAACAACGGCTCCCAATTCTAGGTCGTGTGTTGGATAATTCTCCTCATATGGCTTCAATTGTCGCGACGCATAAGCAATAACTTTACCATATTGCATGAGCACACATCCCAAACCATTCTTTGAAGCACCGGTATAAACTTCAAAATTCTCACATCCTTCCGGCAAGGCTAACATCGGAGCTGTGGTTAGGCGCTCCTTTAGGGTCAAGAAGGCCACCTTACAACTCCCTTCCCATTTGAAACAATTTTCTTTTCTCATCAATGATGTTAATGTCCTAGCAATCTTTGAGAAATTTTTCACAAATCTTCGGTAGTAGCCGGCTAGACCAAGAAAACTCCTTATCTTCGCAACATTCTTCGGTGCCTTCCACTTTGACACGGCTTCAATCTTGCATGGGTCCACGGCCACTACCTCCTTGGACACCACATGTCCTAAGAAAGCCACCTTCTCCAACCAAAATTCATATTTACTAAGCTTGGCATAGAGTTGATGGTCCCTTAGAGTTTGAAAAATTATCCTCAAGTGCTCTTCATGATCTTCTTTCGTCTTAGAGTAGACCAAGATGCCATCTATAAACACCACCACAAACTTGTCCAAGTATTGACTAAAAAATTTATTCATGAGGTCCATGAACACGGCCAGGGCATTTGTTAAACCAAACGGCATTACTAAGAACTCATAATGCCCATACCTTGTCCCAAACGCGGTTTTTGGAATGTCCTCATTCTTGATTTTCAATTAATGGTAGCCCGATTTCAAGTCGATCTTGGAAAACACGCCGGCTCCACTAAGTTGATCAAATAAGTCATCAATCCTCGGCAACGGATACTTGCTCTTGATGATGACGGTAATCAATTCTTTGTAGTCGATACACAACCTCATAGTACCATCTTTCTTCTTCACAAATAGAACCGGTACTCCCCACGGCAAAACACTAGGCCTAATGTACCCCTTATCCGCTAATTCAAAGAGTTGCTTCTTTAATTCCTCTAACTCCTTTGGACTCGTCTAGTAATAGGCCTTAGAGATTAGTCCCGCTCCCGGTTTCAAGTCCACGCTACTATACTTCTCTTGGTGGAGGTAATCCGGGTAACTCCTCTAGAAATACATCCGCAAATTCTCCCACTACCGGTATATCTTGAGTTTGTGGTGTTTCCACGCTAGTCTCCCACACATGACACAAAATCATATGATAACCCTTCTTCAAACATGTCTTTAAGTTCATCACCGTAATGAGTTTCACCTTGAGTTTGACCAAGTAGCTTTTGTATGACACTCTAGCACCCTTGGATCCTTTCAAAGCTATTTTCTTTTGATGACAATCTTAATTGGCATTGTGATTACTTAGCCAATCCATCCCCAAAATTACTTCAAACCCCTCCAAAGGAAATTCAAAAAGATTGACCGGAAAGTTTGTCTCATGCACCAAAACCGACACCCCTTTATACACTTTTGAACACACAACAGACTCCACCGAAGGTAAAGATACGTCGTCATTTACTAACTCACCCTCCCCCAATCCTAGGGTCGACACATGACTCTTAGACGTAAAAGAATGTGTGGCCACCGAGTCAAAAAAAACAAAATAAAACAAGGATAAGAATTAACAAGAAATGTACCAGAGACAACATGAGCATCCGCGGAATGTTGTTACTTCCGCTATTTGGGGTTTATGCAGGAATGATGCATTTGTGGAGCAAAGGAATGAAATATAGCACCACGGTGATGGCATGAAGGAATATATGAAGCAAGGCACAAAAATCTAGAAGAATAAAGGAAGAGAATTGAAGAAGATTAGACGAAGAAAAGTGCTGAAGTAAGGAGTACTCGACCGAGTCCCCTTAGACTCGATCAAATGGTGGTGTACTTGATGGAGTATGCATAGACTCGATCGAGTATACAGTGATCTAATGACTTTTCGCGCAAGTTTCCTAAACCGGTTTATGATGAGTCATAATTATATGCATATTTATGCCTCCCCTTAATTGCTTTTGATACGGTTTTCTTGCTAGTTTATATCATTTACATGCCTTTTATGTTAGAATGTTGATGCTTCCACCTTTTGATGTTTAATGCAGGAATGATGCATTTGAGGAGCAAAGGAATGAAATGGACATCGCGGAGTGAGCATGAAGGGATACACGAAGCATGGCACGAGAATCCATAAGAATGAAGGAAGAGAAGTTAAGAAGAAAACACGAAGAAAAGAGCTTCTTATTACAAATGCCTACTTTGAAGAGCCATATATTGAGTTCTACAACTGATTTTCAAGTGATTCTAATTGGAGGTAAAAGCTTATCTTCTTAGCTTTCCAACGCCGCAAAAATCGCTTGTTTCTGATAAGTAACGAAGAAATGGCGGCCGTTTTAAGTTCAGTGCGCGAAGCAGGAAATTGGTGCCTCGATCGAGTCACCCTTGGCTCGATCGAGGAACCACTAGTTTCCGCAATATTCGGCAAATTTCCTTAAGTCGGTTATGACTACTATAAATACCAAAACTCGTACCCTAGGTTAATTATGCTTTATTTTACATAGGTTTAGTATAGCTACCTTATAAAACTCTCTCAAATACTTAGTTTAGTTTATTTATTGTTCTTCCTTCCGGATCTAAACATTGCTATTTTACGGTATTGTTCTAATCTTTCAATAATTACTATTTCAATTAATTGTTCATCTTTATTATTGTTCATCATGCTTTCCATTACTATTATTGTTGTTATTGCTTTAGTTATGAGTAGCTAAATTCCTCATCTAGGATGAAAGGGGACCTAGGTTAATTAGAAAGGGGAAATTGATTAATTGCTAGTGAAATCGTTTAAGTTGCCGTTTGATTATTGTTCTTATTCTAGTTAATTAACTTAGGCCCGAGTTGTTAATTAGTGTAGCGAATTAATCCTTTCACCGACCGGGTTAGAATTAATATAGGCTGCGATAATCGAATAAATTGTATCTAATTATAGCGACCGCATGTTAGAATCGATCTAAAGGGCATAATAGAGTCGACCGATCTTATGACCTTAGACAACTTGGTAGATCTAGCAATTGATTAATAGACCCCATATAATTGACCTAGTGAACCGGAAATCCTAGACTTTTAATATTATCGTTATTTATCTTTTATTTACTTTGCAATTAGCTGTTAGAAATCAAATCAAACAAACCCCCACAATTGGTTACCTTAAGACACTATAAACATCAACAAACTAGATAATCACCGCCTCCCTGTGGATTCGACCCTGACTTACCGCTAGCTATTTTGTTAGTAGTAGTTTAGGTTTACTTTTATTAAGGTGATACGACTTTAGCCTTATCAAATTTGGCGCCGTTGCCGGGGAGGCAACAATTGTCTGTTTGTTTTTGTTTAGTTTGTCTTTTGTCTCAGGGAACATCAGTTCCTTGAGACCGTTCTAATGTTTTCCATCGAGTTTCTACAGGATAAAGATGAGAACTTCCATGATTACATGCTTAGATGGAATGATTGGATTCGTTCCCATATTACGAGGCTAAAATTCCACGGCTTACTATGTACCTTACCATCATAAAAGGTATGAACAGACAAACCCAAGCCTACATTGATTCCATAGGTATGGGAGATTTTGGTGGTAAGAATATTGAAGATGTCCTTTCTTTCTTTGAATGGCTTGCTATTGAATGCATTAAACCCACTTTTTCAATTCAGTCGTCCATGGATGAGGGTGTGGGTGAGACCATAGAAACCGTTTTAAAGAATGAAAAGGATATTGAGGGAAACATAGAGGATGAGACCATATGCTCAGTTGATAACCCCTTCTTTGACGACAATCTAGAACCCCTCTATGACGATTTTACAGACAATGAGTCACATGAGGAGGACTTGACAGACCCCTTAGATTACCCCTTTTGTGATGAGTCTTGGGATAAGGAGAGTGATGATGCGCGATTCGAAGATCTTGAGGTTAAATGGGACTCATGTGACGATATGCTGACTCTTTCTTTTGATTCTTCCCCTTCAGTTGTTACATTTAATTCTAATTTTGAGTCTAGTGAGGTTCATTTTATTACACCTGTGCAAAATGCATATTTTGATGTTTCTGATGTTGAAGATGATATTGATGAATACTCTGCACAAGGGACCCCTACTAAGGACCCTTCAGATGCTTTGATATGTTTTGAGACATGTGTAGGTGAATCTCCCATTTGGAAAACTGAGTTGGATGCTTTAGAGGCTAAAATATATGGGATAGAGCCTATCAACAAAGGGAACGCGGAGGTATACGAGTCAGTGAATACTCCTAGCATGGTAGAGGTAATATATTCTTTTGCCACTAATTCCGTCATTAGGAGCGGTAGACCTCCTGACCAAGAGGTAATTGTTGACGATAACTTCATAAGGATTATTGGTGTGGTGAGTGAGAAATTACCTCGTATGACTTCTACTTTGTGTTTTGATGCTCCTTATTCTTTTGGTTGGACGAACAAATTGATGCGGTTTTATTATAATTGTCATCAAAATTTTGATATGCTGAGACGGTCTTTAACATTGATTTTATATGCTCCTGTTATATCTTGGTGCTACTTATGCTTTTGTGTAGCACATACGCAGATTTATGATCAACTATTAAGAGCTTTGAGCTATTTTGATTGTGCCCAATTGCGGGTAATAGATATATAAAAAAAGGAAGAGGACGGCAACAGGTGCCTCGATCGTGTGGCATGGGGCTCGATCGAGTCACCACGTTTTGGGTTTATTCATAGCCAGACGATGATAGGAATTGCGCGGATGATTATTTTCCCCTGTTTTGCAGCTGGTTTGGGGGAATTTCTTTGCTCTTACCCGGTATTCTCTTCCCTTGTACCTTCTTTGATTGTATTATCTATTTCTTTTCCATTCCTTTTGTTAGTTGTGTCCTCTAGGTTGCTGGATTTGTGTGATTGCTATGCTTTAGGCGTCACAATGAGGACACTGTGACATTTAGGTTTGGGGGAGGAGTTTATTTATGTTGTGTGCTTTATTTATTGTTGTCTGCTTTTATATCAAAAATACATAAAAATTAAAAAATTTCAAAATACAAAAACATGTTTTATTTATTTATATTTGGTCGAGTCTTGGTGAATTAGATAACTATGATGTTAAATTGCATTGTTTTTGCATTTGAATCCCAAATAGTTGTCCATGTACATTGTTTTGACTCGTTAGCCATGAAAAAAAAGCTCATAATTCAAGTCTTAACCGTATTGACATGCCTTATATTGATTAGATTTGACACAATTACGTTTGTAAACTACTTAAATTCTGAGGTCTATAGAGCTTCCTAGGTCAGGAACATCAATAAACTGGTCTCATTGTCAATTAGGCTTGAGTGTGGTTTCTCCTTGTGGAATGTGTAATATCAAATTGCATAAGTGTGACATTGATTTCTTGATACTTTTATTGCTTTCATTTGATTAAGTACATGTGAATAGGCGATTCTTATCGTTCAAATAAGCCTTACATTACCTTTTGTTAGCCCGTTTGAACCCTTGTAGCCAATATTAATTACATCCTATGAGCTACAATCCAAGAATTTGCCTACCTTTTCGGGACAGTCGCAGTTGCTTGTTTATCATGTTTATTTTGCTATTATCGTTGGGTTAGGACTTATTGTTGTCCTGTGGGTATAGCAAAATACTTTTAGCGATTGTGTTGTATCCTTGTGTTGGAAAAAGAAAAATATGAAGCGAAAGAAAAAGAAAAAAAAAAAAGAAAAAGAAAAGAAAAAAAGAAAGGAAAAATCGAAAAATATTGAAAAAGAAGAAAAGAAAAGAAAAGAGATTGCTTCATTTGATTTTGTCAAGGATCAAAAAGATGGTTGTTAGAGTCCAATGCATAATTGGAGAGTAAATTTATTATCTCTCATACGTTGTAAAGTTGAGATTATTTCTCTAAGTTGGTTGTATTTATTATCAAAGATTTGGTTTTTGTTTTGGTTAGCGCTGCGACTACCGTCTTAGCTCCACTTATCCATAACGTGCTTTGGCACAAACCATTTCTATCCCTTTAACCCATTTGCCACCTTTATTGCCCTTGATACATGTACTTTTGTCTACATATGATGATTGCATATTAGTTGGGGAAATCCCTATCACATTAGATTACATGCATGTTTCATAAGTTGAGTGAGTGTTTCTACTTCTTTCTATTTTCACATATAACTCACCCTATATACTTATGAGTGCATGAGTGACATCCGCGAGAATCCAACTAATTTGTCTTGCAAGATCGAAAGGTATTTGGCATTTGTCTATAGTATGGTGACTTGAGACTTGAGCTATGTTTTCTATTTCCCGTACCTTTGAATTTGTTTTATTGGTACACTTTAGTCATTGCTTTGTTACAAGATATGGATAGCTTGGGATTTGTATGTGCATCAACATTAGCTCTGAGTTGTTTATTTGCCATTTGTATGATTGCCTTTTGTATTGTGTGTTGCTTTGCTTGAGGACAAGCAAAGAGATGGTTTGGGGGAGTTTGATGAGTCATAATTATATGCATATTTATGCCTCCCCTTAATTGCTTTTGATACGGTTTTCGTGCTAGTTTATATCATTTACATGCCTTTTATGTTAGAATGTTGATACTTCCACCTTTTGATGTTTAATGCAGGAATGATGCATTTGAGGAGCAAAGGAATGAAATGGGCATCGCGGAGTGATCATGAAGGGATACACGAAGCATGGCACAAGAATCCATAAGAATGAAGGAAGAGAAGTTAAGAAGAAAACACGAAGAAAAGAGCTTCTTATTACAAATGCCTACTTTGAAGAGCCATATCTTGAGTTATACAACTGATTTTCAAGTGATTCTAATTGGAGGTGAAAGCTTATCTTCTTAGCTTTCCAACGCCGCAAAAATCGCTTGTTTCTGATAAGTAACGAAGAAATGGCGGCCGTTTTAAGTTCAGTGCGCGAAGCAGGAAATTGGTGCCTCGATCGAGTCACCCTTGGCTCGATCGAGGAACCACTAGTTTCCGCAATATTCGGCAAATTTCCTTAAGTCGGTTATGACTACTATAAATACCAAAACTCGTACCCTAGGTTAATTATGCTTTATTTTACATAGGTTTAGTATAGCTACCTTATAAAACTCTCTCAAATACTTAGTTTAGTTTATTTATTGTTCTTCCTTCCGGATCTAAACATTGCTATTTTACGGTATTGTTCTAATCTTTCAATAATTACTATTTCAATTACTTGTTCATCTTTATTATTGTTCATCATGCTTTCCATTACTATTATTGTTGTTATTGCTTTAGTTATGAGTAGCTAAATTCCTCATCTAGGATGAAAGGGGACCTAGGTTAATTAGAAAGGGGAAATTGATTAATTGCTAGTGAAATCGTTTAAGTTGCCGTTTGATTATTGTTCTTATTCTAGTTAATTAACTTAGGCCCGAGTTGTTAATTAGTGTAGCGAATTAATCCTTTCACCGACCGGGTTAGAATTAATATAGGCTGCGATAATCGAATAAATTGTATCTAATTATAGCGACCGCATGTTAGAATCGATCTAAAGGGCATAATAGAGTCGACCGATCTTATGACCTTAGACAACTTGGTAGATCTAGCAATTGATTAATAGACCCCATATAATTGACCTAGTGAACCGGAAATCCTAGACTTTTAATATTATCGTTATTTATCTTTTATTTACTTTGCAATTAGCTGTTAGAAATCAAATCAAACAAACCCCCACAATTGGTTACCTTAAGACACTATAAACATCAACAAACTAGATAATCACCGCCTCCCTGTGGATTCGACCCTGACTTACCGCTAGCTATTTTGTTAGTAGTAGTTTAGGTTTACTTTGATTAAGGTGATACGACTTTAGCCTTATCAGTTTATGTTTAGTATAAATACCTAAATCGTGCCCTATTATATTTTTACGTCTTATTTTACCTAGTTACGCCACTTCACAATAAAAACCTCTAAAAACCTTTAGTTTAGTTGGATTGCTATTATTTCGGATCTAAGCATTATTTAATTATGGTATTGTTAATCTTTCCTCAATTATTATTAATTCAAAGTTCTAGTTCATTCAATTGCTTGTTATTCATCTTTACATGCTTTCAATTATGTCTTTCATTATTATTGTTGTTGTTAATTCTCCTAGTATGCGTACCTAATTCCTTTATCTAGGGTGAAAAGGGATCTAGGTTGTTAGCAAGGGGTAATTAATGAATTGATAGTTAAATTGCTTCTTTGTTGTTGTTCAGTTGATTGTTTTGAATCTAGTTGATTAATTACTGCAGGATTAATTAATTAGTATTTCAAACTAGGATTTTCACCGACCAGGTTAATACTAGTATAGGCTACGATAACTGAATAGAATTGACTTAATGATTGCGACAGCATGTTAAGTTAGATCTAAAGGACATATTAGAATCGATCGATCATATGACCTTAAACAATATGAATTGCTCTATTAATAAGTTAAATCTCACCTCCGGATAACTACCTAGTGAACTCGATCCCTAGACTTTTTAATATTATTGAATTCGCCAGATTTACTTTATTGCAATTAGTTTATAGAAATCAATCAAACAACTCTTCAAGAAACGGTTACTTTAAGACGGACTTAAATATCAACAAACTAGAACAATTACCTCGCCTCCATGTGGATTCGACTCTTCTTACCGCTAGCTATTAGTTAGTAGTAATTTAGGTTTATTTTGATATAGTTGACACGACTTTAGCCTTATCAAATTTGGCGTCGTTGCCGGGGAGGCAACAATTTTTCTGTTTGTTTTTGTTTATTTTTGTCTTTTGTCTCAGGGAGCATCAGTTACTTGAGACAATTTAATATTTTTCTTGTTAGTTCTGTGTATACCCAAGTCTAACAGGTCGGAGATTATACATTTTGATCCCGAACCAGAGAGGACTTTTCGGTACAGACGGAATTTTCTGAGAGAAATTAGTCAGGTGGAAGACTTGAGTACACTTGACGCCTATTACGAGCTTTTTACATTTGCAGAAGATCAGTCCTTAGAAGAGGACAAGCTAATTTCTGCCACATAACCGATTAAGATGCCGACCCTTGCTAGTCACTCTAAGCCTACTTTGGCTTCTATCCCCAAGGGATTCAAGTTTCCTACTATGGATAAGGGCACTTTTGAGATTCGTCCATCCTACATCAACTTGGTGGAACAAAACTTGTTTAGGGGAGGAGCTAATGAAGATCCTACCAAGCATATGGAGAAGTTTACCGATTATTATTGCTCCATTCCACTAACTGTTAGAGTAACCCAAGATCAAGTGAAGCAGGTTCTCTTTCCTTTTTGCTTGCGAGATGAGGCGGTTGAATGGTTGCGTGATTTAGATATAGAGGCTCATGGTGTTACTGATTGGAATACCTTAGTTCTTGCATTCTACAAGAGGTATTTATTACCTCAGAAAACTAATGCATTGCGGAGTCAGATCACAAGTTTTAAAAAAGGTTCCACTAAAGACCTTAACGAAGCATAGGTCTGTTTCAAAAGGTTGGTTCGTTCTGTTCCTCGCCATGGCTTTCAAATTTGGTTCCTTTGCAACCAATTCTATAATGGGTTATATGACGATCATAGAGCATTACTTGACTCCTCTGCTAATGGGAGATTTCAAAACAATACTAATGATGATACTGCCTGGAAGTTGATAGATGAGATGGCTACTCACACCGCTGAGTATTGTAACCCAAGGGGAAGTACGAGAGAAAATGGTTCAGATAGTGCGATTGCAGCACAGTTGGAGACCTTAACTGCCCAAATAGCTGAATTAAAGACACCCCAGTCCTTGGGAAAGCAACAAACGGTCCATGCCATGGTTCAACAGGAGGTGTCTTGTGAAATATGTGGGATTGATGGTCATACTGCGGCCAAATTTATTGAGTACAATTGAACAGATTCATGCTTTTCAGTCATTCAAGCAAGGTACTCCTTATTCCAACTTCTTCCCTAAAAGAAGTCAGAATGTGTTTAGTCAAGCCCCACCGCAAAATGCGTATGTTATTCCCCAAAATCGGGGTAATCAACCACAAGGGAGTTTTGTTTGACAAAATCAAGGAGGTTTTCAGCAGATGCAACCTCCTCCTCAAGCTCATAATAATGATATGGCAGATATGAAGGGTTAGTTGCAACAAACATTGATGATTCAAAAAAAGCAAACGACTCAAATTTCTAAACTTATAGCTCATAACAAGATGTTAGACACTCAAGTTGCTGAATTGGCGGTTCAAAATTCCTCAAAACAGCCCGACAATCTTCCTCCTCAAGGTAAACAAGCACATGAGCAGTTAATGCTATTTCACTGAGGAGCGGTACTACTAATCAAAGTCCGGAGATGCCCATTGATGAAGATGAGGTCCCCTACATACATCCTAAGGGGTTGGGTAACTTGGAGTTGAGAGATGACGAGAAAGAAATAATCAAAGATAAAATACGGGATAAGAAAAAAGACGAAAAAGTGAAGAAAGCAGTGTGTACTCGATCAAGTATCCAACAGATTACGATAAATCTCATTTTTCAGCTACGGCTTTTGGTGACAATAGAGTACTCAATCGAGTGACCCCTATACTCGATCGAGTAACTCCCGTACTTGACGACGGTGCTTCCAAAACGACTACTAAAGCAAAATAAGCCGAGCCTATTGCCATTGCATTACCTTTACCACACCGACTACAGAAATCCAAGCTTGATCAACAGTTTGTAATATTCATGGCGGTAGTGAAGAATCTTCAAGTGAGTGTTTCATTTACGAATTGATCACTCAAGTGTCGACTTATGCGAAGTTCTTGAAGGAAATATTGACATAGAAGAGGTCTTTAAATGAAGTGGAGACGGTCGCGTTCACTGCAGAGTGCAACGCAGCATTACAAGCCAATTTACCTCCTAAACTAAAGGACCCAAGGAGTTTCTCTATTCCTTGTCATATTGGTAGTATTGCTATAAGTAAAGACCTTTATGATTTAGGGGCTATCGTTAGTGTTATGTCGTATTCGATTTGTCAAAAGTTAAAAATGGGTCAACTACGTGTTACTAACATGACCTTGCAGATGGCTGCCAGATATCTTAAACGCCCTCTAGGTGTTTTAGAGGATGTTCCAGTTAGAGAAGGGAAGTATTTTATTCCGGTTGACTTTATCGTTATGGATATGGCAGAGGACTCCCAAGTCCCTATTATTCTAGGTAGACCATTCCTACACACATCGGTGGAGGTCATAAATGTTAGGGATACTATTCTTACATTATGAATTGGGGATGATAAAATCAGTTTTATTCTTGATAAAGCATTAAAGCATCGCAGTTGATACGGTCGTTTCTGTACCAAAAATAATTACCTAAATATAACTACCAAAAGCTAGCGATAAGTAGGGTCGATCTCCACAGGGAGGCGGTCACTATTCACTTGTCTACTTCGGTCTGTCTAATGTCACAATTGGGGGTTTTGATTTGATTTAACTAAGCTACTGAGACTAATGCAAGAGAGATAAAGATAAGAGAAATTAACAGGAGAAAGAGGACTAGGATTTCGGGTCATCAATGAACGTCAGTCAATCGCGGTTAAAGTCATAGATTAGTCGATGTGTCGGTCTAAGGGGCAACGAATATCTCCTTTCGGTCTCAATTCGCCCTAAAATGCTATTAGCTTAACTTTCGCCCTCACTAAAGCATCCTATTGTTCACTGCGGGTCTCACCCCTTCCAACCTTTCGGTCCAGGTCAAGGCTTACCAAAGTTAAAAGGCTAATTGCTTCGAATCAACTAGCAGGATACAGTTAAGGCAGTGATAACAACATAGACTAAAACAACAACGACAACCTATAAACCTAATTAGCAATTTAACATCAGTCCATTGAATCACCTAATCCTAGCAGAGAACTTAGCTAGACATAATAATAAAAGAAATAAGAGCGAGAGATAAAGAAGAAATGAGCATTAAATGAGAGTAAAGGAAAAGATTAAGTTACAGAATTAATGATCCGGAAATAGAGAAGAACAAAGTAATAGGGAAAAGTAGCGTCCAACACTGTATGGTGCGAGAAGAGAAGCCCCCTAAACATGACGTCCTAACTTCCTATTTATAAGAAAATAGGATTTATTTGACCTAATGACAGAATAAAACTAAAAAGACCAAGCCCATAAGAGAATCCACTCGATCGAGTGATTTAAAACCACTCGATCGAGTAAAATAAAGCTCAAAACACTCGATCGAGTAGAAAATCTACTCGATCGAGTAAATCTTAAAATTCAACTACTCGATCGAGTAGAAAAAGGACTCGATCGAACATAATTGTACTCGATCGAGTACTTTCGAGCAACAATTTCATCCTTTGCACACTGAACTTCAAACGGCTGCCATTTCTTCGTTACTTGGGCAAACAGGACGATTCTGGTGCCGTTGGAAAGATAAGAGGACAAGATTTCATCTCCAAGTGGAATCACCTAAATATCAGTTGTAGAACTCGAGATATGTCTCTTCAAATTAGGCACAAGTAATTTGAAGTTCTTCCTTTGCTCGCCTAGCTATCTTTCTTCTTTGCGCATCTCAAAATAGCTACATTCCCGCTAAAAATTCACACTTCCTCCAAATGCATGCTAAACGGACGGTAAAAGGCTCGATTTCACTACTTTCTGGTCCATTTCTGCAAATAGAACAAAACAAACCAAAGTAGCATATTCGGGGCATTTCGTAGAATAAACTACGATAAAAGCATGGAAATACGTGCATGAAAAGGCCTAAAAAGAATATATAAAATGCACGTATCAGCAGTTTAGAAGCTTCTTGTCATATGATTAATATTATTGATCATATTATTGATGATTTCCTTGCTTTGTGTTTGAACAGGAATCAGTCCGACGCCCCTGTCGTTGCGTCAGGACCATGGAGCAAGGAAGTAGATAAGATAGAGAATTTTATCTATAGAGATGAGCCTTATCCTGAGACGGTTTGAAGCTTTGATGGAAGTGTTGACTTGGAGGCTGAGTTAGATGCCCTAGAAGCTGAGATATTCAAAGACGAACTCGTCCATGAGGTGTATGAAGATGTGACTGATCCTATAGCGGGAGAGGCAATGTATCCTTTTTCCGTTGATGCCAAGATGGAAGGCAAAGGGACGTCATGTTGCCTTTTCTCTTGGACTTTGAGTTAGTTGAGCCAGAACATTATTCATTGCTATTTCATTTGCTTGTATTTTCTTTTGGTGCTACTTATTTCTTTGTGTAGCATATGCGCCGCTTTTCGATTTACTAATGTGAGCTTTGAGTTGTTTTGACCGTGCTATGGGTGAGCACTTCTTTTAAAGTGCAGAAACTTGGTCCCTTCGGTGAATACTTGAACAAGTCTAGCCAGGCTCGATCGAGTACCCTTGCGTTTTGAGTCTGAAACGTAGCCAGATGATGATGGAATTGCGCGGTTGGTCATTTTTCCTTATTTTTGCAGCTGGTTTGGGGGAATTCCTCAGCTTTTACCGGGTTTTCTCTTTCCTTGTATCTACTTTTCTTATATTATCTCTAATTATTTCCCCTTCCTTTTGTTAGATGTGTCCTTTAGGTTGTTGGTGATTTGTTGTGTTATTGTTATGCTGTAGGCATCACAATGAGGACACTGTGACATTTAGGTTTGGGGAACGAGTCTTTATTTATGTTGTGTGATTTATTTCTACTGTGTTTATATTATGTTGTGTGCATTTAAAACAAACAAAAATCCATAAAAATTTAAAATTTTCGAAATCCAAAAATATGTTTTTCCTTTATTTTAGGTCGAGTCTTTGTGAATTGTATAATAATGATATTAAATTGCATTGCTTTTGCATTTGAATCCCAATTTAGTTATCCATGTACATTATTTTACCCGTTATTTATAAGAAAACAAAGCTCATAATTCAACTCTTGACCTTATTTGACATGCCTTATGCTAATTAGATTTGACTAAATTATGTTGGTATACTATTTAAATTCTGAAGTATATAGAGCTTTCTATGCCAGGAACATCAATAAACTAGTCTCACTGCCAAATAGGCTTGAGTGTGGTTCTCCTTGTGGAATTTGTAATATCAAACTGCATAAGTGTGACACTAGTTTCTTAATTTTTACGCGTTCATATAATGAAGTACATGAGGAAAGGTGGTTCTTACCGTTCAAATAAGCCATCCATTACCCCTTTTGTTAGCCCATTTGAACCCTTGTAGCCGTTCTTTATCCCATCTAATAGCTACAATCCTAGAATTTGCCTACCTTATCGGGACAGTCGGAGTTGCTTGTTTATCATGTCTATTTTGCTACTACGGTTGGGATTGAGATTATTATTGTCATTTGTGGGTGTAGTAGAATTTATTTGCAATTGTGTTGTATCCCTTATGTTGGAAAAGGAAGAAAAATATGAAGCAAAAGAAAAGAAAAAAAAAGAAAAGAGAGAAGAAAAAAAAGAGAAGTTCGAGAAAAAAGAAGTGAAAAAAAAAGAAGAAAAGAAGAAAAATATATGCTTCATTATCATTTCTTAAGGGAATAGAAGGTTGGTTTCTGGAGTCTAATGCATTGTTGGAGAGCAGTTCTTTTGGCTCTCATGTGTTGTCAAAGTTGAGATAATTTCTCTAGTTGGGTTAATTTATGCTTATTATCATAGATTTGGTTTTGGTTTTAGCGCTGCGACTACCGTCTTAGCCTTACATATCCATACGTGCCTTGGCAAAATCCAGGCCACTTCTATACAATTCACCCATTTTCTACCTTATTGTCCTTGATACATGTACTTTTATCAATACTGTGAATGCGTATTAGTTGGAGAAATTTCTTTCCAATTAGATTGCATGCATGTTTCACATGTCGAGTGAGTGTTCTACTTCTTTCTATCTTCACATATAACTCACTCTTACATACTTATGAGTGCATGAGTGAAATCCGCAAGAATCCAATTAATTTTTCTTGCAAGATCGAAAGATATTTGGCATTTGTCTATAGTATGGTGACATGAGACTTGAGCTGCGTTTTCTATTGGCCGTGCCTTTGAATTTGTTTTATTGGCACAATTTGGTCACTACTTTGTTATAGATGTGGATAGCTTGGGATTTGTATATGCATTAAACATTAGCTCTGAGATATTTATTCGTCGTTTGTATGATTGCCTTATGTATTGTGTGATACTTTGCTTAGGGACAAGCAAAGAGATGGTTTGGAGGAGTTTGATGAGTCATATTTATATACATTTATATGCCTCCTCTTAGTTACTTTTGATACGGTTTTCGTGCTAAATTACATTGTTTATATGCCATTTATATTAGAATGTTGTTACTTCTGCTATTTGGTGTTTAATGCAGGAATAATGCATTTGTGGAGCAAAAGAATAAAATATAGCACAGCGGAGATTGCATTAAGGAATACACGAAGCAAGGCACGGAAATCTAGAAGAATAAAGGAAGAGAATGGAAGAAGATTAGACGAAGAAAAGTGCTGAAGTAAGGAGTACTCGACCGAGTCCCCTTAGACTCGATCGAGTTGTGGTGTACTCAATCGAGTATGCATAGACTCGATCGAGTATACAGTGATCTGATGACTTTTCACGCAAGTTTCCTAAATCGGTTTATGTTTAGTATAAATACCCAAATTGTGCCTTGTTATATTTTTACGTCTTATTTTACCTAGTTACGCCACTTTACAAAAAAAACCTTTAAAAACCTTTAGTTAAGTTGGATTGCTATTATTTCGGATCTAAGCATTATTTAATTACGGTGTTAATCTTTCCTCGGTTATTATTAATTCAAAGTTCTAGTTCATTCAGTTACTTGTTATTCATCTTTACATGCTTTCAATTATGTCTTTCATTATTATTATTGTTGTTAATTCTCCTAGTATGCGTAGCTAATTCCTTTATCTAGTGTAGATACCCGTATCCGTCGATATTGGAATTTATAGAGAACCCGACAAACACCCGATGATGATAGGACACATGTATTCTTTAGTTGTCACTGTCATTATTTGGAGCTCGTTTTACGAGGTGGAATGGGCGCCGTCGACGAAGTATTTTATTAATTTAAATGATATTTAAATTAATGTTTTTAGTGAATTCTTTCTGTTAATTTAAATGATATTCAAATTAATATTTTTAGTAAGTTCATTTTGTTATTTTAAATGATATTTAAAATTAATGTGTTTTTTAAGTGAATTCATTATTCATTTAATTTAAATGATATTTAAATTAAAGCTTTATTTTGAATTTATTTTCTTAAGTTTATTTTATTGAAAATAAATTAAATATTTGATTTGAAAAATCATTTTATGAGAATACTTGATTTGAAAAGTCATTTGTTTTAATTTATTAATTGATTTGAAAAATCGATTTTAAAAGCGAAGAACTCGTTTTTAACCGTGTGTTTTGAGCTCGATTTTAGCTCGGTTTTTAAGCCCGTTTCCTTTGCGAATTGGCACGAATCTCGAGTACACTAACCAACCTATACCAATACCCATCAACCCATGTTCGAACCCCCTCACAAGCGGCCCAAATTCTCATCCCAAACAGGCCACAAGCAGCCCGCAAAACACCAATGCAGTCCCCTGTTTTGGCAGCTCATTCTCGAGCCCAAACCCGCTCCAAACACTACCAAGACCCGTACCCATTAACCCTAACCCATACCCTAGTATCCTACCCATATTATCCTAGCTTGATCACCAAGAAATCCCCCAAAACGAACCCTAGAAACCCCTCCCAAAACCGATGGACAGCAGCTATGTTCATTGAGCCCGATTTGCCTCTCCTCCCTTTTAACCTATTTTAAACCCTTATAAATACCACCCCTTCACCATACAATCATTTCTCTAAGTCCTCCATACATCCAAGCATCACATACAAGCTTTAAACCTCAGAAACAAACCCTAAACATCCTTCAAAAACCCTAAACAAAACGGACACACAAACTGAAACTGTTTGTGTGTCCTCTTCGAAAACCCATTCGTTCCTCCATCAAAACTCCATAAAAATTCGAGTTTCTTGTTCCTAATTAACCACATAACATCCATCTACACATTAGACAAAGATTTACGAGCCAAATTGCCCTTGAGAGTACACGAGATCCCTCGAAAAACAGAGTGAAATAACACTCTGTTTTCGCGGTTTACTCTTGTCTGTCCAGTTCTGTTTGTGCTCGTTTTTCGTGCCCGTTAACCCAAATCGAGCAGGGGTTGCTTTAAGATCCTTGTTCTCCTCTCTTTCTAGTTTCCAAAACATCTTTCGAATCGAATTTTCGTCGTGAAACGAGGGAGATATCACTGTTTTAAAATCGCTGTCCAGAAACTTTCCAAAACGCGTGTTTGCTTTATTCTTCGTCGACGACGGCCTCTCGAGATAAAATCTACCATCGATTACGACCCAAGACGGTGTCAACGATACATGTAGGTTGAGGGTGCATCAAATCCCCTTCTCTTTTCTCTTTTTATTTCGTTTTTTTATGCCTTTTTTATTGTCTTTTTTTGTTTGTTTTTTCGCTTGTTTATCGATTGTTTTAAATTAACTATGAAACTAGTTAGTCCGAGTATGAGTTAAAGTACCACCATGAACACCCGCGTTGACTTGAGATGGGAAAAGAAACCGCTCCTTCTGTCGGTCGTACACCCCCGTCTCATTTACATATCCTCGTGTTCAAGGTAGGGCATAAATAAAACAAGTTATCTAACTTCGATCTTCGCTTTCGACCCTCCTACTGTTTCGGCCAAATCGATAGACCCTAGGACCCGTTGCATGTTAGTTTAACCTCTGATTGTTAACCTATGACATATTTAGATGACATTAATTTAATTTAATAATCTAATTAGACACTTTAGGTGGCTTCGACGTAAGTTATAAAATCAATCGACGAAGTTCGTAAATAATTGAATGCATCTATCTTTTTCACCTAATTTCTCGCTAGTATAAGAGTGCGTGATTAGCACCTTCTTATTGACACTCGATGAGTTAAATTAATTAGCGAATTTAACCTAATTGGACCCTTTAGGCCGTGTAGAATGCACCCTTGCGCGACAATCAATCAACATCGTTTTTAACTCGTTTTCTAACTTGTTTTCGATTCCTTTTCGCAATCATTCGATCTAATCAATAAATCTAACTTAGGAACTAGGTTGGCTTTGGTTGGGCCGTGGTTGGCCGTGGGTTTGGCCGTG
Organism: Silene latifolia; assembly: GCF_048544455.1. Taxonomy (NCBI): domain Eukaryota; kingdom Viridiplantae; phylum Streptophyta; class Magnoliopsida; order Caryophyllales; family Caryophyllaceae; genus Silene; species Silene latifolia. The sequence continues at coordinate 27,867,062 of NC_133529.1, forward strand.
TGTTTGGCCTTTCCTATTTCGTTTGTTTTTGTATCGTTCGTTCTTTATTTGTTTTATCACTTGTAATTAATTTATGTTTCTTTGAGTCACGTTTTGTAATCTATTTGTAATTAGTTCTCCTTTTTGAGTCAAAACCTTTTCTAAAAACCTTAGTTTTATTTGGTTAGACGGTTGTTCCCAATGCTTGTAGGAGCGTAGTAAACCGCATGTTGTTTAAAGCAACATGGCCCGGTTTATGCTAATGCATGCTTTGGTGCGTAGCCCAATGTCTAATTCGATGGGATTAAGTGAGAGCACGCAATACGAGGAGGGACCCACGGCCGTGTGTCATGTAGGCCGTGAGTCACCTCCCCCATGTGCACGGTTTTCAAGGCCCAATGGCCGTGTGTTTTGTGTCGTGTTTTGAGTTGTATGTAGCAATTGTATTTAGATCGAGTTGTATCTTTAATTTGTTGTTGTGTCGGCATGAAATGCCTGGTTTGTAATAGGTAGATCCCAACGGCTCCCCCATTCCCCTTAAGCCTTGTTTGCTTTGTTTTGTATGTTGTTAGATCAATCAACCCACATGCTAAATTACAACTTTGACAAAGTTAGTTTAGTTGCATCTAAAACGACATAGAAATTGTTGTCACATGTTAGGGTTTAAAACGATGTTTGCATATCATACATCGCAGTAGCTATGACCTTGTTTGAAATCCGACACTTGACTTAGTAGAGGCCGTTATTGACGGGCGGGGTTGGGTGTCCTTATGGGCTTCCCAACACGTACCCTCACCCCTTACTCAAGATCTATGGTTTGTGGATCCGTCTAAATACCATTGGATTACGAGAGTCATTCAATTCGAGTGATATAGGGTACAAGTCTTTATCTTTAATCACTCGTAGTCGTTTGGCTTTATGCTTTTCGATGAAAGGTGTAAAGTTGACTTGAACGGTTCCAAGTTCCCAAAAAACTTGGTGGCGACTCTAATATGTCTTAATTCGATTCGAAAGAACCTCGAGTCGATTATGCCGGGTGTGGATCCCTCGGACGCAGTTCCCGAGGGCCTTGTCCACAGTTTGGCGACTCCGCTGGGGAAAAGAGGACTAGTTACACTGTGTTTCTAGGGTCTTTTCCTCCGAGGTGAAACTTGAAAAGAAAGCGTTGGAAAGTAAAACATTACTCATAGTGCTACGATTCATGCATAAACCCTTAAGGACTTGCCGGGCCGTCCAGCGTTTCTTCGTGATGCGTGGGGGGCGACGTCCCACTATGCCAGGAAGCTGCACATTGCTCGCTTCCACTTCGCCTCGCGTGGTTCTTGATGGTGGGGACGATCTTCTAGGTACTTTACCTTAAGACACCTTGCTCTATAAGACCGCAAAAGGATGGAGGGCATAGACCTTCTTGTAGAAGACTTGCCGAGACTTAGAGATGTCTAGGAGCATACATCCTTATAACATGAGAATGACAATGTGCAAATTGTTTTCCCGAGTCTTTTCGAAATTTCCCATGTCCTTTTCAAAACCGAACTTTTGAACAACTTACTTTCAAAATAGCATGGTTTTAAAAACGCGGAATGCTGCCCAAATAGGACTAGAATTTTCGGCCCAAAATGAGCTTTTATAGCCGGCATGCTGCCCATTTCAAATCTCATTTTCGAATCAATCTTTCGTTTTTCAAAACCAATCTAAAATGCCTCTCGAACCTCAACCAAGCATGAAATGCGTCGAGTCGTGTCCGGGTCCTGGCCGTGTTAGGCTAGACGTTTTTTCATTCCAAGAGTCTAGAACACGACCTTGTTGGGTCACCCGAGCTCACCTCTTGGGCTTTGAGTCATGTTGGTCGACCTTTTGGTCTAGGATAGTCCACAAAAAACGTCCAAGCTAGGCCCTTATGGACGTTTCACACGAACCCATGGGCTATGTTAGCCCAATCACGGGTTTAATCACACCAAGTCCAGTTTAGAATCGAGTTATGACAGTTTGAGTCATGTCGTTTTGTCGAGTCTAAAATGAACCGATGTCTAAATCAAACCGCGAGTCGAACCCTTGTTTAGTCAATCTCAAGTCGAGTCTTTGTTTGAGTCAAGTTGGGGTCGAGTCCTTAAGTGTGCAGGGGCTCTTACTTTAAATATTGACTCAGTACGGGGTTTTCTTGTAGAAAGGCCGCCAAAAACCCGACATCAAGCGATGGAAGATGCTGTTAACAAGCTTACTGAGGCCGTGAACCTCATGATGACCCGAATGGATGCAATCGAATCTAAGCCGGGTGAAGATTCCTCCACCACCGATCGATCCGGAAAAACGGTTCAAGTTCATCAAGACCGTTTGAAGCTCTCCAGGGGAAGAACATCCACTATGAGAATGCTAGGGCCTATGCCCCGATTCAGACAAGTTGCCCACGAACATGGTACTCACCGACATCCCAAAGTTCAAGGGCATCAAGATCCAGTTCACCATGTTAAGGCCTATAAAGAGTACTTAGCATCGAAGGGAGTACCGCCGATATGCTCTCTCCAAATTTTCGCCCAATCTCGGGTGAACACCCAAAGGCTTGGTTCTACAATCTTGACCTTAAGAACTTCCCCACTTTCGAAGATATTACGGTGGAGTTCTGTAAGCACTATGCTGACAATGTTGAGATTCAAACCAACATAAGAACTTTGGAGGTGATGACGCAAAAGGAGAAAGAGGGCTTTACTGAATTCCTCGCAAGATGGCGCGCTGAAAGCGTGAAATTAGCCAAGAAGCCTGACGAAGTTGAAATGGTAGATAAGTTCGTAAAGAATCTACGACCTATTTACCGCAATGCTCTGAAATACCAGAATTTTGGCTCTTTCAAAGAATTGATAAGAATCGGGATAAAGGTAGAAGATGATGTCAGAATGGCAGAGCCTGAAAAGCCGAAAGGGTACCAAGGGGCCTCATCGTCTAAGGCCAAGGCCCCAGCAACCACCCATATTGATGAAGCCATCAATCTCTTAGAAGGGCAATTGAAGAAGTCGCAGCGCCAAACACCTAGGGCATTCACCGATATCGGATGCACTTATACATATGCTCTCCAAAGGCTCATAGCCCAAGGAAAGCTGAAGCCTATTGGTCCAACTCCGGACCCTCCCGCTGATCAACAAGGTAAATGGTATAAACCGAATGCCTACTGTGCCTTTCATCAAGGGAAAGGCCATGATACTGAAAGGTGCTATCGACTGAAGCACGAAATTCAAGACATGATTGAGAACGGAACGCTCCCGATCCCAGCCATAAAACCCAATAACATCACCAATCCATTTGGCGATCACGCCAACTTTGTTTCTGTCGAAGACAATGCCGATTACTCCCATCTTATCCGCCCATGTCACTTGAAAGGGGTGTTTATCGGGAAGATATTTGTGGATTGCTTTGAATTCTTGCCAAACCCGAAGAATGAAATTCAAGTCGGGAGTCTTGCTCTAGAATGTACTCCTCTCGTTAACGAAGTTAATAAAAGACAATTCGATTCACCAACCTTCATCATTGGCGTAGATCCTCAAAGGACTACCTCGGGATGGAGGAAGACCATCAAAGGGAACAAGGACAAGGGCCGAGCATCTAAGCTGACAGCTGAACAAAGGAAAGCTCAAGACCAGATTTGAAAAATTATGAGTCGGGATCTGTTTTCTTTTCTTAGTCGAGTCGAGTCTAGGACTTTATTTTCTTGAATGTGAGTCATTTGTTCCGCGATGACCTAGGGTGTGTCCTAGGAATCGTTCCTTCGAGTTTGTTAAGCATTTGCCTTCCCAATAAAAAGTTGCAGTTTCGTTTCCAAATTTGTCTTGTCTTCAATCCTTAATCATTCCGAAAGCATGATAAAACGCACAACACACTCAAAGGCATCCCTGGGGTGGAAATATGTCTCGTTTCAAAATGTAAGGTACACTAGGATCCCGTGTTTGATTCCTTTACCTATTCCATGTCTGGTGGTAGAAAACCTCCATCTGAACCAATGTTTGTGACAAGCTTTTAGATGATTCTATGACAAACCCGGACTAGCTCTTTGTTTCCCCTATCGATGATGGAAGGCAAGCCTTTTCCCCAACAAAATAATCCCATTCTCGAAGAGAGAAGATATCAACCCGTTCTAACAAGGAATTGTTAGTTCTTACCCAAATTAGTTGGCGAAGCCCAGTTTTCAAGGTGTATCCATTTATGACTAAGAGAATGAATAGAAGATCATTTTCAAAGAGAGAAAAAAGATGAAAAATAATGAAAAATGAGAAAAAGAGAAAAATTGGAAAAATGGAAAAAATGAAAAAAAAAAGAAAAATGAAAAAAAGATGAAAGAAAAGAAAAAAGAAAAAGAGATGTCAAAATGTTGAGCGAAGTTCAAAGGCGAAGCCAAAAAGGTCAGGTAGTACCATCAGCAGTTATCCATACTCCTAAGTCCGTCCTGAGACAGTTACAAGGAGATAGTCGGGAATTTTGAGAATCATTCCGCTTGTGTTGCCTAGCCTTTAGGGTCCAGACATGGAAATTTGAACCCACATCATTTTCCAACCCATTTGCACTCGGGTTTCATCAAACCCGAGACACCATTTCCAACCACATCAGAAGCCATATCCCTTAGCCTTAGCACCACAAAACGAACCTTCAGAATGATGGTTTACCTTACGAACCTATTTTTACCAAGCTCCACATCCCAAAGAACCATAACCTTTTGTACCAACCCTAGACACGGGATTTAACGGTACCTTACAGGCTAGAATGGGATACAGCAATGATACCTTAGGTGAAACCTTCGAGTGTGTACACACAATCAATATGCCGAGTTTATGCACCAAGATCGAACTACGTCGGATTTGATTTCGCTCCACGCGAATACGTAGGCAGTCCTTCAGAATAAGGGATTCAATCCACTCATCAACCAAGTTGTCATCTTGTCGGTTTCTTACGGGTCTTAACCAACTCCAAATGAAGCCACCTTTGTTTGAGTCGGTCTTAGCACTCGATGTAGGCTAGGATAAGGATATAGGTTCAGATGAGTAGTGTCAAGTCTCGGAATGAGCTTTATCTAACGGTGTAGGCAAAGATGCTCAGTCAGATAGATGTGGGTTTTTGTTGGGAACAGAAAATATGAAAAACCCGCTGAAAAGAATGAAGGCGTGGAAGAAAAATAGTAAAAGCCCGCTGAAAAGAAAGAAGGCGGTGGCAAGAAATAATGAAAACTCGCTGAAAAGAAAGGAGGCGAAGAGTGACAGAATGTTCCCAACAAGAGTGATGTGTGATGTCTAAGTGCTTTCATAAGATCTGTCTGTGTTTAGTGTTTAGGCGAAGCTAACGTTGTTGCTCCATGAGTTTAATCCACCTTGTCAATGCCAAGTGATCTTGATTCCCATGTGCCCTTGGGAGCACGCCCATGCCATACGATATCTCTGTCTCAAGTCCGGCGACCTAGTGATTCCCATTTGCCATCTTTTGGTGCCAGAATGGCCAATTTACATTTTTACCCCCAACAAGTCCATAATTGAATTAAAACCCGTGCACACTTACGGTTTTATTTTCTTTTTTTTGTTTTACGGTAGCGGGCTACGCCCACGTGGTTTACAGGTCATACAGAGTGTCTGAGTCGTATTTCCTGCTCACCCGTCAAGGTTCGATTTCAAAATGCCAAAGATTTCAGAATTCCGAAATTTCAAAAACTTTTTGCGAATTGTGGATAGATGATCCAAGTAGTAGAATCTTTGCGGGTCGATGGCCCAATCATTCAAAATTTTCAAATTCAATTTTCGGGTCGATGACCCAATCATTCAAAATTTTCAAATTCAATTTTCGGGTCGATGACCCAATCATTCAAAATTTTCAAATTCAATTTTCGGGTCGATGACCCAGTATTTCAAATGATCCAATTTCAAGATCGATGATCCAAATGTGCTTATGTGATGATTATTGCTAGTACGTTTTTGTGTTTCAATTATAGCAGGATATGCTTCAACTGGGGGCTCTAAAGTCTTCGACTTTAGAGCCATTGCAAATCGGGGCTCAAGCCGTTGGCTTGAGAGACCATTATCAAGATGAAAAGGATGACATCCACTCAGAATTCAATTCAATACAAGAGTATAAAATGGAAGAATTCCGTAGCTGAAAGCAAATGATGAAAGCGGCGGCAACCTCCTCGGAAAGTCCCGTCCCATTCGAACAAGTGCCAGCAGATGATAAATTTTGGGCAAATGTCAGCAGATGATGAGTTTTGGACAAACGCCAGCAGATGATAAACTTTGGGCATGTGTCAGCAGTGGCCGAACTACGACGCGGGTTTGATTCCGTCAGAAACGGATACGTAGGCGCCTAAGGATAAGGCTCAACCCATCATTTATGCAACTTATGGGTCGATGACCAACGAAGATAATTCGACGCAACAGAAGGAAGAGTTAATCCCCGACGAAGTTTCAGGTATGATCTCTTCTTATGGTCAAGAGCTTATATACGCGAGAGTCTAATGGACTATAAACGACCCACAGAATCCTCGGTCGAGAGGGACTGGGGTATACTTTGACTTTCGCCTTGTCCAAGCCTCGGTCAAAGTGGGGGCTCAGAGATACCCGTATCCGTCGATATTGGAATTTATAGAGAACCCGACAAACACCCGATGATGATAGGACACATGTATTCTTTAGTTGTCACTGTCATTATTTGGAGCTCGTTTACGAGGTGGAATGGGCGCGCCGACGATTTAGTATTTTATTAATTTAAATGATATTTAAATTAATGTTTTTAGTGAATTCTTTCTGTTAATTTAAATGATATTCAAATTAATATTTTTAGTAAGTTCATTTTGTTATTTTAAATGATATTTAAAATTAATGTGTTTTTTAAGTGAATTCATTATTCATTTAATTTAAATGATATTTAAATTAAAGCTTTATTTTGAATTTATTTTCTTAAGTTTATTTTATTGAAAATAAAATAAATATTTGATTTGAAAAATCATTTTATGAGAATACTTGATTTGAAAAGTCATTTGTTTTAATTTATTAATTGATTTGAAAAATCGATTTTAAAAGCGAAGAACTCGTTTTTAACCGTGTGTTTTGAGCTCGATTTTAGCTCGGTTTTTAAGCCCGTTTCCTTTGCGAATTGGCACGAATCTCGAGTACACTAACCAACCTATACCAATACCCATCAACCCATGTTCGAACCCCCTCACAAGCGGCCCAAATTCTCATCCCAAACAGGCCACAAGCAGCCCGCAAAACACCAATGCAGTCCCCTGTTTTGGCAGCTCATTCTCGAGCCCAAACCCGCTCCAAACACTACCAAGACCCGTACCCATTAACCCTAACCCATACCCTAGTATCCTACCCATATTATCCTAGCTTGATCACCAAGAAATCCCCCAAAACGAACCCTAGAAACCCCTCCCAAAACCGATGGACAGCAGCTATGTTCATTGAGCCCGATTTGCCTCTCCTCCCTTTTAACCTATTTTAAACCCTTATAAATACCACCCCTTCACCATACAATCATTTCTCTAAGTCCTCCATACATCCAAGCATCACATACAAGCTTTAAACCTCAGAAACAAACCCTAAACATCCTTCAAAAACCCTAAACAAAACGGACACACAAACTGAAACTGTTTGTGTGTCCTCTTCGAAAACCCATTCGTTCCTCCATCAAAACTCCATAAAAATTCGAGTTTCTTGTTCCTAATTAACCACATAACATCCATCTACACATTAGACAAAGATTTACGAGCCAAATTGCCCTTGAGAGTACACGAGATCCCTCGAAAAACAGAGTGAAATAACACTCTGTTTTCGCGGTTTACTCTTGTCTGTCCAGTTCTGTTTGTGCTCGTTTTTCGTGCCCGTTAACCCAAATCGAGCAGGGGTTGCTTTAAGATCCTTGTTCTCCTCTCTTTCTAGTTTCCAAAACATCTTTCGAATCGAATTTTCGTCGTGAAACGAGGGAGATATCACTGTTTTAAAATCGCTGTCCAGAAACTTTCCAAAACGCGTGTTTGCTTTATTCTTCGTCGACGACGGCCTCTCGAGATAAAATCTACCATCGATTACGACCCAAGACGGTGTCAACGATACATGTAGGTTGAGGGTGCATCAAATCCCCTTCTCTTTTCTCTTTTTATTTCGTTTTTTTATGCCTTTTTTTATTGTCTTTTTTTTGTTTGTTTTTTCGCTTGTTTATCGATTGTTTTAAATTAACTATGAAACTAGTTAGTCCGAGTATGAGTTAAAGTACCACCATGAACACCCGCGTTGACTTGAGATGGGAAAAGAAACCGCTCCTTCTGTCGGTCGTACACCCCCGTCTCATTTACATATCCTCGTGTTCAAGGTAGGGCATAAATAAAACAAGTTATCTAACTTCGATCTTCGCTTTCGACCCTCCTACTGTTTCGGCCAAATCGATAGACCCTAGGACCCGTTGCATGTTAGTTTAACCTCTGATTGTTAACCTATGACATATTTAGATGACATTAATTTAATTTAATAATCTAATTAGACACTTTAGGTGGCTTCGACGTAAGTTATAAAATCAATCGACGAGTTCTGTAAATAATTGAATGCATCTATCTTTTTCACCTAATTTCTCGCTAGTATAAGAGTGCGTGATTAGCACCTTCTTATTGACACTCGATGAGTTAAATTAATTAGCGAATTTAACCTAATTGGACCCTTTAGGCCGTGTAGAATGCACCCTTGCGCGACAATCAATCAACATCGTTTTTAACTCGTTTTCTAACTTGTTTTCGATTCCTTTTCGCAATCATTCGATCTAATCAATAAATCTAACTTAGGAACTAGGTTGGCTTTGGTTGGGCCGTGGTTGGCCGTGGGTTTGGCCGTGTGTTTGGCCTTTCCTATTTCGTTTGTTTTTGTATCGTTCGTTCTTTATTTGTTTTATCACTTGTAATTAATTTATGTTTCTTTGAGTCACGTTTTGTAATCTATTTGTAATTAGTTCTCCTTTTTGAGTCAAAACCTTTTCTAAAAACCTTAGTTTTATTTGGTTAGACGGTTGTTCCCAATGCTTGTAGGAGCGTAGTAAACCGCATGTTGTTTAAAGCAACATGGCCCGGTTTATGCTAATGCATGCTTTGGTGCGTAGCCCAATGTCTAATTCGATGGGATTAAGTGAGAGCACGCAATACGAGGAGGGACCCACGGCCGTGTGTCATGTAGGCCGTGAGTCACCTCCCCCATGTGCACGGTTTTCAAGGCCCAATGGCCGTGTGTTTTGTGTCGTGTTTTGAGTTGTATGTAGCAATTGTATTTAGATCGAGTTGTATCTTTAATTTGTTGTTGTGTCGGCATGAAATGCCTGGTTTGTAATAGGTAGATCCCAACGGCTCCCCCATTCCCCCTTAAGCCTTGTTTGCTTTGTTTTGTATGTTGTTAGATCAATCAACCCACATGCTAAATTACAACTTTGACAAAGTTAGTTTAGTTGCATCTAAAACGACATAGAAATTGTTGTCACATGTTAGGGTTTAAAACGATGTTTGCATATCATACATCGCAGTAGCTATGACCTTGTTTGAAATCCGACACTTGACTTAGTAGAGGCCGTTATTGACGGGCGGGGTTGGGTGTCCTTATGGGCTTCCCAACACGTACCCTCACCCCTTACTCAAGATCTATGGTTTGTGGATCCGTCTAAATACCATTGGATTACGAGAGTCATTCAATTCGAGTGATATAGGGTACAAGTCTTTATCTTTAATCACTCGTAGTCGTTTGGCTTTATGCTTTTCGATGAAAGGTGTAAAGTTGACTTGAACGGTTCCAAGTTCCCAAAAAACTTGGTGGCGACTCTAATATGTCTTAATTCGATTCGAAAGAACCTCGAGTCGATTATGACGGGTGTGGATCCCTCGGACGCAGTTCCCGAGGGCCTTGTCCACATCTAGGGTGAAAAGGGATCTAGGTATTTAGAAGGGGGTAATTAATGAATTGATAGTTAAATTGCTTCTTTGTTGTTCAGTTGATTGTTTTGAATCTAGTTGATTAATTACTGCAGGATTAATTAATTAGTGTTTCAAACTAGGATTTTCACCGACCAGGTTAAGACTAGTTGTAACACCCCATTTATTTAGAAGCCTTTAGCTAGGCCTCCCAAGTAAATAGGACTGTTACCATCTCGGTTGTCCAAGGTAGTGAATACCAAAGTACAACAAACCAAAGCACTTTAGATTAAATTTAGCGATTAAGGGTTTGTTACAATTTAATCCAACTAAATATCTCAATATAAAATTATAATAAAACTCGCAGCAGAATAAAATAAAGTGAATAATAAAACTATATGATCTAGACTTCTAGGTAGACTGTTCGAGTCCTCATGCGTCCCCATAAGCTCCCAAGTCAGCTAATCATAAATACCTGTTGTAATGCTACGGTTTTCTATGTCTATGGGTACTCTATCGAGTGGGGCTTACTCTGTCGAGTAAGTGTGTTTTTACGCAAAACAGTAGTCTACCTGATGGGTACTCGATCGAGTACGTGTGGCACTCGATCGAGTAAGGGGCACTCGATCGAGTATGTCAGTTACTTGATCGAGTAAGTGAGTCTTACGGGTTATTTTAGCCGGGTTTTGTTAATAACGCGTGATTAGTATAAAAGGTTTCCGTTACCTTACTTAATCAGTTTTCACTTTACTAAAACCGTTCAAGAGAGAAAAAGAGTTACGTTGTTCTCCTTCTTCGCATTGTTAACAAATCCCCAAGGCTAGGAGTGTCGGATCATCTTGTCCTTTACGCCGTTGTGATCCTTGTGTCGAGGGTAAGATTTTTATATAATTTTTATAATGTTTTGTTAAAGTTGGTTGAAACCTTAATTGGGTAATTTGGGGATTTTGGGGAGTATTGTTGATGTTAGATTGTGATTGTATGATTGTATGTTTGATAGGAAGTAATTTCAGTGAAGAACGATGTTGATTAGCTGATTGTGACGATCTTGGTGATTGTTGTTCCAGGTAGGGTTTCCCTACTCGGTAATAGTTACATGGCATGGTTGATTTTGATGTTGTTAGTACTGTTGTTGTTGAGTAGTTATCGTATTGGATTCTAATTTGGTGGTTGTTGATAGAAGTATTGTGATTGCTGTATAATTGTCTGTGATCTTCGGGGTGCGTCCCTGGCTGAGTGGAGTCACCTGCGGGAGTGGCTTCACGCCCTTGATTCGCCTTCTGTGGAACCCGCCACAGAAGGGATGTGCACATTAATGAACATGGGTTTATTGCTCGATGGTGATGAGCGGGGCTTAGGTGGGAACGGCTGCGGTCCCCCACTGGCGGCGAGGAGTACCTGTTGCGATAGGTACTCTGGCAGGGCTACACACTTTAGTGTGTAGTCAGTTGTGTGGAGATTGGAGATGGAGACTGGGGTTGTCTTTGATTTGTTTGAACAATTGTTTATGTACTTGTTTCATTGTGGCATTGTTTTCGTGTAATTAGTATCGACCCGTTTAAATGTTTTAAAAACTGTGGTGATCCATTCGGGGGTGGTGAGCAGTTATTGAGCAGGTATGAGATGATGCGCATGGGATAGCTGGGATGAGTCATCACGTTGCAGTTTAGAAGTCTTCCGCTGTGTCGAACATTTTGTAGTTGTTTAGTAGTTGACAGTTTTGAGAACCTTTTATTCCCTTTTAACAGTTTTTGGAGTTTAGCTTGTATCACTTAAACTTTATTAACATTTAAATACATTTCGTTATTATCTATTTGAGTATCATTGCCTCGGGTAGCCGAGATGGTGACGTTCTCATACCTTAAGTGGTCCTGGTAAGGCACTTGGAGTATGGGGGTGTCACACCTGTCAAGTCTGCTACCCGGTTACGGTTCATCACAGGTGTTCACGAATATACTGTCAACCACGAGGTTGAGTAGGAATAACCAACAACAATACAAGGTGAAATAAATGATAATGTATGATATGATATGCAAATGCAAATGCAAATGCAAATGCAAATGCAACTGAGCTCATTACCCAAAACTCCCGCTCATCCCGCCAATCCCTTGACTGGGGTATTCACCTTCCCAGCTGAAGTTGAGGTATTCACCATCCCAACCGAAGTTGAGGTATTCATCATCCTAGAGACAAGTCCTGCAGAACCATCCTAGGGAAACCAATACAAATTGTGAACCCCCGCAATAAACGTAACATAAAGCTAGTAAAATGCAGCGGAATTTATGAAAATTTTAAAACGTTTTAAGCTCAAAACGCGGCTTCAATAAAACATAAAGAAATGAAAATTTAATAAAAGGCTTTTATACAAATGTTAACTTAAGAGAAAGCAAGGGATCCCGATCCCTTGATAAATACACGAATATGATACTAAAAATAACTAAAACTACAACATATGAGGTCAATCGTCGTATGAACAACGCTCGCTAGCTCATTCTTCGTAATCCCCAAATAACCACTGATTTGCAACCTGATCATTCATTAAAAATGAATGCCACAGTCAGTGGAGAGTAACTCAGGGTTCTTCCAGCCATATTACATCAAAACATAGTTGAACAAGGACATATTATAGCATGTGAAATATAACTAAGTGACATAAGTACTACAACATGAGAATAGTATTCAATACATGTTAGGCCAAACAAGAACAATGGCATATGAGACATACATATGACACAAATCGACCAATACATCATAAATGGTGACACAACTGTAAGTCAATCATAGATATCGTGTGATATGGATAATAAGAGGCCAATAATATAATACATGTGAAGGAAAACTGTAGCCATTTACTTTGAAATCATTTTGACATACAAAGACGGAACGTGGCTACTAATGTCACAGGCGTACCTATGGCTTGCATCTCACCATAAATATGAATGGGAACATCAATCCCGCCAAACATATCGATACTAGGTGGCTTGCATCTCACCCCTAGTGCTCAATAGGACCAAAAGACTCTTACCATCCAAACAATCAAAAGGTATCATTCTCACAGTAAATTGCATATGTAAGACTCATAACTATGCAAGACTTTTACTCTCTAAAACTCAGATTCCCCTGGTAGGATTACGATAATAATATGGTCCTAGTCTAAATCTGGCCAGACTCTCGAACTGTACACATCTGATTCGACATGCGGCAGAACAACCCGCATCCAGGACTCGATGACATAACGGAAATCGAGTACCTCAATCGTCAGAACAACACGAATGTGGCGGAAATAAAATGAGATAACCCACACTTGCCAGAACAACACAAGTGGGTTGAAAAAGGAAAGATAAACCATACTTGCCAGAACAGCACAAGTAAGTTAGACCCGCACTTGCCAGAGCAGCACAAGTGGGGCATAAGGATAGTCAAGCTAGTATGCTACACAATATGACACCACCATAAGTAGACACCCAAGAACCACACTAGATCATTACCTTCTCAGTATGCAATAAACATCTCACATCTAAGACCCAGGCAACAGAACGGAAGCCAGGTATACCAAATTCGTCAGAACAGTACGAAAGAGGTGGGCAAAGAGTGATATAAACTCGCCCTTGCTAGAACAACACAAGTGAGGTATAATTATAAGTCAAGCAAAAGTATAGTATAGTGGCAATTTCACAAAGACACGACTCATTTCAATTAATCATGTAAATTAAATCACCCATATTTGAACGGTAAATAAATGAGAATGAATGAATTAAAGTTCTTATTATAAATAAAATATGTCATTTCATATAACTATGATGACGTAAATAAATAATAAGTTCCACATTTACGATTCATATGAGAAATATATAAATAAACGATAAATAATAAATTAGACATAGGCAAGGGGCTCCAATGATAAACAAGTGTCAACAAACCATGAAAAAAAAAAGCATTAGAACCAAGGTTAATAAGCATAACCAACAAGAAACCTAAACCCCAATACAAAACAACAAATTTAGACTCGACTTCAACAAGAGTCAACTTAAAATGGTCATAACTTGAATTCTAGACATGATAATGAGGTGAAACTAAATGTAGGTGATAGTTTATCCTCTTACGGTTCTAATGGTAGGTCATAAGCCCAAAACAAACTAGTAACGAAGGACTTAGGGCTATTTTATGAAAACTGGTCAGGCTGAAACCGTGACTGCGGGATGCTTCCCATGACACAAATAAGGCATAAACTTCATTCCCAATTCAATTTTATGATTGATTCACAACCCCAAATTAATCATATAACCAAAGACCGTCGCAACTACGACATACCCACCATATCTCAACAATAAACACCCACAACATGTAGCAAAGATCGTCGCAAACGACAAGATACATACAATAGCTAAACAACACCTCATTCCTCACAAACCAACTTTACCCAATTGATATTATTTGCAATAAGCCATCTCAATAACATGAAAATACAATTAAAAAATCATCTAACATTAATAATCCAATAAAATTCATCAATAACATTAAAGGTAGTAACTTTACTAGCCAAAGACTAAACTTTAACAATTAAAGCACATAATTTGATATAATACCGAGTAACCCATCACCGTTACCTTTTAGCTCTTCAATAAACATGATTCCAACCCAAAACTACTCCGGGATACTAAAGCTTTCACCTAGAAACTAGATTAAGACAAAAAAAGGTCAGAAAACTTATGTCACAAAAAGAAGGATTTTCTAAAAGATTCAAAAGGTAAGATTTTTCTTACATAGAAAGAAGGAGGAGAAGGAGAGGAGAAGATTGGTACAAAAATCACCGGATTTCGTTGAGAAACGAAGAAATGGCATTCGTCTTAAGGTTTGATTTTGTGAATGCTTTAATGGAGGAAAACACATATTTTCTAAGGGAAGAAGATGAAGGGAAGTTGCTGAAATTTTAAGAATAAAACCCTAAAAGATGGAGTTTTGGTTGTCTTAAAGAGGGTCCATAGGTTTGTTTAGGCCCAAAATCAAAGGCACAAGGTTTGTGACTCGGTTTTGCACTAAAAGACTCACAACACGACTTTTAAGGGGATTTCCGGGTCAAAACAAAACCAAATAATTTTTTTTTATGAAACTAAAACACGATTTTGAAAATATAAAACCAAATAAATAATATATTAAATAAAATCGAGTATTATTAAATTATCAATGTTAATATGTTACCCATAAATATGAAATCGCGGGTGTTACACAAATGCTATGCCACAATAACAATAATTCATCCCAGAACGAGTTTGAGGTAACCAATGCAAATGATATGCAACAATAATAATAAATAATAGTAATAACCAACCAATTCATCTCAGACATGAAGCTGAGGCATCCAACAATAATAATACACCTCATCCAATAATCCATCCAATTCACATTACATAATAAACTGCACAAGTCATTAATAATAACACGAGTTGAGTAGTTAACCTACCTAGTAAGCAATTACTCCAAATAATGCAATCTACTAAAATTATCCTTCAATAAACCTGTTCAACAAGTCCGTCACCTTGAGACGATAAAAGACGATATTCCTTGCCTTTATCCTTTTTATTCTCCCCCTCTATCTTTTTGTGAATTTGTGAATTATAAGGGTGGGTGATTGAAACTTATATAGTGGTCTAAGGGATACAATTAGGAAAGTACTAGGAAACTACCAATTCTATTATATTATTATTATATATTATATTAGTCATACCATAAGTAGGATTACCACATACTACCATTACCAATATTATTATTACCGTTATATTATTATTATTATTATTATTATTATTATTATTATTATTATTATTATTATTATTATTATTATTATTATTATTATTATTATTATTATTATTATTATATTATTATTATATTATTATTATTATTATTATTATTATTATTATTATTATTATTATTATTATTGTTGTTGTTGTTGTTGTTATTGTTATTATTATTATTGTTGTTGTTGTTATTATTATTATTATTATTATTATTATTATTATTATTATTATTATTATTATTATTATTGTTATTGTTATTGTTATTGTTATTGTTATTGTTATTGTTATTGTTATTGTTATTATTATTATTATTATTATTATTATTATTATTATTATTATTATTATTATTATTATTATTATTATTATTATTATTATTATTATTATTATTATTATTATTGTTATAATTATTATTGTTATTGCTTGTTATTATTATAATTAATAAATATAATTAATCAGTATAATTTATAAAATATAATTAAAATATGGGGTATTACACTAGTATACGCTACAATAACTGAATAGAATTGACTTAATGATAGCGACCGCATGTTAAATTAGATCTAAAGGACATATTAGAATCGATCGATTATATGACCTTAAACAACATGAATTGCTCTATTAATTAGTTAAATCTCACCCCCGGGTAACTACCTAGTGAACTAGATCCCTAGACTTTTTAATATTATTGAATTCGCTCTATTTACTTTATTGCAATTAGTTTATAGAAATCAATCCAACAACTCTTCAAGAAATAGTTACTTTAAGACAGACTTAAATATCAACAAAACTAGAACAATTACCTCGCCTTCCTGTAGATTCGACCCTTCTTACCGCTAGCTATTAGTTAGTAGTAATTTGTTTTATTTTGATATAGGTGACACGACATTAGCCTTATCAAATTTGGCGCCGTTGCCGGGGACGCAACAATTTTTCTGTTTGTTTTTGTTTATTTTTGTCTTTTGTCTCAATGAGCATTAGTTCCTTGAGACAGTTTGATATTTTTCTTGTTAGTTCTGTGTATACCCAGGTCTAACAGGTCGGAGATTATACCTTTTGATCACGAACCAGAGAGGGCTTTTCGGTACCGTACAGATGGAATTTTCAGAGAGAAATTAGTCAGGTGGAAGACTTGAGTACACTTGACGCCTATTACGAGCTTTTTACATTTGCAGAAGATTAGTCCTTAGGCGAGGACAAGCTAATTTCTGCCACAGAACCGATTAAGATACCGATCCTTGCTAGTTACTTTGAACCTACTTTGGCTTATATCCCTAAGGGATTCAAGCTTCCTACTACGGATAAGGGCACTTTTGAGATTCGTCCATCCTACATAAACTTGGTGGAACGAAACTTGTTTGGGAGAGGAGCTAATGAAGATCCTGCCAAGCATATGGAGAAGTTTACCGATTATTCTTTGTCCATTCCACTGACTACTGAAGTAACTCAAGATCAAGTAAAGCAGGTTCTCTTTCCTTTTTGCTTGCGAGTTGGGGCGGCTGAATGGTTGCGTGATTTAGATATGGAGGCTCATGGTGTTAGTGATTGGAATACCTTAGCTCTTACATTCTACAAGAGGTATTTCCTACCCCAGAAAACTAATGCAATGCGGAGTCAGATCACAAGTTTTAAACAAGGTTCCACTGAAGACCTTAATGAAGCATGGGTCCATTTCAAAAGGTTGGTTCGTTCTGTTCCTCACCATGGCTTTGAGATTTGGTTCCTTTGAAACCAATCCTATAATGGGTTATATGACGATCATAGAGCTTTATTTGACTCCTCTGCTAATCGAAGATTTCAAAACAATACTAATGATGATACTGCCTGGAAGTTGATAGATGACATGGCTACTCACACTGCTGAGTATTGTAACTTAAGGGAAAGTACGAGAGGAAATGGTTCAAATATTGCGATTGCAGCACAGTTGGAGGCCTTAACTCCTCAAATAGCCAAATTAAAGACATCCCAGTCCTTGGGAAAGCAGCAAACGGTTCATGCGATGGTTCAACAGGAGGTGTCTTGTGAAATATGTGGGATTGATGGTCATACTGCAACCAGATGTATGAGTACAATTGAACAGGTTCATACTTTTTAGCCATTCAAGCAAGGTACTCCTTATTCCAACTTCTTCCCTGAAAGAAGTCAGAATGTGTTTAGTCAAACCCCTCAGCAGAATGCATATGTTATTCCCCAAAATTGGGGTAATCAACCACAAGGGAATTTTGTTAGACAAAATCAAGGAGGTTTTCAGCAGATGCAACCTCCTCCTCAAGCTCCTAATAATGACATGGCATAGATGATATGGCATAGATGAAGGCTTTGTTGCCATAAACATTGATAATTCAACAAAAGCAAACGGCTCAAATTTCTAAACTTATAGTTCATAACAAGATGTTAAACACTCAAGTTGCTCAATTGGAGGTTCAAAATTCCTCAAAACAGCTCGGCAATCTTCCTCCTCAAGGTAAACACGGACATGAGTAGGTTAATGTTATTTCACTAAGGAGCGGTACTACTTATCAAAGTTTGGAGATGCCTATTGATGAAGATGAGGTCCCCTGCATGCATCCTAAGGGGTTGGGTAACTTGGAGTTGAGTGATGACGAGAAAGAAATAAGCAAACATAAAACACGGGATAAGAAAAAAGACGAAAAAGCGAAGAAAGCAGTGTGTACTCGATCGAGTATCCACCCAGATTACGATAAATCTCAATTTCCACCTACGGCTTTTGGTGACAATAGGATACTCGATCGAGTGACCCATGTACATGATCGACTAACCCCCGTAACTGACGACGATGCTTCCAGAACGACTACTAAAGCAAAAGAAGCCGAGCTCATTGCAATTGCAGTACCTTTTCCACACCGAATACAGAAATCCAAGCTTGATCAACAGTTTGGAAGATTCATGGAGGTAGTGAAGAATCTTTAAGTGAGTGTTCTATTTACTGAATTGGTCACTCATGTGTCGGTTAATGCGAAGTTCTTGAAGGAAATATTGACAATGAAGAGGCCTTTCAATGAAGTGGAGACGGTCGCGTTCACTGCAGAGTGCAATGCAGTATTACAAGCCAATTTACTTCCTAAACTAAAGGACCCAGGGAGTTTCTCTATTCCTTGTCATATTTGTAGTATTGCTATACATAAAGGCCTTTGCGATTTGGGGGCTAACGTTAGTGTTATGCCGTATTCAATTTGTCAAAAGTTAAATATGGGTCAACTACGTGTTACTAACATGACCTTGCAGATGGCTGATAGATCTCTTAAACGCCCTCTAGGTGTTTTAGAGGATGTTCCAGTTAGAGTAGGGAAGTATTTTATTCCGGTTGACTTTATCGTTATAGATATGGCAGAGGATTCCCAAGTCCATATTATTCTAGGTAGACCATTCCTACACACAGCGAGGGCGGTCATAGATGTTAGGAATAGTAGTCTTACACTACGAATTGGGGTTGATAAAATCACTTTTATTCTTAATAAAGCATTAAAGCATCCCAGTTTAGAAGCTTCTTGTCATATGATTAGTATTAGTGATCAGACTATTGATGATTCCCTTGCTTTGTGTTTGGACTGGATTCAGTCCGACGCTCCTGCTGTTGCGTAAAGACCATGGAACAAGGAAGTAGATGAGATAGAGAAGTTGAACTTTGGAGATGAGCCTCATCTTGAGACGGTTTACAACTTTGATGGAAGTGTTGACTTGGAAGCTGAGTTAGATGCCGTAGAAGCTGAGATATTCAAAGATGAACCCATCCATGAGGTACATGAAGATGTGACTGATCCTATAGCAGGATAGGTAGTGTATCCTTTTTCCGTTGATGCCAAGATGGAAGGCAAAGTGACGTCATGTTTGACTTTTCTCTTAGACTTTGAGATGGTTGAGCCGGAACATTATTCATTTTTAATTTCACTTTCTTGTATTTTGTTTTGGTGCTACTTATGTCTTTGTGTAGCACATGCGCAGCTGTTCCATTTACTAATGCGAGCTTTGAGTTGTTTTGACCATGTTATGGGTGAGCACTTCTTTTAAAGTGCAAAAACTTGGTCTGTTGGCTGAATACTCGATCGAGTCCAGCCAGGCTCGATCGAGTATCCTTGCGTTTTGAGTCTGAAACGTAGCTAGATGATGACGGAATTACACAGTTGGTCATTTTCTCCCATTTTTGCAACTGGTTTGGGGGAACTCCTCGGCTTTTAACGGATATTCTCTTTCCTTGTAACTACTTTTCGTGTATTATCTCTAGTTATTTCTCCTTCCTTTTCTTAGATGTGTCCTTTAGGTTATTGGTGATTTGTTGTATGATTGTTATGCTGTAGGCGTCACAATGAGGACATTGTGACATTTAGGTTTGGGGGAGGAGTCTTTATTTATGTTTTGTGATTTATTTCTACTGTGTTTATATTATGTTGTGTGCATTTAAAAAAATCCATAAAAATTAAAAATTTTCAAAATCCAAAAATATGTTTTCCTTTGTTTTAGGTCGAGTCTTGGTGAATTGTATAACAATGATATTAAATTGCATTGTTTTTGCATTTGAATCCCAATTTAGTAATCCATGTACATTATTTTGACCCGTTATTTATGAAAACAAAGCTCATAATTCAAGTCTTAACCGTATTTGACATGCCTTATGCTAATTAGATTTGACTAAATTATGTTGGTAAACTACTTAAATTCTGAGGTCTATAGAGCTTCCTATGCCAGGATTATAAATAAACTGGTCTCACTGTCAAATAGGCTTGAGTGTAGTTCTTCTTGTGGAATGTGTAATATCAAACTGAATAAGTGTGACACTAGTTTCTTAATTTTTACGCGTTCATATGATGAAGTACATGAGGAAAGGCGGTTCTTACCGTTCAAATAAGCCATACATTACCCTTTTTGTTAGCCCGTTTGAACCGTTGTAGTCGTTCTATATCCCATCTAATAGCTACAATCCTAGAATTTGCCTACCTTATCGGGACAGTCGCAGTTGCTTGTTTATCATATTTATTTTGCTACTATAGTTGGGATTGGGATTATTATTGTCATTTGTGGGTGTAGTAGAATTTATTAGAAATTGGGTTGTATCCCTTATGTTGAAAAAGGAAGAAAAATATGAAGCAAAAGGAAAAAAAAAGAAAAAAAAAAGAAGAAAAAAGAAGTGAAAAAAAAGAAGAAAAGAGGAAAAATATATGCTTCATTGTCATTTGTTAAGGGAAGAGAAGGTTGGTTACTGAAGTCTAATGCATTGTTGGAGAGTAGTTCTTTTGGCTCTCATGTGTTCTCAAAGTTGAGATAATTTCTCTAGTTGGGTTAATTTATGCTTATTATCATAGATTTGGTTTTGGTTTTAGAGCTGCGACTACTGTCTTAACCTCACATATCCATACATGCCTTGGCACAATCCACTTCTATACCATTTGCCCATTTGCCACCTTATTGTCCTTGATATATGTACCTTTATCTATACTGTGAATGCGTATTAGTTGGAGAAATTTCTTTCACATTAGATTGCATGCAAGTTTCATAAGTCGAGTAAATGTTCTACTTCTTTCTATATTCACATATAACTCACCCTTACGTACTTATGAGTGCATGAGTGAAATCCGCGAATATCTTACTAATTTGTCTTGCAAGATCGAAAGATATTTGCATTTGTCAATAGTACGGTGACATGAGACTTGAGTTGCGTTTTCTAGTGCCTGTGCCTTTGAATTTGTTTTATTGGCACAATTTGGTCACTACTTTGTTATGGATGTGGATAGCTTGGGATTTGTATATGCATTAAACATTAGCTCTGAGTTATTTATTCGCCGTTTGTATGATTGCCTTATGTATTGTGTGATGCTTTGCTTAGGGACAAGCAAAGAGATGGTTTGAGGGAGTTTGATGAGTCATATTTATATACATTTATATGCCTCCTATTAGTTACTTTTGATACGGTTTTCGTGCTAAATTACATTGTTTATATGCCATTTATACTAGAATGTTGTTACTTCTGCTATTTGGTGTTTAATGCAGGAATAATGCATTTGTGGAGCAAAAGAATAAAATATAGCACAGCGGAGATTGCATTAAGGAATACACGAAGCAAGGCACGGAAATCTAGAAGAATAAAGGAAGAGAACGGAAGAAGATTAGACGAAGAAAAGTGCTGAAGTAAGGAGTACTCGACCGAGTCCCCTTAGACTCGATCGAGTTGTGGTGTACTCAATCGAGTATGCATAGACTCGATCGAGTATACAGTGATCTGATGACATTTCACGCAAGTTTCCTAAATCGGTTTATGTTTAGTATAAATACCCAAATTATGCCTTGTTATATTTTTACGTCTTATTTTACCTAGTTACGCCACTTTACAATAAAAACCTCTAAAAACCTTTAGTTAAGTTGGATTGCTATTATTTCGGATCTAAGCATTCTTTAATTACGGTGTTAATCTTTCCTCGGTTATTATTAATTCAAAGTTCTAGTTCATTCAGTTGCTTGTTATTCATCTTTACATGCTTTCAATTATGTCTTTCATTATCATCATTGTTGTTAATTCTCCTAGTATGTGTAGCTAATTCCTTTATCTAGGGTGAAAAGGGATCTAGGTTATTAGAAGGGATTAATTAATGAATTGATAGTTAAATTGCTTCTTTGTTGTTGTTCAGTTGATTGTTTTGAATCTAGTTGATTAATTACTGCAGGATTTATTAGTTAGTGTTGCAAACTAGGATTTTTACCGACCGGGTTAAGACTATTATAGGCTACGATAAATGAATAGAATTGACTTAATGATAGCGACCGCATGATAAGTTAGATCTAAAGGACATATTAGAATCGACCGACCATATGACCTTAAACAACATGAATTGCTCTATTAATTGGTTAAATCTCACCCCCGGATAACTACCTAGTGAACTCGATCCCTAGACTTTTTAATATTATTGAATTTGCCCTATTTACTTTATTGCAATTAGTTTATAGAAATCAATGTGGACATGGGCCACCCGCTCTGCACGCACCCATGCGTTGTGAATGTTTAAGACGACGGCACTTCTCCCACGGAACCTTGGATAGCCAAAGCACGTCATATGCCGTTACCGATTTGTGAGGCATTGAAACCGATGAAAGGTTGAATAAGCCTGCATTTGTGGAGTCGCCACCAATTTTTATGGGAAATTGGAACCGTTCGAATACCTCGTGTCATGTCAATACACAAAGTAGTGACATGAACACTAAGAACTCGTTACCCTTAGCATTCTATATCTAGAATGACTCTCGTGGATGCCAATGAACACGGATGTTCACAGAGATTTGGAGTAAGGGGTGAGGGTACGTATTAGAAAGTCCTTTTAATGAACACCTAATCCCGCCCGCCTCGATAGTGGCCTCTACTAATGATTAGGGAAGTTATTCATACTTGATATGCTGTCGATTATATGCATGCAATGCAACATCCAGCGTTTTAGTCCTAGCATGTGAGATTAGACTATGTCGGTGAACAAAGAATTTAATAATTAATTATGTCGAAGTTGGAATTTAGATTAATTTACATGTGAAAACCAAGTAAATAAATCATACAAAATAAATACGAAATAAAGAAATAAATTAAAACTGATAAACTTGAATTTACGTCATAAACATGCTCAGAAAGGATTTGGAAAGAAAAGAATATAATAAAAGATAAAAGAAAATAGAAGAAATAAGGAAATTAAAAGAAATATCAAATTAGAAAAAAATAAGGAAAAATAAAGAAATTTGGAAAATAAGGAAAATTGGAAAATTGGAAAATAAGGAAATTTGGAAAATAAGAATAAAGAAATAAAATAGAGAATATGCAAATTATGAATTATACGGAAAATATGTCGAATTATGGTGATAATAAGAATAATAGTCGATTAAAACCTAATTAGAATGCCTACGTCAAAACAAGACGAGTTCAGAGGCAATAGCCATCTTAGAACAGGCGCAGCATCTGCTGCGTCCTCTGGAAGAGGCGCAGCACTTCATGCGTCTGTTCTTGAGTTGGGTTCTGACTGTGAAAGTCAGACTCGCGGTTTGTTAATGTTTGTTGGTAAATTTAAGGCCGATTATTGATATTAGAACTCGAGTTGAAGTGATTAACATATTACATACATACTAATATTGTTATAAAACGAAGAAAACTGGATTGAAACGATTTATTACAGGTTAGATATTATTTACGATGCCGGAATTGATTTATATACAAAACTTGAATTAAAGACGGTTGAAAACAAAAGAAAACAAAATATGAAAAATAAAGAGAAATATGTACAAAGACGAATTCAAGGGACTTGATACGGATAAATTGAGTCTCTAAAATCCGGGTTTGAATTTGTGACGAAAACCCGCAAATATTAATTATAAGGGATTTAAGTCGAAAATTATTGAAAAGGATTCATAAAAAACTAATTTGAAAATTATTAGGGGAAATAAGGGAAAGAACAAAGAAAAAAAATAAAAGACGAAAGGAACAAAAACCCGAGGAAGAAGAAGAAGTGCAGCAACTGAGAGCAGCCCCTGGAAGAGACGCAGCAGATGCCGCGCCCTTTCCAGAAGGCGCATCAATTGATGCGATTCTTCCTCACGTCAGATTTGTGTTATTTTCGTTAAAAGGTTTTAAAAGGTGATTTTAAAAGACGGTTTTGAGCATGCTTATGATATAAATTCTTACATTAATTATAATACAGAAAATAAATACAGAATTAAGATGGGATTTTACACCCTCAGACTTACATGTTAGCGTCTCGAGATTTAACTAAAATCGGTTTTTTAGTGGTAACTCGACTCGAACTATGTAAATATGAAAGTGCCCTTGAAAAAAGATTTAAAACAAATTGATTAATTAATTGTGTAGCGGTCAAATTGGTCGGTCATGCAAACGTGACTGGTACTCAGAATGATCTGAGCTTACGTGGTCGATTGATCAAGCACGTAGGCGACGAAAGCTTAGAGCAAGGTCTTAGAATGCAAAGGGAGAAGAAAAGGGCGGACACTCGCATGAAAAATATGTGAGGCGAAGGCCTCTATTTATACTAAACACACGGAGGAATTATGGTAAGGGTAGAATTTGGAAAAGAATAGGAAAGAAAGATTCGGAAATAACCGACTTAGTTGAAACACGGAAACTTGGACGAAAAGAAAGTCTTGATAAAAGGCGCAACAGGTGGTGCCTCCCTTAGAAGAGGCGCAGTACTTACTGCATCCTTTCTCGGGTAGAATTCTTCTGCGCGAGAAAACGCGTTTGACAGCCTGTCGTATTTTAGGCATAACTTTCTCTACAAGACTCGGATTAAGGTGACTTTGATGGCGTTGGAAAGCTAGGTGAAAGATCTATAATTTTCGTGAAATAGGCCAGACCCAAAAAAGTCGTTATCACCTCGTAAAACGGGCCTAAATGTCGGGTTGTTATTTTAACTAAATGAAATGCACATTTTGTAATGTAAACTTTAAGTTTAGCCCAAAGAAGTGATATGAGACTCAAAATAAGATATACTCATAACATTTTATGACCTCCTAACCTTAGGTAGACAAGAACGTTGCTTTTTGACTCGGGATTTGACGGTTTTAAGAAATGAAGACGGTTTTTGTCACGGACTCCAAATGTACTCTAATTACTGCCAAAACGACCGTAATGACACCTAGACGACGACCATGAGGTAGACACAAGTGTACGATTTACCGTTTATTGACCGATTTACAAAACGTCATAAAATCGCGACATATGCTAAACATGCGGCCCAATCATCACTAGGTGTTTGGCGGGAGGTGCAGAAATGAGGTATCTACAGAGCCCCCATTTTGACTGAGGCTTGGACATGGCAAAATTCAAAGTATAGCCCTCAGGTCAATCGAAGATTACAACCTGAAGACTATGGCGATGCGAGGCGGCTCAAGGGCTCTGAGCCAAGGACCTATCGTCGGGAACATTTTAGAGTCTGTGGACTATCGGGGAGGGTCGTTTAAAGTCCATTAGACTACGTAAGGAAGCTCGCCAGCCATAAGAAGAAATCATACCTAAGACTTCTTTCCCGAGATATTTCCGGAGTTGCGTATGAGCTGAGGTTAAGACCTAAGGGATATGTAAGGATTGTGCTAGGGTGTGGGGACCTAAAGGAAAACATCGACGGGAAGGAGGTCAAATATAAGTTCAACCTAAGAGTTAACCAAGGTTTGGGTTTAGGAACCCTAAGGAAGTGTTATCATAAAGGATAGAAATGGTAGGAGTGTTTGAACTCTAGGGAGTTTGGGAACTTAAAGAGCTTAGTGTATGAACCTGGGTATATGAACCTAAAAGGGCAGGATGGTATGGGAACTTAAAGGCTTATGAACCTAAGAGGAATTGGGATCCTAAGGTTAAGTTTAGGAACTTACTGGGTTACTAATTCTAGTTTTGAACGCATGTGTCCAGGCTTTCTGAGAAAAAAGGAAAAGGTATGAGAACTTCAAAAGGATTTATGGGTTTATGAACCTACGGACATTTGGTATGAGAGCTTGCAGATTTATGAACCTAAGGGAAGCTATTTTGGGATCTAAGAATCTAGAGGTATGAATCCTAACTTTGGGTTTACAAACCTAAGGAAGCAGGCTCTGATTTGGGAACTTCTAGAGAAAGACACCTTTGCTGAACTCCGTGAGGAAACAATAATATTGAGGGTAGCAGGACGTCGGTAGAAACTGCTGGGGAATCCGCTTGCGTCGGTCTCAAGCGAACTCTGGGAAAAACTTGAGGTTGAATCTGCTTTTGTCGGTCTCAAGCGAATCGTGCGTCCGAGAAATACGTGGGTTATAAGCGGCAACAAAATCTCGATGGGGAACACATCGACGATTAAGAACATCTTGATCGTCATGGAAGAATCCTTGAGCATCACTACTGCAAAATGCCGCCGCGGAGAACATATATATTGATGACTAGGAACATCTTGATCGCCATGGGAGAAATATTGAGTGAGAAATACTGGAAAATACTGCTGCGCTGGATATAACGATTTGAGCAATACTGCAAAATACTGCTGCGCTGGGGAGAATGAAGACTTGAGCGAAGCCCCCAGTTGGAGCGAGCACTGCTTCTGATACTTACCTGCATGGTTAGTAGCCACACAAGAATGCGATCTAATAGGAAAGAATAGCACATAAACACATATGCACATAAGCAATTATCACATGGACCTCGAATGAGGAAACACATAGGTTTTGCAAAAGTTGTTTCTTTATAAAAGTTGTTTAAAACTTGCTCAAAGAAATTTGTCGTTTGTAATGCGTTACGCATATTCAAATGAGCTTTAAACACGTGACTGACGTGGACGCAGACCTACTAGGACGCGACATGGGGATGACTCTGACAGACTTTGCCTAGGTATGCGCAACCCCTAGCCAAGTATGGGTGACAACGCGTATCAGTTCCCAAGGTAGAAGAATTGCAAGAATTATGGGGACATATAAAGGCAAGGCATGAGCCGTTGATCATCTGTCTACTTGGACACCCTTTTGCCGCCGCTTGCTGTAAAAGAGACCCCTCTTGAGGCACCATAACTTGGAGAATCGATCTAAGACCTTTGTCCTTGTCCAGACCGAGCACTGGCTCGACTTAAATGAGACTCGAAGACCAAAAAGGAGGATGAAGGGAGGGTGGCATCTCGGAAGAAAAGCCCCCAGGATGAGAAGATGACTATAGACTTTGGTAAAAAAAAAAGAGACTGTGCGACAAGAAGGAGCCCCCGGTAAAGAGGTAGAAATGGAAATTGTGGTTAGAAGGTTGAAATTGAGGTTGAAATTTGATGTTTGAGGTGGTTGATAATTGAGGTTAAAAGTTAAAAGTTGGGACGGTTGTGTCCATGAAGACTTCCTACGTATTCACGTGAAGTGAAATCAAACCAGATCGTAGTTCATAGGTTTGGCTTGTTAATTTTGTTTGGGTGTTATGGTTGTATCCTTCTTGTGTAAGAAAGGACTGCCTACGTATCCACCTGAATAGGTGAAATCAAACCATGCTCGTAGTTCAGGTGTGTGCCTAAGCTATGTTGTCAGGACCTTAAAGTGCATGGGTCAGGAGGGTATATTCCTTTGGTGACTCAAAGAATCGATTTGAGATAACTCCCTCTGATCATAGACCAAAGAGGTATAACTAATTTTTTAAAACTTCCTTGTCATGTGAGCGTACTCGAAAGTGGACCCTAAAGATGATATGGGTATGACCCGTCCTAGGTAGCAATGTATTTGAAGACTCCGTGTCTGGGTCAAGGTGAAACTGGGTTGGATATTTGGAATGTGGAGCTCGGAAATAAGAGGCTTTGATGGACAAATCTCTGGAGCTTGATTTTGTGGAGTTGAGGCTTTATGGGATTATGGCTTGTAATGTGGCTTGAAAATGGAGTCTCTTGGCTTGATGTAGCCTGAGCACATAAAGGTAGGTGCAAATGATGCGGGTTCAAATTTCCATGTCCTGGCCCTAAAGGATGGGTATACTTGACGAGCTTGAGAGGATTCTCAAAATTCCTAACTATCTCCCTGTAACGGTCTCGAGAAGGACTTAGGGTGTGTGATGTGAAAGGCTAAGTGAGGGTGCTAGCTGACCATCTTCATCGATGTCTTGATTTTAGCAGTATTCCATTCAGTACTTGATTTCATACTCGTTCTTAATTCAGACTCAGATTCTTAGTCTAGAATATATCTCGGCTTTTTGCTCAGATTTTTTATTCAGGTTTTTGAAGATACCTTTGACTTTGGATATTGATTTGCGTGATTGAGCCTTCTTCTTTTGACTCTTTTATCTTAGATTACGGGCATAACTGCGTCCTTGGATATTGATCTTGGTTTCTCTTGATTGAGCCTTTGTCTTTGATCATGGCTCGTATCGTCTTGGATTTGCTTGCATAACTTCGGCCTTGAGCCTTTGTCTTTGATCATGGCTCGTATCGTCTTGGATTTTCCTGCTACCATGGATTTGGGTCAGACTAGCACCTTTGGTGTGAAATGGGTTAGTCTTTAGTAACCAGGTTGTTTATTGTGGGGAATGGGCTTGCCTTCCATCATGGATCGTTTACAAGGGAGATGGTCTGGATTCGTCCTAGAATCTCTTGAGATAGGCTCGTCCTAAACTGGGGTATAACGAGGTCTCTATTGCCAGACATGGAATAGGTAAAAAAAGAACACGGAGTTTCAGGTCCTTTACAACTTGGAATGGAACATCATTTAAGCGCACCCACATCGACTGTCATGTGTTGTCGTTTATTTTAAAATGTCTCAAATAAATTCTTGTTGTCACAGTAAAAGGGTAAAGGAAGAAATAGGATAGAATATGTAGATTGAAAATTGTATTTTTATTAAAATGAATAATAAATGTATTTAACATAGACTCGAGAAGATACGTGACTCGTGTGACAACCCCCAGGTTGTCACTAGGAATTGAAATGGACACAAAGAAAGACACTAGAGAAAACATAGGAAAGAAAGCCTAAGACTCGGACTCGGACTCGGATTCTGACGCGATCTTAGATCCAGACTTGCAATCATCGGCCCACGCTTGAACATTTCCTTTTCCAGCAATTGGCTTTGGCATTTGATTTTGAGCATTCATCCATTTGAGCACTTCGTCCTCATCATTGGGAACACTGGAAGGATAACAGTCAAGAAGAGTTTCCTGATAAGTGGTACATCCATGAGGATTGCCTAACTTGCCTTGTGAGTTAAAGGTTGAGAGAGACAATTTCCCGCTTTCGATCATATCCTGAATGACATGTTTTAATTTGAAACATTTCTCTGTATCATCCCCTTAGCCTCTATGGTACTTTCAGTAGGCATTCTCATCCCAGAACCTAGACTTCTTTTCTGGATCTGGTGTAGGACCGATAGGCTTCAACATTCGTCATTCCATGAGTCTCTGAAGGGCATCGGCGTATGTAATACCAATGTTGGTAAATTTCCTAGGAGGTGTGTCCTTCTTATCGGAAGCCTTTGTAAATGACCTTGGAGAGTTGTTAGGTTTCTTTAACGAAGGCTCCATGAGGTTGCCTTTTTTATTTTGATTCCTGGATGAGAAGAATTAGGAATAGATTGCTCACTCATTGCTTTAGGACTGTCAGGTTGAGGGTTTGTTTGGACACTTTTCATCTTGAGAGGTTGGGCATCAAGCTTCTTACCCATTTCAACAAACTGATTCTCTAGGTTGGAAAGCCGAGAGTTTAGGTTATCAATGGTTCCCTCTATCTTGGAAAATTTACTGTTGAAGGTAATGGAAAGCATGAGCATTCCACTTTGGATATCGTCGTCTTCGAGGACAATTATTTCTTCGTTATCATAAGGAGCGAGGAGGTGAGAACAATATAGGGATGATTCTTCATCATGTTTAGTGCTGCTAGACCCAAGAGGGTTGATCTTCTTGGATTGCTCGACAGAAGGTGGCACTGGAAGTTTGCCCTCTTCGATCATATCTTGGATGGTGTGTTTCAAGAGAAAACACTCTTCAATATCATGGCCTCTACCTTGGTGATATATGCAGTATTTGTTGTCCTTCCAGAGGTTCACCTGCTTCTCTAAAGGTGGATCCGGAGTCGGACATGTTGGATGTAGCTTACCTTGGTCAGAGAGTCTCTTCAAAGCATCGACATAAGACATGCCTAAATCAGAAAGCACTCTTTGATGCCTCCCAGGTTTCCTTTCGGTTGTCTTCGGCTTTCTAGGACGACGGTTATTATAAGAGGTAAGCTTTGGACGACCTAGACTAGAGGTTTCTCTAGGTGGCGTGTTCTTTTCCACCATCCTATTTTCAAGGGTGAGGACGCGAATGCTCAAATTTTCCACTGTAGCTTGAACTTGCAGGACCATGGCATAAATGTCTTGGAGAGACACGGTGATTGTGGCTTGAGCTGCTTCGTGAATTTGCTGACTGACGGAACTTGTTGGATTCCTACTCGACAGAAATGACGCGCATTACAACTCAATTCGACATGGGATCACGCATACTAAGGCAATAAGCAACGAACACAAGAAGGGATAAGTAACTACGAGGATAAGATGACAAATCTAGACGTCGACTTGTAAATTCGTGAAACGTCGTGAGCGACTTCTCGTGTTTGAATTCACGGTGCTTGACTTTAATTTCAGACTTGAGTGTTAACTTTGACGGAGTGACCCTTATATGATTGACCTTATTGACGGGATTGATGACACATGTTGATTCTAAACTCGAGGTCTGCTTATAGTTGTTAAGAAGACTGCTGCAGTTTAGACTCAAATGTGAGGCCCATTGAGACTCGTGTGTTGAGCCTCGGAACGTGTGACTTGAGGTGTCGAAAATATTTAGATCCTAACGGAATTGTGGTATGGGGGTCCAAAATGACGGCGTGACGCCTTAGGACATGACTTGAATTTGAAAAGATCCAAAATGTAAAGGAAGTCGGGTTCATGACTCGACAGAGTTTCGACTAGGACATAGTCGGTTTGAATTTTGACTCTAACTTAGCCCAATTGAATTTACACATTTACATTTACATGGTTTGAAAATATTTTGAATAAAACGTTTTTTTTTGCACGGGTTTCGAAATGGGTTAGAGGTCCGAAGTTTGACTCGACATTTGCATAGAGTTCGGCTTTGTTTTGCGCTGTTTTGAAAATGTTTACATTTTGAAAAGGATTTTATTTTATGAAATTTCGTCATGGTTTTGTTTACAAAAGGTGATCACGTATATGATACAAACATACATATGGGCATTATAACGGTATGCTGAGTGCATTTAAAGGGTTTTGGCTTAAATGATGGGTTGCCATACCAAGCAATCAAACCCTGGTCTATGGAGAGGTCCATGCCAAACATGAGTAAGGTCGGTTCCTAGTCCATTTCCTCGAGTAGTGAAAGTCCTTGATATAAATATGAGTATGTACCATGGTATGGTTGACGTCAATCGCTATCCATCTTTAGGCTCAGATAAGAATTTGGACCGTCCAGACTGGATGATTGGTCGAATGGGTTGGGTTGAGCCTAAGAAGGCTGAATAAAACGACCTAAGAAGGTCAAGTAATGAAAACTGACAACTGTCTCGTATAAACTATTCCTTAACCTTGTTCAAGTTTCACCCTGGGTAACATGTAAGTGTATCTTCCCCAGCGGAGTCGCCAAACTGTGGACACGGGGGCCCACAGGGGCGCTTGGGAAATAAGCGTTTGCATTTGTGGAGTCACCACCAATTTTTATGGGAAATTGGAAACCGTTCGAATAATTTGCGTCATGTTAAGACACAAAGTAGTGACATGAACACTAAGAACTCGTTACCCTTAGTATTCTATGTCTAGAATGACTCTCGTGGATGCCAATGAACATGGATGTTCACAGAGATCTGAAGTAAGGGGTGAGGGTACGTATTAGGAAGTCCTTTTACTGAACACCTAATCCCGCTCGCCTCGATAGCGGCCTCTACTAATGATTAGGGAAATCGTTTATACTCGATATGCTTTCGATTATATGCATGCAATGCAACATCCAACGTTTTAGTCCTAGCATGTGAGATTAGACTATGTCGGTGAACAAATAATTAGCACTCATTAATGTCGAAGTAGGGTTTAGATTAATTACATGATAAATAAATAAGATAAAAATAATTACAACAACAACAACATCAGAGCCTTAATCCCAAAATGATTTGGGGTCGGCTGACATGAATCATCCTTTAGAACTGTCCATGGGTGGACGCACACCTCAAAATGCGAATAGAAAAGGGAAAATGAAAAACAAAAGGAAGAGCGGAAATGTAATGCAAAGTCAAGGTAAATTTATGGGTTTTAAAATCGAATTCCGGATTTCTTTTATTAAAACTTAAAATTTAAATCGAGAGAAAAGATTAAAACGCTTTTGAAAACCGAAATAGAATTAAGGATCCGGAATGCCTTAAAAGTAAACCAAGTAAAATATATAAGAAAGTGGTCAGTAAAAAAGTGTAATAAAGGAGAGAAGAACAGATAATCAAATTTGTAAATTAAATAAAAAACACTAAATATGTCAGAAAAAAATTACTAAAAATTCACATGTATCCTTTCCCTCCATTGTGCCCTCTCCGTCACCATACTCTCCTCAAGCCCCAGAAATCTCATATCATGCTCTATCACACTCAACCATGTCTATCTCGGTCTTCCTCGACCTCTAGGGACCTTTTCTGTTCTCCAAGTCTCCAGCCTCCTTACTGGTGCGTCCATAGGTCTCTTTCTCACATGGCCAAACCATCTTAGTCGGTTTTCCATCATCTTGTCCTCTATTGGCGTCACTTTTAACTTTTCCCGAATCACCTCATTCCTTAATCGATCTTTCCTTGTATGTCCGCACATCCACCTCAGCATAAGCATCTCTGCCACACTCATCTTTTGAATGTGACAATGTTTCACGGCCAAACACTCGGAACCGTAAAGTAAGGCAGGCCTAATTGTCGTGCGATAAAATTTTCCCTTTAATCTTTGGGGCATATCTTTATCGCATAAAAACCCTGAAGCACTCTTCCATTTCAACCATCCCGCTTTAATTCTGTGAGCCACATGTCCGTCTAACTCCCCATCTTTTTGAATAATAGATCCTAGATATCTGAAGAAATATGACCCCTCAACAACATTCCGATCGAAAATAATACTTCCCGCCTCTGTCGATCTCAACCCCGCCACTTTAGTGAACTGACACCTCAAATACTCAGTCTTACTCCTGCTCAGCCTAAACCCACGAGTCTCTAAAGTCCACCTCCACAATTCCAACTCTCTCTCCACCCCTTCTTTTGTCTCATCAATCAACACAATATCATCAGCAAACATCATACACCAAGGGATGCCGTCCTGAATATCCTTTGTCAACTCATCCATAACTATAGCAAAGAGAAAAGGACTAAGTGCGGAACCTTGATGCACCCCGATGGTAATGGGAAATTCTTCCGTTCTCCCAACATTAGTGCGAACACTTGTACTAGCCCCCTCATACATGTCCTTTATGAGGTCAATATATTTTCAAGACACACCCTTTCTTGCTAAAGCCCACCAAAGTACTTCTCTTGGTACCCTATCATATGCCTTTTCCAAGTCAATAAACACCATATGAAAGTCCTTCTTCTTGTCTCGATGGTGTTCCAACAACTGTCTCATGATAAAAATCGCATCCATAGTCGATCTCTTGGGCATAAATCCAAATTGGTTATCCGAGATGTCTACACATCTCCTAAGCCTTTGATCGATTATCCGCTCTCATAACTTCATCGTATGACTCATAAGTTTAATTCCTCGATAATTGGAGCACTCTTGGACATCACCTTTGTTCTTGTACAAAGGGACAAGAGTGCTTCTCCTCCAAGCTGATGGCATCTTGTTGCTCCTCCAAATCTTGTTGAAGAGCATGGTTATCCATTCAATCCCTTTCTCCCCGAAGCACCTCCAAACTTCTATGGGTATACCATCCGGTCCCTCTGCTTTCTTTGACCCCATCTTCCTTAATGCCTTTCTAACTTCACTCTTTTGTATTCTACGCACAAATTCCCGATTAACCATGCTTGGTGTTACTTCTACATCCCCAAAACCTTGTTCTTGATGTCCATTGAATAAAGTATCAAAGTAAGAACTCCATCTAGCCTTTATTTCGTTATCTTGAACCAGAACCTTGTCGTCGATATCTTTCACACACCTAACTCTCCCAATATCTCTCGTCCTTCTGTCTCTTATGCGAGACAGTTTATAGATATCCTTCTCTCCTTCTCTCGTGTCCAACCTGGCATACACTTCTTGGTTAACTTTTGCCCTCGCATCCCGTACTGCCTTTTTAGTGACTCGTCTAGCCTCCTTGTACTTTTCAAAGTTCTCATTACTCATGCATTTCCCCAAAACCTTATAGCATTCATGTTTTGTCTTTATCGCTTGTCTCACCTCATCGTTCCACCAAGATGTGTCCTTACTTGATTATCTATTCCCTTTAGATTCCCCTAACACCTCCCTCGCCAAATCCTTTACAACATGCTCCAGTTTATCCCACGTTGCATCATTATCTTTCTCCTTGCAATCCAGCCAAATATCGCTACTTCCAACCTTATCCAAAAACGCTTGTTGGTTTTCCCCTTGTAGCTTCCACCACTTGATTCGTGCCTCACCGATTATATTTATCTTCCTCAAGTCTCTCTTACCCCGAAAATCAAGCACCACTAGTCTATGTTGTGTTGTAGCACTTTCCCCGGGTATGACCTTGCAATCGGTGTACTCATTCCTCCACACATTCCTTACCAAAATAAATGAAGTTAATTTGACTAGCATTTCCTCCACTCCTACAAGTGACCAAATGAGAATGTCTTTTCTCGAACCAAGTGTTCATTACACCCAAGTCATATGCCAAAGCAAAATCTAATATGTCACTTCCTGCTTCATTTCTCTCCCCGAACCCAAAACCCCCATGAATGCTCTCGAAGCCCGCTCGACTAGTACCCACATGCCCATTGAGGTCACCAAAAATGATCAATTTCTCTCCTATAGGGACTCGTTCTACAACCTCTTCCAGATCTTCCCATAAGTCTCATCGAAAGGAAGCATCCAAGCCTACTTGAGGTGCGTAAGCACTTATAACAGTCACCACCTCATCCCCGACTACAAGCTTAATGCTCATAATACTATCACTCTTTCTTGATACTTCTACCACATCATCGATGTAATCTTTATCAATGACAATACCAACTCCATTATGACTTTTGTCTTTACCCGTGTACCAAAGCTTATAACCCCAAGACACTATCACCCTTGCTTTATCTCCGACCCACTTTGTCTCTTGTAGACACATTATATGCACTCTCCTCCTTTTCATAACCTCCCTTACCTCAGCTAATCTCCCTGTCAAAGAGCCAACATTCCAAGTACCAAAACGTAACCTACTACCCTTCCTAAAGCCATGTCCTGATTTCTTTACCCTCTCTTGACCATGCTTCCTAGATCCAAACCTATTTGACACCACACCCATACTTCGAGGTGGCGCGCCGCTTTTGGGCGACGACCTAACAACCCTTGCATATTTTTCACTAAACCCGGGTCTAGAAGATGTAGCGCACCCTTGCCTATTTGACACCACCCCCAGAAGTAAAGATGGCACGTCGCTTTCGGGCGACGAATGAAATAATTACAATAAATGAAATTACAATGAATTACAGTGGGTTTAGTCGATTTACGTCGAAAATACAATTAAAACGGATAATTTGAGAAAAAGAAAGGAAAATAAATTAGGTTAGAAAATAAACAGGTTACGAGCGATAATACGAATAATAGTCGATTAATACGTAAACTAAACGAATTAGCTCAAGGCAAGAACGAACGTTTAGAGACAGAACTCAACCCAGAACATGTGCAGCAATGCTGCGTCTCTTGGAAGGGGCGCAGTGGTCACTGCGTCTGTTCTTGAGGTGAGTTCTGGCTGTGAAGCCGGAACTACGAATTGTTAATGTTAATTGGTGATTTTAACGATTGATTATCGATACTTAACTCGAGTGAAAGTGATTTAACAGATTATTTACATGTGAACTTGGTCATAAGAAAGCGATAAACATGAATTAAAATGAATTAAAACTAATTATGAATTAATTAAGACTACAAATGAAATAAGATTTATTTAATGAATTAGACAAACGCGATAAACTGATATTTACAAAGTCGAATTCCAGAGACTTTATATGAACAAATCGAATCTCTAAAAATCCGGGTTTGATTTGATTGACGAAAATCCGCAAATATTGATTATAAGGGATTTAAGTCGGATTTAACTCGATAAATTATTAGGAATTATGAATTAAAATTGTTATACGGATGAAAAAAGAAGAAAAAACGAAAAAACGGGATAAAAGAGATGGATCAACAAAGAACAAAGAAAGAAGAAGAATGGCAGGAACTGCGGCAGCCTCCGGAAGAGGCGCAGCAGATGCTGAGACTCTTCAAAGAGGCGCAGCAGTTGCTGCATTTCTTCTCGACGTCTGTCTTCTGCTAATCCGTAAAAATAGGTTAACAAACGGGTTTAGAAATCGGTTTTAAGCATATTTTTGACGTAAATCTTACATTAATTAGTAAAAAATAAGATACAATAATAAAATATGGGATTTACACCCTCAGACTTACATGTTTAACGAAACAAGTTTAACTAAGTTAACGTTTTAGTGATTGCTCGACTCGAATGTATGAAGAAAGTGCCCTCGCAAGAGGATTTAAATTAAATTGATTGATTAATTGAGGTGGAGTTGGTCAAATTGGTCGGTCATGCAACAAGACTGGTACTCAGAAGGATCCGAGCTTACGTGGTCGATTTGATCAAGCACGTAGACGTCAATAAGCTTAGAGCACGGTCTTAGAATGCAAAGGGAGAAGAGAAGGGCGGGCACTCGCGTGAGAAATATGAGGAACGAAGGCTCCTATTTATACTAAACACACGGAGGAATTAGGGTTAAGGTAAAACTCTGGAAATAAATCTCGAAAAGATTTGAAAATATGCAGAAAAGAGCTGGGGTAGAGGCGCAGCAACCGCTGCGATCCTTCGAAGAGGCGCAGCAGGTGCTGCGTCCTTTCCCTGGAGGTTTCCTCCTGCGGAGAAAAGATTTTCCGCGTTTCTTTTATGGGATTGCGGTAGATCTCGACTTCCTTATTCTTTATCATAAAATTTTCGGGATATATTTTGCCAAAAGATTAAAAATTGATTTTATGGAAAAAATATCTAGAACATTCTAGAACATTCCGACTCGGCATTTTAAAACAATTTATTAGAAAACGAAGCGGTTTTTGACCCAGACTCCAAATGAACTCTAATTACTGTCAAAACGACCGTATCGGCGCGTAGATGACAACCAAGGGGTAGACATAAGTATTTGAGCTATCACTTGACGATAAACTTACGAACTGTCATAAATCGTTTCGCGTACCAAACATGCGGCCCAATCATCACCGGGTGTTTGGCGGGAGGTGCAGAAATGAGGTATCTACAGAGCCCCCACTTTGACTGAGGCTTGGACAGGGCGAAAGTCAAAGTATAGCCATTAGGTCAATCGAAGATTACAACTTGACGACTATGGCGACGCAAGGCGGCTCAAGGAGTCTGAGCCAAGGACCTTTCGTTGGGAACATTTTAGAGTCTGTCGACTTCCGGGGAGGGTCGTTTAAAGTCCATTAGACTACGTAAGAAAGCTCGCCAGCCATAAGAATAAACCATACCTGAGACTTCTTTCTCGAGATGTTTTCGGAGTTGCGTAGGAGTCGCGGCTAAGACCTAAGGGCTAAGGCTAGGACCTAAAGGTTGTGCTAAGGGTGTAGGACCCTAAAAGGAAAACACCGACGGGAAGGCAGTCTAAGGGTAACCGAGGTTTGAGTGTTGGAAATCTAATAAAGGTAATCCTAAAGGATTATGATCCTAAAGAGAAAAGGCTAAGTGTGGGAGCGTAGATAGGTTGGGAACCTAAGGTTGGTATGAGAACATCCAGAGAATGACACCACTGCCGAACTCCGTGGGGAACCAATAATATTGAGGGTAGCAGGACGTCGGTAGAAACTGCTGGAGGAATATGCTTGCGTTGGTCTCAAGCGAACTCTTGCTGGGAAATACGGAAATCTGCTCGTGTTTGCTCCGTCTCTCGAGAAGTGCAATCGGCTGTCATGGACTTTCGGTGGACGAAAAGGCAAAATCCGCTCGTTGTTGCGAGCGAAGTCTTGATGAAGTACTGCGACAATTCACAGTCTGCTCGAGGATAAAGTCTTGTGACAGTTCACGACCGTCGTAGACAAAGTATGCGACGATTCACGATTTTCGAAATACGCGTCCGGACAAAGAATAAACGTCAAATGGACCAAATATATGGTATATGGTGTTTGGAGAAGAGGCGTACCAAAGATGGGCCCACAAATAACGAACTTGCAATGAACTTTTGAAAATTGAATTGGAGGAAAGCTAGGGAAGAGGCGCAGCAGATGCTGCGTCTTTTTCTGAGTTCGTCCCTGTCTGAGTAAAACCTCGACAAAACCCATGTTATATTCATAATAACAAAATAAAAATTCTCTCTAAACTCTCTCAAATTCCGACCAAAATCCGTCAAAATTTGATCAAATCCTTCCATTAATCATGACTAATCGAGGTATGTGTCTCATTTTTGCTTTAACATTCGCATATGCTTGATTTTGAGTCAAAAAATTAGGGTTTTTTAACCCAATTGTTTCGAAAATTTAGGGCTTTTCCCCCAAATGCATTTGCCTTCTAAAATTGACATTAGAAATGGATAGTAGGCAATTTTAGGAACATAACCATGTATTCTTTTTGAATTTTCGTCAAGTATTGAGCATTTGAGCGATTTTGAGACGGTTTCTCAGCTGTTTCGAAAACTGCTTCGAAAATGGCCTTAGGATTGCCCATTTTTGATGAAATTTGATTTTTAGAATACTTAGGTAACGGGTAAACTCCCTACCATGTCATATTTTTGGTTTGTGACAACTTTTTTAGGACACTTTCCTAGGGCTTAATCGCTGTTATAGCGAAATCCTGCCGAAATTTCGACTCAAACCCGTGACTAGGCTAGGACTTAGACTTGATTTGACCCAATTTACCACATGAGTGTTCGGGTTTTGAAAGAAATGGCCAAAGATGGCGAGGAAAAGCCGTTTTCGGGGCTTGATAGGCTTGAAACAACCCTTATCGAGGCTTGTCGTCATTCGACGCGGCCTAATTTACTTTAATTTTGTAGGTGACATTGCTTCTACGACGGGGAGGGCTCCCATGGACATGGACATCGACTTCAATCCTTCTCTTACTCTTGAGGAGGTGTTCGAGGAGGTTTTCGAGGAGGAGGTCGTCGAGGAGGTCCCGAGGCGGGCCAACTTAGGACGGCCATGAGGGTGGACTCGGCCGAGGTCAGGAGGCTGATCGGCTGGAACCTGGCAGAGGGTGCTGCCATGGTTCCTGGGTTAGTACCGAGTACTTACGTCATGGATTACTTCATGGGTAGGACCCCGACGTTGGTGACGATGGATGGGAGGAGGGTGGCCCCTCCTGCTTGTACTGCGGAGCAGAGGGCTCGTATGTGGCTTTGGTGGTTCTTTTCTTCACTTTACCTTGGAGACAAGGGGGAGAGGCTGTCAACGAAGCTTCTTTCGTTCCTTTCTGACTTGAGTGACTTGGGTCGGTGGGACTGGGTCACTCCAGGTTTTGCGGTCCTCACTCGCTGCATGAGGGCCATGGTTCATCCCGAGCTGCTGGAGAAGGGGACTTCTCCGGCTACAGACGGTCCTGGGCTCCTGATGGAGGTATGAACCTTCATTTTGCATCATGAAAGATCATTACTTCTTCTTCGCTATCGAATTGTGAAAGATCATTATCGATTGTCTTGTTTTTGCAGGCGCGGGTGTACTCCTACTTTCCGGGCTTCGCGCCCAAGAGGACGGAGCCAGAGCCGAGAGCGTACCCAGTCGTGAGGGACTGGGTGGTGTGTCGTAGGAAGAGCCAGCGCTCTTCTTACGATGTTTGTCGACGGGGCGTGAATGCCCTGAAGTTGAGTGACGTGAGTGTTATTTAATCACTTTCCTTCTTATTTACTTTATTAATTTCAGAAATGATCATAAGAATGACCCCTTCGTTTATTTGTCTTTAGTGGGTGTCTAGACCTTGGGTGGACTACCTTGGCGCTCCGGCCTTCGTGGCTGAGGTCCTTCGACCTAAGAGCTCGAGTCGGTTGCTACTGAGGACGTCCATGGGACCAGTGTGGTACCTGGGCGAACGTTTGACTCGTCAGTGTTCCCGTGATGCTTTCACGGTTCCCATCGATCCTCCTCGGACGATGTTTAGGGAGCCCTCTGATGCTGAGAGGGAGGGTGACTTGGCGGGTGTTGGTGGTGACGCTCTTCTTCTCCCTGGCGAGGAGTACTCCTCGTTTGTTCGCCAGAGGCTGGCGTACTAGCCGATCGTGGTAAGCATTTTACCCTCTTTTTGAATTGACTTGATAAACAGACAAATGATCGTCGAATAAAGTATTCATTTGAATTTTGCAGGAGATCGAGGTGGCAGGCGCCGAGCCCCCATAGTACCCAGAGACACTTGAGTACACCGACGCTGCGGGGATGACGACGATCTCCGAGCTCCGTGACTTCGGTGAGGAGGTGACAGATGCTGGCCTGGAGGAGTGGCAGCACTTGGTTAGGAGGGTAAGTCCCCAGTTTCGGTTGACTTTTGCTATTGTATAAGAATACATTGGTTCATTTTATTGAAAATCTTTTGTTTATTGAACTGCAGGTGGCGCCATCTCAGCATGTGGCGTTGTAGAAGATGGCCAACCGTTGTAAATGTTTAAAGCGACGACACTTCTCCCACGGAACCTTGGATAACCAAAGCATGTGATAGGTCGTTACCGATTTGTGAGGCATTGAAACCGGTGAAAGGTTGAATAAGCCTGCATTTGTGGAGTCGCCACCAATTTTCATGGGAAATTATAACCGTTCGAATACCTCGTGTCATGTCAAGACACAAAATAGTGACATGAACACTAAGAACTCGTTACCCTTAGCATTCTATGTATAGAATGACTCTCGTGGATGCCAATGAACACAGATGTTCACAGAGATCTGGAGTAAGGGGTGAGGGTAAGTATTAGGAAGTCCTTTTAATGAACACCTAATCCCGCCCGCCTCGATAGCGGCCTCTACTAATGATTAGGGAAGTTATTCATACTTGATATGCTGTCGATTATATGCACGCAATGCAACATCTAACGTTTAGTCCTAGCATGTGAGATTAGACTATGTCGGTGAACAAAGAATTTAGTAATTAATTATGTCGATGTTGGAATTTAGATTAATTTACATGTGAAAACCAAGTAAATAAATCATACAAAATAAATACGAAATAAAGAAATAAATTACAACTGATAAACCTGAATTTACGTCATAAACATGCTCAAAAAGGATTTGAAAAGAAAAGAATATAAAAAAAAAAGATAAAAGAAAATAGAAGAAATAAGGAAATTAAAAGAAATAGGAAATTAGAAAAAATAAGGAAAATAAGGAAAATTAGAAAATAAAGAAATTTGGAAAATAAGAAAAATTGGAAAATAAGGAAAATAGGAAAATAAGGAAATTTGGAAAATAAGGAAATTTGGAAAATAAGAATAAAGAAATAAAATAGAGAATATGGAAAATATGAATTATACGGAAAATATGTCGAATTATGGTGATAATAAGAATAATAGTCGATTAAAACCTAATTAGAATACCTACGTCAAAATAAGACGAGTTCAGAGGCAGAAGCCATCTCAGAACAGGCGCAGCATCTGCTACGTTCTCTGGAAGAGGCGAAGCACTTCATGCGTCTTTTCTTGAGTTGGGTTCTGACTGTGAAAGTCAGACTCGCGGTTTGTTAATGTTCGTTGGTAAATTTAAGGCCGATTATTGATATTAGAACTCGAGTTGAAGTGATTAACAGATTACATACATACTAATATTGTTATAAAACGAAGAAAACTGGATTGAAACGATTTATTACGGGTTAGATATTATTTACGATGCCGGAATTGATTTATATACAAAACTCTAATTAAAGACGGTTGAAAACAAAAGAAAACAAAATATGAAAAATAAAGAGAAATATGTACAAAGACGAATTCAAGAGACTTGATACGGATAAATCGAGTCTCTAAAATCCGGGTTTAAATTTGTGACGAAAACCCGCAAATATTAATTATAAGGGATTTAAGTCGAAAATTATTGAAAAGGATTCATAAAAAACTAATTTGAAAATTATTAAGTGAAATAAGGGAAAGAACGAAGAAGAAAAATAAAAGACGAAAGGAACAAAAACCCGAGGAAGAAGAAGAAGTGCAAAGAATCGAGAGCCCCTGGAAGAGGCGCAGATCCGTATAGGCGTGATCGGTTGATGCGATTCTTCCCACGTCGATCTCGTGTTATTTCCGTTAAAAGGTTTTAAAAGGTGATTTTAAAAGACGGTTTTGAGCATGCTTATGATATAAATTCTTACATTAATTATAATACAGAAAATAAATACAGAATTAATATGGGATTTTACAACCTCAGACTTACATGTTAACGTCGCGAGATTTAACTAAAATCGGTTTTTTAGTGGTAACTCGACTTAACTATGCAAATATGAAAGTGACCTTGAAAAAAGATTTAAAATAAATAGATTAATTAATTGTGTAGCGGTCAAATTGGTCGGTCATGCAAACGTGACTGGTACTCAGAATGATCTGAACTTACGTGGTCGATTGATCAAGCACGTAGGCGACGAAAGCTTAGAGCAAGGTCTTAGAATGTAAAGGGAGAAGAAAAGGGCAGACACTCGCGTGAAAAATATGTGAGGCGAAGGTCTCTATTTATACTAAACACACGGAGGGATTATGGTAAGGGTAGAATTTGGAAAAGAATAGGAAAGAAAGATCTGGAAACAACCGACTTAGTTGAAACACGGAAACTTGGACGAAAAGAAAGCCTTGAGAAAAGGCGCAGCAGGTGCTGCGTCCCTTAGAAGAGGCGCAGTACTTACTGCGTCCTTTCTCGGGTAGGATTCTTCTGCGCGAGAAAACGCGTTTGACAGTTTGTCGTATTTTAGACATAACTTTCTCTACAAGATTCGGATTAAGGTGATTTTGGTGGCGTTGGAAAGCTAGGAGAAAGATCTAAAATATTCTGTGAAATAGGCCAGACCCATAAAAGTCTTCATCACTTCGTAAAACGGGCCTAAAGGTCGGGTTGTCATTTTAACTAAATAAAATGGACATTTTGTAATACAAACTTTAAGTTTAGCCCAAAGAAGTGATATGAGACTCAAAATGAGATATACTCATAACATTTTATGACATCCTAACCTTAGGTAGACAAGAACGTTGCTTTTTGACTCGAGATTTGACGGTTTTAAGAAATGAAGACGGTTTTTGACCCGGACTCCAAATGTACTCTTATTACTGCAAAAACGACTGTAATGACACCTAACGACGACCATGAAGTAGACACAAGTGTACGAGTTACCGTTTATTGACCGATTTACAAAACGTCATAAAATTGCGATATATGCTAAACATGCGGCCCAATCATCACTAGGTGTTTGACGTGAGGTGCGGAAATGAGGTATCTACAATCAATTAAACAACTCTTCAAGAAACGGTTACTTTAAGACGGACTTAAATATCAACAAACTAGAACAATTACCTCACCTCCCTGTGGATTCGACCCTTCTTAACGCTAGCTATTAGATAGTAGTAATTTAGGTTTATTTTTATATAGGTGACAAGACTTTAGCCTTATCTTATCCTCCTCGGCGCTTTTCTTCTCCATGGCAAAGAGCTTGCCACTAGTCTTAGCCGCCCCTTGCACCGTGCTTGCCAAAGTAGTCGGCCTAGCCTCCGAAGCTTGACCCCCATTGTAGCTCGGCCTTTGAGATGGCACCCCTCAGTTGAAGCTTCCTCTTCCATAACCGCCATTCAAGTTGGAGTTTGAGTTCCTTTGATTGCCCTAAGACCCGGGGTTGCGGTTGCTCACCATGCTTTGGGAAGGAGCTTGGTAGGAGCTCCCTTGCCCAAACCTCCTATTGGACCCCCGCCCGGCGCTTGTGAACTCGTTCCTTTTGTGGCCAATGCTGCCACAATTGAAGCATTTCAACCCTCCACCTTCACTCTCATGGCTCTTCCCTCTTGTCCGCTTGACCTTATGTAACCACCTCCACCCGAATGTAACTTATCTTGATGGTAGTTGAACTTATTTTGAATAGCTCCTCCTCCCTCGCTCTCGGCCTTCATTTTCTCTCCGGCCCTCTCCTTAGCCTCCTTGGTCATATTGACCAACCTCTCGGCATTTCCGACCCTAGCATACAGGTTCTTCACGTCCACCAACACCCCTGCTGGAAGCTTTTCGAGGATCTTGAGGACTAGCCCCTTTCTCAAACTTAAGAGCTGGCAATTGAGGACTAAAGTGTAGGTCCTCAACATAGGTCAAGAGCTCATTAAACCTCACATAGTACTCTTAAACCTTCATCCCCTCGACCATCACAAAGCTATCAAACTCTGCTCGTAGTTTGCTTCATACATGCTCCGGGATGAACTCATCTCTCATTTCTGCC
Organism: Silene latifolia; assembly: GCF_048544455.1. Classification (NCBI taxonomy): domain Eukaryota; kingdom Viridiplantae; phylum Streptophyta; class Magnoliopsida; order Caryophyllales; family Caryophyllaceae; genus Silene; species Silene latifolia. Next base: position 27,911,793 of record NC_133529.1, read on the forward strand.
TTGAAGTTTGTCCATGGAATAACATCCTCCTTTTGTTCCTTGTAGTAATCCTTCATTGCATTCATTTCCTTGTACCACCATCCTCCGACTTGGACTCCGAGGTAGAACGCTGCTTGTTCAACCTTGAGCTATTCCGAGCACCTTACAACCTCAAAGATATTCTCTATCTCTCTTACCCAATTGGCAAAAAGATTTGGTCTCCGACACCGTCATAATTAGTGGCTCGATTTCGTGACATGGCATTGCTTATAGTCGATGCATCGACCACTATTCTTGAGGCTCTATGCGGGGGCATCATTTTGTGCAACGATTCGATCTACTTCCTCTTCGGACCTACGAGGTGGTGGTCTGATTGCCGATCGAGCTCTCCTTGTCGTTATTCTAGATTAAGGAACCATGGAAAATGTCAATATACGTCTCACAATATAATAAAAGACAACTGATATTGACTACTTCATGGGACCACTCGGTCGAGTTGGGTTATTCACTTAGTCGAGTGAACCTTCACTCGGTCGAGTGTGACCCCTACTCGGTCGAGTGACCTTTTTCCAGAAACTCCCCAGATTTGCCATATTGCCCACTCGATCGAGTGTCCGTGGAAAGTCGGTCGAGTGGACTCCCACTCGGTCGAGTACTTTACTTACTCGGCCGAGTTGCCTCATCCACTAGGCCAAGTACACCCCTTAAGAACCTTATACACCTTCCGATTTGCATAATTCCACATATAACCCTAGTCCGCATGTTTCTAAGTGCAAGCACGGTAAATAAAAGCATAGATATGATATACAATAAACACATGACGGTATCTAGCATGTGATTAACACTTTATTATTTATAAGCAACTAATTTGAACACATCAACATGCTCAAACGTATACATCTAACAAGCTTCACATTGACTTGGCAATAGTTACTCATGTCACCACATCATGTGCTACCAACCATGAAATTATCTCGCAAGCACCAAAACAAAAATATGCAACAACCATATGCACACCAAGACTATCCCATTACCCCACGCGTTTTGATCAACTTGAGTTAAGAGGATAAAAGTACAACATTGGGACGTCTCCCAAGCTTGCCGCGAGTTCCCTAAAACTCAAACCGGGTTCATTTTAATTGACACACCTAAGTTCATCGGTTCCTTAGTTTAGGCTCCAAAATCGTAGCTCTGATACCACTTTGTAATTAATGAACATTTGTATTATTGAAGCTAACCAAAGTGTTTTCAAAATGTCTGTGGTGAATCATATGATGATTTCTGCTCATATAGGGAGCATTGGCTTGACGGGTTAGCATGTGCATATTGCCTCGGAGGCTTGGGAGTGGTCTTCACCATAGTTGTCGCCACTTTTGTTGTCTAGATTTTTTACTGTTCATTAGTTTCCACTTTCATTTAGATTTGGTTGTACTATTGGGATTATTGATTTTAAATTCCTTAACTTGTAACCTAATTATTTAACTACAACTTATCTATGCTAAACCACTTTATTTCATTTGTTCGCACTACAAACCTGGGAAACCAAGTCATGTGACATCCCCATGGGTTAGGATGGCCTAAGGTAAGGCGTCCCCGGCCACTTATGAGGGTTGTTGTTGGATTGTGTTATACGGTTGTTGAGGAGACGTAAGACGGTTGGGAGACCGTTTTATGCTTGGGCCGCCTCCAAGAGGAATGTTCACGTTAATGATTCGAGTTTGGAGGGACTCGTGTGGTTAAGACACGAAGTTTGTCAGGGATTCCAGTTATCGCCAAGGTCTGGTACCACGGGTGTGTCCCGAGTACCTTGGTTATGGACTGCGGTCTAGCGGTTTTATGGCGATGTTGCGATAGCGTCATCGGGTTTATTGTGGTGGAGTTGTGTAACTTAGCAGATTACATTGTGCATCATCATTTCATTGTATAATCATCTTCGTTGTTTGGATTCACATGTTAGTAATTCGCCTCCTCCAACATCCACAATAAACAAGTATGCACAAACCAAATAAGACTTACCGCATAAGAATTAACCATCTTATGATAAGAACTTCACATGTTTACCATTAATCCAACTAATGAATTATCAAGCCTCCCAATTCATGTTATAATGCAATAAGATGATACCATGATACTAATTCCACTTACCCAAACACAATACATGATTACACCCCACATTAGTATGCCATGAAGCCCTAATTACCAATTACTCATGTTATCATGCAAATACCACATGGACTAATTCATGATAACTAATGCACAAATAAACACTCATATCATCAAAACTAAGTAGGGAAACCCTACCTCTTTCTAATCTCCAAGCACATTAAGCAAGCAAACTAGAAGGGCTCCTCAATGAAGTCTCCGCCTATACATATTATAACTAATATCACAACAACATACTATAATAACAATAATACTTATTAACCCCTTAATTTAACCACTTAATTAGTCAAAACCCTAATTAAATCCCATAAGACAACATACTAATTTACCTAGGGTTTACTAATTAAGAATAAGAGAAAATATTAAGAATGTACATACAAATGCAAACAATGAACAAGAACAAGAAGTTGGGATGAAATCTTCACAAGTATGGTGCAAATCTTGAGAATAGGATTTGAGAGTGTCTTGCGAGATTTTGAGGGATGTTAGGATAAAGGTTTGGTGAGGAAATGAGGAGGAAAAATCTGAAAAAGAGTGTTTAAAGATGATAACGCCACCTACCGCTCTTCACGTATAAAGTTGGACAGCAACAGGGCACTCGGTCGAGTGCTCAGTGGCACTCGATCGAGTGGACCTCCACTTAGTCGAGTGCACCAGCCATTCAGCTGAGTGACTCATTCCAAGAGCTGGTGTAAAAGACCAGCCACCACTCGGTCCCTCACTCGGTCGAGTGAGGTTCCACTCGGTCGAGTACTCGGCCGAGTGTAGCCTTAGAATTATGGGATATTACAGTAGACCTTCTTACCAAATGGATAATCTAAGAATAGTGCAGGTGTGGTTCTAGGATAAAATTTGCCTCTGCCTTCTTTAGGTGTGGTAGACTGGTAGCGTAACATAAACAACTAAAAGTTCTAATGTGAGAAAGGTTGGGTGGTTTTTTTAAACGAAACTCATATGGTGATTTGTGATTGAGGATTTTTGTGGGTAATCTGTTGACTAAATAGGCTGCACTAAGGATACACTCTCCCGAATATTTCTTAGGCAAATTGGATTGGAAGATGAGTGCTCTAGCTGTCTCAAGAAGGTGTTTGTTTTTGCATTCTACCACCCCATTTTGCTGTGGAATGTGAACACAAGAAATCTGGTGAATGATGCCATTTTGCAAGAAATAACCAGTGGCAGGTGTACTTGATCCAAGTTTAAGGCCATTGTCAGATATTAGGGTTTGAACGGTCTGTTGAAATTGAGTTTGTACAAAAGCTAACAAAATTTTTATTAGGTCAAAAGAAATCCTCTCGATATAAGATGAATCCATGTGGTCCTGGTGTATTCATCAACAATTGTAAGAAAATACTTGTAAACATTGTCTGTGGCAATAGGATAGGGACCCCATTATGGCAACATGTATAAGTTGAAAAGCATGTGTTGACTGAATATAACTATTACGAAATGGGAATCTGTGTTGTCTAGCTTTAGTACAAATGGAACAAGACAAAATTTGATCTTCATTCATTTCAGAAAACTTACAAGATGAGATATTCTTTAGCTTATACATTGGTAAGTGGCTTAGTCTAGAATGCCAGATGGCAGCAGAATTGGAAACTAGTACAAAATTAGAATGAGAAGATTCTAAAGAAGCATGTGATTGAGATGAAGCTTGAAGGTGATAGAGATTCTTGTGAACTTTACCAAGTGTTATTGGCATCTTCATAGAAGAGCCCTGCAATAAGCAAAAAAAAGTGAGAAGGTTATGGTGGAATTTAGTTGTTTAGCTAATCTGGCTATAGAGAGTAGGTTAAACTTGAAGGCTGGAATAAAAAGAACATCTTTGAGAATGATGTCAGATGAAATAAGAATTGTGCCAATGGTGTCTGTGACAGATGTCTGACCAATGGGTAAAGTACTGGAGTATGGTTTGGTAACAGTTGTAACATCAGACAACAAATTGTAAATACCCGTACCAGTCGTTGAATTTATAGGAATCCTGACAACCATCCGATGATGATATATAGGACACGTGTGTTTTCAATGACGCTGCTCATGAAATGGATACATTTAATAAATGTAAAGCAGGGTTACGTCGACTGTTTTGGTTAATTTAAATATTTATCTACATTAACGTGTTGAATTAATTTGTAATAAGTGGTTATTTATTTCATTACCTTTATGTTTTGTATAATTTATGAAATAAAAGTTTTTATTTCATTTATTTACGTTTTTAATGATATTTAAAATAAATAAGATTTATTTATTCGATTTTGAATTTAGTTCGAGTTTCGAGCTTTTATTTATGATTTATCATAGTAAATTGTTTTAAAAGCTTTTATTTTATTTTTATTTCGAGTTTGTTTATTTTGATTTGAATAATCAAAAATGTTTATGTATACGGTTTTATTTATCGCTTTATTTAATTCGAAAGTTCGAGTTTTTGGAGTGGTTTTTAACCCGTCTCTTGATGCGATTTTGAAGCATGATTTGGGTCAAGTTTTGGCATGATTTTCAAGGTGATTTTGAAGCCCATGTGCACCTCCCATCCAACCCGTGTTCGATTCCCACCAACAACACTTTTCCCTCCTTCCTTTCTTCCCCTTACCCTGTTTTTCGAGCTCGGTTGGAGCTCCTTCGCTTGAGCTCCAAGCACTCAAGAGACACCCTCTCCTCCAAGAAAACCTCTATGATTCCCATATCCTCCATATCTTGTTGACAGCAAAAGGATAGAGAAAATCGAGCCAGAATAGTTTAGAGAAAATTGTTTCCAAAAACCGAGCAATATTGTTTTCCTATTCTCTAAGCAATCGACACCCTTTGCCCTAAGCCTATGTAAGCCCTCATAATCTCCCTCCATGAACAAATGATACTTACCTTCGTCTTACACACACAAAAAACCACTAACAACTTCATCTTCAACCTCCAACAATTCGAACCCAGAAAATAGAGGAGACCCTCCTACCCTTCGAAAATCACCACGAAACCACCCCAGGTCACCAATACAATTGCCCAAATTCAACAAAAATAAACTAGGAAGTGTCCTTTTTAAGGTTTAGCCTTCGTACAATAGATTATACGAGATTTGGAGTATTAATTAGCTCCTTTCGTTTTCTCTAGCGTTCTGACCTGCTTGTTTGTGTGACATTTTTAATCATTTTAAAAGTATTTTTAGTCTGATCTTTTGTTAAAGATCAAAACTTTTCTGTTCAAGGATTCCTCAACATCTTTCCGATTGAAAATTCGTTAAGAATTGAAGTCGTAGTGATCGTTTGAAGTATCATATTCGTGCGTCCCTGTTTTGCGTGAAATCGTGTTGATAACTCGGTTTTAAAGATTGTTTAAAGTTTGTTGATTCAAAAACCGTCGAAGACGTACCCAAAATCTTGAATCCCGACGTTCTAGGAGCATCGCCAGAGATACATGTAAGTTGAGGGTGCTAAAACATCCTTCTTTCTCCTTTTCTTATTGTTTTTATCGCATCTGTAATTATCGTATTTATTAATCGTATGAGCATGTTAATTACTAATTTTATTGTTGATAATTATGGAGGTGGATGGGATTTTTGTTGATGATGTTCGAAGGATGACATTTTGTTGATTGTGGATTGTTTTCTAATAGGAATTAATTTGTTTAGTTCTATTTTGTATCGTGTTCATATGTTTTATTAACAATTCTGCTAGATCTGTGTTTGTATATATGCTTAGATCTGTACTTATTATGATGTTAATGTTTTAGATCTGCAATTATTAACATGTTTATATGATTAATTAGCATGTTTTATAGTTAAAGATGAGATATTTAGTTATATATTTGCAGTGTTTGGTTCACCAATTTGAGTTAATTATAGTTAAATGGCGAAGTTGTTTAATTTTAGTTAACATGTTGATATAGATCTCGGAATTTATGCTTAAGTATGATGTTTAAATAAATTTGGTTTGGATTATGCATGATTTGTTTTAGTTTAATTCAAATTTTGTCGCATATGTTTAGATCTAATTGATTGGTTATGAAATAATTAGTCATTGAGCATGTTCGATCAATTTTCTCATTATGTATGCTTGTCACTTCTGATTTAGCGTGTATGTTTGGGTTAGATTAATCCTATGTATGTTTGTCACGTGTTTAATTCGATTAATTAGGACATGATTAATTAGAATTGCATGAAATCGCATGAAATTGCATGTTTGTGTTGATTTGCTAAGAATTGTTGCGCCGTGTATGCATGTTGTGTGTCACATGCTTCTAGACTAAGATTTAGTCTAATTTTTGTATGTTTAACACGATTCATATGATTAGATAAGCATGTTTGAGTTTAATTATTTTAATTATGATTTAATTGAAACTGTTAGCATGTTTGTGTAATTATCGTCATGTTTTCTTGCCTTAATTGGTTTGAGTCGGTCATGGTGCCCTTTTGCAAGCCTCCTTATGCTGATTTGGCGTTAAGAATTAATCCTCGTGATTTTGTTATTCACATGTTTAATTTGGTTATGAAATAATTAAGTATTAGACTCGCATGTTCACATGTTTCGAATTGCATGTTTCGATTATTTGTTTTGATTCCTATGATTGTTATCAATTCATGTCACTTGTTTGAAACCCGACTTGAACTAGAATAGGCCATGTATGTACCCTTGAGGCCGTTTGGGCTGTGTGTTATTTCTCGGCCTCAGTGGCCTTTGTTTCGTTGATTTGTGTTTGATCATGCTTTGTTTCTTTACAACTTTTATTACAATAGTTATTGTGTGATAACCTATAATCGTTTGCTAATCTTTCCCCCGCTTGAGTAAGAAAACCTTTGTTTTCCTTGTTTGTTTATTTTCTAGAATAGCTAATGAATTCACATGCTAAATCACTTGACGAAGTCAATTTGCATTAAACCACTAGAATGAAGTTCACACATGTTAGGTTTAACATATTGTTTGCATTTCATTTAACAAATAAAACTCAATTAGCTCGCCATAATTTAACATTAGTAGAGGGTGGTTTGTACAATGGGCGGGGTTGGGTGTCTTATTAACGAGCTTCCCATCATGTACCAACACACGAGCTCATTTCTCTAAAACTGTTTCCAAATTTCCTTCAATTTGGTGGCGACTCCATGCTTTCGAAAACCCCATTGGATCAAATTTCCTTTATCCAAAAAAATGTATGTATTCTCACATGTAATCACTAGCGCCACTGTCCAATATCCATGAATTATGAGAAACAGGAGAGCATTAGCAAGAGTGAAATTACCAGCAAAATTAGCAGAGCCAATGTTAGAGTTGTCTGGGTTGAGAGATTTAGAGAGCATTCTGTAGCTGATTGTACATCCCATGTGAAATATCATTTCCAGCCGACCCTGATGCTACAGAACTGGAGTATGATCCTAAAGTTCGTGAATTTGAAGTTCCACAGTTTGAAGCAAAACCTAACTGAAAACCAGAGAAATGACCAAGATTGTTGTAAGTTTGACCCATAATGTCTTGACCCATAAACTCTTGGACATTTTGGCAAATCTTCTCTTGTTTTTGTTGAATTCCAACCTCCTGCAATTGCTGATAAGATGTCCTTTTTTTTTTTGCAGTAATTGCATGTCTTAAATTCTGTTTGATTATTTTCCTTGGAATCTGGTTTACTGTAATTGTATGGTGGATTTGGTCCTTTTCCTTTGAAGTTCTTGGCATAAAAAGATGCTGATTCATGATGAATTTGTGTATTTTGACTGAATTCCCTTTATTTTTCTTCCTGTAAAAGAACATTGTACACAGAAGCAATAGAAGGGAAAAGGGTTTTGCATCAACAAAGTACCTCTAACAACCTTGTAAGAGTCATTTAATCCCATCAAAAGATGAACAACTCTTTGATTTTGTTGAAATTTTTCACTTTTTTCAGCATCTCCATAAGTACAGGCGCAAGAACATGAAGGATTGAGACCCATAGCATCAATTTTGTCCCAAACTAGTTTGATTTTAGTGAAATAGCTTGCAATATTGTCATCTCCTTGACTAAAACCAGTTAATTTCTTGTGTACTCCATATAATTCTGCACCATTAGTTTGGCCATAACGATTTTCGAGTTCTTCCCAAACAATTTTATTAGAAGTCGAGTAAAGAACGGAATTTGCAATCTCAGGTGATAAAGAATTCAAAATCCATGTAAAGACCATATCATTGCATTGTTGCCAAATTCTAATTGCAGAATCGGGAGAAGTAGGTTTAGAAATCTTACCGTCGACGAATCCTAACTTGTTCTTTACCGAGAGCACAACCTCCATGCCTCTATTCCAGCCGTTAAAACCATCGTCGTTGAGCACATTAGAGACCAGCTTTAACGGCAAAAGATCGGTTTTGCTAACCTTTGTTGGATTGTCGTCGTTTGTTTCTCCGTTTTCCGACATTTTCCTAGAATTTGTTCTTCATAAAATCGCAGTAAAATTGACGAGTTTGATGTTTTGAAAGAGTAATTGTGTAATCGAACAAAGAAAACAAGTATTTTGTGATTTTTGTGATGTAATTTGAAAAGAATTGTGTTTTTTGTGATTTTCGAAAGGAAATCCTAAAATTTGGGGAAAAACAAAAATTAAGAGAAATTAAACGAATTTAACTCTGATGTTGAAGCGAAATGGAACGCAATAGGTATAGAGACAAGACTAGCCTGCTCTGATACTATGAAGGAATCCATGGAAGACGAAGGAAGTCATTGATGACTAACAAGAAAGCTTGGATTATGAAAGAAGTTTCTAGAGAGAAGAAGAAGTAAACAGAAAGTGTGTTTCTGTATTAATAAATGAAAAAATAATAATTTGCACAATAGTTCGATACATATATATATATATATATATATATATATATATATATATATATATATATATATATATATATATATATATATATATATATATTCTGATTGGACTCTTAACAACTATACAGTTGTACTTCTAACAACCTAAGACTCAAGCAAGTAACTCAAGTTACTCCAACAAAATACGTGTATAAAGTAAATCTATAGAATTGAATGGAATGGAGGAAGTACTATTAATAACTCAATTACAAAACCTATCTCTTGTAAATCTATATAAAAGTATAATAAACGAACCACTATGCTACGTGTCAATCTCACGTTCTTCGTTTAATTTAGTTTTTCCAACTTCACAAATTGTAAACCCAATTCTTTTTCATTGTTTTAGGAAATTATACATGAACATTCCTAAATTGTACGAGATCCACCAAATTTGTTAATGCCATTTGATTTATATCGTTAATTAAACTTGCCTAACTTATGTCTATTATTTTTCTTAATCAAAGTAAAAAAAACACAACTTTTAGATTTCACAAATAACAAGTATCATTTTGAAGTGATTCTAAATTGGCAAATATTACTTAACTAATGTCAATTGATATACGTAGTCGTTGTAATTAATAGTGATATTTTTACCTTTTATATTGCAAAGATCCAAACATATTATTAAAAGTCAGTCTCTTGAAAACTTTATTAGAAAACTAATTATAATTTGAAACAAAAATGTTACTAAAAGTAGTAAATTGGGTACGTATAATATAAAATTAGGTACTAATAAAATTGGTTATAAAATATGATAAAATAGATATGATTATTATGAAAATATGCATGTATCGTCAAAATAAAGAGTTATGTTCAGTTCGTATTAATAGTAAAAGGTTATAAAATTACATATAGAGGTACGAGAAAAAAAAAATGGTCTCGCAGTAACTTAGTGAAAAACCATCTCACCTTTGAAAATATAGAGTATAATATTTCTTATGATTATGCCGCATCTATTAAATATCTTTTTTAGCAATTTCACATTTTTCTTACTTCATCTGGACATTTGATTTTATAATATATATACCCTTAGAGTATAAGTTATTAAAGTAATAAAAACGGAATATGCCAATGCATGTAGAACTTTTCAAGACATATTTAATACTTACTATACTTTTTTATTTTTGTAAGTTACTTTAATAGTTTAATAATAAGCACAAGTTAGGAAAAAAAACATAGCGGATTAATTTTATCATAAATAGATTGAAAATAAATAGATTGAAAAAACGGATTATAAACTCTTTGGTCAGCCGTTTACCTCTTCGTGAGAGCACCCGCGACGAGGGGATTATACATTGTTGTCGATAAAGTGGACACCCCGGTTTACCAAAAAAAATTGAAAAAACGGATTATAAATGGCAGATTTTATCATAATGTTTGACCAACATATTTTTATAAGCATAATTAATTAAAGTGTTCGGTAAGTAGTAGATTATAAATGATACTTCGTAGATTATTATTTTCTTTTTAAAATGAAGTAATTTTCCTATTTTAAAATATGTCACACAATATGCTGATGTAAGGTCGTGCTCTTTTGGAGTTAAGTTTGCTTAGCTTTTATTAACTTAACTTATAAGAGCTCAACTTTTCTTAACTGAATTTATAGAAGCTTAGCAAAGACTTATAAATGCTTAAGTACTAAACCGACAAACGGGCGGTCGGTGGGTTGGTCGAGTCATTTCAGATTTGACATATTTTCGGGTTAGTTTGAGTCGAGTCGGCTCGGGTCGATTCGGGTTACAGGTTTGTTGGTTGGGTCTGTTTCAAGTTAAGCGGATCGGGTTATTCCCGGTCGGGTCATTTTCGTGTCCTAATTAAGAGAGAAAAAGGCATTTTAAGTCTTTTTGGGCCAATTAGAGTTATGTTTTATCGGGTTACTTTTCAGATTGGGTGCTTTCGGATCGGATCCTTTCAGGTCGGGTCTGTTACGGGTCAAGAAATGCTTAACATTGTTATAATTGTTCATTTGTATTTGTCATACAATTCATTTAAGTAGATTTTCAAGTACAACATTTCTCATGTAATAATATAAAATTATTTGTACACGATAATGTTATACCATCTATTTATATAATACAGTATTATTGTAATCATAAAATTTATATAGTTATTTATATATATTATTGTGGACATGGGCCATCCGCGGCGCGCGTGAAGGGCTTGAATAAGCCTGCATTTGTGGAGTCGCCATCAATTTTTATGGGAAATTGGAACCGTTCGAATACCTCGTGCCATGTTAAGACACAAAGTAGTGACATGAACATTAAGAACTCGTTACCCTTAGCATTCTATGTCTAGAATGACTCTCATGGATGCCAATGAACACGGATGTTCACAGAGATCTGGAGTAAAGGGTGAGGGTATGTATTAGGAAGCTCTTTAATTCGAACACCTAATCCCGCCCGCCTCGATAGCGGCCTCTACTAATGATTAGGGAAATCGTTCGTATTTGATATGCTGTCGATGTAATGCATGCAATGCAACAAACATAGATTAATCCTAACATGTGAATTAGACTACGTCGGTTAACACGTAATTAGCAAACAATGTGGTCGAATTTGGAAGTTAGATTAATTACATGTGGAAATCAAGTAAATAAATCATACAAGGGCGATAAATAAATAAATTACAATAATTACAAGGTTTAATTGATTTACGTCAAAAGCACGCTCAAAACGGAATCTTGTAGAAGAAAATAAAGAAAAGTAAAAAAGTATGAAAATACATATGATTAGCAGCGGTAATACGATTAATAGTTGATTTAATACGTAATTAGAAGCTACGTCAAAGCGAGAAAGAGTTCTGGGACAGAAGCCAACCCAAAGATAAGCGCAAAGATCTGCTGCGTCCTCCGGAAGAGGCGCAACATTCCCGCGTCGTTCTCGTTGGACTTTGTCGTGAAGTCGAACGCGTCCGTTAATGTTCATTGGTAAATTTAAGATCAATTATTAATTGGGAACTCGAGTAAAAGTGATTTAGCAGGTGATATACATCTGTAACCGTCATAAAAGCGACAAAAACAGATTAAAACGAATTAAAAAAAAAGTTAGATTTTATTTACGGTGTCAGAATTAATTTATTTACTAAACTTGGATTTAAGACGGTTGGAAAACAGAACAGAACAGAATATGAAAAGTATGTACAAAATACGAATCCCATAAACTTGATATGGACAAATCGAGTTCCTAAAATCCGGGTTTGATTTAGTGACGAAAACCCGCAAATATCGAATTATAAGGGATTTAAGTCTAAATAAAACGTTATAATTTGAAGAGATTAATAAAACACGATTATGTACTGATACAAACAAAGAAAAGAAAGAAATAAGAAAAACAAGAAAGTTGCATAAGGTCGAGGAAGAAGAAGAAGAGAGGAGTAGCGGCGGCCTACGGAAGAGGCGTAGGCTCGCTCTGCGTTTCTTCTCTATGTTAGACCTCTATTGTTTTGTAAATACGGTTTTGAAAGATGGTTTTTAAGACGGTTTTGAACGTGCTTTTGATATAAATCTACATTAGTGATACAAAATAAAAATACATTAAATAAAATTGGGATTTTACACCCTCAGACTTACATGTTAGCGTCGCGAGATTTAACTAAATCGGTTTTTAGTGGTAATTCGGCTCGATCTATGCAAATATGAAAGTGCCCTTAAAAAAGAAATTAAAAAGATTGATTAATTAATTGTGTAGTGGTCAAATTGGTCGGCCATGGAAACGTGAATGGTACTTAGAATGATCTGAACTTACGTGGTCGATTGATCAAGCACGTAGGCGTCGAAAGCGAAGAGCGTGGTCTAGAATGCAAAGAGAGAAGAGAAGGGCGGACACTCCGCACTCGCGTGAAAAATATGGAGGCCAAAGGTCTCTATTTATACTAATCACACGGAGGAATTATGGTAAGAATAGGATACGGAAGGAAAGATCCGGAAATAACCGACTTAGGTTGAAACACGGAAACTTGGACAAAAAGAAAGCCCTGAGAAAAGGCGCAGCAGGTGCTGCGATCCTTGGAAGAGGCGCAGCACTTACTGCGTCCTTTCTCGGGTAGGATTCTTCTGCGCGAGAAAACGCGTTTGACAGCCTGTCGTATTTTAGGCATAACTTTTTCTATAAGACTCATATTAAGGTGATTTTGGAGGCGTTGGAAAGCTAAGAGAAAGATCTAGAACTTTCTATGAAATAGGCCAAACCGAAAAAAGTCGTTATCATCTCGTAAAACGGGCCTAAATGTCGCTTTGTCATTTTAGCTAAATGAAATGCACATTTTGTAATGTAAACTTTAAGTTTAGACCAAAGAAATGATATAGGACTAAAAAATGAGATATACTCATAACATTTTATGACATACTAATCTTAGGTAGACAAGCACATTACTTTTTGACTCGGGATTGACGGTTTTAGGAAATGAAGACGGTTTTTTACCCGGACTCCAAATGTACTCTAATTACTGCCAAAACGACCGTAATAACACCTAGATGACAACCAAGGGGTAGACACAAGTTTACGAGTTACCTTTTATTAACCGATTTACGAAACGTCATAAAATCGTGACATATGCTAAACATGCGGCCCAATCATCACTGGGTGTTTGGCGGGAGGTGCAGAAACGAGGTGTGCAATTATTTATATGTCCGTGCAACTTTGTACGGGTTCTAAGCTTGTAATGCTCTAAACAAGACGATGGTTCAGGACAATAATCCTTTTTTACTAAAAGATTAACAAATTTCTAAATTTCCCCGCTTAGTTTTCCCTGCCTAAGTGATACTCTACTCTAAAATATTTGCCTTCTAATTAATTGATCTCACTATCTATATGTACTATTGTACAAAATTTACCTCCTATTAATTATATACCATAAATATTAATGATAATTATGCTCACAATTTTTTCATAAATTATTTTTTACTCTAGCTTTTACATATGAAGAAAACAAATTCTCTACCATTTCCAAAAAGGAATATACATCATGATTGTCAAATTTTCTAACATTTTTAACTAAAAACTTCGCACTTTCGCGCGGGATCGACATTAATGTAATAATTAAGCCCTTAAAATCGTGTTGTTATCACTTTATGCATAGATTAGTACGAGTCATTTTAACTTCGTTTTGTCCCGAATCATACGCGTCAAGCATGTGAGTGTTTAACAAATAGTCATATAAAAAATGAATAACAACTACTAATCATTATTATTAGAAAATTAGCTAAAATGGATAGGATACTTCATACTTGTACGAGGATATATTTTACAAATACTATCCTACAATTAGTTGTATAATAGCATTGTACAACCGCTTCAAAGTTGTTGAGCTCTTACACAAATTTGTTGAACTATTTTATAAGTTATTGAGCTATTTTATGAAGCTATTGAGCTCAATAATTATTCTATTAAGCTCAATAAATTTGTATCATAACTCGATAATTTTGTTAGTAGAGCTCGATAATTTTATAACAAAACTCAATTACATTAATAAGTTGTATATACAACCAGTTATATAATACATTAACTAGATATATTTACGTATATACTTTGTAATAAGTTCACTACATCATGATTAGAAATGAGGTAGAAGCCAAAATACTCACCCCCTTACCTAAAATAAAGTAGAAAAAGAAATAATTTCTTGGCATTATATTTTGTTTCGGAGGTACCAATAAGTTGGGGTGTTCATAATAAACCGAACCGCAATAACCGAAACCGAAAAATCGTACATTTTTAAGGTTCGGTGAATTGAACCGTTTCGACAAAGCAGTTCGGTGAACCAAACCGTTAACTTTATTATGGAAAAGGTTCGGTTAAGGTTCGCAATTTTAGAAAACCGGTTAACCGAACCGAACCGTTTCACAAAAATGTAAGCAAAAAATTAAAATATTATATAAAAAAATTGTTCTTTTGTTTAATTTTCTTAGTGTTTCCAAATTCAAAATTTGTTAAATTGATTAATACTAAAGTTTACCTAATAAACTTTATTATTGAGTATAATATATAATGAAAATTTAATTAAACTACTAGATAAAATTAACGAAAACTGAAAAAACAATATGTAGAACGATTATAGGTTAACCGGTAACCGAATCGCAAATAACCGTTTAAAGTGGTTAACCGAACCGTTAGAAATTGTGCGGTTTCGGTTCGGTGTTTTGCCAAACCGAACCGTGTGCGAACCGAATTAAATATGAGGTTCGGTAAACCGAACCGCGAATGAACACCCCTACCAATAAGGGCTGTCCCTACACCCTAATGATAAAAAGTTCACCTTCTTACCATGAAATCAGGAGTTCATTCCCATTGTTTAAAATTTAGCGTTATTAATAGGCGACCTGTAATCACCATTTTTAATCCTCAAAGAGGCTGGTGGTCTACCATGACCTTAGACTGGATAAAGTTTACCCTTAAACCTAAATTTTAGAGCACCGGACAAAAAAAAATTTTTGTTTTGGAGGTAGAGAAGTTACTTGCCAATTATGTGGTGGACGGACGGAACATAAAAACTTTAAAGAGACGGTCTTTCAATAGCGTTATTGAGAGGCCTCTCAAATAATGGGAAAGAGAGTTATTTAAAATCTATTTTTCATGTTATGTCTTCCATTAAATTAGTGGGAGACGGTCTCTCGGAAGGCCTATTGCGGACGGAAATAATGGGTGGACTTGGTAGCTAAGCCTATCGGGATCAGGAGAGCCTAACTTAGTAACTTGATGTGGTACTATAACACTAAAGCGTTTTTTGTTTAATAATTCAAGACCACGAAAATAAATTGGTCCATATTATCATCCCAAAATACTAGTGCTCTAATGATCTCCTTCTTTATATAATAAATATGGAGCACATCTCAATTCTCAATTCTTATGTCTAATAAAATGCAAGTGCCTGTTGCAATCTAAACTCTTTAGTTTTTACCCCCAAAAAATATTGGACCAAGTCCAACAATGTTTGTATTAACTAGAAATTAATGAAATTGTTGATTTGAACATGACAACTAAATTGAAAAGATTTTTTTTTTTTTTTTTAAATACACGTGTGAATTAGCGGTGGGAGTAAACTTTTGTAAATAATATCGATTGTTGAATTAGAACCTAAATTTTATTTGTATCCCATTTGCGTTATATATATAAATGATGAGTTTTAGAAATCTTAAATTGACATTCTAACCTTCATCACTTGATGATGATTTTGTTAAATCAAATTATAAATGGCAAATTTTATTGACATATTTGACTAACATCAGCTAGCAGAATTTATTATCACTTATAATAATAAGTGTTTGTCGGTTTCATAATCAACAATTATATTAATAGATTATTTTCTTTCGTAAAATGACAAATAAGGACATGAACAAAATATTGATGAAGATAGGGCATTTAATATTTTTCAAATGATTTAATATATCAACTTTTATTTATTAATTCTTCTCATACAACGTTTTTTTTTTAGGATTTTTAAATATGATGCATAATATCTTTTGCGTATTTCATGCACATACATCAATTGTGTAACTCCATAAGGGCAAGAGGACGAAATGCCTTTGTGCTTTAATAATATAAGTGCTCACAAGTCTATCTCTTCTACTAGTATTCACTCATTCTCTAGTTAGTGCCCCAAATCTATAAAGCCAAAGCATAAACGCCTAAAAAGGGTACCTAAGTGTACATGTATTATTTCGCTTTGTTTACAATTCTAATTATCTGGCGTCTTTTCTTTCTCAATTTCCTTTCATCTTCTCTTGTCACATAAACTCGTGCCATGGGATTTACCATAATAACGTAAAGGACAAATATCTTAAATTCAACATCACAACCAAGAGTGTTTTGTTAATAAAATTCCAATTATACTAGTCCTGTATTTTGTGCGCGGTGTACCGAAATTATATCTACTCGATGGTAAATAAGTCATTTAATTATTTTGAGTCGAGTTATATACATCCTTTATTATTTGTTTACATTTTATTATTAGAATATAATCCTGTCTCCTACCTAACAAAGAATAAAAGAGTTCGGTAAATAAATGACTGAGAGAGAGGGTTGAATACTTATTTAGAATTCGTGGCATTGAATTGCTAAAACAAATGAGATATTACATATATTGTCGCTTGATTATTGAAAGTGAGTCGTTCAATTTTTTTTTCTTCTTAAGTAAACGACATATCACAAATGTTAAACGAAGAAAAACAATATATAAATGTTTGAAAAAATAGTTACGGTGTCATTATTCGTTAGAGTCTGTATTGTTATATGATGACTGGCTTAGTTGTTTAAAATATGGTTGAATAGAACAACAGAACTTTATGAGTGTAATGTCCACTCTTGTAGGATCAACTTGCGCTCATATTATACCTTACTTAATCAGAGATTATCCTAGTAAAAAAGGAACGAGAAGTTGATTAGATATATAAATTATTACTTGTGGTGTATGCCTAAAGGTTTAATTAATTTGCTCCAATAAAAACTAGAATTCCTAATTCCGCAAATGATTGGATGATGTGTAAAAATGATTACAGTCGCTATCATTCTTCTTCCTAATTAAATATCTGAAATTTTAGAAATATCTGGATGATTACTAAAATAAATTGCTTGTATATTGAATAATGCATTCACTTTGGTGTTTATTACTACTAGTAGTCTATTAATATGATGAAATAAACTTCGTATAGTGGCCACCTGTGTGACATTTGGTTCACTGAATATGCATAATGATTAATGCATGGTACGTCGTACGTGCGTAAGAGATCTTGGGGTGTCATCTTCCTATGACTCTACGAGTTAATGACATTAATCAAATTTCTTTTGCATACTTCTCATCTCGTCGCGTTTCATAGTATTACTTTTATTGACAATCAATCATTTACTAGCCGATGTCGGCGATGTGGCACCCTATGTTCTTCTCAATAATTTCATATCAATACAAAATATATACACTATTCCTGTTATTAAGAAAGACAATTTCAGGTGAAACACGGTCTAATTATGTTCATCCGATCCATCTTTCTCTATCTATTCATCATATATATATATATATATATATATATATATATGTTGGCATGTTGTGATATAACACCGTGTTCGACCAACTAGTTTCTAAAACGCCAACTAAAGTTGGTTGGTGTGAGTGATTAGGGCTCTCATTTATTAAACAAGTAATCAGAGGTTCAATTCTTTACTCCTGCAAATAAAAAAACCAAACCTAAAACTGGAGTCTCAATTATTCGTGAACTAAAATACAATTATACAAATACTTACTTCTTCTCAATTATTTGTTTACATAAACAAATGACTTTGAGAGTACATGCAAAATGGAATAATGGTTGAGAGGAAGATCTAGATGGGTTGGGATCATGGATGAACTTTTAGTAGTTATAAAATGAACTTTAGGTAGGCAGATTTAGGTTAACCAATAGTGAAATAAAGTGGGCTATGTATGTTATTAACTAATGAGATCAAAGTTGCTAGTTAAATTACTCGTACATTCTAGTATTCTACCACGATCAAATCGACGGAGTAAAACAAAATGAAATAATGAGTGGCAGCAATTTAACAACATATACTTTTCCATCAAAATTCCAAGAATGTGTTACGTTCATGTTGATTCTAACGTCTAACTACCTACCCAAAAAGCTCCAATTATCACATACTTAATCATGCATCTTCGTATCTTACATTACTTGCATTTACCAGATGAGTTTATACAGATTGACACGCTTCATCATTAATTTTCCGAGAAAACAATACTCAAAGACTTGATGCATCTCATTATATATAGGTGACAGGCTCATATACCAAATCAAACACACACAAGAAATGGCGGGTCTAATCTAAAGATAATTAATAATAATAAAATAATATTAATAAGAAAATAATAATAATAATAATATTAATAAAAAACTATTAAGTTTAAGATGAGTAGAATTGAAATGGGTTGAATTTAGTGTTTGAGATGAAGTGAACGAATGAATCAATCGAATGGAGCTAACCTAAATGAATGAATCGAATCGAATGGAGCTAAGTTGAACTGAACTTGAGTGAGCTGAAAATAAGCCAAAAAGAACAAAGTCATATAGAGTAAAATTATCAATATCTATATCTATATCTATATCTATATCTATACTTTTTTCGAGCGATTCTAAGTTGTCCACATTATCAAAAATCAATTTAGGAAAGTATCATAAATAATATTTTTGGATATAAAAAATAAAGTAAAAAATCTTTTAATTATTATAATATATATTTCCTAAATTATATTTAAGTGATTTTTCTAATAAAAAACTTTTTACATTTCATTTGAAGAAAAAATATCGTTAAAAAAATTATGAAAATAGTATAACTAGATTCGTGGTAAAAAAAATGCTATCATTAGGGTATAGATTTCATATTATTTGCACATATTAAAAATGTTGATATATTTCTTAATATTTTATATGTTCCACATTGAACATATATAAATAATAAAATTATCCCATATCGAAAGATTAGCATAAGGTGGGATGATCTTAGGATTATAAATAAAAAGCATCCTTGAAATTTATTTATCAACCCAAAATCTTTTGAGTCTTTCAAGTATTGTCTTAGAGAGTTATTAAGAGTTTATCTTCACAATATGATATAAAAAATAATGTGGAGAATGTTTTAATTATTATAATAATAATTAAAAATAATGTGAATGTGGTGAACACTGAACATACTCCGTATAAATAGTAGAAAAGGTGGAGTCATCCTATTATAAATAGTAGAATTGTCCCACATCGAAAGATTAACGTAAGGTTTGCTGATCCAATTATTATAAATAGTAGAATTGTCCCACATCGAAAGATTAACATAATGTGGGGTGATCCTATGATTATAAATATGAGTCATTCTTGGAGCTTAAATATCAACCAAATTTTTTTTGAGTCTCTTAAGTATTATCTTAGATACCTCTTATAAAAGTTTTTTGTGTAAAATGGAAAGGGAAGAAATGAGTGAATAGGAGGAAGTATTAGATATAATGTCAAGCTAGGTGTGAAAAAGATGGTGTATTTCTTAGTATGTTGTTTGTCCCACATTGAAAAATAATGAAGGTGTTGTGAATATACTACGTATAAATAGTAGAATTGTCCCACATTGAAAGATTAGCATAAAGTAGTGTGATCTTATGATTATAAATAGAAGTCATCCTTGAAACTTAGGAATCAACCCAAAATCTTTTGAATCACTTAACTATTGTGAAAGAGAGCTCTTAATAGTTTCTATTATTGACGGTTAAAATTAAAATGGGATATTCTATATGGTATCCCTTAATTTTTCGATTTTCTACATGGTACCCCTACACTTTTTAAAACATACATAGTACCCCTAATTGTTGTCATTATCACTAAATCTACCTCTAAACTTTATTTTCCGTCAATTAAACTCAGTTTTAGGCGTTAAGTGATGACTTTGACGCGTAACCAAGCTTGTCATTTATTATTCCATGACATAAGGATTCTATTAGGCTCAATAAACATCTTGATCCTAATATTTATTGATATATATGAGCTAAAAAAATTTTGACGGAAAATTTATTGATCCCCTGCCAAATTATCGCGTCCAAAGATGGATTAGCGTTATTTAGAAGCGTGCACTCAACTAAACATGTTACAGTAATATTGCTATGGTCACAGATTCTCACAATTAATCATCTAGCCTATTCACAACATTGTCAATTTGCTACCATGGCTCCCCTAGTCCTAACATAAAAATATTTAGTTACTCATTCTATCGATGCAATCAACAAACAATAAACATAAACATGCTAAGAGACATGATAGAGAGAATTAAAGGGTGAATTATACTTGCAATAATTAAGAGACAACGAAATAAGAAGAACAATAATTAAAGCAAGCATGAACAATTGTATCTTTGGGAACACATATATAAGAGAGAAAGAAGAGAGAGAAACGCTCTAAAATTTAGAAACCTATTAATGACGGCAGTCAAGGCCTCCCATAACCGTTTTTCTCCCCTGTTTTCATCACAAAAAAAACTCAACTAAAACAGCTAAAACCACCATTAATGCTTCTGATAAAGCTTCTAGTCCATCATCTGGTACTAAAGTTACAATCTTTAGATGTCCTACAGAGGATGAGGTACGCAAGACTCGACCTTTTCATGAAATCAATGGTCTACCAGTACTCGATCTTGCAGAGGAAGTGGAGAGTGAGCCTACTGAAGGATGGACGTTGATGCGTGGTGGTAAAGCCATTCCAGTTATGGATACCATTATTGAGGAGGAGGAGCTTACAGATCTTCTACAATTCACCCCTGAGGATATCAAACCAGAGGTAGCCTTTTGGAATAACTTTGTCTTTTGTTATATCTTGGGTGCAAACCCACCATGGGAAGTTGTGGAGAGTTATGTCTATCGTGTCTGGGATGAGTTTGGCATAGATAGAGTCTCCTTCCTTGATAATGGAATCTTTATTGTTAGATTTACTAAAAGTATGAATAGAGATGCCTTGTTAAACTCAGGGTACTACCTATTTGATAATAAACCTGTTATTATCAAGCCCTGGCATGTTGATACAGATCTGTTCAAGGAGAAAATTGATGTTGTTCCTGTCTGGGTTCGACTGACTGGTATCCCTCTCAAGTTCTAGGGTAATTGTTTGCCTAGAATTGCTAACCTTGTTGGCAACTATGTTCACATGGATGGGGAAACTGCTGATAAGGTTAGACTGAGTTATGCTAGAGTTTTAGTTGAACTTCACATGGACCAGAAATTACCTGATAAAGTGATGTTCCTGGATGAGAAGGGCATAAAAGTTATTGTGAATGTGGAGTATGAATGGAGACCTATATCTTACACTAGTTACAATGGTATAAGGCATGAGACCTCTCAATGCAGGAAACCAAAACCAAAAACTGCTAAGGGTGGTAAGATGAATCAGATGCCCAAAATCAAACCTAAAACCCAACAAGTTTGGAAACCTGTCCAGAAACCTATGCCTTCTATTGAATTGTTCCCTCCTATTTTTACACCTGACCTTTCCCCCCTCTTGAGTAGGTTAGAGCTACTCCTGTAGTCAAATCTACTCCTGCTAAACAAATTATACAGATGAACATGCAAGGTGGTATGGTTGGAGTAAGGTTGTCTGGCAAATTCAGTCAATATACCTTTGTAGATGCCTTAAAGAGCACAGCTACTCCTGAAGGAGGGGTAGTGGAGAGTGGGAAGGATCCTCCTGATCCCAATACCAATGCATAGCATTGGTTTTTTGAATGTAAGAGGTCTTAATGACCTGAATAAGCAGAAGGTAGTCAAATGGTTTATGCACAATCAGGGAGTTGGTCTCTTTGGGTTATTAGAAACTAAACTTAAACCTAGTACTTTGCTCAAGAGAGATACTTCTATTTGTGATGGATGGAGTGTGACTACCAACTGCAGTTGGCACAAAGGAGGAAGGATTTGGTTTTTTTTGGAAATCTCAATGTTTTGACATTCAATTTTTAGCTTATGATACTCAATTTATTCATATGATGGTGCATTCTAAGACTAATGGGAAGAAATTTCTGCTCACAATGATTTATGCCTTTAATGGTCTCCATGAAAGAATAGCTTTGTGGAATTTCCTGAAGGGAGTGGCTACTCACTGTACTGATCCCTGGCTATGACTGGGTGATTTTAACACTGTTTTGTCCCCTATAGAAAGACTTAGAGGGCATACAACTGATGCTGAGATGGAACACTTTCAGGAATGTCTCTCCTTATGTTGTATGGAGGATCTAATAGCTACAGGTGCATTATTTACCTGGTCCAACAAACAGGAAGCTACTGATAGAGTTTATAGCAGACTTGATCGAGCTATGAGGAACTTGGAATGGATAAATTTGTTTGGGGATTACATTGCACATTTTCACCTTGAGGGTTTGTTTGATCACTGTCCCTGTACTTTGGTGGAAAAACGTTTTGATATTGGTGGTAAGAAGAGTTTTAAATATTTTAACATGTGGGGATCAGCTGATTGTTTCAAGGACAATGTTAGACTATTTGGGATCGTGTTTATCTAGGCACTAGAATGTTTAGTGTGGTTAAAAAACTGAAAGCCCTTAAACCTGTTCTCAAAGATATCAACAAACATTGTTTCTCTGATATTGAAAATACAACTAGTATTGCCAGTCTTGCTTTGGGACATATTCAGAAGGAATTAGTGAGTAATCCTGGGAATTGTGAACTCCTTCAGCAGGAAATGGACCTGGCTAGCAATCTTAAGGAGCTTCTAATTGATAGAAACAGTTTTTTATCTCAGAAAGCTAAAATTCAGTGGTCTCTTGAAGGTGATCTGAACACTTCTTTTTTCCATCATACTATTAAGAAAAGATTAATGCTCAATAAGGTTTTTCAGATTGAGGACCAGGATGGCATCTTATGTACTGAGGGAGATGCTATTCAGCAAGCTTTCCTAAGGTATTATCGGGGTCTATTGGGGACTCAAATGGAAGTTACTAATGTCCAGCAACAAGTTGTTGGTAGGGGTCCTTGCTGCACTGAGGCTCACTGGGCAATCCTGACTGAACCTGTCACTGCAGCTGAGATTAAACATAATATCTTTAGTATTCCAAAAGGGAAGTCACCTGGGCCTGATGGATATACAAGTCAATTCTATAAGGATGCTTGAGATATTATAGGTGATGAGATCTGTGGAGCTGTTATTAATTTCTTTGATACTGGCAAATTATTGACTCAGATTAATGCTAGCTACCAATATTACACTGATACCTAAATTGGATAGGCCAACTAGTGTGAAATATTTTAGGCCAATTTATTATTGCAATGTGCTTTACAAAGCCATTTCTAAGATAATGTGCACTAGACTGGCTTCTATCTTGCCAGATCTAATTAGTAGGAACCAAGGAGCTTTTGTAAAAGGGAGGTCTATTTTAGAGAACATTTTAATTTGTCAAGATCTAATTAGGCTCTATAATAGGGGGATGGCTTCCCCTAGATGTATGTTCAAGTTGGATTTTCACAAGGCATATGATTCTATTGAGTGGTCATTTGTGGATCACATGCTACAAGCATTAAAATTCCCTGAGAAGTTTAGGCAATTGCTTATGGTTTGCATTACCTCCCCTACTTATACTCTTAGCTTGAATGGGGCTCAATTTGATTTCTTCAAGGGTAAGAGAGGTTTGAGACAAGGAGATCCTATTTCTCCTCTCATTTTTTGCATCTGTATGGAATACCTAACAAGAATTATGGCTTTTGCAACTAATAAATGGTACTTCAGGTATCACCCTTTGTGTAAAAGTTTGAAGCTGACACATCTTCTTTTTGCTGATGATCTCCTCATGTTTTGTAAGGGTGATCCCAACTCTATTATACTGGTGCTTAGAGTCCTGTCAACTTTCTCTGTTGCCTCTGGTTTGAAAGTGAATGCAGCTAAATCTGAGGTTGTATTTAATGGAGTCTCTCAGGAGTTGAAGCAAGAAATTACTCAGGTTTCTGGGTTTCAGGAAGCAAAACTTCCTTTTAAATACTTGGGGATTCCTATTCAGCCAGGGAGATTGACTAGACATGATTGCAACATTCTTCTGGAAAAGATTACAGCTAGAGTCAGGAGTATGGGTGCTAGAAAGCTTAGCTATGCAGGCAGACTGGTACTCATTAATTATGTACTCAATACTCTCCATAATTATTGGTCCTCTATTTTTTTAATTCCTAAAAGTGTCATCAAGAGGATAGAAGCCATCTGCAGGAACTATATGTGGAGTGGTGATAATGAATATCACAGAAGTCCTTTGGTAGCATGGGACAAAGTTTGCTGCAGCAAGAAAGAGGGAGGCTTGAACATTAAAGAAGCTGGGGTGTGGAACATTGCACTAGTTGGTAAGTTGGTCAACTGGATTTACACCAAGGCTGATAGGCTTTGGGTTCTTTGGATTGACCATGTTTATATGAAAGAGGCAGACTGACATACTTATTCTCCTCCTTCTGATTCAAATTGGAATTGGAGGAATATTTGTAGAGTCAAGGATACATTGAGAGGTGGCTATGTTGCTGGACAATGGATGCCTAATTCCAAAGGGTATTCTGTTGGAAATGGATATCACTGGTTACAGGGACCACACCCCCATTCCCAGTGGTATAAAACTGTGTGGGATACTTGGAATGTGCCTAAGCATTCATTCAATGGATGATTAATTATGCAGAGAGGATTGCAGACCAGGGAGAAAATAATGCATCTGGGTATTTCTACTAGTGATAGATGTGTCTTATGTGAGCAAGATGTGGAGACTCATCCTCATCTGTTCAGGTCATGCACATACAGCTCCCATATTATTAGTGGAATTGAGCAGTGGCTACACCTGAATCTTCAAGGACATCATGCTGGTTACTCTAAGCTGCAGAAGTTTGTGTGCAGTATGGCCTGCTGGTACTACATTTGGCAGGAAAGAAACTTCTGCAGGTTGAAGATTGTTCTTACTTCACCCGCTAAGATGATAACTGAGCTGAAGAAGAGCATTAGGACTCGTATGCTGCAGAAGATTAACCCTAGAGTGCCTAATAGAGATAGAGACGACTGGCTCCTACAGTTAAATGTGCATCTGTAATTTTTTCTTGTTTTATATCTCAACTGTTGGAATGTAGTAGTAGCATCATTGTACCTCACTGTCTTATGTTTTGTTGAATTTTAATAAAAGCTTACATTATACCCAAAAAAAAAAAAATTAAAGCAAGCAAAAGGTTAGATTGAGATTAAGAGTACAGAAAGATTACAATCTAGCGAATCCGGCGTAAAGAACTAGTAGCAGCAGTAATTAAGAATAATTAACAGAGTAAAAGAGAGTGTCAAGAAGTATTCAGAGATGTTTATGACCTAATCTCGACTTCCCTTATATAGGAAAGTGAAAATTAACAAAAGTAAACCTAAACATCGATTAATTAACCCATGTAAAATAGTTAATCACTCGATCGAGGCTTTTTATTCCTCTCGATCGAGTACTTCTCCAGCAAAACCGTTCGATCGAGCAACTGAGGCTCTCGATCGAACACTTCCAAATTAGCCACCTTCGATCGAGTTCAGGAACCACTCGATCGAACATCTGCAGCCGTCAAACCACTCGATCGACCATCAAATCTCCTCGATCGAGTAGATACCCACTAACTCAACCTTGACTCGTTTGGTTAGCCTTCCAAGGACCTCCCTTCACACTTCTCGAGGTATGACTTCTACTCTAAATCTCTGTCTCCTTAAAATGCATGAAAAGTGGGACGACTAAGGCACGATTCCACTACTTTTAAGTCCATTTCTGCAATTAAGGCAAAACAAACCAAAGTAGCCAATTCGGGGCATTTTGCAATACAAAACGATAGAAATAGCATAGAAATACGTGCAATAAGAGGCTAAAAAGTCTATATAAATTTCACGTATCATGCCTCATAATATTTGACTAAGACTAAAATACAACGTTATTTTTAACCATTTATCGAAATCGCACCAAAAAAAAGCATTTTACATTTATTTATACATTTTATTGATTCCTCCATTTCATATTAAAATTCGTGTTAGAAAAAAAAATGTAATTTAAACAATTAGATTAGTGAAAATACTTATTATATATTCCCAAAAATCAATAATTGCATAAGTTAGGTGAGTGATCCTATGATATAGTTAAAAAAAATTATGAAAATAATATGATTAAATTCATTGTAAAAAATGTTATCATTAAGTATAGGTTTCGTATTATTTGCACATATTACAGATGGTATATTTCTTAGCATGTTATATATCCTAAATTGAACGTATAAATAATAGAATTGTCCCGCATCGAAAGATTAGCATTGTAATACTACGGATTTTATAAGCTAAGTACTCGACCGAGTAGAGCCTACTCGGCCGAGTAGTGCCAAGAGTGTAGTTTGTTTGGGTTCTGCCGAGGAATACTCGTCCGAGTATGGTGAATACTCGACCGAGTAGAGGATACTCGGCCGAGTATACATTTTACTCGACCGAGTATCCGGTCTGACGGGTTATATTTTCCGCGATTGATTTAGAAAGGATTAGAATTATTTATAAACGCAAAACAGTTTCCTATTACATTTCATAAAACCTAATCACTCAAACGACGCTCTAATCCTCTCCAAATCTCCCCTTGTGTGTGTGTGAGCATAGCAAGTGCATTCATCCTTTGTTTCTTTCGCCGGTAAGTCTTTATCCCTATGTTGTTGATGATTAATTATAGGGTTTGTCTTTATTCATGAATTGGGGGAAATGGGATTTTGCAGTTAGTGATTGGAACTATATGATTGTTGTTGTAGGTGACGATGTGGTAATTGTTATGCATTTGTATGGTTGATTGCAGCATAAGCGGATTGCGAAAAGGTAGGGTTTCCCTACTCAGTTCTTGTGTAATTGATTTGAGATATTTATTGTATTGTGTATGATTGTTGTCTGTTGATCATCGGAGTGTTGGTGTTGTGGTGACGGTGGTGATGTGGTTGTGTTGTGACGGAAGTGGTGTTGTGACAGCTGTGATGCTGTGGTATGTGTGATTGTGGTGGAGTCACTTGCTGGAGTGGCTTCACACCCTAGTTCGCCCTCCGTGGAACCCGTCACGGGAGGGGTTGTGCACATTAAGGGACAGGGATTGTTAGTCGCTCGTTGATGAGCTGGACTAGGTGGGGATGGGCTGCGGTCACCCATTGGCGGCGAGGATTACCTGTTGCGATGGGCAATCTAGCAGGGCTACACACTTCGGTGTGTAGTCGGTTAATGTGTGAAATCGGGAGACCGGGGATGGAGATGATCAGCCGGTTACATTATTTGTTTGTCTTATTTGAAATATGCGGTAACTGACCCCGTGTTGTTGTTTTGTAAAACCTGCGGTGATCCATTCGGGGATGGTGAGCAGATATGACAGGTTATGCAGATGTTTAGTTATGGGACAGACATGGGGAGACATCACTTCAAGTCTAGTTTCCGCCGTTACGAGTTTAGCCGTCAATGATTTCAGTTGTATTGAAGTTCTTACACTTTTAGTTTGAGTTGATTTGGGATAATGTATTCGCTAACTCTTTATAATTTAATAAATGTTGTTTGGAAATTGTAAGTTTGATATACTAACCTCGGGAAACCGAGATGGTAACAGCCTTTCATGCTAGGGTAGTCTTTGGTAAGGTACCTTGGTATGAGGGGGTGTTACAAAGTGGTATCAGAGCCGACGATTCCGGCACCTAAAACAAATGAACCCAATGAACTTAGGGAGTATAAATAAAATGAACCCGGAGAGAGTTGTTTGGAGCTACCGCAAATACTTAGGAGACGTCCCGAAGTCGCATTAAGGCCCTTACGATCTCAAGCCGGTCACATGGGGGGGGGGGAACTGTTGTATGCTTGAGTTCTGTGAGTTTGATATCTATAGTTTGAACCTTGTGCATGGTTGGATGAAATGATGAAAGAAGTGGAATGTGATAGTTGTTGAAAGATGCATCGAGGATTGTTCATGTTAAACTTTGAGAAGGAATATGTTGGCATGTTAAGTGTTGGAACATGATAAAATATGAAAGGTGAATTGTGAATTTATATCTGATTGATATTGAGTATGAAGAATGTGATCATGTTATCTGTTTAATACAATGTTGAGCATGAAGTATGGTAGTGGTACATGTGCATATGAACATGATGATTTTAATGCTTGATTGTTGGTAGAAGCATGTGATTAAGGTCATGCGTCTATATATGTAAATGTCGTGTTTAATTCTAATGTGAGTATGATAAATGTTCAACTATGTACTGGTTTTTAGAGGTATTGAATTCTTATTGTTGCCTTATGTATGTTCAAGTTGTTTTGGCTTAGGAAACTTGATTTGTATAAAGAACGATTACGGAAGGGTTGTCTTAAAACTGACATAAGTCGAGTTCTAGAAATGATATTGTTGTAATTACAAGTTGAGGTGATAGCTTGTCTTCTTACGATTCTAACGATAGGTCACACGCCCAGAATGAGCAAGTAACGAGTGAGATATGACTGTTTTACGAAAACTAGACGATGCTGAGAACTGTGGTTGTACTCGACCGAGTAAAGTAATACTGAGCCGAGTAAGGGCTACTCGGCCGAGTATTCCCAATACTCGACCGAGTAATCCTCTGTGATAATGGTGTTCGCTTCTGGAGTCGAAAACGCGGCCGAGTAATATAGTTACTCGACCGAGTACCCTATACTCGACCTAGTATGCCATGTACTCGATCGAGTACTTCAATGGGCGGTCATTTTGAGTCGGTAGTTATGTTCTTACGGTTGTTTTGAGTCGTAGGGTATGTATGGATGTATGTTTTGAGTCTTAAAGCGTTTTTTTAATAAATGTGACGGTCTTGATACGTAAGTTACCGGATGTTATGACAAGGAGCATTCCGGCTTGTGAAGGACATGTGTTGGGTAAGGAATACATGTGTTAATATGTGGTTGTAAGGGATAGTGGAACAAGAAAAAGTAGATTGATGAGCTCAGTGAGACAAGGATCATGTTTGTGAGATATGATGAGTGATATAGTCATGGGTTGAGTAATATAAAAGTGAGTGCATATGGGCAAAGGTGATGTAAGTGTAAAGAAACGTGAGAATGAAAGATTGAGATGAGTGATACGAATAGTGGCGTATTAGGATGTGTAAAGATTTATGGAGGGAGACGGTTTGGATTGAGTTGCTTAAGGATATATGTGATAAAAGGTCGCTATAGAGAGATGGAAACGAATAGTGGATAGTGAGGTCAAGTTATGCCGCGATGAGTAGATAGCAGTTTATTTGGGAATTTGGAATATCACGATATGAGCCTAGTGAGTAATTCTTTGGGCAATTAACGGTATGAGATGAATTTTTGGTTTTCTAGTGATGTAAAAAGGGAGATGCAATTGTTTGAACATTAAACGTTGTTTTTATGGATAGATTAGTGACAATTGGGAGTTATAGTATAATGAGAGAAGACCCATGGTAAGAAAGAGTGAGATGATATTGACATAAAATAATGGGATTTGAGTTTGGAGCAATATGAAGGTAACCACAGCACTAGAGAGTTAGATAGAAATAATGAAGAGTTGAATTATTAAGGGAGTTTGTCGAGGGTAAAAGAAAAGAATAAGGGGAGTAAAACTAGGAATATGTTCACCGAGGTTATGTGATATAAAAGTAAGGAATCGTCGAGATGTATGATACTATCATGAGGATTTGAGTTTACAGTTATATAGAAGTTCCAGGACAACATGATAATCATGAGTTTCGAGGAATTAAAGAAAGCAAAAGTTGGGTAAAGAATTTGCACGATATGAGATTTTGGTGGTGAGTCGGGTGACGATACAATTAAGGATGGAATTGGAAATAGTGTTGAGGTGATTTTTGTTGATATATTTGATGTTCGTTGTTTGGGATGATAACCAAAGGGAGGAAACGGATTGTTATATTAAGAAGTGATAGTAAGAGAGTAGTCACATGAAGGATGTTGGTGTCATAGTATTATCACTAGTGGTTGAGGATGATGTTATTTTAGGGAAGTTAGTTGTTCTAACGAGGTTGATTTTGTGGAGGTGATTAATGTTTGGTTGTGAGGGAGTTTAAGGTATGGATATATGAGGTATTCGCTGGTAGTTGGGTACAGATGATATGGCTACGTTCGCCGAGTGGTGATAATTATGTGTAAGAGAAGATATGTTAAGAAGGGCACCTGAGTTAAGTCTGGATAAGAGATATTCATTGTCAAGTGGTAACTTACGTGATCAGGATTGACTAGTTGGATTTGATTATGGGTCTAAGATGTATATAAATGTTTGTGTGAGGTTGTGACCTCACGAGAAGCGGTATGGTGTGATAGTTATAATGTTGTTATCTGAATGTTCTGTAATATATGTTGGATACGGTAACTTAATGGAATGATGATCAAAAGTCATAGTTTGGGTGGTCTGACAAGACTGGTTATACTTGCATGTGTATTTATGATATATGTTTATTCCATGAAAAAGTATGGATGGTATGCATGAGATTCTTGTCTATTTATTCCGTATGATATATGGTGTTGTGATCTGGTAAAGCAGTCTTGAGTAAGTTTTTCTTGTCCGAGATGTTATATTGAGTCAGTGTTTATGGGATTGTGTATGTTGTGATGTCTATCGGTGTGGTTGTGGTGCTTCGGGTGGTGATCCGGGCACGGTACTTAGTGTTGGGATGCGGGTATTTTCGCGATCTGCGGCATTTGTTGGTGGCGGTATTGCGATGCCGTCACCGGTTGTGGTGGAGTAGGTGAGATGATTATGATACGAGTTTTCAAAAGTGCATACCGATTAAACATAGATTGTTGTTTTGTTTTGTCTTGTTCCTTGTGAGTTTTGGTTGAACATGTAGATTTGTTGTTTTGTTTGTTGATGTTTCTTACCGTTTCGGTTTGGGAATGAGGGTAGAGTATGATATGAAAGAGAGTTGTATATGTTTTCGTTGTTGTCATGGTATAGTGATATTCTATTGATGGGACACGGTTGTGAGAAGTTGTTCTGATAATTTTGATCTTGTTTTAAGATGAGGCATCGGTAGTCATAGTCATGGCAAGTGATTCGTGGAATATGTGTTGTAATGATCTGAAAGCGGCAGGTGGTTCATAATCTTTTATTGAGATAGTGAGTGCAGGATATTGGGAATTGGTGTCATGTTAAGTTATGTATGAGTTTTGTGGTAATGAAAGAAAAGAACTTTAGGATCTAGTGTGAGTGTACGTAACAAGTGTGGAGTGTGAGTTATGCTTTTGGTGATATGAGTTTTATATAGTTTATATAGAGAGATGTGTCATGTTGCGGTAATGTGGAAGAGTTGAAGTTTTGGGTTAAGTTAAAGACTTTGTGGTATCGGTTAGGGGGTGTGACGAGTGAATTGAAGGATGAGAGTTGTTTAAGTAAGAGAGCCTAAGATATATGCATGGCGATTTGTTCGGATTATAAGTGGTTATCTTTGAGATGCGTCGGTGATCGGGATAATGAGAAAATATAGCTAGGATTTAGTATTAATGAGTTCCGAGGACGTAACATTTATCTTAAGAGGAGCAGGATGCGATAAAAGAGATTTTGATGGTTGTGCATATGGTAGTATAATTGGAAGTAGAGTGTTGGTGTAACATAAAGGACGGATATTTGTTTTTATTTTATTAAAGGTCATGACCGTGCTTGTAGTAGTTCGATGTTTAGGAATGAGAGAATATTTCAATAGTGTTCACAGTTGAATGATGATGATTATGAGTACGATAGTTTTGACAGTTGGAAGATGATGTTTATGTGTTTGAGTAAACTTCGAGGACGAAGTTTGTTTTAAGGATGGTAGAATGTAACATTCCGTTTTGATGGTTGATCTTCTTTTGTGGATTGAGTGCTATTGAATGTTATGGAAGTGAGACAAGGTTGGCAACATTATATTGTGGTTATTTGATAATGTTATGGAGTCGATGATTGGGAGCCTATGCTATAGTTGAGACGATATCGTGAGCCATGTTGTGGAAGGAAGAGTGGTTTGTGGAGTTAGTGTGAAGTGTCCATGTTTTATAGGTTGGGTTGGAACTTCGGGGACGAATTTCTTTTTAAGGGGGGAAGACTGTAATACTACGGATTTTATAAGCTAAGTACTCGACCGAGTAGAGCCTACTCGGCCGAGTAGTGCCAAGAGTGTAGTTTGTTTGGGTTCTGCCGAGGAATACTCGGCCGAGTATGGTGAATACTCGACCGAGTAGAGGATACTCGGCCGAGTATACATTTTACTCGACCGAGTATCCGGTCTGACGGGTTATATTTTCCGCGATTGATTTAGAAAGGATTAGAGTTATTTATAAACGCAAAACAGTTTCCTATTACATTTCATAAAACCTAATCACTCAAACGACGCTCTAATCCTCTCCAAATCTCCCATTGTGTGTGTGTGTGAGCATAGAAAGTGCATTCATCCTTTGTTTCTTTCGCCGGTAAGTCTTTATCCCTATGTTGTTGATGATTAATTATAGGGTTTGTCTTTATTCATGAATTGGGGGAAATGGGGTTTTGCAGTTAGTGATTGGAACTATATGATTGTTGTTGTAGGTGACGATGTGGTAATTGTTATGCATTTGTATGGTTGATTGCAGCGTAAGCGGTTTGCGAAAAGGTAGGGTTTCCCTACTCAGTTCTTGTGTAATTGATTTGAGATATTTGTTGTATTGTGTATGATTGTTGTCTGCTGATCATCGGAGTGTTGGTGTTGTGGTGACGGTGGTGATGTGGTTGTGTTGTGACGGAAGTGGTGTTGTGACATTTGTGATCTTTGTGGTATGTGTGATTGTGGTGGAGTCACTTGCTGGAGTGGCTTCACACCCTAGTTCGCCCTCCGTGGAACCCGTCACGGGAGGGGTTGTGCACATTAAGGGACAGGGATTGTTAGTCGCTCGTTGATGAGCTGGACTAGGTGGGGATGGGTGCGGTCACCCATTGGCGGCGAGGATTACTGTTGCGATGGGCAATCTAGCGTGGCTACACACTTCGGTGTGTAGTCGGTTAATGTGTGAAATCGGGAGACCGGGGATGGAGATGATCGGCGGTTACATTATTTGTTTGTCTTATTTGAAATATGCGAATCGACCCCGTGTTGTTGTTTTGTAAAACTGCGGTGATCCATTCGGGGATGGTGAGCAGATATGACAAAGTTATGCAGATGTTTAGTTATGGGACAGACATGGGGAGACATCACTTCAAGTCTAGTTTCCGCTGAATTACGAGTTTAGCCGTCAATGATTTCAGTTGTATTGAAGTTCTTACACTTTTAGTTTGAGTTGATTTGGGATAATGTATTCGCTAACTCTTTATAATTTAATAAATGTTGTTTGGAAATTGTAAGTTTGATATACTAACCTCGGGAAACCGAGATGGTAACAGCCTTTCATGCTAGGGTAGTCTTTGGTAAGGTACCTTGGTATGAGGGGGTGTTACAAAGTGGTATCAGAGCCGACGATTCGGCACCTAAAACAAATGAACCCAATGAACTTAGGGAGTATAAATAAAATGAACCCGGAGAGAGTTGTTTGGAGCTACCGCAAATACTTAGGAGACGTCCCGAAGTCGCATTAAGGCCCTTACGATCTCAAGCCGGTCACATGGGGGGGGGGGGAACTGTTGTATGCTTGAGTTCTGTGAGTTTGATATCTATAGTTTGAACCTTGTGCATGGT
Organism: Silene latifolia; assembly: GCF_048544455.1. NCBI lineage: Eukaryota > Viridiplantae > Streptophyta > Magnoliopsida > Caryophyllales > Caryophyllaceae > Silene > Silene latifolia. The sequence continues at coordinate 27,945,913 of NC_133529.1, forward strand.
TGGATGAAATGATGAAAGAAGTGGAATGTGATAGTTGTTGAAAGATGCATCGAGGATTGTTCATGTTAAACTTTGAGAAGGAATATGTTGGCATGTTAAGTGTTGGAACATGATAAAATATGAAAGGTGAATTGTGAATTTATATCTGATTGATATTGAGTATGAAGAATGTGATCATGTTATCTGTTTAATACAATGTTGAGCATGAAGTATGGTAGTGGTACATGTGCATATGAACATGATGATTTTAATGCTTGATTGTTGGTAGAAGCATGTGATTAAGGTCATGCGTCTATATATGTAAATGTCGTGTTTAATTCTAATGTGAGTATGATAAATGTTCAACTATGTACTGGTTTTTAGAGGTATTGAATTCTTATTGTTGCCTTATGTATGTTCAAGTTGTTTTGGCTTAGGAAACTTGATTTGTATAAAGAACGATTACGGAAGGGTTGTCTTAAAACTGACATAAGTCGAGTTCTAGAAATGATATTGTTGTAATTACAAGTTGAGGTGATAGCTTGTCTTCTTACGATTCTAACGATAGGTCACACGCCTGAGAATGAGCAAGTAACGAGTGAGATATGACTGCATTTTACGAAAACTAGACGATGCCGAGAACTGTGGTTGTACTCGACCGAGTAAAGTAATACTGAGCCGAGTAAGGGCTACTCGGCCGAGTATTCCCAATACTCGACCGAGTAATCCTCTGTGATAATGGTGTTCGCTTCTGGAGTCGAAAACGCGGCCGAGTAATATAGTTACTCGACCGAGTACCCTATACTCGACCTAGTATGCCATGTACTCGATCGAGTACTTCAATGGGCGGTCATTTTGAGTCGGTAGTTATGTTCTTACGGTTGTTTTGAGTCGTAGGGTATGTATGGATGTATGTTTTGAGTCTTAAAGCGTTTTTTTAATAAATGTGACGGTCTTGATACGTAAGTTACCGGATGTTATGACAAGGAGCATTCCGGCTTGTGAAGGACATGTGTTGGGTAAGGAATACATGTGTTAATATGTGGTTGTGAGGGATAGTGGAACAAGAAAAAGTAGATTGATGAGCTCAGTGAGACAAGGATCATGTTTGTGAGATATGATGAGTGATATAGTCATGGGTTGAGTAATATAAAAGTGAGTGCATATGGGCAAAGGTGATGTAAGTGTAAAGAAACGTGAGAATGAAAGATTGAGATGAGTGATACGAATAGTGGCGTATTAGGATGTGTAAAGATTTATGGAGGGAGACGGTTTGGATTGAGTTGCTTAAGGATATATGTGATAAAAGGTCGCTATAGAGAGATGGAAACGAATAGTGGATAGTGAGGTCAAGTTATGCCGCGATGAGTAGATAGCAGTTTATTTGGGAATTTGGAATATCACGATATGAGCCTAGTGAGTAATTCTTTGGGCAATTAACGGTATGAGATGAATTTTTGGTTTTCTAGTGATGTAAAAAGGGAGATGCAATTGTTTGAACATTAAACGTTGTTTTTATGGATAGATTAGTGACAATTGGGAGTTATAGTATAATGAGAGAAGACCCATGGTAAGAAAGAGTGAGATGATATTGACATAAAATAATGGGATTTGAGTTTGGAGCAATATGAAGGTAACCACAAAGACTAGAGAGTTAGATAGAAATAATGAAGAGTTGAATTATTAAGGGAGTTTGTCGAGGGTAAAAGAAAAGAATAAGGGGAGTAAAACTAGGAATATGTTCACCGAGGTTATGTGATATAAAAGTAAGGAATCGTCGAGATGTATGATACTATCATGAGGATTTGAGTTTACAGTTATATAGAAGTTCCAGGACAACATGATAATCATGAGTTTCGAGGAATTAAAGAAAGCAAAAGTTGGGTAAAGAATTTGCACGATATGAGATTTTGGTGGTGAGTCGGGTGACGATACAATTAAGGATGGAATTGGAAATAGTGTTGAGGTGATTTTTGTTGATATATTTGATGTTCGTTGTTTGGGATGATAACCAAAGGGAGGAAACGGATTGTTATATTAAGAAGTGATAGTAAGAGAGTAGTCACATGAAGGATGTTGGTGTCATAGTATTATCACTAGTGGTTGAGGATGATGTTATTTTAGGGAAGTTAGTTGTTCTAACGAGGTTGATTTTGTGGAGGTGATTAATGTTTGGTTGTGAGGGAGTTTAAGGTATGGATATATGAGGTATTCATTTGGTAGTTGGGTACAGATGATATGGCTACGTTCGCCGAGTGGTGATAATTATGTGTAAGAGAAGATATGTTATGAAGGGCACCTGAGTTAAGTCTGGATAAGAGATATTCATTGTCAAGTGGTAACTTACATGATCAGGATTGACTAGTTGGATTTGATTATGGGTCTAAGATGTATATAAATGTTTGTGTGAGGTTGTGACCTCACGAGAAGCGGTATGGTGTGATAGTTATAATGTTGTTATCTGAATGTTCGTAATATATGTTGATACGGTAACTTAATGGAATGATGATCAAAAGTCATAGTTTGGGTGGTCCGACAAGACTGGTTATACTTGCATGTGTATTTATGATATATGTTTATTCCATGAAAAAGTATGGATGGTATGCATGAGATTCTTGTCTATTTATTCCGTATGATATATGGTGTTGTGATCTGGTAAAGCAGTCTTGAGTAAGTTTTTCTTGTCCGAGATGTTATATTGAGTCAGTGTTTATGGGATTGTGTATGTTGTGATGTCTATCGGTGTGGTTGTGGTGCTTCGGGTGGTGATCCGGGCACGGTACTTAGTGTTGGGATGCGGGTATTTTCGCACTGCGGTGCGGCTGTTGGTGGCGGTATTGCGATGCCGTCACCGGTTGTGGTGGAGTAGGTGAGATGATTATGATACGAGTTTTCAAAAGTGCATACCAGTTAAACATAGATTGTTGTTTTGTTTGCTGCTGTTCCTTGTGAGTTTTGGTTGAACATGTAGACTGTTGTTTTGTTTGTTGATGTTTCTTACCAGTTTCAGTTTGGGAATGAGGGTAGAGTATGATATGAAAGAGAGTTGTATATGTTTTCGTTGTTGTCATGGTATAGTGATATTCTGTTGATGGGACACAGTTGTGAGAAGTTGTTACAGTAATTTTGATCTTGTTTTAAGATGAGGCATCGGTAGTCATAGTCATGGCAAGTGATTCGTGGAATATGTGTTGTAATGATCTGAAAGCGGCAGGTGGTTCATAATCTTTTATTGAGATAGTGAGTGCAGGATATTGGGAATTGGTGTCATGTTAAGTTATGTATGAGTTTTGTGGTAATGAAAGAAAAGAACTTTAGGATCTAGTGTGAGTGTACGTAACAAGTGTGGAGTGTGAGTTATGCTTTTGGTGATATGAGTTTTATATAGTTTATATAGAGAGATGTGTCATGTTGCGGTAATGTGGAAGAGTTGAAGTTTTGGGTTAAGTTAAAGACTTTGTGGTATCGGTTAGGGGGTGTGACGAGTGAATTGAAGGATGAGAGTTGTTTAAGTAAGAGAGCCTAAGATATATGCATGGCGACTGTTCAGATTATAAGTGGTTATCTTTGAGATGCGTCGGTGATCGGGATAATGAGAAAATATAGCTAGGATTTAGTATTAATGAGTTCCGAGGACGTAACATTTATCTTAAGAGGAGCAGGATGCGATAAAAGAGATTTTGATGGTTGTGCATATGGTAGTATAATTGGAAGTAGAGTGTTGGTGTAACATAAAGGACGGATATTTGTTTTTATTTTATTAAAGGTCATGACCGTGCTTGTAGTAGTTCGATGTTTAGGAATGAGAGAATATTTCAATAGTGTTCACAGTTGAATGATGATGATTATGAGTACGATAGTTTTGACAGTTGGAAGATGATGTTTATGTGTTTGAGTAAACTTCGAGGACGAAGTTTGTTTTAAGGATGGTAGAATGTAACATTCCGTTTTGATGGTTGATCTTCTTTTGTGGATTGAGTGCTATTGAATGTTATGGAAGTGAGACAAGGTTGGCAACATTATATTGTGGTTATTTGATAATGTTATGGAGTCAGTATTGGGAGCCTATGCTATAGTTGAGACGATATCGTGAGCCATGTTGTGGAAGGAAGAGTGGTTTGTGGAGTTAGTGTGAAGTGTCCATGTTTTATAGGTTGGGTTGGAACTTCGGGGACGAATTTCTTTTTAAGGGGGGAAGACTGTAATACTACGGATTTTATAAGCTAAGTACTCGACCGAGTAGAGCCTACTCGGCCGAGTAGTGCCAAGAGTGTAGTTTGTTTGGGTTCTGCCGAGGAATACTCGGCCGAGTATGGTGAATACTCGACCGAGTAGAGGATACTCGGCCGAGTATACATTTTACTCGACCGAGTATCTGGTCTGACGGGTTATATTTTTCGCGATTGATTTAGAAAGGATTAGAGTTATTTATAAACGCAAAACAGTTTCCTATTACATTTCATAAAACCTAATCACTCAAACGACGCTCTAATCCTCTCCAAATCTCCCATTGTGTGTGTGTGTGAGCATAGAAAGTGCATTCATCCTTTGTTTCTTTCGCCGGTAAGTCTTTATCCCTATGTTGTTGATGATTAATTATAGGGTTTGTCTTTATTCATGAATTGGGGGAAATGGGGTTTTGCAGTTAGTGATTGGAACTATATGATTGTTGTTGTAGGTGACGATGTGGTAATTGTTATGCATTTGTATGGTTGATTGCAGCGTAAGCGGTTTGCGAAAAGGTAGGGTTTCCCTACTCAGTTCTTGTGTAATTGATTTGAGATATTTGTTGTATTGTGTATGATTGTTGTCTGCTGATCATCGGAGTGTTGGTGTTGTGGTGACGGTGGTGATGTGGTTGTGTTGTGACGGAAGTGGTGTTGTGACAGCTGTGATGCTGTGGTATGTGTGATTGTGGTGGAGTCACTTGCTGGAGTGGCTTCACACCCTAGTTCGCCCTCCGTGGAACCCGTCACGGGAGGGGTTGTGCACATTAAGGGACAGGGATTGTTAGTCGCTCGTTGATGAGCTGGACTAGGTGGGGATGGGCTGCGGTCACCCATTGGCGGCGAGGATTACCTGTTGCGATGGGCAATCTAGCAGGGCTACACACTTCGGTGTGTAGTCGGTTAATGTGTGAAATCGGGAGACCGGGGATGGAGATGATCAGCCGGTTACATTATTTGTTTGTCTTATTTGAAATATGCGGTAACTGACCCCGTGTTGTTGTTTTGTAAAACCTGCGGTGATCCATTCGGGGATGGTGAGCAGATATGACAGGTTATGCAGATGTTTAGTTATGGGACAGACATGGGGAGACATCACTTCAAGTCTAGTTTCCGCCGTTACGAGTTTAGCCGTCAATGATTTCAGTTGTATTGAAGTTCTTACACTTTTAGTTTGAGTTGATTTGGGATAATGTATTCGCTAACTCTTTATACTTTAATAAATGTTGTTTGGAAATTGTAACTTTGATATACTAACCTCGGGAAACCGAGATGGTAACAGCCTTTCATGCTAGGGTAGTCCTTGGTAAGGTACCTTGGTATGAGGGGGTGTTACAAGCATAAAGTGGGTGATCCTATGATTATAAATAGAATACATTCTTAAAACTTAGGTATCAACCCAAAATATTTTGAGTCTCTCAAGTATGGTCTTAGAGAGCTCTTACAATATGATATAAAAAAATAATGTGAGAATGTTTTAATTATTATAATACACATTTCTTATATTATATTTAAGTGATATTTATAATTTTTATATAAATACTTATATACCCTATTTCATTGACAAAAAAGTATCGTAAAAAACAAAAATTATGGAAATTATATAATTACATTCGTGGTAAAAAAAAGTGCTACCATTAGAGTATATATTTCTTATTATTTGCACATATTTTAATTATGATAAAAAATAGAAAACAAAAACGTACGAACATAGTATAGTACTAAGTACAAAAAAGATGGTGTATTTCTTGGTATGTTATTTGTCCCACACTGAAAAATAATATAGATATGGTGTAACAACCCACGTTAATTGAAGAGGTCCAGTTAGAGGTGGACATTAGGCTGGGCTGGGCCGGGCTGGTGCGGGCCAAGGGCGGGCTGGGCTGGGGTAGAGCAACACTGGCACAAGCACTAACATAGGACCGGTCAAAATTTGGTTTTGGTCGGCCGCACACGCACTATAGGGGCGGGCTGGTACAAATTTTTTTTTAAAAAAAAAAAACGGTCAATGAAAAAACCCAACACTAGCACGGACCGTAGGGTTGACCGGCCGGGCCGGGTGGGCCATGTGCTTGACCGGGCTGCTAAATTCGCCCGTGTGTGATCTTTGGCCGTCTTGGACGGGCTGGCCCGCTATGTTGTCCACCTCTAGGTCCAGTGATAGGATTAAATGACTAGTGCTTAAAGGAATTGAAAGTACTAGTCAAATCAACAAAGTGCACTTTCTTTTATGGTCATCCATGTGAAACAACTCCAAAGTTTAGCGTGCTTGGCTGAGAGTAGTCTTAGGATGGATGACCTCCTGGGAAGGTTCCCGGGGTGCGCATGATTGAGGACAAAATGCGCTATAAGGGACCCGTACGTGTTGATCTGTGGGCCATGTACACAGCCTGATGAGTTATCATAAGTAACCACTCTCGACCCGGTTTGGGGCGGGGTGTTACATATGGTTAATATATAAAATATAAAGAGTCGAATTTGGGTGATACTATATTTCTATGATTATAGATATGAGTCATTTTTGAACTTACGTGTCAGTAACCTAAATCTTTCGAGTCTCTTAAGTATTATCTTATAGGTCTCTTATTAGAGTTTCTATTATTATTTCTACAATAGCGAAATTTATTTATTATTTGTTTTTCTCGCATATATAAATAATAAACGGTAGGTGTGTATGTATTTATCTTTTATTTTCATTGAAAGAAATATTGTAATCATATGTAAACAAATAATTATATGTAAATATTAAAGCCTTATAATATTTTTTTCATTATAACTAAGTTAATCACCCCGTGCAACGCACGAGTTTTCAACCTAGTAATTAGTATACTGAACAGACTAAAACATAATATAGTCAGAGGCGGAGCCAAGATTTGAGTTTGGGGGGGGGGGGGGGGGGGGGGGGGATGAGTAATAACATAAGGTATACTCGAAAAGATTTCGAAAAATTTAACTAAAGATTTCAAAAATCTCAACCGCCAGGGTGGGCGAGGGCCCCTGCTAGCTCCCCTCCCCCTAACTCCACCACTGAATATAGTAATTATATAATCTTTGGATTAGGGGTTAAGTAATCAAGGTAAAGTAGATAAAAAAAATCTAATTCTAGTCACTACCTATTTTTTTGGAAAACAAAAAGTTACTTTATGATTATAAATTAGTAAATTACCAGTTCTGGCAAATAATGACATGTGAGAAAAAATTTAAAATACCAAAGTAACGTACTTGTATAATACTAATTAATGAAATTCTATTAAGTCATGCATGAATTCATTAACTTAATTCATATATAGTAACATGGTGCATCCATGTCCGTGTACGGATACGCCTGATAATCTTTTATGTGTATCCATAGACATAATCCCTTATTTTTTGCTTTAATTTCAGTTCAATTCAAATTCATTAAGTTCAGTTTAACTAGAATCCACTAAATTAAGATTAATTCATTCAATTTAGTCCAGTTGAATTCAATTAATCCGTTTCAGTTCAAAAGAACACGATCCTCCTCCTCTAAAAACAGGAGTTTTATGCGAATTATCGAAATTAGATGGAAGCGGGTCCATATTAAACACCGGATCGGGTATTGGTTCAATTAACACCTTCTTTTCAATTAATCGAGAGAGTGTGATCTTTGTACAAACTTTATTCTCGACATTGCTCACCTCAGGATTTCACCCTTCTATAATCGTGCTACATAATCTTGCTTTAGGGAATGCAATCACTCAATCTTCAATAGCTAGATGATATATAGATAGGACATCCTCCAATTCCATTAAAATAAAGCTACTTTGATTATATGTTGAGAACTATATAGATAAGGATAGGGTCTTCACTCCTTTCCCACCTAACTATTTAAAAAGAATACATATTTTTGCAAGAAGAGGAGACAACTTCCCCCATAAACATTGGTGGGACTCATAGATAATGTCAACTAGGCGAATCTCAGTCACTAATTACTTGATTTATGCTTGACGATTAATTAGTGATATTAATCATGCACAAAATTAACATTTTGTGCTATTTGATCATTTAATTTCAAGGTCCCAAATGAATCCCACAAAACAAAAACACCACTTAAGAAAAAAAAATCCTCTAGGCTATAATTAATATTTAGAACATTATCTAGATATGTGAATGGAGATGTCTTATTTTCACTAGATTTGGCACACTTATACGAATAGTCAAGTTCTTTTCGGTTGAAAGGAACTGAACTGAATTTAACTTAACTGAATGGAGCTTAGCTGAAATGAAGAACTGAATGGAGCTGAGCTTAATCAGAATGAAGTTGAAGTAATGCTTTGTTCTTTCTGACTTAATTTCAGCTCATTTCAGTTCAGTTCTATTCAGTTTCATTCAGTTAAATTAAGTTCAGTTCTTATCTTCACAAATAACTCTGACGTCAGCTCCATTCATTACAGTTCAGCTACATAACTCTTCTCTTCACAAATTAACTCCGACTTCATCTCCATTCAGTTCAGCTCAGCTCCATTCAATTTAGTTCAGTTCAGTTCAGGTTCATTCAGTTCAGTTCAGCTCAGCTTCATTCGGTTCAGTTCAACTCTTATCAGCAAAAAAAAAACAGGGTATAAGAGTTAATTTGTGAAAAGATTAACTAAACTAAACAAAACTGAAATGAGCCAAAATATAATAAGTCGTCTCATTAAACACAAAATATCATTACTTCAGACCGTCTTAAGCTTAAGACAATCTTTTTCTGGGTTATATATCTTATCTAGCGATAATTTTAATAACCACTCATATATCGTAAATTTAAAATGGTTTTAAACAAAACTTAACACCTCATACAAATGTACTCGGAGACCAGCCCTGGCCTTCCTATTTAGATGAAACACAAGTAGAAAGAAAAACCGGTTAAAGACAAAGAAGCTTTTAAAAGAAAACATTATCTAGATGTAAATGGTGCATGGCTCCCATAATCGATCGGATGATTTAAAGGGGTGATGATCAGAGGAGGCCACTCGCTGCCATCTTGCTCTTCCCTTAACCATTTATTTTAATAAAGTGACGTGTATGTTGCATGATTTGAACAATAGGTCCTACGACGTCGTACCACAATTCCATAGTATCATCGCTTATCATTTCCAACATAATATCTTGATTATAGGGGTGGATGCTCTTTTTGACATCATCTTATATAAAGTAATCAATAGTATAAAGTAATTACTTTGTTAATTAACAATATAAAGTTATTAACTTGTTAAATACTTTGTAGTATTTGTTCCTTATTGGCTATTATTGCAATTGTTATAGATAATCAATCACCTAAATTGGAGGAAACGGGACTATGGGAGATCGTAAAACTTTATGGAAAATTGGAAATAGAACCAAGGGATTAACAAGATTTATAAAGAGAAAAGGTCCTTATTTGGATAAAAGGATTTGGAAGGAGGGGAGTGATTTAGAGGGAGACAATTTTCATTATTGAATAGCAAAATGATGGGAGTAATAGACCAACGGTCCCTTCCTCAAATAAGAGCCGTTGCACATACACAATCAGGGGATGAAAATCATCCTTGATTGATCCTTACCTTGTATATAGATATAGCTGTTGCAAAAGAATTTGTTTCCGTAAATACGAAGTCTCACATCGTGTATATATAGCTTAGTATATCCATTGTATTGGACACAACTTACTACTGAATAATAGATGAAATATTTCCCGAATATAAGTTTCTAATATGGTATCAGGTTCTAGGTTAATAATCCTATAGAAATTATTACCCTTGCTTCCTCTGTTCCTTCATTCGAAAAAAAAAAAAGAAAACAAAAACGCCTTCATCTTCATCATGACAAACTCCACAGAAAAACCTCAAGATTCGAAAACCGAATCCTCATATAATCTCATCCATGTCGAAAATACCGGCAGTAAGATCACTCAAATTGCCTTTAACGACAATAATTATGACGAATGGTCCCAATCCTTTAAGCTTGCTCTTCTCGCAAAGGGTAAATTGGGATACATCGATGGCACAATCACTAAACCGTCTGATTTGGACTCAAAATTCGAATCGTGGCGGTCTGCAAACGCGTTGGTCACTCTTTGGATATATAATGCCCTCGAGTCCGACGTTCGAAAACAAATCGCTCTACGACCTGAAGCTAAACAGGTATGGGACAACATCAAGAACCGTTTCTGCCAGGCAAATGACGCGCGTGTGTATCGCTTGCAGGCTGAACTAATGGCCTGTCAACAGGGTCCTACGGAGTCGTTGATGGCTTACTATGGCCGCATCACCACTCTTTGGGACGAGATTCTTGAAAATGATCCTCTCTCGTCTTGCTCATGTAACCCATGTCATTGTGATTGGGTCAAAGTTATGGATGCTCGTCGGGAGAAGAAGCGGGTTCGGGATTTCTTAATTGGTCTCGATGATCGTTTTGACAACGCTAGATCCCACATTCTCGGTACCAATCCTCTTCCCAATTTAAATTTTGCTTATAATCGTCTTTTACAGGAAGAAGGTGTTCGTAATTTGACTGTTCAACGGGCCGACACCAAACCTGAACCCATGGCCTTCGCCACTCGTATTAATCAGGGCAGTCGGGAACAAGGGGGGCCTCGTAATTAGGGCTGAGCAAAACCGGTTATCCGCTCCGGTTTTGCAAACCGGTTCGGTAACCGGTTTTAAAATTGGCTTTTTTCCTAAACCGAATCCGCTCCGGATTAATCCGGTTAACCGGTTTTTTCTGAATTTAAAAACCGGATCCGAAAATCGGTTTATCCGCTCCGGTTTTCATAACCGATTTCAAGAAAGATGCACAATAAAATGCACAGAAACGCATAGAAAAATTAGGTTACCGGTTTAAAAACCGGTCTCCGGTTTTCAATTTACGTTAATTTTGACTTTTTAGTTTCTAAAAAAGAAACCGGTTTAAAAACCGGTCCCCGGTTTTGAATTTTTTACAACCGAATCCGCTCCGTTTTTATAATAAAAAATCCGGTTCGGTTACCGCACCGGAAAAAAAACCGAATATTCAGACTCCGTAATTCGGTTTTCGGTTCGGTTTCGATTTAAAAATACGGTTCGGACTTTTTTGCTCAGCCCTACTCGTAATGACCCACCTGCACCTAGCACTGTCTGGACTCGTTGCATTGCTTGTAACCGGTCTGGACATAATTACAAAGTTTGTTTCCATGTCACCGGACTCTTTCCGGATTGTTGGGGGGACAAACCGCGAGAATGTATTATTGTTGACACTAGTGACCCGAACAATCCAGTGGTTATCAAAACTGACCGTGGCAGGGAACGACGTCAGAACACGTCCAATACACAACCTCGTGCTCACATGGCTGCGGGGCAGTCATCTTCTTCCTCTCAACAGCCGGCCAGTAGCACTTTCGACATCAATAATATGACACCAGCCGAGTTGGGAGAGCTCAAACACTTATGGGAATCACACAAGTCCGCTTCCAATGACCGCCTCAATGGTAAGACTCCTCTCTCCTCTTTGATTGTCAATACGGGGGCATCTCGACATATGTCGGGATGTCTCTCACATTTTACTAATATCCGAAAAATCGCACCCCTCTCTGTTGGTGATAAGTGCATAATTTACATTGTTTTACCCCTTAGATTAGCTCCATTTTATATGTATTATGCACTACATTTAGTGTTTATGAGCTAATATTTGATTTCTAGTTCCATTTGTATGTTTTCTCATGTTTTGTAGGAAAATGAGCTAAAATGAGCCCAATTTTACTCAAGTACAAATATTAGAAGCATAAGCTAAGTGAAGAAGAGATGATGGACCAAACTTGAAGTGTTACATGGATTTGCATGCATAAAGATATGGATTAAAATGAGAAATGCAAAATAAGGTCTTATGCAAAGTCAAGCCCAAGATTTGAAGTCCAATTAAGGTGAAAACTTTGGATGCTTAGTGAAGCTTTGGATGCTAATATCACATTTAACCAAGTGAATTAAGATGGAATTAGTGGCTCACTTAGGATTCCTTTGGTAATTAATCAAGTAATTAAGAGAAAATATTTGGGGTTGACTCTTTGTATTTACCCTAAGTTTCACCCCTCATTTCCTATATAAAGGGTGTAGATTTCAACATCTAGACACACTACACACCATTCACATACACAATTTCTCATAATTCTCTCTAAATTTAGTAGTTAGTTTAGGTTAGCTTAGCTTAGTTTAGTTTGTTTACATTTCATTTTATCAATTACATTACAATTCCATTTCAAGTTTAATTCCAAGTTATATTTCAAGTTTGTTCTAGTTTCATTGTTCTTCGATTTCTATTTCCATTTCCATTCAAGGTAATTCTTATTATATTTTCATTATGTTATTTATCATTTCATTTAGCATTAGTTTAGTTTACATTTCCACCATGTTAGAGTAGTTTCTTTTGTCTAGGGAATGAAGGGAGCCATGCATAAAAAGTATTTGTAAAATATTAAATTAGGTTGATATATTATTGTCTAAATTGTTTCTATCACATGTTTGCACCTTAATGTTTAATCTTTGTTTAAAGGCCTTATTCATTGATTAAGTTTGTTCATTCGTTCTAAAAGTCGAGAGGCACGGAATTGAATTAGACTAAGCATGTGTAGTAGGACGACCTAGTCATGGATGAGAGTTTCTCTAGGACCCGGTCTATGGTTGACACTAATGCCGTAAAGTGGGTGTCTCTAAGCCTAAACAATTTAACATTTATCAACTCCTATGTTTAATTTGAGCATTTACATAATTTGCATGTGTGACCCGACCTCCCTAGATTATTTCTTTGTCATTATTGTTTTCTTCCATAATCCAACCAACCAATCAACAAACCTTAATCTACCAAGATAAAATTCACTCCATAACAACTAATTAACAACTCATGTCTCTTTGTGGTTCGACCCCTACGTACTACATTAATTTGTGTCTAGGGTAATAATATTTTCTTTGCATAGGTGTGCGGTAGCCTATTAGTTGGGTTACCAAATGGCGACATAACGCAAGCTACCAAATGTGGTGATATTTTTCTCTCTTCTCGTCTTATTTTAAAAGATGTTTTATATGCACCTAATTTGCAATGTCACCTTATTTCCGTGTCAAGTCTCCATCTTGATGATTCTCTAACTATTAAATTTTCCCAAAAACTTTGCCTCATTCAGGACCGTTCCTCGAGGATGCTGATTGGAGCATGTGAGCAACGTGAGGGGCTATACTACTTAAAGGGTGTTCGCACTGACGAAGTCAAAGCCTATTCTGTGAGCCTCAATAACACAGTCGAGCTTTGGCACAGACAGTTGGGGAATCCCTCAACAAATATTTCTCCTTTTTTACATTTTATTAATAAAAACTCTCGTACTACTTCTCCGTTTTTAAGTAAAATTTGTGATATTTGCCTTCGAGCAAAACAAACACACGAACAATTTTCTTTAAGTTCAAACAATGTTATTGCTCCTTTTGATATGATTCACTGTGATTTATGGGGTAAATACTCCCCAAACGGTTCATGTGGTTCACAATATTTTTTAACAATTGTTGACGATTTTTCACGTTCCACATGGGTCTATCATTTACGTCACAAAAGTGACACACAACAAACCTTGCAAAAATTTTTCGCTATGTCAATTTCAAAAGAAAATTAAGATTTTACGTAGCGATAATGGCTCTGAATTTATGTCTCTTCGTAAATTTTTTGACACTAACGATATTCTTTTTCAAATATCCAATATTGACACACCTCAACAAAATGGCCGGGTCGAACGCAAGCATCGACACATTTTAAATATTGCATGTGCCCTATTATTTCAAGCTAGTTTACCAATTTTCTTTTGGGGTGAGTGTATTTTAGCCGCGGTACATTTAATAAATCTCACTCCCACAAAACTCTTTCATGGTCAAACTCCCTACGAGAAACTTTTTAATAAACCACCTCCTATGGAAAATATTCGTATCTTTGGCTGTCTTTGCTACGCTCGTAATATAAATCGCTCACATGATAAATTCGCCCCTCGAAGTCGAAAATGCCTTTTCATTGGCTGCCCATTTGGAAAGAAAGGATGGCGTCTTTACGATCTTGATACCGGGACATACTTTGAGTCCCAAGATGTTGTCTTTCTTGAAGACCAATTTCCTTACCAATATCTAAATATACACGACAATGCCAATGAACCAAATTCCTTTTTAAACGATGCTCTCACACCGATTGACGAGCTAGCCTTACTTCAAACTCCGAACAACGACACAAACACGGTCCACAATGACCCAAACCCCGACATCACGCCTGATTCCACCGTGCCCACTACCAATGGCACGCAAACTGACCCCACCACAAGCACCGCCACCTCGACCCCATCAAACGAACACACAACAAGTGCCACCACTCCCGCTAATACGGCCGACACCAACACAATCCCAGCCTCTACAGGGACTGCCCCCACCACGGCACACTCCCCTACTACTGACACCGCTGATCCAACCCAACACCCCAACTCAGATATGGGACGCGGTCACCGCATCAAGTACCCCAATTCCCGACATAAAGACTTCGTCAAACACACTCACTCCTCATCCACCTCACAAGCTCCATCGACATCATCAGGTACTCCGTTTCCAATTACTCATTTTATTAACTATGCTAAGTTTTCCACTAACCACAAACTCTTCTTATCAGCCGTGACCAAGGGTTACGAGCCTAGACATTTTAACGAAGCTATACAGGTACCGGAATGGCAAGAAGCAATGCGACTCGAAATTAATGCTCTCGAGGAAAATAGCACGTGGACACTTGAATCACTACCTCCCAACAAAAAAGGCCATTGGCTCCAAATGGGTGTATAAAATCAACTATAATGCGGATGGCTCGATAGAACGCTACAAGGCACGTTTGGTCGTCATGAGTAACAAGCAAATAGAAGGAATTGACTACCACGAAACTTTTGCTCCCACGATCAAATTAGTCATGGTTCGTACACTACTAGCCATCGCAGCCGCGAAGAAATGGTCTCTCCATCAAATGAACGTTCATAACGCCTTTTTACATGGTGACTTCTCCAAAGAAGTGTACATGAAACCACCACCTGGGTTCTCGGCAGCCACCAACAGGAAAGTTTGCCGGTTGCGCAAGTCTTTATATGGTCTTCGTCAAGCCCCTCGATGTTGGTATGCAAAACTAGCTTCCACTCTTATTTCTTATGGATTCAAACAATACCCATATGATCATAGTCTCTTTTCTATGCTTAAAACCAACATTGAGGTCCATGTTCTTATCTACGTCGACGATCTTGTCATTTGTGGGAACAATACCGCAGTTATCAAAAAATTCAAAGAATACTTAAGCACATGCTTTCACATGAAAGATTTGGGGATACTAAAATATTTTCTTGGGCTAGAAATAGCTCGAAATGACATCGGGATATTTATTTTCCAACGCAAATATGCTCTCGATATTTTAACAGAGATGGGTTTACTAGGGTCCAAACCGGCAAGTATCCCTATGGAACCAAATAACAAACTGGGCATCTCCACGACTCCACCTATGCAAGATCCTCAACCATACCGCCGTCTTGTGGGACGCCTTGTTTATCTAACCATAACTCGTCCCGAACTCCTTTACTCCGTCCATATACTTGCTCAATTCATGCATGCTCCAACGATGGATTATTGGGATGCCGCACTACAGGTTGTGCGCTATTTGAAAAATGCACCAGGCCAAGGGATTCTTCTTAAAGCTACTAGTGACCTACACTTACAAGCATACTGTGATGCCGATTACTCGGCTTGCCCAACTACGAGACGTTCTATCTCGGCATACCTCGTACTTCTAGGCACTTCACCAATATCATGAAAGACAAAGAAACAGAAAACGGTCTCATTATCATCCGCAGAATACCGCTCCATGGCTCATGCCACTTGCGAGCTCAAATGGCTCAAAGGCCTTCTTGATTTTCTCGGTGCCCTTCAAAACCATCCCATCCAGCTTCATTGTGACAACCGGTTGAAGGGTAATATCCGTATAAAACCCATAAATTGAAGGATTATAACGCAAATTTTATACGTGATTAATAGTCATAAAACGAAAAACACAATGAAACGATAAAGATTAAGTAATAACCTCCGGTCCTAGTGCAATTCGGCAATGAGAGATCAAAGTAGATCTCCTCCTAATTGTTGCACCCAAGATCGTCTGAGAAATGCCCTTGTGCTAGAAAGAATCCTCTAATTGCCTTGCAATATTGAGAGGATTGTTTTGTGAGTTTTCGTAGGATGTGAGATCCGAATTTTGAGAGGAAATTTTCTCAAAACCCTAATTATTTTGCAAATGATTATAATTAGGTTGCAAAAGAGAGAGAGCTCTCTTTTGTCTATACCATTCGGCCGGCCATGGGCTACCTAGGGAAGTGGGCTTCCACTTCCTTTTAGTTTTAGCTCATGGTCTGGTTCGCAAATCGCTAAAATGTATATGACGCGGTTTTGTTATAAATCGTCATCGGTTATCGGTTATTAAAGCATCAACTAATAATACGGATTAGTTGAAACATTAATACATGTCCGACAAAGACGATATTGTATAATTATATTCAATATACATTTAATTAAATATAAAACGCTTATATTCAATTTACGAATTAACTGCTTAATTCGCCTTAGCCATTATTATTTAATCCGTATTAAATAAAATATCTCAACATCACATTTTGACTAATTATTAGTCAAATAACTCGACTAATCTGGTTAGTCAAATTTGGCATCTACATGACTGTATTTTCATACCGTCACATCTCTCAAACGTATCCTATAGGTGTGACTTTTAGGGACCAGTTGATCACCGCCATCTGTATGACAATAACGTCAAACTTATCTAGCAAGCCAACCGTTATTGATAAACGTGGACCAACTGATTATGATACAAAAGTATACCCTTTGATCCTTTTAGAGATTTATAAGTCCTTGCACTAACTGTAAAGGACACCAGCCCCAACAAGCTCCCACTTGTCCGTACAAGTGTATGTGCAATGACGTTATCCGCACTAACTGGAGGACACCACCTCCAACAAACTCCCACTTGTCCGTACAAGTGTATGTGCGATAACCGATTCTCATATTCATTTAAAATTTCTCCCACTCAATGTAAAACAATTTGCAGATCCGGATCCGCAAAGGTCGTATTTTACAATCGATCTGTATCTAGAGTGGTTTCCCCGACTAGAGAGTAACTTAACTGATAAAACGAATCCGTATCCGAGCATGGCCATGCATTTCGATTCTGACTCCTCGAGTGGCCCTGAGAAATGTCGAGTACCTGATAAAGGCTGAATATCTCCTTCAACTCGAACTCCTTCCGATCTAAGCACAACATGAAATGACCCAGAAACAATCTACTTGGCCCCCTGTTACGGATGACCGTGAGAAAGAAACCAAAGTCACCCAAAATCTGCCTTAGTCTCAAGAGACAGTCGATAGTCAAAAGAATCGACTCTTAGGATCACTATGGAGGTCCTATCCACGACCGGGCACCGAATGTTGTAAAACATTTAGGACTCCACGTTGATGTCACAATTGTGTCCTACGAGATATCCGTATAAATCGCCTCTGTGATTGGTCAGTCAACCTGTTGACTTATGGCTCGTTGAACCCACCATCAACCAACGTCACAAAATAATTACCTTGAGTTATCAGCTCACGTGGGTAATTAAGGACCAAAAATATAATGCTTGTTCAGTTCACTTTGTGTTGTTCAAAATTTGTCGTACAAATCCACATGAAAAACAAAATATATATAAAATATCAAAACGATGATGTCGTATAGAGTACAAAAGAGGATGAATCTAATCCATAAAAGAGTACTACAACTTAGGAACACGTTTAATTCCCATGGAATTAACGTGCCCTTCATGCTTATCTTGTCGTAATGGTTTAGTGAGAGGATCTGCTATGTTATCATCTGTAGCAATCTTTTCTATCATTACTTCCTTTTGCTCCACGTAATCCCGGATTAGATGAGCTTTCCGTTGTACATGTCTAGACTTGTTGCTAGACTTTGGCTCCTTAGCTTGGAAGATGGCACCTCTATTGTCGCAATAGATGGTGATCGGGTCATTCGAACTAGGCACTACAGATAGTCCATGTAAGAATTGACGCATCCATATCGCTTCCTTTGTAGCTTCAGACGCGGCATAGTACTCGGACTCGGTCGTAGAATGTAATGAGTTTGTTTGGAACTCTTCCGGTGACTTCAGCGCCATTAAGAGTAAAAACGAATCCAGACTGAGATTTCGAGTCATCACGATCCGTTTGGAAGCTAGCATCTGCGTAACCGGTTGCGCATAGCTTTTGATCGCCTCCATAAGTCAATGCCCAATCTTTAGTCCTCCGTAGGTACTTAAGAATGTTCTTGTGACCATCCAATGTGATTCACCTGGATCTTTGTTGGAATCGACTTGTCATACTAATGCATATGCCACGCCTGGACGTGTGCATATCATGGCATACATGATTGATCCTATAGCCGAGGCATAAGGAATCCGTGTCATGCGCTCTTTCTCTTCGGTGTCTCCGGTGACCGAGACTTGCTCAAATGCACCCCCGGAGCCATGGGAAGAAACCCCTTCTTGGAGTTAGTCATGCTGAATCTCTCTAGGACTTTGTCTATGTAAGACTCTGATCGAGAGATAGCATCCGTCGTGATCTATCTCGATAGATACGGATGCCTAGCATTCTTTGTGCCTCTCCCGGATCTTTCATCCGAAAATGGTTTTTCAACCATACTTTCACCGAAGTTAAGAGAGGTATGTCATTCCCAATCAGGAGTATGTCATCGACATACAATATTAGGAAGACAATCTTGCTCCCACTCGACTTGATATAAAGACATGGTTCCTCGACCGATCGAGTAAATCCTATTTTCTTTAATCACTTGGTCGAAGCGATGATTCCAACTCCGAGATGCTTGCTTAAGTCCATAAATGGAACGCTTAAGTTTGCACACTTTCTTAGGATGTAAAGGTTCGATGAAACCTTCGGGTTGTACCATGTACAACTCTTCCTCCAAAAAGCCGTTTAAGAAGGCGGTTTTCACATCCATTTGCCAAATTTCATAGTCATGAAAAGCGGCAATCGCTAAGATAATCCGAATGGAACGCAACATGACTACGGGTGCAAAAATTTCATCGTAGTGCAAACCTGGCACTTGGGTGAAACCTTTAGCAACTAGTCGTGCTTTATAGATATCTTGTTGACCTTCCACAGAATGCTTTATCTTGTAAAGCCATTTGCATTGAAGGGGACGAACCTTAGCAGGTAAGTCAACAAGATCCCATACGTTGTTCTCATACATAGAGTCCATCTCGGATTGCATGGCCTCAAGCCATAGCTTTGAGTCGGAACTAGTCATGGCACCTTTATAGGTTGCGGGTTCACTACTCGTTAGGAGTAGAACGTCATCTATGTCATGTTCCTCGACCATACCAATGTATATGTCTGGAGGAATAGAGACTCTTCCCGACCTCCTAGGTTCCTCAGGAATATTCACCGCAAATAGGGATTGAAGGAATTGGTTCCTCCAATGGTTGCTCGGTATTTGGTTCTGGAATCTCCGACAGGTCGAAGGTTCTATCACTCTTTGCATTCTCGAGAAATTCCTTCTCTAAGAATGTCGCACTAGCCGCAACAAAAACTCGTTGTTCGGTTGGCGAATAGAAGTAATGACCAAGTGTTCCTTTAGGATAACCTATAAAGTATGTCTTGACCGATCGCGGGCCGAGCTTATCCTCGTGTCTCCACTTGACATAAGCCTCGCAGCCCCAAACCCGTATAAAGGACAAGTTAGGGACCGTTCCCTTCCATAGTTCATATGGAGTCTTGTCAACAGCTTTAGACGGACTTCGGTTAAGTATTAGAGCGTTTGTGACAGAAGAGCATAACCCCACAATGAGTCAGGCAACACGGTGTGACTCATCATGGATCGAACCATATCAAGTAGTGTTCGATTTCTCCGTTCGGACACACCATTCAGTTGAGGTGTTCCAGGTGGAGTTAGCTGTAGGGCAATCCCACAGTCTTTAAGGTGTTGATCAAACTCGTGAGAAAGATACTCGCCACCACGATCCGAACGCAGTGTTTTAATCTTTCTACCCAATAGGTTACACCCTATTCTCGGTATTCCTTGAATTTCTCAAAGGATTCACTTTTGTGCTTCATTAGGTAGACATAGCCATATCTACTTAAATCGTCTGTGAAAGTGATGAAATACCTCTAGCCTTCTCGTGCGGTGATTGACATAGGACCACATACATCCGTGTGTATGAGTCCTAATAGGTCAGCAACGCGCATTCCAACACCTTTGAAGGAAATCCGAGTCATCTTACCGATGAGACATGATTCACACGTGCCAAATGATTGAAAATCAAAGGCCGAGATAGCTCCATTTTTAATGAGCTGTTTTACGCGTTTCTCATTAATGTGTCCCATACGGCAGTGCCATAGATACGTTTGATCTTTGTCACCAACCTTTAACTTTTTATTCATTACGTGTAATATTTCGGTGGTCTGATCTAATACATAAATTCCGTTCATGGAGACTGCCTTGCCATAAATCATATTGTGTAAAGAGAAAATGCAACTATTATTCTCTATTACAAATGAAAAACCAAGTTTGTCAAGTGCGTAAACCGAAATAATGTTTTTCGAAAGACTAGGTACATAATAGCAAGGTCATATAATGACAACTCAAATCCGCTAGGAAGTCTGGATCACATATGTCCCCTTTGAGATGGCAGCCACTCTTGCTCCATTCCCAACACGCAGGTCCACCTCACCCTTTACGAGGGGTTCGATGTTTCGGAGCCCCTGCACATGATTACACAGATGAGAACCACAACCAGTATCAAGTACCCAAGTTCCGTAACTTGCGTGGTTAATCTCAATCATATGAATAAAAGTAGAAGAAGAAGACATACCAACAGGTTTAACACGACCTGCCTTTAAGTCCTCATGATAAACAGGACATGTACGCCTTCAATGCCCAGTCTTGTGGCAATGATGGCATTCCATGTTTTCATTCTTGCTCTTTGTCGCGCCTGATGAGGTGCTCGACTCACCAGGCCCACTCTTACCTGGACCCGACTTCTTGAACTTCGGTTTACCTACTGCTAGGTTTGCCTGAGCTTTGCCCTTACCCTTTCCCTTGTTTGTCACAACGAGAACATCCTGTTTATAGCTCCCACTGAACTTCATGTCCTTCTCGTCATGTACGAGAAGGGAGTGCGATTCATGGGGACTTTTCTTCAAATCATTCATATAGTAATTCGCTCTAAATTGCGAAAAACCATCGTGGAGTGAGTGAAGCATGCGGTCAATAAAAATGTTCTCGCTGATCTTACAATCAAGCGTCTCCAGCTTCTCGACATTCTCAATCATGCGGAGAATGTGTGGGCTAACCGGTTGGTCTTTCGGAGTCTCGCATCAAAGAAGCGAGTGGTATGCTCATAGGTCACGATTCTCGGTGCTTTCGAGAATTCCTTGGTGAGCGTGGTGAAAATCTTGTTTGCACCTTGGGCTATGAAGCGTTTACGCAAATTGATTCCATTGCAAAAATGAGCACGTTTTTAATCGCACCCGCTTCCATGACGAAATCGTTATATGTAGCGATCTCGTTAGCTCCAGCCGTGGGGCCTGGGTTTGACGGCATGGGCTCAAGCAGGAATTTGAGCTTCCGTCGGCGGCGGCGGCAAGATTCCGTAATCCGCCTCCCGATCCGCGAAGTTTGATCCATCATTCTTGATCGAGTTGGTCGATTCATCCGATTCATGAAGATCCGAAGCCAGGACTCACGGTCCAATGTGGCACTTGGCATTGGGTCGTTCAAGTGACCAGCCATATTGTTATTAGCAGTTTATGTGAACGTGATCTACACTCAAAAAGAAAGAAAAACCAAAACGAAATAAGCAACTCATCGAGGTGATTTAAGTCTATTAAAATTCATTTTAATCGTGTAGACTCATTGCACTTGTATAATTGATCTCCCTCAAGAATAATACAAGTGATCCCAAGACTCAATTTCCGTAAATTGATAAGCCAACTATTTAGCTAGTTCTTAGTAAAAACTCTTGGTCGATAGATTTGTAAATCCTATCTATAGTCCACCATAATCACAGGATCGCACGAGTGACCATAGTGTTGAGATAAAATAAGTCAATCGGTTCCAACTTACCCGACGTAGAAGGGGTCATATTATGCCTACCGACGAAGAAGGGACTCATTGGAGTTTGACCTATAAAGACCGTTCTCAATTTTTGTTTATACGAGGAAGATCCCATCAACTAAGTTTCAATTCATTTTAAGTGAACGAATAACTAGCAACTGCGTGAATGAATTAATTTAGATGATGGCTTAAATCGTGTGACATGAGAATGTCAAAGAAAACTAACTCGTGACCTCTACATGAGTCGGTTTTTCATGCAATAATTAGGTGGTTTGGTTTTTTAGGCGGAATATGATGCATACTATCGTTACGATAAAATAAATAAATAAATGAATGCAATACGTAAATAAAAAATTCCTAGTGTGGCCTATCCTAGTAAAAAGAACATAATACAACTTTGGAATCCACCGTTGGACCCGAAAAGCTTGTCTTGATGTTCCATCTTTGTCCATGTAGCGGGAGTGAGCATCCGGTCTCCTTCTTTAGTCTTCTCAAAATTACAATTAAAATTTACAAAATATAAACCTATTTACATTCTAAATAAAAATTGTAATTAAAAGAAATAAAAGGAGATACGAGATCTCAAAATACAACCAAGACCGTGTTCCATCATTACGGTAACACGTTCTACTAAGGCCACACTAAGTTACAACCGTTTGCAAAATAAATAAATACGTAAATAAAAGCATTCAAAACATTCAAAATAACGATAAATAAAATGCATCAACTAAAATTTAAATTTATTCGTGACATAATTCCGTAATTATGTTAAATTTATCCAAACCACCAAAGATAATTAAAATTATATGACAAAACCGCTTTAGTCAAGTTAATTTTAATCCGAGATAATACGTTACTATAAATCGTTTTAAAGTAACTTAATTTTACGTGGGTGAACCGTTTCACTATCAAGCGAGAGCATAAAACCGTTTTATGCAATAAAAGGCCGAGAAAAAAAAACAAAAAATTTTTTTTTTTTTTTTTCTTCTGCACTGCTGTACGTGAACAGTACCAGAAAGAAATTTTTTTTTTTTTTTTTTTATAAGGCTGAAATGCCGAGAGCCTCAAAAAGCCAAAAAAAAAACAATCGGCTTAAAACGAGAGCAATAAGAGATCAAAACAAAACGGTTTGATAAAACACAATTGCAATTTTAATCTAATCCGTATAGAAATCAAACTACAATTGTTACATCTTCAACATATTGCAATAATTATCGGTTAAAATTACAACATGTGAAGAACGATTGAAAACAAGAGATCGAACGATCTAACAAAATTGTGTGGCACGCAAATCAATGCAAAAACAAGAAAAACAGGCCGAGATACATGAAAGGCCACACGGTTTTCCAAAAAAACTGGCCGAGACAAAAAAAATTGCCACACGAAATTTTATGCAATCATTTTGATAGGTCTTTAACATATTGCGATGAATATCGATTACAAAACAATATGCAAAGATCAAAATGAAAACAAAACAAAAGATAACCATCACCGTGTATACAAGACACGGATCCCAAGGCACAAAACAAAACAAAACGCAGCAATTAAAAAAAATTGCCGAGAAAAAAAATTTGTGCCGCAAGGATTTTAATCAAAAATTTACCGATTCAAAATCCGTTTGATGAAAATCACATAGAAAAATTTACGTGGCCTCGCTCTGATACCACTTGAAGGGTAATATCCGTATAAAACCCATAAATTGAAGGATTATAACGCAAATTTTATACGTGATTAATAGTCATAAAACGAAAAACACAATGAAACGATAAAGATTAAGTAATAACCTCCGGTCCTAGTGCAATTCGGCAATGAGAGATCAAAGTAGATCTCCTCCTAATTGTTGCACCCAAGATCGTCTGAGAAATGCCCTTGTGCTAGAAAGAATCCTCTAATTGCCTTGCAATATTGAGAGGATTGTTTTGTGAGTTTTCGTTGGATGTGAGATCCGAATTTTGAGAGGCAATTTTCTCAAAACCCTAATTATTTTGCAAATGATTATAATTAGGTTGCAAAAGAGAGAGAGCTCTCTTTTGTCTATACCATTGCCGACCATGGGCTACCTAGGGAAGTGGGCTTCCACTTCCTTTTAGTTTTAGCTCATGGTCTGGTTCGCAAATCGCTAAAATGTATATGACGCGGTTTTGTTATAAATCGTCATCGGTTATCGGTTATTAAAGCATCAACTAATAATACGGATTAGTTGAAACATTAATACATGTCCGACAAAGACGATATTGTATAATTATATTCAATATACATTTAATTAAATATAAAACGCTTATATTCAATTTACGAATTAACTGCTTAATTCGCCTTAGCCATTATTATTTAATCCGTATTAAATAAAATATCTCAACATCACATTTTGACTAATTATTAGTCAAATAACTCAGACTAACTGGTTAGTCAAATTTGGCATCTACATGACTGTATTTTCATACCGTCACATCTCTCAAACGTATCCTATAGGTGTGACTTTTAGGGACCAGTTGATCACCGCCATCTGTATGACAATAACGTCAAACTTATCTAGCAAGCCAACCGTTATTGATAAACGTGGACCAACTGATTATGATACAAAAGTATACCTTTTGATCCTTTTAGAGATTTATAAGTCCTTGCACTAACTGTAAAGGACACCAGCTCCAACACCGGTCCGCTTTACACATCGCCCGCAATCCCGTCTTCCACGAACCAACTAAACACATTGAAATTGATTGTCACTTCGTTCGTGACGAAATACAAAAGGGGGTGCTCTCTCCAAGCTACATTCATACTAAGCATCAACTCGCAGATATCTTCACTAAAGCCTTGGGTCGTGCTCCGTTCGAAGAATTACTACCCAAGTTGGGCATTTCGAACCTCCACGCGCCAACTTGAGGGGTGGGGGGGTAATAGACCAACGGTCCCTTGTTCAAATAAAAGCTGTTGTACATACACAATCAGGGGATGAAAATCATCCTTGATTGATCCTTACCTTGTATATAGATATAGTGATAGGCTATCGCACACCTATGCAAAAATACCCTTTGGTACAACAAATGAATGTAGTATTTAAGGTGTCGAATTCCACAGAGAGCTCGGTGGTTATTATTTAGTTGTTATGAAATGAGTTTTATCTTAATAGAAAATGGTTGGTGGGATTGAGTTGATTTATAAATAATGATGTAAAAACTGTGAATAAAACAATATATGAAAATATGCAAAAACAATATGATTAAAAGATTGTCTAGGGAAATCGGGTCACACATGCAAATTTATAAATGTATCATGTTAAACTCGGATTAGGTAACGTTAACTAATTGTTTAGGTCATTAGACACCCACCTCTCGGCATTAGTGTCCCAACCATAGAACAGGTCCTAGAGAAACTCTCGTCCATGACTAGGTCGTCCTACTACACATGCTTAGTCTAATTCAATTCCGTGCCTCTCGACTTATAGAATGAATGAACAAACTTAATCTATGAATAAGGCCTTTAAACGTAGATTAAACATTATGGTGCAAACATGTGTTAGAAACAACTATACAATATTAACTTATCCTTATTTTGACATTTACATATTACTTAATCATGCATGGCTTCCTTTATTCCCTAGACAAAGGAAATTACTCTAACATGTTGGAGTTGTAAACTAAACTAATGTTAATTAGAATGATATATAACATAGTGCAAATAAGAAATATAATTACCTTGAAGTAGGAAATGGAAATGAAGAACAAATGCAAATGGAAATAACTTGAAATGAAGCTTGAATATAACTTGAACTTGATAATAGAAATGTTGTAACAAACTAATATAAACTAAAACTAAACTAAACTAAACTACCTACTAATATTTAGAGAGAATTTAGGAAGAAAAATATGTGTAAGAGGTGTCCAAGAAGTGTCGACCAAAGCTTCTATTTATAGGAGTGAAGGGAGTAACGGAAATAAGCTACAGGGGGCTAACCCCGATCGGGCCACCCAACCCCGATCGGGGTCGTGGTATTTCTCAAATTTCTCTTAATTCCGTCTTAACTTTGCACTTAATGTTGATGCGGAATCCGATGCTTATGTCTTAATGCGTCCGTCTAAGGTATCTTAAGCATCCTATGGCATCCAATGCAAACTCTTATCATGGGCTTTCATTTGGATTTCATTTCTTTACATATCCACCAACTAAGATTGGTTTTCTCTTGCTCGGGTTTTCCAATTTCTTCCCAAAATGCCCCTATGCTTCCCGAAACTCCTTTGCATGATCAAGACTTGCTCTCATTAGCCTCGTGAACTCTTGTACTTTCTACTTTGACGGGAAAAAGCTACTAAAAGCTTAATTTCCTACAAAACACAATAGAAAACAAGCAAGTACAACTAGAACACGGAATTAGCTCACAAACACTAACATTAGTGCAAATGACATGTAAAATAGAGGTAAAATAGGGGGTTAAAATGTATATAAAATGGACCTATCATATAGCTGTTGCAAAAGAATTTTTTTCCGTAAATACGAAGTCTCACATCATGTATATATAGCTTAGTATATGCATTGTATTGGACACAACTTACTACTGAATAATAGATGAAATATTTCCCGAATATAAGTTTCTAATAGGGAGTGAAGAGATTTAGATGTCGTCCAAGTCAAATATTTTCCCTCCTAACATAGGAAAGATTTGAAGGGAAAAATAGTTTGTTAAAGGTAATTACTCGTATGATATCTTAATAGACCTAGTAAATGTCATAACAATACACACCTTCTGGATAACTAAACCCCTCAAATTCAGTGTTGTGAGATTTGAACCCAGGGGCGGATTTGCGGGGGGATAGTGAGGGCACATGCCCTCACGTGAAGGGGGAAAAAAAAGAAAAAAAAATTGAAAATCTATGTTTAGATAATTAGAGCGCCCTTTTCTAAGCATGATGATGCTCTTGGTCTGTTGGTAAGAGGCTTATAAACATACCCGATGATCATAGGTTCGAATCTTGTTGTAGTTAGGATTGGCCTATTTTTTTTTTTTTTTGTATGTTTAAAGTTAGATTTAATTAATTGAATTTCAACAAAATGATCTTACAAGTGATTGAACCTGGGACGTTAGGTTAGTATATTCAATGATTGTCCAACACACCAATTGCATATTAATATTGTTTGTTAAACATATATATTTTTATATCTATACAATTATACACTTTTAGAAATAATTCCATGTAAAATTTCCCACTGTTTTATAAATGAAGATTGTGATACTCTTTGATTAATTTTTTACTACCCTCATGACGATAATATATGAAATTGAAGGGGTCTCCATAATTTTTTTTCCACAGGGCCCCAAAAATGTCAGGGACGGCCCTGGGTACATTCTATCGCCGAAAATGGATATTCCCTCTAAAATAATGCACTTGGGCTTGTTTATATTTGGTTTAGGGCTTGTTGGTATATTTTTTTCTTTACGATTATATTACTATGTATTGACGATGTTAAAATTCTAATGTATAAATGTTGTCCGCAATTTTTTTTTGTTGGGTGCCCCCCCCCCCCCCCCTTTAGTGAAATGCTGCATCCGCCCCTGTTTGAAACCGTGATCTATTGTCCACTCTGAAACCATGTGAAAAACCATCTCAATAAAAATATTAAGGTGATGGTTAAGGTCAAATCAATAATTTTATTTATAATACTTTAACACACGCTTTAACTATATTTCACGAATCGCTCGCGAGGCGTATTAATATTTATAAGTTTGTGTGAAATTAATTGTACATGGTATCAATGAGGGTTCATGGGTTCAATTGAACCCCCAGTTCATGGGTTCAATTGAACCCCTATTGATCAGAAACTTCTAATATATAGTGAAGCATTTTTTAGTCATTGACCTTGGTTCAATGGTAATATAATGATAGTGAAGGTAATTGTTGAACTTGTAGTTAGGAGGTTCAAACCAACATGCTATCGCTTTTTAAGTCCATTATTCATTTTTGCTTGTTTTTCATCAAAATTTCTTCTACTTTTCTTATTTTTAATTTTTGTTGAACCAACATTCCTAAGATCCTAGAAGCGCCGCTGCATAGTATACATGCACTACTCTCTATTTGTCTCTTGTGATGCTAGCCAGGCCATGCGTATTTCCAAATATAGAGCTAAGTTACTTTAATCATGTTAGTCATATTGTCTATAATAGTCTTGCTTTGATTTCACAGTTATCAAAATTGCACGGAGGGAATCAATGACGACGTGTAATCGCAAAATGCATATATGGTGTAATCTTGATGAAACTAGTTGGGTTAAAAGGGAGAATATCCGAGAGTGAGGAACAGGGCCGGCCCATAGGGGTGTTTGATGGGTTAAGTGACAAGGGCCCAAGTCTAGAAAGGGCCCATGAGGGCGGAATTAAAAGTCCGCTATTTAGGCTATAAGTCGAGGCCTTTATCAAATATGCTTTATTACAAATAAAAACCAAAATAAGGTAAGTAGTCTAGTGGTTATGCATCTTACCAATTTTTAAGAGGTCTTGTGTTCGATTCCCCATAGCTACTTTTTGAAAGAATTTCGATCTTTTTTATAGTAAAGGGTTGAATTATAAGTACTTCTCTCCAATTCTTCAAATTTAAAATCATTTTTCTCTCTAAATTTTTAAAGTTCAAAAATTGGAATTTTTTTTAGTGTCCTTCAAAAAATTGTGTCGATTATTAAATTGTATTAGTACTTGTATTTTTATAGTCGGGGCCCTATTTTAACATTTCGCCTAGGGCCTCACAATGCCCAGGACCGGCCCTGGTGAGGAACAAAAGACTATAATAAAATTACCTCATTTTTGCTATCTAGGTTTGCCAACTAAGAAATACACTTCCTCAACTTGACCTTAAAAAGCCGCTCAACTTGAATACTCCGTTATTTTGGCGCGCATTGGATTCCTCGGACTAACGGTCACTAACTTGCTATTTGGACAATTCTTGAGGTAAGTAGACTAACAAACATATTAAGTCAACTAGGTCATTATTTCTCATTTGAACTTAATTGGCTCAATTACTCAAACTTAAATATATACTCTATTTAATTTTTCTACAGCTTTAAGCCAATTTATTTAACGTCTTTATTAATAAGTAGCGCTCATTTTCAACCTTTCACTTAACCTATATAACTCATAACCCAACCAACTTTTATGACCCATTGACTCCAAAATGGAGAATAGTATGAGTATGTCGTATTTTCAAAACAAATTAGGTAGATTACCGAATCAATCTAACCCAACTATATTATGATCCATTTAAATAAGTGCATATGAGGTGTCAAATCTGTATCAAAAGACCTCAGACCTAATAAAAAAATGTTAATTTCATGTCCTTATGTGTTGGATTTCCAGTCAGATCAATGATTGTCGGATTTAAAGGTTCACAGTTGAATGAACTCAATGACAGTAAACAATAATAATTACATTCTTTATTATCGATAATTATATTACTATCAGAATGGTGGAGCAATTCCCATTTAACAACGATAATTAGATAAATTATTCCATTTAATATGAACTGGAATTTATTATTCATCTCATTGTTTTCCGAATGCAAAAGATCTAAGTTATTAATAAGAGTTTTTGATACAAAAAAAATCCCTCCAATTCTATTTTTAATTGTTACTTTATACTACAAGGAACTAAACATGATGGAGAATAATTAAGTCAAAAGAATATATTTCATAACGTTTGTGTCATTTAAATTTATGTATGTTAAAAGGTTTTCATATAATAATTGAAATGGTTTTTTTGTGAATAATAGATCATAATAAATTTGAATACTCTTTATTTATTTCTTAATGACCTTGTTCCTCCTGCACCAACAAATATGTCACCATATGTTCACTCTAAATGAACAAAGTGACTTTGGGTTTAACCAAGCAAATAAATAAACGTGATTTGTCCCATTTTTATGCTCCATTTTATGTCCTATAATCTCTTCTTTTGATACATAGATATAAAAACACATATATGATATATTTATTTATTTCGTAGGTTGATGTATCACGATAAAATTTGCATGAGACAGAAGATGAAACACCATATTGAACAGAGGATCCTCACTAACCAAAACGAGTGTATCTTCAATTTCACTTTAGTTAAGTAAGTTAACTAACACCACCTTTTTTTTTTTGTTAAAATGATCCCAAAGAAACACCATTTTTTTTTCTTTTTTGTTAAAATGATCCCAAAGCCAAAGAAACACGACTTTTAATTATTCTTTCTTAATTAGTTACTTTCACCTTACCTTAATTACCCTTTTCTTCTAATCCTTTCCAATCATCATATAAAACCAACCAAGTTACTTATACTCACTTTGCCGTGTCCAAGAGAGACCTATAACCATATATGGTTATATTATCTTAAAAAAGTAATTATCTCGAACACGTACGGTAATAAATGTACTTGACTATCTAATCACTTCTGATGAAGAAATCATAGAAGATGACAAATTATGATGATTATATAAATTCCCGTCAAAGAAATTAACAAACTAACTTCTACTTAATTGTATTATTAAATCTCGACGCAACATCACAATCAAGTTATAAATATTTTGAAAGTTATCGCGTAATATTTTGGACTATGTTAAGTTGTCAACCATATTTATGACACGATAACAAAATAATGTGACTCATACTTGTAAGTTGTAACCTGAAATCGAGATTTAATATCGTGTTGCTACCCGTAATGCTTTTGCTTTAATTTTGTCCAACATCCAAAATCTAAGTAAATGCAATGCTTCATTCGCATTAGTAGTATACAAGCTAAGTAAAACCTTACAGTATTTAGTTATTTAGTCAACTATTGTGATTTGGGAATGAATATTTTGCATTTAAGGGTAGTTAGTTAAAAGTAAAAAAAAAAGTTGACACATACACAAGAGAAGAAACGATGAGGTGTAAAGGCTTTATTGACTTGGTGGGACACATGGAAAGGAAAAAAGTGGGTCCAGTTGATCCAAGTCGGTGTAACCCTAACCAGCTGTGGGCAGTAAATAACAACTAGCAAAAATCACATATTCTCGTTTAACACGACAATATCTCAAGTTTTTATGACTGATCGTGTATCATAATACTTGTGTATATAAGATAAATATATTATTTTTTTCTATATGTGCATTTTTATAACTCAGGTGATATATAACCTGGTTTAAACTGAAAACGAATAGTGCCGTCTTAAAAGATACTAAAATGTGAATATAGAGTGGCGCCCAAATTAGTTGTCACCCGGTGACGCCCTTTTATTTTCCTACTAGAAAAGATACTAAAATGTCAATATAAAGTGTCATTTAACCACAAATGGTTATATGAGCACAAATATAAAAAGGTTAGAAATAAAAGAAAACCCTAAAATTGTCTGATTTATTAAGGTGTTGGTGCATGCCAGGGAAGGGATTACGTAAAAAAGTTTCATTGAGTGGAGCAACTTGAAAAGAAAACAAAGCACATATAGCTAAATAATTTTTTTTTTTTTTTTTGCCTCAAATAAAAATAAATAGAATAGTATGATCGAGTATAGTAATGAGTTTTATTATCTCAATTTATAATGTATCTACCAAGTTAAAGTTATAAACAAAGTAATCACGCGAAGTATTTAATATTTGTACATAAAAAAATATTATTGTATTTCTTACTGTATTATTTTTAATACCAAATTATGAGTAGATATTATGAAAGTCAAATGACGGATGATGCTAAAACGTGATCATACTCTATATATATTAGTGTATAATAAATCTCATTCGATAACTTGTAAATAAATATTATGTAATTAAACTCAGTATCAACATATTCATAAATTTTTAAAAATTATATTAATAAAATGTCATTTTTATAGTATATGAGAACGTAATAGTATATACGGACTATAATTATAAACTCAGTATCAACATATTCACATAAAAAACGTAATAATATCTATAAGTATAATAAATTATCGAGTGTCGTATTATTATTTTCTTCCATAAGAAAAATTTGGCACCACAAAAATGTGTAGGTGGTTATTTCATTGGTTTTTCCTTCTCTTATTTCACTTTAATAGTATTATTGCATGCAAAAGTTATGTTTTTATATTATCACTTTTTCTCCACTATATATAGTAGAGCTCAAGCCACCTCTATCTAACTCGTCAAAAAATCATTTCTCAAACATCTAGAGAAGAATAAAAAAAAAACATATCTAAGCTAACTTACACTAATTCCCTTATACAAATATTTTATTCAAAATCACAAGAAATTAAACATGACTTTTGCTCACTTCTTTCAAAACCTTCCATGGGTTAATATCTTTGGGTTTCTAGGTAACACTTAATTTTTGAATCATTAGGTTGCTCAATTTTTATTAATTTGCTTATATCATGATTTCCATCTCAAATGATTACATACTTTTCTTAATTAATATATGCATGAATTTAATTAACTACTCTTTCGAATATTAGGGCACACGGTTCAATTATTATAGGATAGCTTTGCTAATGATTATACCAATATAATTGAGTGAGTAAAAAAAGAGTCCTACAAGTATGCACTAGTAGTTATTTATTAACACTTTTTGTTGCAATCATTGATTAACCTGATAACAACATAAAAATGCACTCATGGAATATAAAGATTATTCAAATTAATAATGGTATTAATCATAAAATCCATTTACTCTTAACTAATTATTAATTATCTTCTTTTTCATGTTTGTCTACACATAGGTAACGCGATTTCCTTTGCGGTCTTCCTTTCTCCAATGTAAGTATTCACCTTTACGCCCAGGCTTGAAACCTAATTTATACGTATTATATGATTTCTAATTATTAAATTATTATTTATTAGCCGAATTAACGTGATTTTTTTTGTGATTATTTTGTTTTTCAGCCCAACATTTTATAGAATATACAAAAAGAAAACAACTGAAGAGTTTCAAAGTATCCCATATGTGGTGGCATTCTTCAGTGCAATGCTTTGGTTGTTTTATGCATACATCAAAACTGATGTGATCTTCCTTGTTACAATCAACTCATTTGGCGTCTTTATTGAGACTATCTACCTTACCTTATTTCTTACCTATGCCCACAAGCAAACTAGGGTATGTATCGTCTTATACAAGTATTTGTGTTTTTGTTCTTATCAGGTCAGATAATTATCATATGCTAATTCGAGTTTATATGATTTTTGAACCGATTATTATAGATCAACACAATGAAGATGCTGTTCCTATTCAATGTGTTTGGGTTTGGTGTGATAGTCTTCTTCACAATGGTGATTGCTAAGACGACTGCTGCTCGTCTCACCATACTTGGATGGATATGTCTTGTTTTCTCTTTAAGCGTCTTCGTGGCTCCCCTTGGTGTTATGGTAAGAACGTAACTTCACATTTAAGCTATTCATAATTAACCAAGTGCGTTATATATATATATATAGACCTGGCAAACGGTCCACCATAGTCACGTCTATTAACAAATTAATTGTCTAAATCTCACTTTAAAAAATAACTATGAACATCATAACAACATAAATCTCGTATCACTCGATGATACAAACTCATATATGTATAATTACGATATTTCATTCTTTATATGAATTTTATTTTACAGAGGAAAGTGATTCGAACCAGGAGTGTCAAGTACATGCCTTTCTTCCTCTCATTCTTCCTGACTATAAGTGCGGTTGTATGGTTCTTCTATGGCCTTTGCAAGCGTGACGCCTATGTCGCGGTAAGGATAAATTATTACTCGTACTACATTTCTCAAGCAAATAATAATCACACACAAATTCAACTTCAACCAAAACCTAGCTAACATTTTATTTTATTCCATTTCTTGTAGATACCAAACATTCTAGGATTCAGCTTCGGAATTCTACAAATGATCCTGTATGCCATCTACCGGAACGCAAAGCCAATTGAGGAGCTTCCCATAGGGAAAAAGGACTTCTCAAACGACGAAATCATCCTCGAACCAGTGAAAACTCAGCCTAAAACCGGTCCTACTGATGATGGTGTTTTTGCGATTGAAATCCCGAATTTTAGCATGATTACTGTCCCTAATCATGTTAATAACGATGAAGAAGATGAGCCAATGGATGAAAAGATGAGGAAGAAAATTGGATTGAGTCATACTACACCAGCTATAGCAGTTGTTGTCTAAGGATGAATTTTGCATGGAGTATGTGTTGCTTTCATGCATATCATGGAGGGTTGAGTAAACAACTATGTACTCTCTTTATTTCCATTACTTTAGGGTATATCTCCATATCCTAAGGTCCCATCCCTCTAAACTTTTTCTTTTTACTAATTAATTTGGGCTAGATGATTAAATATTTGTAATTTTGTTGCAATCATATATAATTAGATTTCAAGCTTTTGATCAATAAGATCTGTATTTTGTACTTCGTATATTTCTTAACCTAATTACTCGAAATATAATGCAATTTCATTTCCGGAGCACATTGTTTTAATTTAATACGTACAAATTGAATAATTAAGAAAAAGTAGTTACTCCTATACCTCTAAGCTTATACCGTAATTTTATTTGACTCGATTTACAGATCTTATAGGCTCACACCTTAATTTGACGATTATATTATGTTTTGTGTTTATATTACATCAAAACAAAAAAAAGGGCATTTTACACGTACAATATTAAGCTTGCATGGCAATCTAATTGACAAGGACAGATATCAATAATATATAGTGATCTATTTTAATAATGTGGAAGTTGTGCAACTTGAAATGATCAATTGTAAGTGATGACACATACTTTAAAGATGACAAGTAACGATAAGTTAGCCAAAGAAAATAAAAAGGGCAGTGTCTCATTATGTGGTAGCGATGATGATTAGTACAACAAATAATTGATCAAAAGTAACCCAAAGTTAAAGCTTTATTATTGATTATTGTCTTGGATGGATCGTCTTCCACATTACTAGTATATATGCTACCTAGTCTATCTTTAGTGTTCTACAGAAAACAAATCAGGGTGGAAGCCACAAATGTTGCTGTGGAGTCTATTGATCGAATACGAAAGAGGGGGGGTGAATTGAGTATTAAAAACGATGACCGCTTTTTCGAAATATATGATATAAATTAATTACTTGATTTTATTGATTAAAATCAACTAATTAAATTATTAACAATAAATGCAAAATCGAAATAACAATAATAAAGAGAGAGAGAAAGAGAGACACACATGATTTTGAAGTGGTTCAGTTTCACAAGTCGAAACCTACGTCCACTATTCTCGATTAATAATTTTTAGTACCTTTCTCCGGATTACAAAAATTATCAATCCACTCGTATAATCAACTATATGATTATAACTCAGATTGAGTATCGCTAAATACTCTAGGTTGCTCTTACGTTAATAAGAAAAATACAACGATAAATACTAATCTCACGTTATGCGAGTGAGTATAATACCCTTGTGTATTTAGTATCCTATAACGATTTTTCTTCGAGTGATTGACAAATTTGATGCGTAATTTTTGTATAAGCAAATTTGGAAAATAAGAATTAAAGCTCAAATGATTTTGCTTAAAAATATTTTTCTCTCTTGAAATTTGTAGATGTGTGTGTCAACAATTAATGTTGAATGAATGAGAGTATTTATAGTAGAGTGAATTAGGGTTTGGAATGTTCTGGAATTAGGGCATAGGAATATTCTGGAAGAATAAATCCTAACAACTTGATGAACAAGTAAGAAGCAAAAGGAAGGA
This sequence comes from Silene latifolia, assembly GCF_048544455.1. Classification (NCBI taxonomy): domain Eukaryota; kingdom Viridiplantae; phylum Streptophyta; class Magnoliopsida; order Caryophyllales; family Caryophyllaceae; genus Silene; species Silene latifolia. The sequence goes on from NC_133529.1 coordinate 27,981,974, forward strand.
GGAGTTTGGCCTCCTAGGGTTTTCGGCCACCCTAGGGTTTCGGCCTCCCTAGGGTTCGGCCCACCTAGGGTTCGGCCACTAGGGTTTGGCCGGCCTCTAGGGCTCCTTCGGTCCACTTCTTGCTTCTATAGCCCACAACAAATCGAGATAGAATTTAGTTAAAGCCCTAGGTTGCATGACGATATAAATATCGTGTTACAAACCAATAGTTTATTTAACTTAAATTCTAATTAATTAATTCCAATCAAAATAAATACTCTCTTATTTTTATAAACCATTAAAAATATATTTTCCAAAAATTAACGCATCATTTTTGTCTAGCAATGAAGTTATGGCTATTAGGTCATAACTTCACTAACCTTTAAATCAAACAAAGTAAAACCATTTAGGATGACGACCTATACTATCTAATCTTGGTAGATCTTCGCAAACGAATCGTCTCTTCACAAGTCTCTCATCTTGAGTCTCGTGGTTGATTTCCAATCTTGATCTTGCTTGAATGCATCGATCAAATGTATTTGAAGTTGTACCTCCTTGGTCCAAACTTCAAGCTTGCGTCATTGTAATTGTTCCTTTCTAAATTAAAACTTAAGCACACAATTACACGCATATGTTTATATATTAAGTCCACATACAAATCATTCTTTGTCATTATCAAAACAATTAATAAGGACTAAAGGTCCAACAAATTCCCCCTTTTTGATGATGACAAGTCTCCTATGATTTGTGTCTAAGTCTAGTTCCCCCTCAACATAATACTTCCCAAATTATAGAACAGTTGAGCATAGAAACTAATGATCTCTTCAAAGTTATAACTATAGAACGCCATGAGAGAATTAACTTTGAGACGGTCGCAAATCATAAAAACAATTCCCCCTCTTGGCATCATTGAAAAGATAAGAACAAACATAAAACGACCAGAATAATATATTATGAGACAAGAATTAATCATGAAAAACATATTATATTAAACGCAATCTAGTTCTTAATTAGCATAATAATATTATAAACTTGCAATCACAAAAGGAATAATGCGGAATTGAAAAAGCTAATATCCATAAGAATAGATTTTTATTTTGAGCAAAGGAATTAAAAAGATAAGGCTAGGTTGAATGGATTAGGGCAAGATGGTCAAGGGTAGCGTGGGCTTGGCGGGTTGGACCTAAGACGGGTTCGGTATTCCAAGTCCTCGAGTCGCGCATGACAATGGTCTAGGAGTGCAGCTTGGGCAGTCAATCGAGTATCGAAGTTACCAATCCTCAAAGTCATAGCTTTAACTGCTTCATATATAGTTTGCATTTCAGACCTCATCTCCTTCCCAGATTGCAAAAGCTCATCACCAAACTTAACCAAACTAGCCATACCTTCCTTTATTTGAGTAGACTCGGGGTGAGTTCGTACGGCGGCCTTAAAAACACTGTCGAGTCGTGTATCAAACCGTGACAACACGGTGTTTATACGAGCCGGGCTCACTTCACTTGGTCCACTAGTATCAACTCTCCTTTCCTTTTTAATTAGATTAAACAACTCTCCTAATTTCTTGTCTTGCTCATTAATCCTTCCAAGAATAGAAGAGAAATTCGATTCCATCTTAGAATCCAACATCTCAAAGCTCACATTGCTTTTTCCTCCTTTTTCTCCTTTTGTCTCAAAACCTAATTCGTTGCCATTAATAACGAGCTTCATATAAGATAGATAAAGATCGCTCATCTCGTCATTAGTGATAACTCCATAACTATGCTTCCCAATTACTCCTTTCTTCTCTAAATTTCGTGAGATCCAATTCCCATAAGGCAAACTCAAAGTAGAAGCTAAATCATCCATCTTAGCCGTTACACTAGCTTGTATAATTTTATGAAACACAAGCAAGGGTAGACTAACCTTTTCTCCTTCAAGCCAAGCCTTCATCATAATCATCTCATGTGCCCCGAATTTATCTCTACCTTCTTTTCGAGGAACAATGGTAGTCCAAAGAAAGTTCAAAAAGAACCTCAAGATTGGCGACAACTTCGCAGTTAAGATAGTCTCAGACGAAGTTGCATCTTGCTTGAAATACCGTTTCACAATCAACCTCTTTTCGGGTGTCAGACTTCCCCATTCTACGCTTGGATTAATTTCGATTCCTCCTCCAGGAACTCGAGCCAAGTCGCAAAAATCACCAGGAGAGACTCGTATAGAAGTCTCATTCACCACAGCAAACAAATTTCTTTCCTTAAGATGAACAGAAGCATAAAATTGATATACCTCAATAGGAAAGACATGACCACTTACAGCAACAATATTTTCCCATCCTTGATCTTTGAGAAAATTCTTGAAAAAACCAAGTGCTTTATATTTCTTTAACCAATCAAACGAATAAACGCGTCCTGCGTGAATGCGATATCGAGCAACTTGATTGATATTGCTTCGTTCTACTTGAGTTAAACGAAGATTATTCAGTCCATTGTTGGTGTAATCATCCATATGTTGTGCGTAAAGAACTCGTGAAGAACCATCTTGAAGTATATAATTTTCAATCTTTGAACTTACCTCAATTTCGGAAACCAACTTTCCCTTACCCTTAACCAATTTCCGTCGCTTTGTGAGGTTGGCGGGTTGGTCGACGGAGGACCGTGGGGAGCGAGGGGTGTCGGCCAGTGAGGTGGAGCGGGTTCTTGGCGGTGATTGGCTTACCTTCTTTCTAATAACAACATGTTTCTTTGATTGAAAACGGGTTGTAGGTTGATTAGTCATTATTAAAATTGAAAATAGTAGTAAAAGGTAATTAGGGTTTAGATGATTAGAATTGATGAGAATTATGGTGAGATTAAAGGGGTATATATAGCATAAGGAATTTGAGTTTAGGTAAGAATAGGATTCCTTAAAAGAAAGAGAATAATAACAATTTCCTTATTTCTTTAATGCCTTTTTTTCGGCATCTTTCCCTTTTTTTTTTTTTTTTTTTTCTCGTGCCCTTTTTTTTACAGCACTTTTTTTTTTTTCGTGCGCTTTTTTTTTTCTTTTTTTTTCGCACCTTCCTTTTTTTTTCGGTATTATCTCCTATTAAATGTAAGATTAGGAAAGAAAATCTTGAGATGGAGTTTAGGCAGGATTTGTATAGGAATATAATAAGATAGAATTATCTTTATTATATTTAGGCAGTTTATTGTAGATTTTGTCGAATTTTTGTAAGGAATGTGATTATGCAAAATATAAAATATTACCATACACATAAGCAAGATATAACACGTAAAATAAACATTATTTAACATAATTAAACTTGCAACAAAAATATACGGACACAATCGTACAATCTTATCTTCCTAGCCAGTCATTCAGGTTCCCAGACATAATTATGACGGATTTAATTATCACTAATTAAACCAATCTCAAGTCTCAATAACTCAAAGCGTTTTCTAGCTAATGCCTTAGTCAAGATATCAGCCCATTGCCTTTCGGTACTACAAAATTCAAGTGAAATGTTGCCTTTCTCTACATGATCCCGTAGAAAATGGTGTCGAATATCTATATGTTTGGTCCTCGAGTGCTGGGCAGGGTTCTTAGAAATTACTATAGCACTCGTATTGTCACACATAATAGGCATACGACCTACATTTATACCATAATCACATAGTTGTTGCTTTAACCAAAGTAATTGAGAACATACCAGTCCTGCAGATACATACTCGGCTTCAGCAGTAGACATTGCAACTGAATTTTGTTTCTTTGATCCCCATGTGATAATACAAGGTCCAACAAACGTTGCATACCCAGAAGTGCTTTTCCTATCTAAAGAACATCCTGCATAATCTGCATCTGAATATCCTACTAGATCGAAATTACACTCAAGTGGATACCATAAGTATAAATTAGATGTACCAATTAAATATCTCAAGATACGTTTAACTGCAATCATATGTGATTCTTTAGGACACGATTGAAATCGAGCACAGACACATACGCTAAACATTATATCAGGACGACTTGCAGTTAAATATAAAAGTGAACCAATCATACCTCGATATGTAGTCTCATCGACACACTTACCATGTTCATCTATAGTCATCTTCTTTTCAGGTACCATAGGTGTATCGTATGATTTTGCATTTTCCATACCGAACTTTCAGATTAGTTCCTTGATATATTTCTGTTGGTGTATCTTTATACCATCCTTTGTTTGTTGAATTTGTAAGCCTAGAAAGTACTTCAGTTCTCCCATCATGCTCATTTCAAACTCAGAAGTCATTAGATCAGAAAAATACCTGCACAATTTTTCATTAGTAGAACCGAATATAATATCGTCTACATAAATTTGCACAACAAGTAAATTAGAACCCTCGGATTTTAGGAACAGGGTTTTATCGACAGATCCTCTTGTAAAATTATTTTGTAACAAAAACTTGGATAATCTGTCATACCATGCCCTTGGAGCTTGTTTCAAACCATATAAAGCTTTGTCTAATTTAAAAACGTGGTTTTGAAACTTGTTATCTAAAAATCCGGGAGGTTGTTCTACATAGACTTCTTCCTCCATTTAGCCATTAAGAAATGCTGTCTTAACGTCCATTTGGAACAGTTTCATTCCTTTATGAGCAGCAAAGGCAATAATGAGACGTATAGCCTCAAGTCTCGCTACAGGTGCAAAGGTCTCGTCATAATCGATCCCTTCCTGTTGATTGTAGCCTTGGACAACTAGTCGTGCCTTGTTTCTTGTAATAAGTCCTGTATCATCCAATTTGTTTCTAAACACCCATCTTGTACCAATGACAGTTCGATCACTAGGTCGTGGCACCAAGTGCCATACCTTATTGCGTTCGAATTGTTGAAGCTCATCTTGCATAGCGGATATCCAATCAGGTTCAGCAAGAGCTTCTTTAATATTGGTAGGTTCAATAGTTGATAGAAATGAAAAGAACGAGCAGAAATTATTCAAAGACCTTCTAGTTTTAATGCCTTGCTCTAGATCCCCTAGGATTTTGTCCAAAGGGTGGGAGCTTTGATGTTTCCACTTTTTGAGAACTCTAGGCTCATTATCATTTGATGGACTAGCATCATCTGCAGACGAAGAATCATGATTTGTTCCCCCTGAGTTGGACTCGGGATTTTCTTCAGAAGCATCACTAACTTCATTAGAAGTATCATGATTTGGATCGGAAGTTACAACATCATTAGGTATAACTTCAAGATCTCTTTCTTTATCTAAGGAAGGGTCGATAGTATCATTAACTATGGACTCATCACTTCTCTTAGGATTATTTGCAGAATTTTCTAGTTCATCATTGATACCTTGAATATCTTCATCTTCATTTAAGGGCTCATTTCTTGCTAGAAAGAAATCGGGCTCATCTGGATCCTCTTCTTCCTGTTCAACTTTATCAAACACATTATCTTCGTCAAAGCGAACATGAACACTTTCTTCTATGCGCAAGGTTCTTTTATTGAACACTTTGTAAGCTTTACTATGATCCGAATATCCCAGAAAAACAGCTTCATCACTTCGGGGGTCAAATTTTCCTAAATTTTCTTTTCCATTATTGTAAACAAAGCATTTGCTCCCGAAGCAACGGAGATGTGATATATTGGGTTTTCTCCCTCTTAAAAGTTCATAGGGAGTCTTTTTCAAAATAGGTCGGATCATAGCTCTATTATGCACATAGCATGCGGTACTAATAGCTTCTGCCCAAAAGCTTCTAAGAAGGCCACTACACAAAAGCATAGTACGAGCCATATCCTCTAGGGTTCGATTCATACGTTCCACGACACCATTTTGTTGTGGGGTACGTGGTGCGGAGAAGTTATGCCCCACACCATTTTCCCTACAATATTCTATAAATAATTGATTATCAAATTCCGTGCCGTGATCCGTCCGAATCGAAATAAGCTTATTATCATATCTATTTCACTAGTAGAAAAAACCCCTATAGCGACGGTCATAAATGACCTTTTTGTGGCGGTTTTTACAGATTTTGGGTGCGCCGTATATCACGGGGTTGTTTACACTTTACGACAGTTGTACAACCGCCACTATAGCTTACCTACAGTGGCGGTTTTTAAACAAAACCGTCATTATAGGCTTATATAAAACGACGGTTGTTAGACAAGAACCGCCATTATAACTCACTTATAGTGGCGGTTATTGTTTGAAAACCACCACCATAAGTATATTATCAATATCATTACATCACTACATGTTCTCTATAACGACGGTTGGTATTACAGAACCGCCACTAAAGGTAATTATAACGTCAGTTGTTCGTACAGAACCGCCATTAAAAGTAATTATAACGGCGGTTGTTTGTTGAAGAACCGCCGCCATAAGTAGTTATTTGAAAAAAAAAATTATTTGCTACCAAAATTTTGGTAGCAATATCCTAGAGATTTGACAATCCAATTACCGAAATTTACAAACAATACATACAAGAGAATGACAACCAACAAACTTGTATATCATCCGACCTAACAAATTATTATTATTGTTGATGTTATAAAAAATATACTTCCAAGTGTATACATAATCACATACACGTCTTAGTAAATAAACTAATCAACATTACATGTTCTCTAAACTTTTGATAGCCCACACCTCTTTAACATTTTTGATAGCTTAGGAAGTTCAGAGCGTCATCAAGACCATTAATCCCCAAGCACTTGCTCTGATTAAGATAATTGTACTCATTGGCCATTCTTATGTTCAATTTACCTGCAGTGAAAATGACATTCAAGTGATGCTGATAAGTACCAAGAACTTTTAGAGACAGACACTAATGTTAGACTGGATAATAGTGCAAAAATAGAATATCAAAATAATAAGGTGAGAGTTGAGAGTTGACACACATAACAAAGAGATAGTGTGAACACATGAAAACCAACAACGACCAAATGCCCATGGTCACAATACTCTATTACACGACACACGTGAACAAAACTGTAGGCTTAAAATTTATGAAGCAAAGTAAGAAGTGAAGGAAGTAATCACCTGTATATAGTAATATAGTTTTGAAAACAGTGTCCAGGGCTTCCATTAATGCGACAGAGAAGTGTAGTTGCTGATGCAACGTGAGTCAGGAAGGTTTCCTGAAACCACAAGAAAAGCCTTACAACTCTAATATTCTCCAAATTTGGCAGGCCTATGAACACTGACCACAACATTGACAGTCAGAAGGCTATGTAGATAAATCATTCAATAGGTAATAATATGAATCTTCTACCAATCTGAAACTTTTTTACTTTCATTAAAGAAAATTCCCTTGTTCAGATGGACATTATTCTACAGATAGCATGACTAGTAAAAGTGATGGCAATTTAAACTTGGAAATAAAGATGTTGAAAAAAAGGCCTATTAACTCAATTGAAATGGATCTGCATGGTAACAAACCAAATCAGACACTAAGGTGGGAAAATATACGACATTGTAGTGGGCTCAAAGACAGACCTCAATTGTAAGTTTATCAGTCTCAAACTCTTAATGAATCATTGCACATCTGCGTAGAATGGCTTATGCCCACTATGTTCGAAGATTTTTGGCATCTCGCCTAACACAAGCCCAATGAGAATTTCGAAAAACAAATACTGTAGTCTTTCAACCACTGAACTAAATGAATAGCTTTCTGAAGGTTGCAGGGTAGCAAGAGGAAGGCACGGTGAGGGGATGGGAAATGAGGAAGTGTCAAGCTACATCAAGCCATTACTCTTTAAACCACATAAGATTACAACTTGCAATTACTGTCAACGATAAGCAATACTAGGCACTTCAATAAAAAGAGAATATTTTAACAGTTCTCTATTCTAAAATGGCCTGATGACTAAAAGTTCGTCTATGCAACTTGTGAAAAAATGAGCCGTTTAAAAAGAGAAAAGTGTCTAACTATACACTGAACTAAGCAATGTACCGACAAAAGAGACCCAATCACCAAGAACAAGGACAACATCTAGAGACCTAATCACCAAAAACAAGCAATAGATAGAAGATGTCATCAAATTCTCAGCCTACTTACAGGTGTATTATATCCATATACATCCACTTCACTAAACCTTGCTTTGTCCAGATATTAAGCTATTTGTTGTAGTGTTTTCTATCAGGATGAATATCATGCCACATTTCAAGCATAGCTCTTCCATTACAAGTGGAGATCTGACCATATTCCTGTGATTTACAGCAGGACAACAATTCTAATTGTAGTCAATAAGTACATTTCACATACTACTTAGGTGATGAATTTCAAAAAAAAAAATGTGGAGGTCCTAGCTTCTAAATGGTGGAAAGCGAGGTTTCCCAAAATAGACCAATGCTACTATTTCTGATTCTTTCCAGTTGCCTCTCTTTTAAGACTAGCAAGGACAACTTTAAAAGTCATCTCAAATTTTTCATATCCAAGTAACACAAGCAAAATAAGCAAGAAAATGGTGTTTGTAAAAAACAAGTAAACATGTCGCATTACCTTATAACAGCAACTCATGGTTTGTTTACTGCACTTCACGAGTTATCCTTCTATCCTACATTACAACATAAAAAATCAATGAGCATTTAAGAATATTCAGATTATACTCACTACACGAGTTATCCTTCTATCCTTATAGACAGAAAAAGCAGTGTGCTTGCCCCTGCACTTAGTTATGGGATCAAGTTAGTTCTTTTTTCCGTAAGACATAACGTCTGCTTACCTCTGATCAGCTCATAACAATTATCTTAGCTTACCTAATTCACTTGGTGTTCTTCTTGGTAACATCTGAAGCTTCGATTAGGTTTCTTCCTGGACCACCAAAAGAAACTTTTAGTACATGAATGATTAATGCGATGGGTATGAATATATGCATCCCTGAAGCAACATGGAAAACATACTATTTTCTCCTTTAGACAACACAGTGCCAAAGCTCCGAACTGATTGGCTAGTCTTTGTTCCATCTTCCTGAAGAAGTGAAAAAGACAAAAAAGATCGAGACAAAACATTTGGGAACATAATGAAAATGAACAGACTGATGGCAAAATATTCATACATCAATGGTGACTTTAGGCCTTGTCATTGGGCAAGCAATGAAATACCTGTAAGCCGCTTCTAGCTTTTGGAGTGGTTGAGCATTTCATCAAATTGGAGATCTTCCTCATACCGATCATCATGCCAAAATGTACGGACACATTGTTCATAAATACGTATCAGTCCAAATGAATCTCCACCGGCTGGAAACGTTTCTTGAACCCATTTTATACACCTTTAGATGACAATTTATATAAATTCATAGAAACATTAGTACCAACCAAATGCCTTGACAAACAAATGAAATATCATAAGTAAACAAAATAATTATTTACTTTACATGTTTGAATGAAGTAGCTAGCTTTAGAAAGATAATCTCTTTGTCTGAATCATTTAAATTTTTTATTCTTTGTGAGGGGTATTTTTGTTAAAGGTAAACAAATTGTTGAAACGGAGGAAGTATAAAAAGAAACTAAAGGCCACTAATCATCAAGTAATCACAACCTCGCCAACTAAAATTAGAAAAAACAAATTTAAGAGGTGGTTGAATGTTAATCTATCTAATATACACTAGATTTTAAGACTATACGACTACCTTTTTCTTATGGTATATGACTATACTTTATAACACACAGACAAACAATGACAGGATGGATAAAACAAGGTTCCTAACAATGAGTATGGGATTACAAAGCTATTCATACATAATTCAAGTAGAACTTACACTTTTATCACAACTATCCTCAAACTTGGTTTATAGAACATATTCAAAACTCTATCCTTAATATTTTTTTCATTCATAGTTCATCCAACAATTATAATGTCCAAATCAGTAGAAAGTGTTGGAAGAATACGGTGACATAGAACTACTTAATTAACGCCTTAATGTGTTAATTACAACATTTATAGTCCATTTATCGGATCAGATAACTACTATACAAGGAATAACCCGATATTTCAATAAAATTCAAAATTATTCCTTAAGCCAGGGATTGGGGAAAAATTATGTAAGGGGATCACGATTATAGCATTTGATCCGAGAAATGGACTATAAATAATGGTTTGAGTAAAAATAAACGATTAGAACTCACAAAATCAAGAAACGATTGGAACTTATAGAAATAAACTTGGTGTAACTCCATACAGAAACTCAAATGGACTAAAATCAATCAAAAAAGCACAACAAATATAATCAATAGAATTAGGGTTTGGGATATTGGGGAAAAATGAAAATTCGAAAACTTGATTGGATTTGTAAACTTACCAGGAAAGAGGAAGTGGTGGCGGACGACGGTGGCGTCGGACACAGGACAGCGACGGTGGTTGTGAACAACGGTGGCGTCGGAAGGAGGGAGAAAGGGAAGACGAAGGAGGGAAAGGAAAGGGGAAGGAGGGAGAAAGAGATGTCGCCTATGATAGTGGTGGCGGCGTCACGAGGTGGTGTCGCCAGCGAGAGGATTAAGAGCAGGTCGGGTAAAGAAAGTGAGGTTATAATGATCAAGAAGACAATGAGTAACTGTGTATTAGACAAAACCGAGACAAAAACATATTATGGCGGTTTTTTAGCCAAAATATTTGTCACTTATTATTAATTTTTAGCGTCATTTTTAACGTCGGTTGTTAATATAACCGCCACAATTGACTTATGGTGGCGTTTTCTATTTGGAACCGCCATAAAAAGCTTCCATTATCACGTCGGTTCTTACTTAAACCGCCACTATAGACCTCCTAACTACATAAAAATTTCGTTCCCGCCAATTTTTTGCCCTTTTCGCGTCGTTTCTATTAGAACCGCCACGATAACCGCGTCGTGATAGGGGTTTTTTCTACCAGTGTTTTGGGCAAGCTTCATTAATACCACAAATTCATTGAAAGTTTCATCTTTAGAGGAAAGAAAGATTGGCCAGACATACCTTGAGTAATCATCGACTAGAACAAATACATACTTTGATCCACCACGGCTTCTAACTCTCATAGGTCCACATAAATCCATGTGTACCATCTCAAGTGGTCGTTTAGTGCTAACTATTCTCTTAGGTTTAAAAGAGGATCTAACATGTTTGCAGCGGGCATATGAGTCACACATTGTCTCTTGCTCGAATTTAATTGAGGGCAAGCCTTCAACTAAATCCATGGACTTAAGTTTCTTTAAAATAGTTGGACTAATGTGTGCAAACCTCTTGTGCCACAAGCAAGACTCATCTGAAGTTACTCTCATACACGCAAAGGAATTTGTATTGACAACATTTAAGTCAATCATATACACATTCCTCATACGGTGACCCTCAAGTAAAACATTACTAGTACCTTCAATTATGATACGACAAACATCGGCATGAAAAACAACTCTATTTCCTTTGTCACATAATTGAGAAATACTAAGTAAATTATGTTTAAGACCACTTACCAGATATACTTTATCGATTGAATGAGAGGTTGAAATTCCAATTTTTCCTACTCCAATAATCATACCCTTCTTGTTATCTCCAAAGGTAACCTTGCCACCAAAGAAGGGCTCTAGTGAAAGAAAAGATTTTGTCTCTGTCATGTGTCTCGAGCATCCCTTTGTCGAGATACCATAGATCATTTTCTTTCACTTCTACCTGCAAATAAATCAAATACAACTTTTAGGTACCCAAGCTAAGTTGGGTCCTTTATGGTTAGTAATTCTATATATTTGATCCTTTCTAACCCATACTTGTCTTATTATTCTTTTGGCTTTAACACTGGGTTGTCTTGGTTTTTGTCTAACAATCGGAACATAAGGTACTCTAGGTTTTGTTCTATCGAAAGTAGCTTTAGGTCTAGTACCTTCATGAGACGCTTTAGGTTTAGGGTTATGAACTTTAGGCTTGAATGTATGCTTTCGATTCTCATTTATTTTGTTTGATTTTAAAGGAACAGATGAGTAATCAAAAGCCATATCATAAGTCCATCTAAACTCATTATTGCGTTCTCTATTATCGTTAGGTTCATCTATAGTAGAGACATCATCTTCCACTATGAAATCACAAGTCTTAACAGTTTCAACATTCTTTTTCTTATCCCAAGCAAGTTTGACACAATTGACTTGTATATGTCCGAGAGAGCCTGAGTAATTGCAAATCAAGTATTCGGAAGATTAACGTATTTTCTTTTTCTGAAATCATTTTGGAAGGATTAGATTTGCATTTATCATGGTCTCTACGACTATAGCATTCATGACCAAGTCCCATCTTCATGTTATTATCAGATTGTTCAGTAAGGAAGTTTAAAACCTTTGTGCTTCCTTCCCACTTATCATGAACTTTTCGTGCATGTAAAAGTAATTCTTTCAAGGATTCAATTTCTTTTTCACATTTTGAATGATCTACACTTGAATCCTTGGAAGAGTTTCCTTTCTCAAAGTCTTCACGAAATTTTTCAAAACGTTCATTCAAGACACGTTTCTCAATTTCATGTTGTTCCTTAAGTTTGGACATACTATTACTAGTTTCATCCAATTGCTTAGAGAGAAATACAATTTCTCTCTTGTGTTCGGAAACCACACTATCTTTACCATTAAGCTCATCTTTTAAAATCTCATTGACTTTCTTCAACTCAGAAGTTATAGCATCACTAGCTGTAACTTTAGCTTGAAGATGCTTAATGTTGAGTTTAAGCTCTGAAGTTATGGCATCACTAGCCTTAACTTTTGATTCAAGAGCGTTCTTCTCAGCATTTGTCATGTCTGAAGTTATAGCTGGAGTAGCCATAACTTTAGATTTGAGCTTTTTGGCTTTGGCTTTCAGAAGTTGGTTCTCCTCAGCAATATCTAAAATCTGTTCCTTAAGGTCTTTTAACTCTAGACTTTGTTCATGACAATGATCAAGGGAATGTTCACAACACTTAATTAAATTATCCTTAGAAAGTTTCTTAACACGCTTTTTAAGTTCAAGATAATTTACCTCTTCATCCTCTGAATCTGAATCTGAATTTCCAACAAGACACTTCTCAGCATTTGAAGCATTGCTTTCATTGTCGCTTTCGGAGAATAGGCCAAGACTGACGCTACTTAGACAAACGTTGGCAGTTTCTTCGGATTCCCCATCTTCAGAGTCCAAGTCTCCCCAACAATATGCCATCATAACTTGCTTGAATTCTCTCTTTGTTTTGTCACGTTGATTTTTGTCTTTAATTTTCTTCCATGTAGGGCAATCTTTGATCATGTGATCATTATCACCACATTTGAAGCATCCACGATTAGAGAAAGACCCTTTTGACTCAAAAGTTTTCTTAGGGGTTTGCTTTGATTTGTTATTTGTCTTATTTTGATTTTGAAAGAAAGGCTTTTTCCTGAGACGTTTAACAAAGAATACAGTTTCATCTTCAATATCTGAAGAATCATCAACTTTGCTAGACTCAGCTTGTAAGGCCATCTTTTTGCTTGTGCTAACTTCATCCTCATCCTGATTCAGAGTAATCTCGTGAGCCATTAAGGTTCCGAGTAGCTCCTGATAGGATAATGAAGTTAGGTCCTTACATTCCTCTATGACAGATACTTTATGTCTCCATCTGCGAGACATACTTCTGAGTATTTTTCTAGCAATTTCCTCGGAGTCAAAAGTTTTTCCTAAATTCTTTAGCTCATTGATGATGCTAGAAAAGTGAGAGGACATGCTATCAACTGACTCGTTTTGCTCCATGGCAAACAGCTCGTATTTTCGCATTAGTAATGCCATACGTTGCTTTTTGACAACAGTGGTTCCCTCATAGGCTAATTCTAGACCATCCCATATTTCCTTGGCAGATGAACTGGTTGAGAAACGATCGAATTCAGTGGCAATCATACCGTTTTGCAATAAGCTTATTGCTTTTGAATTCTTCTCAGCTTTTTTATAATCCGCCTCAATATAGTCTTCTTCTTTCTTTTTGACGGTAGTGCCATTCTTTGGTTGCAAGTAAGATCTTATTCGGACCATTCTTGATAATCAACCAACACTCCCAGTCGTTTCCCTTAATGAAGTGGGTCATCATATTTTTCCATAAACCATAGTTCTTCCCATTGAATATAGGACACTTTAGGTGTTTAGAATCCATTTGATAAAAAATAAATGCAGCGGAAAAGACGATAAATAGACTACAAAAAAACGATCAACTCTAGCTGTTAGGCTATCAAGAGCACGAAGCTCTGATACCAATTGTGGAGTCTATTGATCGAATACGAAAGAAGGGGGGGGGTGAATTGAGTATTAAAAACGATGACCGCTTTTTTGAAATATATGATATAAATTAATTACTTGATTTTATTGATTAAAATCAACTAATTAAATTATTAACAATAAATGCAAAATCGAAATAACAATAATAAAGAGAGAGAGAAAGAGAGACACGCAGGATTTTGAAGTGGTTCAGTTTCACAAGTCGAAACCTACGTCCACTATTCTCGATTAATAATTTTTAGTACCTTTCTCCGGATTACAAAAATTATCAATCCACTCGTATAATCAACTATATGATTATAACTCGGATTGAGTATCGCTAAATACTCTAGGTTGCTCTTACGTTAATAAGAAAACACGTTATGCGAGTGAGTATAATACCCTTGTGTATTTAGTATCCTATAACGATTTTTCTTCGAGTGATTGACAAATTTGATGCGTAATTTTTGTATAAGCAAATTTGGAAAATAAGAATTAAAGCTCAAATGATTTTGCTTAAAAATATTTTTCTCTCTTGAAATTTGTAGATGTGTGTGTCAACAATTAATGTTGAATGAATGAGAGTATTTATAGTAGAGTGAATTAGGGTTTGGAATGTTCTGGAATTAGGGCATAGGAATATTCTGGAAGAATAAATCCTAACAACTTGATGAACAAGTAAGAAGCAAAAGGAAGGAGGAGTTTGGCCTCCTAGGGTTTTCGGCCACCCTAGGGTTTCGGCCTCCCTAGGGTTCGGCCCACCTAGGGTTCGGCCACTAGGGTTTGGCCGGCCTCTAGGGCTCCTTCGGTCCACTTCTTGCTTCTATAGCCCACAACAAATCGAGATAGAATTTAGTTAAAGCCCTAGGTTGCATGACGATATAAATATCGTGTTACAAACCAATAGTTTATTTAACTTAAATTCTAATTAATTAATTCCAATCAAAATAAATACTCTCTTATTTTTATAAACCATTAAAAATATATTTTCCAAAAATTAACGCATCATTTTTGTCTAGCAATGAAGTTATGGCTATTAGGTCATAACTTCACTAACCTTTAAATCAAACAAAGTAAAACCATTACCGGATGACGACCTATACTATCTAATCTTCAGTAGATCTTCAGTAAACGAATCGTCTCTTCACAAGTCTCTCATCTTGAGTCTCGTGGTTGATTTCCAATCTTGATCTTGCTTGAATGCATCGATCAAATGTATTTGAAGTTGTACCTCCTTGGTCCAAACTTCAAGCTCGCGTCATTGTAATTGTTCCTTTCTAAATTAAAACTTAAGCACACAATTACACGCATATGTTTATATATTAAGTCCACATACAAATCATTACTGTCATTATCAAAACAATTAATAAGGACTAAAGTTCCAACAGTTGCTCTTTCTCGCGCTGTAAATTTCGCAAAATTTGGCCCTTGGCAGCTTCAATATTCTTACGAGTTCACGCATGAGCGCACGGTCCTCCAAACCCGAGTAGAAATATTTGCATGACAGAATTAAGAATAAGACAGTCTCATACCGCAATCGTCCATTTTTTAAAAAACTTTCATTTATTGATAATATATAAATGAGTTGTATTTATTACACAATGAGAACATCTCATACAATAATCTATATTCTATATATAATATAATAAAACAATAACCACAATATGTTTTTTCCCACCTCACTTTCACATTAAACATAGTTTTTAGGATCCCTTGAAACATGAGATTTCTTTTATGTTGCTAACATGAGATTTACAATAAGTTTAAGACAGATACTTTCGTCTTAAATACTAATATGTTTAATTACTATTTAAATTCAATACTAATATGTTTGAGTATTTTTTTTTTTTTACTATGAACTAAACGATGTTTTGTTGCCAATCTTAGCTTATCATGTTATTATAGTCTCTCCCCTTTTCTTATACGTGTAAATTGATTAATCTGCTAACAAATAACAAATTGGATTTGAGAAGCATTGGGTAAATGTCTTTAGACACGGTCTCCCAGTAAATTTATTACGAGATTATTTTATAATTTATAATACAAAATAGTACCACGAGCAACAAAACAGGTGAAAACACGGTTAAAAATAAAATGAGTACATTTATTATAACAATAGATACAAAGCTAAAGAGTCAATTTATGTCGTAATTAAACTATAATAAAGGTCATGAAAGCGCATAAACGGGTATAGATTAGTGTTATATAATATAATTTGTGATTGAGAGATCCGAGTTTGTCTCTAAATAAGTTATTGATATATATAATATATATATATATATATATATATATATATATATTATATATATCAATAACTTATTTAGAGACAAACTCGGATCTCTCAATCACAAATTATACTATGAGACCGTTGTATGGTGCGACTATATAAATGTAAAAATTTTATGGTAAAAATTTAGCGTTTTATATTAAAAAGTTACCACTATTTTGTCACTAAAAGTGACCACTTTTTAAATACAATCGTTTTTACATAAAATGTTCACTATTTCTTATAAATAGGTCATTTTTATCAATTTCATCATACGAATCTCACAGACAGTAACTACGCAATTTAAATTCGAACCACAAGAAACACTTTATGTATTTTTTTTATTTAATAAATATTAAATACTTCTTTTAATAAATAGTAACTCACCGTTAGCACATAAACGGGTGAAAAAATTGTTTTAAACCTGCACGTTAGTTATTTCTATTAGTAGTATGGTTAATTAGGGAATTTTCAATGTATGTGAATGTACGGTTACTCTTTGAAAAATGTATGACCTGTGAATTATGTAAAGATTAAGTTGGTTGGTTATCTCACGTTTTTCAATTCATAAAACTCGAAACTTTCCCTAACAGATGGCAAATGGGGCATTGAGAGTGACTAAGAATTTACTTATTGGGCTAGATCTGGATCGAGATATTTCGATTTGTTTTTTTTTGTTGAATTATGTCGAATTCCTATCACCTAAATGTGCTAATTCGAATTTTAGTAATAATTGTTAAGTTATTAACATATATATTTATTCATGCTTCTAAGATATGATCAATGATTTGAAGTTAAACTCTTCACATATGCTTATGAATATTTTAAACATATTAAGATATTTCATGTACATACACAAATTATTTTAAAATAATTTTGAATGACGTTTAAAATGCTTAAAAATATACCCGTGCATCTTTGCACGGGTTTTAAGCTAGTACTATACAATAATACTGTATCTGCAGACTACACGAGTGTATGTGATCCTAATATAAATGTAAATCTATGACATAATTAAGACAAAGAAATTAAATTAATGGGCCTAGGTATACTAACGAGAAATGATGAATTCTGTGAATTCAACCAAACTCCATTAATGGATGACTTCTAGGTCACAAGCTTTGTGCGTGAACAAATGGAGATAATATCTCTCAACACAACGGGTAAATAAGAAGAATTTTATTGTGTGTAAAGTTGTTGTGTTACAATCTATGTACTGTGGATAAATGATCATGTATATATATATATATATATATATATATATATACATATATATATATATATATATATATATATATATACACATAGAATTAGGATCACATGAGTCCATCCTATCTTTTTGAGTCCCGTGAGTCCACTTATGTATCACACGCTCTACACAAAAATATCACGTTTTTTTTTTACAAAAAAAAAAAAAAAAAATTAATTTTTTTTTTTTTTGTAAAAAAAAAGCTGTGATATTGTTTAGTATAACCTGTGATATTGTATCTGAGTCTGTGAGTCCGGTAAAAGAATATCACGAGTTATACAAAACAGTATCACACCTTACAATAAACAATATCACTGGTCGTACTAAACAATATCACGGGTTATACTATACAATATCACACCACTGAACCTAAAATATGTCAAACTACTTCTCCATTCTTGAATAGTTGCAAATTTGGTTAGTTCTTGTGGAATTGATAGCATTGAATAATGCAAAATGACTGGTAATTAGTGTCGATTATCTGACAAATAAGTCATCTCATCAATTATTCACGCAATTCTCGATTCTTACTTCTCCTCCACGATTGAATTATGCAAAATGACTGGTTATAATATGGCATTATGAATAATAGACAAGAATTAAATCACCACAAATTAAAAAATATACTTCGTATTAAGACATCGTCTCTTTTGAAATTTAGGCTAATTGAAAGTTGAAACCAAAAATCTCACAGTTAACCTATATAAGGAGAGTGTGGCAATATGTATGGAAAGTGAAGACCCATATGAAGATTTCAAGAGATCAATGGAGGAAATGGTGGAAAGTTTGAAAGTGGGATGATTGGGAAGAATTGGAGGAGTTGTTAGGGTGGTACTTAAACGTAAATGGTAAAAAACATCATGGGTACATAATTAATGCTTTTATTGATTTACTTGCTCAAATTAATATTGATGCTAAAAATAGTAGTTATTCTAGTAGTAGTGATGAATCTTCAAGTGATATTAATAGTAGTGATTGTAAAAATGAAAATGTTAGGTCAACTACTTCATTTTGTTCGGCTACTTCGTCCTTGAGTTCCTCTTGTGGTAATTCTACTCCCGATCATTTGTAAATATAGGACATTATTGTCAAGACCTGATTTTTTTACTGCATGCAATTACAGTAAGATAGTTATGAGTCATGTAGCATTGACATTTCGTACTTTGATTATTATAGTTACCATATGAGTGAGTATATAGTAGCTCTGCCTTGATGGATCAGACTAAATGAATGATGGATATGCAGTTGCTCTTTCCAAATCTCTGTCTATTTCTGACATTCGTGCTCTTAATTCTGGAAGACTCCAGATCAGTAGCATCGCCTGTGCATGGAAATCTCGCTGGAATTGCAGGAAGAGGCTCCATATTACCAACATTCGTGCTCTTAATTTTACTGTGATACATGATACCAAAATTAACAAGTGATATTCTTGTGTACAGCGTGTGATACATAAGTGGACTCATGGGACTCAAAAATATAGGTGGACTCACCGGATCTTGCCTCTATATACATATATATATATATATATATATATATATATATATATATATATATATATATATATATATACAAGTAAGTTGTTAGAGTTTGTTATGTACAGTCAACTATTCTAACAAACTGCCTTTGACTTGTAAGAGAATTCAGCTGTTACAGAAAGTAAGGAGAGAAGCTTCTAGAAGACGGCTTCATCAGCAGCTTTATGGTCAACATAATCCTCAACACCCCCTCTTTAAGAAGGACTTGGAGAATATTGAAGTCCTAGCTTGACAACAAAGTACTTATGCTGCTGTTCACTCAAAGCTTTTGTCAAAACATCTGCAACCTGCTGACTAGTAGAAACATGTGTTGTGCATATTAAGCTTTCTTCAATATTTTCTCTTATGTAATGACAATCCATCTTTAAGTGTTTTGTACGCTCATGAAAGACTGAATTTGCTGCAATGTGTTGATCAGCTTTATTGTCATAATGCAACCTTATGGGTTTAGGAACTTGAACATGTAACACTTTTAGTAATTCATTGAGCCACGCTATTTTACTTGATGTTTAACTCATACTTCTGTACTCAGCTTCAGTTGAAGATTTACTCACAATTGTTTGCTTCTTTATTTTCCATGAAATCAAAGAGTCACCCAAAAATACACAGTATCTTGTTAATGATTTGCCAGAAAAGGCACATGTGCCCCAGTCTGCATCACGGAAATTATGCAGCAGTAACTGTGACTGTGATAGATAGAACAGTCCCAAATTAGCAGTACCCTTTAGGTAGCTGATGAGGTGCAGGGCACCTTGTAGGTGTGGCAACCTTGGTTCAGTTAAGAATTAACTTAACTGTTGCACACAGATAAGACAAGTCAGGATGCTGCAGAACTTCTCCTTCATTAGTAGATAAACGTAAACCAGTGGATAGTAGAAACTTTGCAGGTTTACAGTTTTCCATTTTAGCATCTTTGATGATATCAGTCACATATTTCCTTTGGTTCAGTAGAATTCCTGAACTAGATTTGGCAAATTCTATGCCTAGAAAATACCTTAGTTGCCCAAGGTCTTTGATGGTAAATGCTTTGTCTAGTAAGTGCTTGACAGTGGTGATATGTTGATCATAGAGTTGTTGATGAAGCCGTCTTCCAGAAGCTTCCCTCCTTGCTTTCTGTGACAGCTGGATTCTGTTACAACTCAAAGACAGTTTATTAGGATAGTTGACTGTAAATAACAAACTCTAACAGCTTACTAGTGTATGTGTGTGTGTGTGTGTGTGTGTGTGTATTTAAGATCCGGTGAGAACGATCACTCGGTGAGAACGAACTTACCAATCTATTATTAACTAACAACACTATTACCCACTTTAATAACAACACGCCATACCACCAACCCTACTATAAGCAAACACACAGCCAAAACCAAAATTTCATTCATCTCCATCTACCGCCACAACCAGAATCCGGCAACCACTACTATCGCCGACACCGAGCTCTGGCACAGACCGCCGTTTTCAAGAGGCTGTCAGAGAGACCACCACTGTCACAACTCCGGCGAGTCCAATGACCATCACCAACCCCCAAATTTCCCGATCTACAAAGCTCATATGTGGATTCTCCTCCTCCGATTGTTACCGTTGATGACGACATCAGAAACGCCGACCACCTTATTAAATCGCCTCCACGACAACCAGAGCATGTTTTGCGATTGATTTGAGTTTTGATCATGTTGTTCTTGGTTAATTGCAATATATATATTGAGGCGATGAAGCTTCAATTGAAGTAAATTCGCGCTTCAATTTCGCTCCGGCGACGATAATTTTTGAAGCTTGATTAGAATAATTAGGAGTGTATTATGCAGAACAATTAAAAAAATAAGTAGTCTGAGAGGGATAATTGAAGGAACATAAGCATTAACAAGGTGACTTGAGGTGTCTGTTTTCAATTTTGTTTTTCATTTTTGAAATTGTGTTCTTGCATTTTTGTCGTCTGTGTTGGTTTTAGTCGCTATTGAGGGAAGTAGTAGTGGACGGAGAGGGATTAGTTATCTAATTAGGGGTGAATTTGTCTTTAGATACATTAAAAATATTGCTAGATACATCAATCGTAAGTGAGGAAAAAGTGTAACTGGGATGTATTTTAATGTATCTAGTGGCGGTAAGAGTATGAAAAAAATGTATCTACATAGTAAAAAATGTATCTAGATTTTTCGGAAAAAAAACGTACCTACGATGATCTAAAGTGTATCTGAATTTTGGTTAAAAAAGAGTGTATCTAACATAGCTACACTTTTTTTTTACCAAATTTCAGTTACACTTTAAACTATCGTAGGTACCGTTTTTTACCCAATTCTATGTACACTTTTTAAAAATGTAGATACATTTTTTCTTTCTATAGTAGGTACACTTTTTTTCCGAATTCTGTATACACTTTTTAAAAATGTAGATACATTTTTTTTTTCTATTGTAGGTACACTTTTTACAAGATAGAATTCATGTATCTGATATCATAAATTATTAATGTATCTAAAATTCTCTCTGATTTCCTTATTATGCAAAACCAGGACACGCCATAGTGACAACCACCAAAATTCCAATATTCCCGTTGAGGATACGACTATGACCACGGAAGTTCAACATTTTCCTCCGTTAACAAAGAATGCTAAGCGGAAAACCATCCATATCAGTGAGTTCCAAAACTCAGATCCTCCTAACCATATGGCAATAGATGTTTCCGCATCTTCTGGCCAACTCTTTTCGGGTCAACCGAATGCTGATAAAGATTCTTCAACTTTGTCATTCCTCGACAAACTACAAGGTTACCAATCCGTAAGTTCAGATCTAGTTGACCAGATTAATGAGGACAATGATATCGACATCGATTCAGATGAAGAAATTGGTGAGAATGGTGAGGACGACTCAACTTATCCAAAAATACTTCTATCTAAAGAGGAAAAAATCAATCTCCGAAAGCCTTGGAGGCATGCGTCAATTATAAAAGTTTTTGATAAGAAAATTGGTTATCTTTCTCTGATTTGAAATCTTAATGCGAAATGGTCAATTAGAGGTAAATTGACACTTATCGATATTAATGATGCATGTTATGTAGCCAAATTCTCGTCTCTTCAAGATTACGAGCATGTTTTAACATAGGGTCCATGGACGGTTGATGACCATTATATCACCATTCGTAAATTGATTCCAAATTTTGTCCCCTCCGATAGATGATGAGATCAAATTTATCACGGCCTAGGTTCGTATTTCTAATCTGCCAATTGAATATTTTAATGAAGGTTTTCTTAAGCGAGTTGGGTCGAAAATTGGAAAAGTCATAAGGATAGATAAAAATACAGCTTTTGCAGAACGAGGCCAGTTTACTAGAATGAGTATCGAAGTTAACATCGATAAACTCCTGCTCTCGAAGTTTTGGTTAAACGGGAAAATCTATCGTATGCTCTCGAAGTTTTGGTTAAACGGGAAAATCTATCGTATCCAGTCCGAAGGTCTAAAATCAATTTGTTTCAAGTGTGGAAAAATTGGCCATGCATCGGAACATTGCTCGATAGACTCAGGCAACATCGCTAATGACGGTAATACAGAGCAAATCGTGAATGGTCCAAAGGAGAATCTTCCATCAAATAAGGCTCCATCCATCATCCCTGTCCCGGATCGGAGCTTACGAAAATTTTTGGAGATTGGATGTTAGTTAAAAAGCCTCCTAGGAGAAGGACTCCAAAAAAAGTCGATACACCAGCAGTAACGAATCTTAGAAACGGTGCATCCAACATTTTCAATTTCGGAAAAAAGAATTCCGGGTCAAGATACGATATCCTTAATTCCAATTCCCAAGATTCTAGCAATAAAGCAATTCAATTAGATATTCAGTCAAAGGGAAATCAATCTTCACTTCCTAATATTTCTCCACAAAATATACTCCATACTACTCCTTCCCTTTCCCAAACCAATCAATCTTTTGTTTCCAAAAATACTACCAATCCTAAGATTTCTACTCAATTTAAGTCCCAAAAACCCTCTACTAAAAAAATCACCTCTAGCAAAAATATCCATCACCGAGTCAACCCTGTTCTTCATAATATTACTAACCTAAAATCTATTACAGTTACCACAAATAATAATGCCGCAAGCAACCAGGCTCTAACTTCTAAGCATCAAAACACCGAAAACACCCCACCTGAAACAATCACTGATGTCGTTTCAGTTCACGGAAATCCTAGAAACATACCTCCCAGTAACATGTCTTTCTCAGGAGCTCCCCCAGATAGTAGTGATCCCACCGTCGAGAAGCTTCAAAATTTTCCCAGAAAAGGGGATGGTGGCCCCAATATTAGGATTAATGGTGGGGGAGTCACCGAGCATGGACTTCAAATTCGAGCCAACACCGAAAGACCCGTCGACTCTCATAGTGGAGATGTCGATACCATGGAACATTAATGATGTGCTATCACTCGTAAGTCGAGCCTATCTATCAACTCTACCTTTTTTTACCAGTTATTATGTCAGATTGAATACCAAATCTTATGCCTAACGTACCACCAATTACCTGTATGGTGTGGAATATTCAAGGAACGGGAAACAGAAATAAAATTTCTGCCTTAAAGGAAGTAGTTAAGACTTATAAACCATCTATTCTAGCCTTAGTCGAAACCCACATGGGTGGAAATCATGCCGAAAACATCCGTCAGATTATTGGTTATGATGGTCATATACGGGTTGATGCCATTGGTTTCAGTGGCGGAATTTGGGTATATTGGAAGACGAATCTTATAAAATTTGAGCCAGTGTACGAAGACTCGTAATTTATTACTCTGGAGGTATCTCGAACAAGAGGTGTTCCTTGGTTGTTTTTTTGCTGTTTACGCTAGTTCCGACCCAACTAATCGTAGAACTTTATGGACTGAACTTGAAAACTTTGCACGAACCAACAATAAGCCATGGTTAATGGCAGAAGATTTTAACGAAACACGATCACTTGATGAGCGTCATAAGGGTAGTTCTAGCATGGCCAAAAGGTGCGAAAATTTCAACAATTGGATCGAGAATTGAGAGTTGCTAGAATTGGAATTTTCGGGTCCTGCTCATACCTGAGCTCGGGGTAATTCACCAAAAACTCGCCAAAGTGCTAGATTGGACCGAGCTCTGTGTAACGCAGAATGGGGTACGATACACGAAGACGCTAGTGTTCGTCATTTACCTGCATTCCAATCTGACCATTGTCCACTCTTGATAGCTCCAAATGGGTTTGCTCCTCTTAATTCGGTCCAAAAATCATTTCGCTTTCAGGCCGCGTGGATGACTCATGAACTCTTCTCGACATTTATTGCAGAAAAATGGCCTGATCAAGGCTCCTTCCCCACTCGTCTTGACGAATTGTCGAAGTCCCTTCGAGAGTGGAATAAAAATGTCTTTGGCAATATTTTTTGTCAAAAGAAATCTCTATTAGCTCGTATTGAAGGTTGCCAAAAGAAACTTGCTACCACTAGAGAGAAATGACTTATTGCCCTTGAATCTACTCTTCGTAAAGAACTTGACGACATTCTTGAAAGAGAAGAAATTTAATTGTATCAAAAATCCCGAGTTGAATTTATTACTCACGGGGATCGGAATACTTCTTATTTTCATATTAGTACTTTGGCTAGACGTTGGCAAAATAAAATTTCAGCCCTTCGGAATGATTCTGGGGAGTGGACGAGGGACTCGTCTGAAGTAAAGAACTTGGTCATTAATTATTTTAAGACCTTGTACACCGAAGACATGCCTTACGACACCGAAGCGGATATTCCAAACGACCTATTTCAAGAATATACCAACAAGGATTATGGTTGAATAAACCATTAATTATCGCTGAAATTGAACATGTTATTCATATCATGGGCTCTCTAAAGGCTCTGGGTCCAGACGGTTTTCAAGCTCTATTTTATCAGAAACATTGGCTTATTGTTGAATCGTCTTTATGTTCCATTGTTATTAACGCACTTGAGGGAAAAGGTCTTCCAGTGGGGTTAAATGATACACACATTGTACTCATTCCCAAGGTTATAGGACCTGAACTAGTGTCGCAATTTCGTCCCATAAGTGTTTGCAACGTCGCATATAAGATCGTAAGTAAAGTGTTGGCCAATCGTATAAAGAAGGTGCTCCCCTTTCTTATCTCGGAAACTCAAAGTGGATTCGTTCCAGGTAGACAAATTACGG
This sequence comes from Silene latifolia, assembly GCF_048544455.1. Taxonomy (NCBI): domain Eukaryota; kingdom Viridiplantae; phylum Streptophyta; class Magnoliopsida; order Caryophyllales; family Caryophyllaceae; genus Silene; species Silene latifolia. Next base: position 28,007,287 of record NC_133529.1, read on the forward strand.
ATAATATTGTTATTTTCCAAGAAGTAAATCATACTCTGAGACAGAAAAAAGGCAAGACACCTTTCATGGCTATTAAGATCGACCTCGAAAAAGCATACGACCGTCTTCGTTGGACATTTATACATGATACCCTAGCTGATATGAATATCCCGATTCTACTTCGTGATACAATTATGGAGTGTGTTACATCACCTAGAATGCAAGTATTATGGAATGGAGAGCCGACTGAGCAATTTCAACCTTCTCGTGGAGTTAGACAAGGAGACCCATTATCGTCTTATTTGTTTATAATATGTTTAGAGAAGCTTCAACAAGCCATTGACGTGGAGTTTAGCGGGTAATTGGCGTCCTATATCGATATGTCGCAATGGTCCTGCTATTAATAATTTATTTTTTGCTGATGACATGGTCTTATTTGGAGAAGCGACGGTTGAACAAGCCTTAACTATCAAAAGAGTACTCGACAATTTTTATCGCGCATCAGGTGAAAAAGTTAGCATGTCAAAATCCCGGGTTTTTTTTTCTAAAATAACACGCCTCTAATTACCAGAAATTCCGTGAGTAATGCCCTTGTATTTGAGGAAACAACAGACTTGGGTATTTATCTTGGTGTTCCTACTGTTAATGGTCGAGTTACCCGAAGCACATATGCTCATCTTGAAGAAAATAATTAATAAACGGCTTTCGGGATGGTCTACCAAACGTCTCTCCCTTGCTTGGAGAGCTACCTTATTGCAATCTACCATCTCGACCCTTGCCAACTACACGATGCAATCAGCTAAAATTCCATGAACGGTCTGTGATTCAATTGATAGAAAATCGAGATGATTTCTATGGGGTGGTAATGATCTTAAGAAACCGGTCCATTTAATTTCTTGGGAGACCATTCAATGCCCAAAAGCATCAGGCGGTCTTGGTATTACTTCAGCCAAACAATCAAATGCAGCCTTCTTAACAAAGCCTGGGTTTCGAGTTCTCTCTGAGCACACTAAACTTTGGGCTCGTGTCCTTCGATTCAAATATTGTAGCGGTCGTTGTGACGTAGACATGTTCCAACCCAAAAGTAATATGTCCAATGTGTGGGCCGGAATTACATCTCAAGTTCGTGTTATTTCTAAGGGAACGACCATGGCTATTGGTAATGGTAGACATATGCTATTTTGGGACCATACTTGGGTAGATGATGAGTGTCTATCCGATAAGGCCATCGTCCCAATCCCGACTGACATTCTAGGTGCAACAATTAGTGAAATGTTGAATGAAGCTACTGGGTGGAAATGGGATTTATTTGCAAATTATCTCCCTCAAATCAAGCTACAAAAAATAGGGGGTTTTTCGCTTAGTACGGACTCGGACCTCGAAGATACAGTTTTTTGGAAAGGTACAACTTCAGGTCATTTCTCCATTAAATCTGCTCTTGCAATTATTAAAGCCCCGGACTTATTTAATGAACCCGAATCACCTATGTGGAGAGTTATATGGCGTCATCCGGTCCAGCAACATATTCGAATGTTTCTATGGCTAGCAACTCATGGACGGTTAATGCATAACTTAAATCGCGTTCGTCGCGGAATGGGAGATGATTCAATCTGCCCAAGGTGTCACAGTGAAGAGGAAACGTCCGATCACCTCCTCCGCTTGTGCCCAGTATCACGCAACATTTGGAGCCAAGTTAGTAATTTGGCCTCCCACAATTATTTTTATACCTCGTCTTACATAAATTGGCTGCTTAATAATGCGAGTACTAGTATACCAAATGCGTCAAATGATTGGTCGATGCAGTTCGCTATTACTTGTTGGTGGATTTGAAGATGGCGAAATAATGTTGTTTTTGGCCATGACGAAGACAACCCCATCGATCCTCAAGCTTTTCTATTTCAACAATTTGACTCCTCCAAATCAGCCTTCGATCGGTATTCTCTATTCATCCCTCAACCCGGATTAAGTAGACAAGAAGTGCTTATTAAGTGGCATCCTACACCTCATGGATGGACTCTTCTAAACACCGACGGCGCTTCCAAAGGCAACCCAGGTCCGGCAGGAAGTGGGCGCTTATTTCGGGATGAAACAGGTAATTTTATCGATGCTTTCTATTTTTCCAGCGGGTATTGTACATCGATGCAAGCTGAGTTATTGGCACTAGAATCGGGATTGGAAAGAGCTCAGATTTTACATATTGACAAGCTTCTTATTCATATGGATAATTCCCCCTGCATTAAACTCATTCATGAAGAGCAACTAGTGAGTAATAATTTGCGCTCTCTAGTTAAAAAGTGCAAGGACCTAATCTTCGATAATAGCTGGAAAGTGGAGCTAGAGCATTGCTATAGAGAAGCAAATAGAGCGGCATATTGGCTTGCTAATCAAGGAGTAGAGTCGGGTACTACTAAATCTTTTGTTCAGTTTCCAAATGTTGCTCTTCATACCATTATGCGCGAGGACATTCTTGGGGTACCTATTCCCCGTGTAATAGCTAATTAGTTGTCGGGGCTTGCCCCTCATTTGCACCAAAAAAAAATTAATGTATCTATAGTATTTTTAATGTTTTAAATAAACACACTAACAAAGCTCACATAGACCCATCATCATTTTTGTTTCGCATTAATTTTGGAATTAATTAGAATCAATTCTGGCAACTCTATCACCCTGCCTTACCCGACGTGGGGCACACCACCAACAATAATTCGAGAATGCCCTAACTAGAAGCTAGCACATGTACAGCCGTCGTCAATGTCGGGCACGGTGGTCGGACAAGTGAAGATGAAAAAGATAAAGAGAAGAGAAGAAAGAGACTCACATATCGATTAAATATACAGCGCAAATATATCACCAACGACGGCGCCGGTGGAACCTCATTGGTCGACGACTAGGCCAGATGACGGCGCAACTCCGGTGAGCAACCATTCTTAATCAAACAAGGCTCACAAAGTCAACCCATATATCGAATTGAGATACCAATGGCTCAAAGCCCACCTTATTCTGAGCCATCCATTGTCGTCATCTCCGTGGTCTGCGAAATAGGCGGCGACGGGTAGGATGGTGGATATAGGGTGGTCAAGGAGGTGGTACTCGAAATCGAAGGAAGGAGAATCGAGATTCGAGGTTCATGAAACAGAAATGTCGAGATTGGTGATCTTTGAATGGTGTCGCGGTGAATTACGGGATTTATTCCGACGGTTCTCCGACGGCGGCAGCAGGCAATAAGTGATGGTGGATGGGAATAACAAATGGGGTAGGTGTGCTGAGTGAAAACAAAAGGGGAAATCGATTGTTTTGGGTTTGTTTTAAAGAAATCTGGGCCTTTTATATTGGTATAATCCTATGGTTGGTGATCGTTCTCTCTCTCTCTCTCTCTCTCTCTCTCTATATATATATATATATATATATATATATATATATATATATATATATATATATATATATATATATATATATATATATATATATATATATATATATATATATATACACACACATTATCTTTTATTCACAATACATAGATTGTAATACAACTTTATACTCAATAAAATTCTTCTTATTTACCTGTTGTGTTGAGAGATATTATCTCCATTTGTTCACAAAGCTTGAGACCCATAAGTCTTCCATTAATGGAGTTTGATTGAATTCACAGAATTCATCATGCCTATCGATAGCCAGTTTTCAATCCTCAGTTGATTCGTTGAAATCTGCACAATTCCGCTGCAAATAAAATTTAGTCAAAATTAATTGTTTCCTTTCATTTTTCCGATCAAAATCATAGAATTCACAAAATCATAAAATAAATCTCATAATCTGTCATTTTTTTTATTAATCGTTCTTTTTCGAGCTAATTGATCAACATTTTACAATCTCTTCATCAATTTCTACACAATTTGATAATCATGTCTGATTCTGTATACACGTTTGTGTATAAAGATCCTTTGCACTTAACTAATGCCGATCAAGCTTTACTTCAGATTACTCCGCAGATTTTCGCTGGAAAGTCGTTCTTACACTGTTCTCATAACATTTGTATTGCGCTGATCACAAAGAACAAACTAGGGTTCATCAATGGAAGTTTCCCTAAACCTGCTAAAAATCATGCTAATTACAGTGACTGGATCCGCACTGATTATACAGTAATACGATGGATTCAACATTCTCTCTCTGATCCAATTGTTGCTGGTCTTTCTTATATCACTTCCAGCAAACACCTGTGGGATGATCTTAATGAAAGGTACAATTAGTCTAATGCTCCATTTTTATACCAGCTTCGCAAAGATGTCATAAATATTGCTCAAGGTGATGCTTGTGTTGCTGAGTATTATGCTAAATTTCGCTCAATTTGGGAGGATATGCGTGCCTTAGATCCACTGCCTCAATCTAATGCACCAGCTCAATTCTTAAGAAAGTTGTTGACAGGTTAGATGCCCACAACCTAATTGATTTTTTTATGGGCCTAAACAAGAAGTTAATCAAGCATTTGCTAAAGTGCATCAAGCAAAGGTTCAACAAAGCATTACAGAGGAGGCATCTTCTTCAGTGCAGCCAGAAATTGCTCTCAATGCTACAACAGTTCACCCTCGGTCTCATAATTTTTCAGGAGGATCAAATGTATGGCAACGTGACTCTAAGAGGCCCAACAATGAGCATCATGATGCTTACTACTGCACTCATTGCAATAAGGGAGGCCATTCTCATAAATTCTGTTGGTCAGCAAACAAGCATTTGAAGCCAAAGCATGCTGCCCCTCGAGGAAAATATGCTCCTAATTCTGCTGGTGGGGGAAACAGAAGGATGGCAGCTAATATTAAGGAAGCTCCTGGTGATTATGTTGATGATGACCGCACCTACCTCTACAGCACATGTTACCACAATATCTAATGTTGTTGCACCTGATCCTGCATTTGTGTATGTTGTGGCTAAAGAACTTTTCAAGATGCAATCCACTAATTCATCTAATGGACTGAGCTTTGCAGGTATGCTTCTGGAATACGGCTTCACCAGCAACTCTATGATCAACATAGTATCCTCAACAAGAAAAAAAAATAGTTTATTTTATAAACTTGACGAGATTTCATTTCAAAATTAATTGACCGTTTATGATTTATGATATACTCCTCATTATTAGGGTTTTTCTTCATAATATCTTCATGTTCTTTTGAATTCTACATGATATCCTTTATTTTAAATAAATAAATAAAAACATCACTGAATCCCAGGTCACAAATTTGCAATAGTCGAGTTCTAAAATAGTGAAATTTTGTAAAGAAATAAAATATGTTTAAGATAAATAAATGATATCTATAGTACTAATGGTTCATAAAATTATTGCCAAAAAATAATTCGGAAGTGCATAAATGTTTACTCAAAAGGACGACAACTTAAAAAAATTTAGATTATTTTATAAAGTTTAAGGGTACAATAACGGTTTTAGACATTGAGAGGTACCACGTGAAGTTTAAAAAAATAGTAGGGTAGTAGAAAAACCGTGGTACCCCCTTTTTAGTAAATAAACGTCTCTAATAACTCTGAACTAAGTGAATAGTTTTTAAAAATTTGAGGCGGGTTAGATTGGGTTCGGGTCATTTCAGTTCAACTAGTATCAAATTATTTATGGATAATAATCAGTTTGGAATAATAAAAATTCGGGTCATGTTCAGGTCTTGTGTTCGGGTGTCGGATTGGGTCAATTTTGCCAGGTCTATGCGTATATATTAGAGCATTTAGGATACTATAAATTATTGTGTAAGACAATTTTATACAAAAATTTTGTGTAAGAGATCTTTTAATAAATTATCTATACAGTATAATTAAAAGACAATTTCCATACACCAACCAATAGGACGGTTACACGTGTCAACCCAAGTAAAACTAGGTGAGTTAGTTTAGGGTTAATTATGTAATTTAACATGTTAGGTTAACTAGTTAACTACATGTAGTTAAGTTTATTTTTGGAATTCTTTTAATTTGTTCTGATTTTCGTTAATTTCATTAATTATTTTCATTAATATAATTAAATCTATTAACCTGGTTTTTTGAGCCTAAATGAATCAATCAAAATCGATGATGAATGAACCCTAATTATTTCGTGTAATTTTTTTCCCCTAATTAAATCGTCATAAATCCTAATTGATGCAATTGTGTGAATCCTAATCCAATTAATCGAAATTGTTCAATTATGATAAACCGTAAGGCAAAATCAATCCCTAATTGAATTATTAATTCGTGCAATTATTTGACCCCTAATCCAATTAATCGAATTTTTTCAATGATGCTAAGCCCTAAGTCAAAATTAATCCGTAGTTAAATTATTAATTGGTGCTATTGTATGAACCATAATCCAATTAATCAAAAATGTTCAATCATGATAAACCCTAAGTTAAAATCGATGATCCCTAATTCAGTTAAGTGATGAACCCTAATTGCGTGAATGATTACCCATTGCATACCTATATGGTCAAATTTAATTTCATTATGAGTTTTAATTATTTTACGTATTATTATTATTATTATTATTATTATTATTATTATTATTATTATTATTATTATTATTATTATTATTATTATTATTATTATTTATGGATATAAGATATTTTGAGAAACTATTTTATAAAGTTTTGATCCTTCCTTTTTTGAGAAATTCCATTTCCTTAGTTGAAAAGATTGGTAGCTTCAATTAAGGTAGGATAATAATATTTAATTTTTAAATTGTAAATTAGGTTTCAAATATAATATTTTAAAATATTTTAAGCATGGTTTTAGGAAATATGATTTTCGAAAATCTTATCTTTTTGTTGAGAGTTTAGTTGGGATAAAAAAAAAAGATTTTTTGTTTTCAGAAGAACGGTTACCAAAAAAAAAAACAAACCAAAAAGATGGATTTCGATCTTAATTTACCTTGGGAAGACGAGGAGCACGTTAGGGAAGATGGTCTTGAAGATATTATGGTAGATGATGTTGATGGTAATATTATACAAGGGGAAGATGAAATTGTTAGCTTTAATAACTTTAGTTTAGACGATTACTTATATGACGATGGTTGCAATGACGATGTTGTTCGTAATGGAGCTATCGGTGACGATGAGACTGTTCACAATTAGGCTGTTGTCAATGAGGATGTTAACAATGATCTCCATGAACCTCCTATTATTGAAGGGGGGTTTGTGCAAAAAGTAGCTAATATGCTAAACATGGCGAACACTGACGTTGAGGAAGTTGATCCTCCGACAGAAGGAATGACATTTGCTAATGGTGATGAGTTTGGTGCATATTGTTACTTATATGCCTATCAACGTGGCTTTCAATTTTTTATTAGGATTAATAAAATTTTGGATTGCTATACGGAAAAAGGGGTAAAGCGCCATGGTAGTGGGAATAGCGAACCTCGTTTCTACAAGATGAACCGAATCAGACTATGTTGCACAAGGGGGGCGGATCCGAGCAAAAAGAATGGGTATATAAATGATCCCACATATAAGAAATGCGAGTGTTTCGTAGACGCATCGTTAAAAGACGATTTTATTGTTATAAAAAAAAAACTAGTCTGGAGCACAATCATGATGATGTCGATCCCGCTAATAGTCGTCATATGGTGGGATACAGGTTATGGCATGAATATTTTAGAAGACGGGCTATAATGAATGATGAAGCCGGTATCTCAATTGCTAAAAATTTCAACACTTTGGTCAGAGAAGTTGGTGGCCATGCTAATTTACCCATAAAGGAGCGGGATTTGAGGAACATGATCAATCAAGAACGACGTCGTAGTAGAATTAACGGTGATGCAAATGCTCTGGAAGAAAAATTTATCAAGCTTAGAGAAATCGATCCTGACTTTTATTGTTCCATCCAAACGGATAAAGAAGGCAAGCTCCTTAATGTGTTTTGGGCTGATGGACGTTGCAGAGGTATGGCCAAGGTATTTGCTGATGCGGTTTCTTATGACGCCACCTTCCTCTGTAACAGGTAACAATTAAATTTTAAACTCGTATTTTAATCTTGTATTTTCATTCAACATTTCAATCGGTTTTTAAATTAATTGTTGGTTAAATTAATCTGCCATGCGTTTTTTCAGAAAATGTTCTCGTCATTGAAAGAAGGTAACCTGATCATTCGAAATATGTTTTGAATTTGAACGGTCATTTGTTTACGTTTTATTGGAACGCTTACTATGTTATGCTCAATTTTATGCTCATTCTATTCTGTTGTACTTAATTTGTCACGGCCTTATGCTCAATTTGATTAGTCTTATTGTTTCATCGGTCTCGGTCATGGTCATATGTTTTACGGAAATTCAATTAGTATGTTATTCTCAATTTTAGTCAACTTTGTATTTTGTAAGTTTTTATTCAATTGCCAGTAAAGAAAACCGATAATTGATTTAGTTTACGATTAATTGTAGTTTACGATTAATTTTACAGGTACAAAATGTCGTTTACTCCATTTGTTGGTGTAAATCATCACGGTAGCACTGTTGTACTAGCATCCGCTTTGATTTCGCACGAGGATGCCATTAGCTTTACTTGGGTGTTTAAGAGATGGTTAGATTGTATGGGAAGAGCTCCGTCAGTTATAATCACGGATCAATGCAGGGGGATTGGAAAGGCTGTGAAGGACGTATTTCCTAATACGCCCCACCGCTTGTGTCTTTGGCACATGATGCGTAATGGCGCAAAAAATTTGGTAGCGAATCCGAGGTACAATGAAATTAAGGCTGACCTTACTGATGTCGTTTATGAAAGTAAAGATATCCATGATTTTGAGGATGCTTGGGAACTTTTTGTAGTTAAATATGGCTTACGTGAACATAGTTGGGTCAAAGAGGTATATGCAAAAAGGGAAGCATGGGTTCCTTTGTATTGGAAGAACATATTTTGTGCAGGTATGTCATACACGCAAAGAAGTGAGCAGACGAACCGATTCTTCAAGATTTACTTTAATCCACACAGGGGCGTCTTAACACTAATAGAGGCCCTGTGCCCCGTAACAAAATGAGGCCCAAAAAATTACATTTGAAATTTTATGTAGCCAAATTACATACAATTGATTTTTCATTTGCTCAGAAATGAAAACATGAAAATAAAATTTGACAACATCACCCATTCATTCAAATTAAAACACTTCAATTGTATCTCTCATCCTTCCAAATTTGATCAACAGAACCTTAACAAAATACAACACACATAATTTAGAATAATTGAAAAAAAATTAATCATGTATAAACAAATTGACAAGATTCTTTAATTTGGTCCTTGGTCAAATTGTCAAAATTAAGAACGCAGTTCACTGATTGCCAAACATTTCATCAATATTCATATCATAAATTATAGTCTTTAGATGATTAAGATGCCACTAATTATAATATGATTGTTAAATAAATTATTTAAAGCTAAAAAGTAAAAACTCATAAAATTGAAAGAAATTCTACCTGAGATTTCTCCTTGGTAACCCTTTTGACCAGAAATTGATGACTTTCTATTGATTTGTTTCAAAAAAAATAAAAATAATAGTTAGAACTTTTGTTAGATGGGGAAATCTGATTGAAAGAAAAATTGAGACAGTATAAATGATTATTGTGAATTGGAGAGAGAGATTTATAATAAGAAAAGATCTTTTGTTTAATTTGGGTATGATATTATTGGGTAATCTCATAGGATATCTTCACATCTTGGGAAGGAGAAGATTACGCCTGACTATCTCAAACGTTTGAAACAAAGTCGTTATATTTTTTTTTTTTTTTTTACGTTTAACTTCCCGAGTTACACATTTTTGGGCCTAAAATTTGGAGGCCCGGTTCCTGGGCTCAGCCTGAACCGGCCCATAGCCGCCCCTGAATCCACAAACAACTTTGTTTGCCTTCTTTGCAAATTACGAAAATGCCCTACGAGCGAAGGTCGAGGAAGAAGAAAAATTGAACTTTGCTTGCACCAATAAACCATGTAGATACGATAAGAATGTCATTGTTGAGGAAGTCTTTCAAAGAGCGTACAGCAACTCAATGTTTGCGAAGGTGAAAAAAGAGGTGTATGGCCTAATAAACACCAACGCGGAGATTAAGATGAATATTGGGACGTTCTCTCTTTTCGTTGTAACCGAGAAGGTCAAACATCCAATTTGGAAACCACGGGATAAGATGTACGATGTGAGCATTGACACGGCTTCGGGTGAGTTTACTTGTACTTGTCAGCGTTTTGAATTTAAAGGAATACTATGTAGGCATATTATACGTGCATTGTTGCTAAAGAAAGTGCAGTTGATTCCTGACAAGTATATTTTGAGTCGATTTCGAAAGGATTTGGTACGGGGCTATGAGCATATTCAGGTTGGGTATCACACACCCGCGGAGTCGAAACATCTTAAGCGGTCCATTGCGGTGACGTTAAGGAACGGTTACTTGTATAGGCTAGCATTACACTCCGATGAGGCTTTCGTCCTATATAATAGGGAATCACAGAAGCTAGTGAAGGAGTTGGAGGCAACTGTTGGTATTGAGATTTGAGACCCTCAATGCCATAGGAGCAGGTACGAACGTTAATCAGCTGTGGGGTCATAGGAGACTACAACGGAAGGAAAACAATCAACGGTACATGGTAAGACATGCGACTCCACGTAGAGAAGGCAGACTAGAAGACCCCGTTGATAAAAGGGGCACGGGGAGAGCTCCTAGGCCAAGACAGAAGACGGTTAGGAGGGCTCTTAACGTTGACGAGGCAGGTCCTTCACAGCCTACGCCGCAACGGAGGAGAGTTACTAGAAACACAACTCGTAACACGCAGTAGACTTTGTTTAATTTTTAGTTGAATTATTCTTTGTTTCAATTACATGCGGGATTGAATTATTTTCGTTTCAATTTTTAGTTAGACTTTGTTTAATTTTTAGTTGAATTATTCTTTGTTTCAATTACATGCGGGATTGAATTATTTTCGTTTCAATTTTTAGTTAGACTTTGTTTAATTTTTAGTTGAATTATTTAGTCGATTTTGTTTAGTTCAAGTATTTTCGTTTAGAAGGTCATTCGATTTATAATGTAAAAACATCAGCCAATAAACAGGTCATTCGATTTATAAAACTATGGTCTTAATTCGTTTTTCCTCTTAAATTTGTGTGAGGTATATAATGAAATGAATGTGTGTAATGTTCGTGCTGATACCCCTTGCTCAATTGGTTACTAGACTAGCTGCAAAAACATACCCCCCTTCTAATGCTGCGCGGGTTCGACCCTTACTAACAATAGGTTTTTGCTTTTTTTTTTGCCCTTTTTCCTTTTTATTCCCTTTTCCCCTAATTTTACACTATAATCAATTTCTACGATTTAGCTGCTATTGTTAACCTTTATGTTTTCATTTTTCCTCTTAAATAAAAATTGAGTTGGTTCAATAAAAATTATACACGGATGGTTCAATAAAAATTATACACGAAATAATTGAGATGGTTCAATAAAAATTATACGCTTTATCTTTCTTTGATAGACGATTTTTAATGACTTGAAAAGACGATTAATGATTATGTGAGATTTTGCTGCTCAATTACTAAGATGGATCATTATCTTTAAAAGACAATGATTATGTGCATCTCCATACTCAACCTAAATCAAATATTGTGCATGTAATGATTATGTTCATCTCCATACTCAACCATGGAAGATTGAACGTAAATTAGCGAAAATGAACGATTACAAGCGAAAATGAACGATTACAAGCAATTTACAACCATCAGATTAAATCGAAATTGAACGTAAAATCGAAATTGAGCCAAATTAGCGAAATATGATACCATCTGATTAATCTGATTACAAGACAGAAAACCATCAGATTAAGCCAATTACAAGTAATTTACAACCATACATCTGATTATCCGATTACACAATAACTAATACGAGACTAGACGGCAGATTATACAACCCTATCACATCATTTAGCCCGCCATGCAAAAAAAAAAGAGCAGTTTGTACAACTTTCTACTCCAACTAAATCATGATTACCCTTGCATGCAATACCAATTTTGCAAGCAAAATGAAATCCCCATCACATCGACCCTTGCATGCAAGGGTAATCATCGGCCGAATTTACAAACAAAAATAGGCCGAAATTACAATCAAAATCAAATCCTATTGCATGCAATCAGATTGGGCCGAATTTGCTACCAAAATGAAATCCGATTGCATGCAATCCGATTACAGTTTTCGGACTAATAATTAAAACGTAACTAAAGCATAACCTAATATACCATTATATGATTAAAAACCTATTTTACATAACCCGTTTGTAGTATGCCCATCCACGGCCTCATGCAAGTTCATGTTTCTTTCGGAACTTCAGATCTTGGTAGTCTGCCCATCCACGGCCCCATGCCTTGCAAACCGCTACTAATGAACCACGATCCCACGAATAACAACGGGGCATGATTTCGTACACAACCAAATCCTTGCATGCAGCAACTTGAAATTGAGGCGTATTCCCGTTGGTAGAACCAATAGAGACAGAAGACGGGATATCTTTAATTACTTTTGGTAGAGGAGGTCGATAAGGGGCAGGACAGTAAATTGCCCAATTAAGTTCCCCTTGGTTAGCCATGGATGAAGATAAGGATATTTTTGAGAAAAAAAAAATTAGGGTTAAGGAGAGGGTTTTTAGAGATGAAACTGTTGAAGGAGGAGATGAAGATGAAGAGTGGGAAAGGAGGAAGTTGAAGGGGGGTGTGGATTTATTTATAAGAAGATTTCTACCCATTTTTATCTTTTTTATTTTCTTTTACGTTAAACTTTTTAACCATTTTTTTTCTTTTTCGTTTACATTCTTTACCTTTTGTTTTTCTTTTTGGTTAATTAGAAATAATAATATACATTGTACCAATAAAATAATAATAAAAAAAATAAGCTAAAACACTTTTACATGAAATAAAGATATTAAAGCATATACGGTATAGGTAATCTTATTTTTACATGAAATAGTTAAAATTAGCTATGAAATATGACCTTCATTGTATTGATAATTACCTATGATCGGTATCGCTAAGTAGGTTTTTACATGAAATACTTAAAATAAGCTATGAAATATGTGATTACTAAGATATGATCGGTATCGCTTAGTACATTTTTACGTGAAATAGTTAAACTAAGGTATGAATATTAACATTACGTAGTTATAATGATCGGAACTCCAAACCCTAAACCCTAACCCCTAAACCAGAAACCTAGAAACCCTAACCCCTAAAACAAATTCCTTGAAACCCTAACTCCTAAAACTGAACCCTAAACAAAGATATGATCACTATAGCTACGTAATTACGTTTTAACATGAAATAGTTAAAATAAGCTATGATCGTAACTAGTTAGTGGCAAATTACATGAAATGTCGATAGTAAGCTATAATCGTAACTAGTTAGTGGCTAATTACATAAAATGTCGATAGTAAGCTATAATCGTAACTAGTTAGTGGCTAATTACATAAAATGTCGATAGTAAGCTATAATCGGAACTAATTAGTACCTAATTACATACAATCAAACTTACAAAAACTAAACCCTAAACCCTATATTCTAAACCCCAAACCCTATATTCTAAACCCTAAACCCTATATTCTAAACCCTAAACCCTAAACCCTATATTCTAAACCCAAACAAGAAAATTCAGTTTTGCGCCAATTCAAAATTTCTAACTTAGTTTAAATTCGAATTATTCAATTTTGCGCCAATGGTGTCAAATTAGGTAAAAAAAAAATCAAAGCCAATTTAAGTTTATTGAATTAGTTACATATATTTCTTATATAGAAATATTCAATTATAATTATTTCTTATTTAAATACATTTTTACCTAAAAATATTAACACTTAAAATCCCAATTATATACATAATTGACAATCGATTAGATATAGGGTTAATATACTTTAGAATTTAGGGTACTTGCACTTCCAATTAGCGTCAATTCAGTTTATGCTCTTTAAAATTTATGTTACAATTTTCTTATTATGTTATTTTTTAAAATTCACAATCAATTACGGAAACAATTAGGCCGAATATTTTATACAATATTTTAGGAAACAAAATAATAATCACATAAGTATTTACCATTATTACGATTTCAAATTGATAATAATTTAGGCAAATTACAATTTGCCTTTTTTTAAAACACTACTAATTTTCAATTTTACGTCATATTTTAAAACCTAATTAGAACCACTGATAAAATGAAATGAAATCAAAACATAAACGTGCTAATACCCCTGCTTAATTGGTTACTTGTATAATTCGTCTATTCTAGTTACCCTGTGTTCGAACCCCACTAACAACAGCTTTTACAACATTTTTTTTATGCTTTCCCTACTTTTGCTAAGTACCCTTTCGTCATCAGGATTCAATAATTGAATTAGGGTATCTAATTATTCAATCATTAATCAACAATTTTTTATCTTCTTGAATTAGGGTTCGTAATTCTTGAATTAGGGTTCATCATTAGGATTCTACAATTCAGTTAAGGTTCATCAATTTTCACAAATTGAATTAGGGTTCATACTCTTAAACTTAGGTTAACTTTTTAAAATCCAACGAAACAAATTAACCAATTAAGACGAAAATAATAAGAACTTTATTTTAATTAAATCAAACGATTACAACTTAAATTGTGACCAAAATAAAAAAAAACGTGGGAAAAGGACTAAAGGACTAAACATGCTAAAACAAAATACTAGAATCAAACTAAAATTGGAGGTGTCTTGCAGGCAAACGATAGCGATATCGATCCCTAGTCCTCCATTCTGGATGCGTAGGAGGAGGAGGTGTAGGATGATCAAAGTTATTTCCAAATTCATCCCGAACAATGCAATCGTCTGCCTTTGGCATTGGTAGATACTCCAAACCACCAACTTGACGCCATTTAAGATGGTCATCAGGTAGAATTGCTATATTCTTAGCATTGTACTCCTCTTCATAAATGTACTCTATATTTTGGCAAGGTACACCATATAGAGCTTTTTCGAAATCCTTCTTTGGAACGATTTCGATCATCGCTTGCACGAACCTTCGTGTCTCCAGAAGGTCCCGTTCGCGTGCTTTCATCTCACGTTCTAAGCGACTCTTCATCACACCCAATTGTAGTTTTAGAGCAGCCATTTTTGCATCGTAACTAGCCATTTTTTTTTTTCGAAATTGATTTTCTTATGAATGTATTGTGTATTGTGTGAGTTATTTTCTAAAATGATCAATGAGGGGATACTTATATACACAATCCCTTTACAAATTTCCCACCATTTTTTTCCTCCAAAAACAAAAACGCATAAGACTTTCAACCACTCTACACCCCTAAAAAATCGGCAACAATATATGAAAAATCTTTAAATTAGGAATAATTAAATAAATTAAAGATATGACAAAATATTCTACAAACAACGTTGTTTTATATTTCCTTGAATTAAACACAATTACATAAATATGAAAATAAAATCTTCATCCATTAAAGAAATAATAATGGCCGTAAATAACCTTTGACTGATTAATAAGAATGACTTATATTTGTGTGAGCTATATAATGAAATGAATATGAATAATGTTTGTGCTGATACCCCTTGCTCAATTGGTTACTAGATTAGCTTCAAAAACTAACCCCCCCCCCCCCCCCCCCCTCTAATGCTTCGCGGGTTCGACCCTTACTAACAACATTTTTTGCTTTTCTTTTTGCCTTTTTTTCCTTTTTCCCCTAATTCTACACTAAAATATGCAGATTACAACAAAATAAACCACAGTGATCGTCATTTTCAATCATATAATTGAATTAAGTTTTAAACAATCTATTTAATTTGGGGTTATTGAATTTTGACGAGAAGAATTAGGGTTAAGCATATTAATTGATTCATTTTTATTAATTTCATTAGGATTTATAAATTTGATTACTTTGTAATATTTACGATTACAAATTAGGGTTCATCCATGATTGATCGATTTTGACTTGGGGTTTATCATGATTGAACAATTTTGATTAATTGGATTAGGGTTCAGACAATTGCACGAATTAGGGTTTATGATGATTTTTCGATTTTGAATTAGGGTTCAACCATGATTACCAATACATTATCAATTTTACTTAATTCGATTCATGCAATTGAATAAGGATTAGGAAAGTAGATTTAAATTTGGGGGGAAAAAATACACGAATTAATTAGGGTTCATTAGTCATCAATTTTGATTGATTCAATTAGGGTCAAAAAACCGGGTTTTGTTTAACTTAAAAAATTTAATTCATTTAATTATATTAATGAAAATAATTATAGAAATTAATGAAAATCAATGCAAAATTAAAAAACTTCCAAAATTAAAGTTAACTACATGTAGTTAACTAGTTAACCAAATAAGTTAAATTACTGAATTAACCCTAAACTAACTCATCTAACTACACTTAGGTTAGACACGCGACATCATATAATTGGTTGTGTATGGAAATCCCATACACAACGTGTATCCGTAGCCTTTTCGCTATAACTTTGTTGTATATAGAAGATGTTTTACAAAACTAATTAATCGACAAATGAGTATTAAAGATCATATAAAATATTTTCTTAGAAAAATATAAAATATATGGAAAAGAAAATATTTATTTAATTTTAGTAATTTGCAAACAAATACAATAAATACTTAACTGAAATTAAACACTAATAATAGAACTTTAAAAGAGTAGTAATACCATGCATTTAGTTCATGAAATTATTTCACGTAAAGAATAAGATTTTGTACAAAAAAAAAAGAAACATGTTAGCGTCATGGCCTCCATAGTCGAATAATAAGCAATATGGGCATTGAGTAAACGAAGCAGACGAAGTTGTTCATCTTTGTTGGTGGTTTGCATGGTGGTTTGCAAATTTTTGACGTAGGATTGTGGTAAAACGTGGTTAGGGTGAAAGTAACTCATGTTGTATTGTAATTGTAATTTTTTTTATACAACATTAAATTTGTATAACTGTGGATTTGTAGTTTAACTACAACTTTTGTATGAAACAAATACGAATTACTTTCTAAGCAAATGAATAATACTCGTACAACAAATGAATATGAGGTAAACTGAAATTTGTGGTAGACTTGGACTCTGGGAGT
Source organism: Silene latifolia (assembly GCF_048544455.1). Classification (NCBI taxonomy): domain Eukaryota; kingdom Viridiplantae; phylum Streptophyta; class Magnoliopsida; order Caryophyllales; family Caryophyllaceae; genus Silene; species Silene latifolia. The sequence goes on from NC_133529.1 coordinate 28,024,345, forward strand.
GTCCTACTGTTCTTGTACCATTGTACGGGAGTTTGGCGTTGATGCATTGATATACAAGATGGGCTCAAAGAAGGAAACCCAAGTCCGGATTCGTCAATTCTCGTATAAAACGATTTTATCGTACACAATAAATTATCGCAATTTATTAACGTGCATATTTAAGTATGCTAATATTCATTTCAACAAAATATAGTTAAAGTCATCAAGTACAATTCATATTAGATATGGTTAGGAATGGTACCTAAATTGTAGCTTGTTTCGATAGTAAACATGTGCTCTCTCTTTCTGCATGATCACGAGAACAAAGGGTTTGTGGCTCGTGATATTGTCTATTAAATAAATGAGGAGTGTTTCTTAAAGACAGAGTGGGAGAAAATGTTAAAGATCCACAAACTGAGAACAAGACGTAGGAAGATGTTCATTCTTGGTAAAAATCAGTAATTATTTCTTCGAAATCTAAAGTGGACAGGAGTCATGTTACTTTTGAAAGTAACTGGCTTGTAGCTTATTAAGATGCTTTATCTAGTTTTAACTCCACAAAAGTCCGAAATAAACATAAACATGAAAATGTTTATTTAGCTTGATTGGTTGGTGGCAAAGGGTTTTGCACGCAACAACAACGCTTCATTGAATTCGGATATAATTTGATATAGTTGGATTTTAAAATCATCTTGCATGAGTTTTGTAAATCGCAACTATCCTAAGGTAGGATACAAGCTTAAGAAGAAATCTTAAGTAGATGTCAAAGTGTAAAATTTTGTGTTTTGGCCATGAGTCATGTGATAAACTTTTCTCGAATTGTCGAGTAGTTCTGTTTATACATGGAGTTTAGTGGGAGTTATATGGTGTTACTAGTCTTATATGTAAGGGACATATTGATCATTGTGAGATGGGAGACTTAGGAGAAGAATAATACATCTCTAAGGTATCCAGACCTATAAAGATAGTTCTAAGAGAATATTAGCGCTAAATGAATATTCTTATATTAATAAGAATCTTGAGAAAGTTCAAAAGTATTGAACATGTAGAAATTGAATCCACATGCTTCCGCTGCGGGATTAGTTCATTACGCTGAGATGTATCACCATTCTTAAATTTCGTATACTTGGAGTATGACGAAAAGTTACAAATCGAATCTTTGAGAGAAGTCTTCATATAGCCACATAGTTCAATAGTTAGTACTCAGGAAGTAATAAAGATATGAAGGTAAGCATTTAGAATTGAGATGGATTTATTGCAAGAAGTTACACAAAAACCATATTCTAAATTTATTGGGATGGTTAGAGAACCATCTTGGCTATATTATTTAAGGAGGATATTTGCTAGAAACATCCTAGGCAGTTGAACAATGAGATATACACAACAGAAATTGAGTACACTTGTAATAATGACATATGCAAGAAGGAAGGCATGATATTAGGATTCGGTTTTATGAATTGGAAGAACTATGGTAGTTCGTTCCAATAACCGAAGTTCCTATCCCTACCCACTGTGAGGACAGTGGGAGTTATTCAAAGGCAAGAGAGACTATATCTAGATTGGATCTAGACATGTACTCAAAAGGTTTTTATAATAAAGATTATACATAACAATGGGAAATAGTATATAGTAAGGTTAGGGAAAGTGCAATGTATTGCTAAAACTTGCTAACCAAGGCTTTTTCATAGGCTAAGAGCATGAGAAGTCATGCCATTTCAATTGAGTTGAGATGTATAGTTCTATACAATATTAAGTATGGATTATAGATTATGTAGTAATTGATATGGTATCAATTTTATATATGTGATAATGCATTCATCGTTTGAGTTTTATTAAAAACTCTTTTATTACTTTGTTATATCCAAATAGGTTGTAAGGACAACGTTGAACCCTATTAAAGTGAACTGAATTAACATAGTATTGGCCCCTAGTTGCTTATATGAGGTGACGTCTCGAAATGACTAGAGTGTGATGCGATTGATGGCAAGTTCAAGTGTCATAGAGTCATAAGAGATGACTAGTCGATCACATAGGCAGACTGTATGGGACACTCTGTTGGGCAGTGACCGCTTATAGAGTTCTGGTAATTTTTATAAAGCCTGGTCGTGGCGACAGCTACTATAGTATTCTTTTGAGTCGATTCTTTGATTAAAGACTGTTCGCCCAAGTTGGCACAGTTTTTGATTGGCTTTGATTTATGCTCTACGACTATCGTAACTGAACTCAAATGGGTATCTTTTAGGACATGATGAAGTGTGGCTATACGAAGGGAATAGTGCTATAGGAATTGTCCACCCCCTTGTCAGGGTTATCTAAAACCTCAGGGCCACTTGAGGAGTAGTGAACTGAAAATGCGTGGCCACGCTCGGAAGGTATCTACGTCAGATAATTTGATCAGACAGTTACTCTCCAGATCGAGGAAGCCACTCAAGATATGATCAAATGCAAGTACGACCTGCAAGACAGCTTGCATTGAGTGGGAGATTGTAATAGGACAAGAGAATTGGTGACGCACACTTGTCTCGGACAAGTGGGAGATTGTTGGAGTAAGTGTCCTCAACAATAGTGCGATCACATGATTAAACATCATAATTAAATCTCATAATAAGAATACGTAAGGGATGATCATTATATAGTCAACTGATCAACATTAATCGGTAATGATTGGCTAACTGAGTTTAACATTACTGTCGTTTGACGGTGGTGATCAGTTGATCCCTTAAGGTCACACCTATAGGACGATTCTCAAACAAGAAAGTTAATTAATTGTACATTGATACAGATTAATTAAATCCTTAAATTGAACAAATTTATTTATAAGTGAGAATTATATATCTTATTGTAATGTGGTTAAATAAGATTCAATTTAGTAATTAATTTATTATATTACTAAAATTGATTAATGTTTATGAAACATTTGAGATAAGAGAAATTAGTTAGTTATAATTAGAAGATGTTGTAAATTATATTAACTAGACTTAATATGACCCATTTTATATACATGTAATTGTGAATTACTTGTTAATTGGTTAATTATAACTATTTTACTTAAAATGATATTTAATTAGTTAAATTTGCATTTAAATTTCTAATGACATGTTACTTGTCACATGTCACACATTACAATTGACAAAAGAGTAAATTAAAAATTACCCCCTTTTATAAACCACTTTTCTAAAATAACTCCCTTATGAAAACTTTTTAATAATCAACTCCCATAAAATGTTCTCAGGTCAAAAATTGCACCCATTTATCCTTTCAGGTAAAAAAATATTTTTTATGACCGTTTTGCCCCTGGTGTATTCTTTGTTCTTTTGTTCTGTCATCCTCTCATTCAACTATTCCTCTTATTCATTGGACCACCATTTTCATCACCTACTTCCTCCTCAAATCACGAGCATCTACTCTCCCCTACAACACCACCCTCGACATCGGACCACCATTTTCGTCACCTAATTTCGCTCACATGCATGTCCAACTTTCTTGTTTTGCCACTCGACATCATCAATTATGCACACCATCAACATTCTTCTTAACCCAGAAAGTTTGGAGGGTTAATTTTGCTAATTTTCTGGGTTTGATCAATTGTTTCACATTCAATCTTAACCCAGAAAAATTGTGGAAGTTAATTTTATGGGTTTAATCAATTTTTCATTTCCCAACTCCGAACCCAGCAGAAAAAAAAGATTGATTGAAACAATTGGGTTCTTCCTAACCCGGAAATTAACCCCAATTTTTCATTTCCCAATTGTTTTTGGTCAGAAAGCAAAGTATCATTGAATGTGATTTTCCCTATTTTGCCCATAATCCTACCCCTGCTTTCATTGTTAAGAAATGGATGCTTAGCTTCTAAATTGATAGCGGGACATTATATAATGGGAGCAGGGTTTGAAGGCACTTACGTTGGATTACTCGAAAAATTGTATCCTTTAATTTGAAGAAGCATTTTGCAGTTGGCCCTACTATTAGCAACAACTTTGTGCCAAGTCACTCGAAATCTGATTGTGGGGCAAGTGCTAGAGTTTGTATTAGGAAGGAGGGTGGTACTATACGCAGCAACAAGTGTGCAAGTGTGTTTATTGTAGGAAGGAGGGTGGTACTATACAAATTGCAAATAACAAGAGAAATAAAATTGGGGAAAAAAATCTTAGAAGAGGGATGAATGAAGAAGTGAAGTGAAGAGAATAAGAGAGAGGAGACAGGAGGATATAAAAAAGTATAGAGGGGCATTTTCGTCATAAATTTAAGCCTTAAAACAAAAAATTTGAAAACCGACTTTAATATGTCACCTAAAGTCAAAATGGGTGCAATTTTTATCAGAGAACATTTTAGAGGAGTAAATTATTAAAAAGTTTTCAAAAGGGAGTTTTTTTAGAAAAGTGGTATATAAAAGGGAGTAATTATTAACTTACTCTTGACAAAATACAAATTGTAAAATAGAAGTCCATATTAGCATAGTGGGGGCCGAAATTATGCAGTCCGGATCGTCTGTCCCGCAATTGTGTCCCTTTTCCTGTCCCATTTATCCTATTGGACCACGTAGCATAAAAGAGAATTATCTTGATAACAAATTTGTCTTTCTTAAATTAATATCACTCTCCCTAAAGCGATTGAAAGTGCACGCGTTACTCTAAATATGCAAAGTAAATAATAGTAGCATGGCCTCCATGTGCCAAACTTTCTTTTCCTTCAGTCACCAACTCCAATACTTCGTATTTCTCTTATGTCAACCATGCGAGTAAGAATCATGTATCTCCAATTTTCCATGGATCTATGCTCTTCAACACACAAAAAACAAAACCGAATCGAAGTTGCTGGGTTTTTCTTAAACACCAAATTCAAGGAACAATTTAGATTTTTAATTCCTCTTCATCTCCCTTGCATACCAACTACATAAATTCAAGACCTTTTAAAAGTTCACATAATTTTTGTTCAAGATCTACAACTCTCAAACATTCTCATCAACAATGGTACTTTATTTAAATTACTTGCTTATAATTGGGATAATTCTTAGACTTTTGCTTCTATATTTCCATTTATACCACTGTTTTTTTTAATTTCCCATATGCCAATTCAACTGATTAGTATGAATATTTGGATACATCATACATATCATGGGTGAATACAAAGAAAAATAATAATTACAATGTACTGTGTGTACTCTAAGTTGATGATTGAATACGGAGTAAAAAAATAGACATACAATATACTTTAATCTTGAAGTACCTTACCAATTTGATGAAAAGATCAAATGAGGGAGGTGAATTGAATTGTGCAGGTGTGATTTGACAGGGTAAGAGAGTAGCGAGTAACTTTCACCTCTTTTTATTGTTTTAGTTTGTGAAGGCCAATATCAATGAGCCGGATTCTTTTATGCTACGTGGTCCAATAGGAAATGGGAGGGAAAAGGGACACAATTGCGGGATGACGATCCGGATTATGGGTGGTTAAGGGTTTTGTCATTATCTTGGCATTATATATATATATATATATATATATATATATATATATATATATATATATAAAACTGGGTTAGGAGAACTGTGGAATGACACATGGCATATTGAGTATTTAATACATGATTAATTACTAATTACTAATTAGTGTATTATTAATAATTATTAATAATATTTAATATGAGACATTAACTACAAGTTAATTTTGAACTTTTTATGAGATTATGAGAATGCACTAGAAGTTTATAATTGCCTATTTCCAAGAGACATAGTCAAAGTAAAAGAGTTTATGTTGAACGTATGTATAAACTTCATATTGGGTGCATATTCAAAGTCTCTCTTAATTCATTACTATGTTATCTGTACAAATTTAATGTACACTACATATAAATACAAGCTTCTTGTCTAAACAAGTCCATTTGCAAATTGTGAGATATACGATTTTTCTAACGTGTGCCCTAAGGACACACATTAAGAAGCTATATGAGAAAAGAATTTCGAGATTATTTCATAAACAATTAAAACATGAGATAAAAATTAAGATTTTCAATTGTTGCATTGTCTTTATATCTATCATTTATGGTAGCATTACAGTCCTCATTTTTTTTTTTGGTCTCACGAAGCGCGCACATAGTCGCATTACAATAAAGGGGAGGGGAGATTCGAACCTGGGACCTATTGCCCACAATACCTCCGTCTTAACCACTAGACTAAGACATCTTCGGTAGCATTATAGTCCTCATAACATGGCTTTTCATGGCTTTTGCAGGTGTGGTCTCCTTTCCAAACAAAGAAAGTGACTCTTTAAGAGAAAGTTCTACAAACTATGAATACTGAAAGATGGAAAGCTTATGTATTCAGATTGTGGGATGTAAGCAAGAACTAAGCGCAAGCCAATTTCACTATTATTTACCCAAACATTGGAAGCCAAAATACTATCATCTGTTAAATAATGCATTATACAAAAGTTTCAGCTACAACTTCCATTGTTTCTCCAATTAACCAACTATTAGTATTTTCAAAACAAACCATTATTTTTATCACTAAAGATCAAAGGGATGAATCATATGAATGATTGATACATGATGAATGTAGATAGAATAGAATCACATAGTGACATAGGTATTTGCATGTTACTGTACATTTTATACTAGGTTTATCTTGGTTAAAAGGGAGAACAATTTTGTTAGCTTTATCAAGAAGTCAAGAAATAAGCATAACGTGATAGGTATAAACGGAGTAAAATATTAAAGAAATAGTGTACAAAAAATAGATGGAGTCACGGAGTAAAATATTAAGGAAACGAACTCATCTACCTCAATTTTAGCAAGGAACTTATTTACAAATCCGAAAATCAATGATTGAAATTAGCCTCCTTTAATAATGCAGAGCAACCAACAAACCATAAGATAGATAATGCAAACAATCAGATAGAGCAAGAGAGTAAGCGCCGAGTACAAACACATTTTTATGAATATGGGAGTAGTGGAATTATGTTGGTATAATACACAATTCGTTTATGAATAGTCTTAATCACGAGTACAAACACATTTTTATCACAATTTCCCTTTACAAGCAAAATATCAAAACTGACCGTGTGAAGCACGGATTGAAACATTGTGGATGTGGACGTGTCATATTAATTAACTTTAATAAATTTTATTATAAAATTACATTAAATAACTATGGTGATTTGATTCCAAACTTATTAAAAAAATATTTTAATAAAAATTCTAAAATGTAAATAATTACGTCCATTGCGAAAAATGCTTTCAGTTGAGTATAATTTAATATATTTATTGAAATATTTTGATATGTAAAGATGATTAAATTGAGTGACAATGTTTTACATTTACGTAAAAAAAAACATTTTGAGAAAGTTATAAAACTCCGACCATTAAATCAATTAAGAAAATTATATTTTTGAATAGTCATTGTATTTATTAAAAACAACACTTTAAAAAAACTACTAAAAGATAAGTTTTTAGAGTGTGGGAATGAAAAAATTATATTGCGACAAATTAAATATATATGATATTTTGGGAGGTTCAAATAGTGTGACAACGAGTATGTATATATACAGTGATTACGAGTGTATTTGAATAATCAAATCAAAAGTAATGATTATTTAGTAATATAGTATTATAAACGACATTAAAAAGTAGAAAACACATTAAATTTTTCTTTAATATCTTCAATTAAATACGTATACGTCAAGTATAAAACATTGATTATGACTAATTAGATATTACTTTTAGTATTGTTTTTTATGTTATCTTTTGAATTCTTTAAACTTAATTAAACCTCAAAAAAATAATATTTGAGAAAGTTCAACCTATTTTTTTTTACAGTTAAACCCTTAAATATCATTATATATAGTTGTTTAAAAAACCAAAAGGTGCAAATTTCTTAAAGATTTATTTTTGACACATAGCACATGCAAAACACAACCAAAATAATTGAATAAATTAAGTTTGGATCTTATATGGGTTTGATACATAAATATCACACATTATACATAAAAAAATTAAAAATTGCTTAAAATTATATTCACATAATTTTGAACAAATATTAACTGAATTGGAACAAAACGTATCGGTTAATGTTGATTGTTGCATTATTCGCATAAATTTTATCTTAAGTAATATAATATTTGATTAGTCACAAATTTATTTATAAAATGGTGACCACGCATAATTAATTATCACTTATTAGTTTTAATTAAAATTGTATGTATTCTATTTTAAAACATTGAAGTTAAACAAAAAAAAATTAATTTGAGAAAAATTAATATATTTTTATTTATAAGTAAAACTATTAAAGGTCATATATGAATTATATTATTTTTCAATTATAATAATAATAAAAATTTAAAACAGGTCGCGAGAAGCGCAGGATACTACCTAGTAAGATGCTAAAAACATGATAATTGCATCTAGGAGTAGCCCTTACATACCTAGTGTTTTGAGAAGACAAAAAGCAAGTGTAGTCTTGCCTTCCCCATGCTATAAAACCGGCACCCCCTCCCCATTTGAGCATATTGGTTCTCATTTTCTATTAATAGAGAATCTCTTATACTCTCTTTTTTCACTTTCTCCCATAAAATTGTTTATGTATAGAATTTGTTCTATAATCTAATATCATCATAAAAATACTATTGTAGTATTAATATTTATATTAGATCTAAAATTCAAGCCTACTAATATACATTATCTAGTTAATAAGTTATTAGTGTTTTGGGATAGTCTTGGGTGCAACTAAAAGGAGGCATTCTACATATGAATGCGTGAAGATTCTTGGAAGATCATCCATAATGATAATAGCTCAAGATCTAGTTTTGGAAGGAGTCCAAAACTAGTGCCCTTAAATTCATCCATATGATGTAAGAACATCAAGTTTTCTTCTTTATCTCTTTTATTTTGTTATACATGCAACTTGATCCACTAGTATATAAATTATGGGTAATTTATAAAATGATTAGACGAGTCTAAATAGGGGTGTCTTTGGATGTAACACCACCATACACCAAGTGCCTTACTAGGACCACCTAATGCACGGGAATGCTACCATCTCGGTTATCCGAGACAATGTATATCAAATAGACAATAAAGAAACGTACTTTATTAAATAAATTTAAAGCGATACATGTCCAAACCAAAACTGTTAAATGAAAATACAATTGTTCCAAAATGCTAACTCAAATAAAGTAAATAAATGTTTAAGACATAGCGGAAGACTTCTAGACATCTCGTGGTGACTCAGACCTAGCTATCCCATGAGCATCCATCTCATACCTGCTCAATAACTGCTCACCATCCCCGAATGGATCACCACAGTTTTCAAAACATTTAAACGGGGTTAGTTACTGATTACATAAAATACAATATGCAAGATACACATACACATAACCCAAACTCCATCACAACTTCACACACCTGATTACACACTAAATTGTGTAGTCCTACCAGAATACCCATCGCAACAGATATTCCTCGCCGCCAGTGAGGGACCGCAACCGTTCCCACCTAAACCCCGCTCAACTCATCCGAGCGATAACCCATGTTCCTTAATGTGCAAATCCCTTCTGCGGCAGGTTCCACAGAAGGCGAATCAAGGGCGTGAAGCCACTACCGCAAGTGACTCCACTCAGCCGAGGACGCACCTCGAGAACCACAGACAAACAATCACAACCAACTACAAAATCAACAATCACCAGATCCAATATGATATAGGCAAATGTTATTAATCAACAACCACCAACAATCAATCAATCAACCAACATCTATGTAACCAATAACTGAGTAGGAAATCCTACCTGGAATAAGCAATCATGAGACCGTCATAAACAGCTAATCAATAATACTCCTCTACGAAACCTCCTCCTATAAACACATATCCATACAATTACCATTTAATCAACATTATACTCCCAAAACCCCCAATCTACCCAATTAGGGTTTTAAAAAAATTCAACGAAACAATATAAAAACTATACAAGGATCTTACCCTTGACACGACGAACTCAACGGCGTAAAGAACACGATGATCCGACAACCTTTAGCCTTTGGGATTTGACAATAACACGAAGAACAAAGCAACGTAACTCTTTTCACTCTTTAGAAGGTTTTTAGAAAAGTAAAAGTGATTAAGAAAGTGACCGAAACCCTTAAATACTAATCATGCGTTATTAACAAATCCCGGCTAAAACAACCCGTAAAACCAACTTACTCGATCGAGTAAGTGACTTACTCGATCGAGTGCCACTTACTCGATCGAGTGTCACACATACTCGATCGAGTACCCATCAGGCAGACTACTGTTTCATATAAAAATATACTTACTCGACAGAGTAAGCCCCACTCGATAGAGTACCCATATACATAGAAAACCGTAGTATTACAGTCTTCCCTCCTTAAAAAGAACTCCGTCCCCGAAGTTCAACCCATACACAAAAACAAAACATACTAACTCAACCATGACACAACAACGCAACTAAAAACTCAAGACAAAACTCTCAACTAAAACTCAAACCGACTCAAAGCAACTAGTAGCTTTACCAAAACCAACATAAACGACCATACCAAAACCTTAAGCGATCACCTCCTACCCCCCTAAAAGAAACATGGTGACGTCCCCGTAACCACACATACCTGATAAAAAAGAGACGGATACCGCTCCCTCATGGCCTCCTCCGCCTCCCAAGTGGCTTCCTCAACCTCATAATTAGACCATAGAACCTTAAGTAACACTATTTCCCCGTTCCTAGTTTTCCGAATCTTGCGATCAAGAATCTGTTTTGGGACCTCAAGATAAGACAAGGACTCATCCAACTCTGTGTTCTCCATCCCTAGCACATGTGAAGGATCGCTCACATACTTCTGTAACTGAGACACATGAAACACGTTATGCACCCTATCCAAAGCCGCTGGTAACGCTAACTGGTAAGCAACCTCACCCACACGATCCAAAATCTCATATGGTCCGATAAACGTTTGGCTCAGCTTCCCTTTCTTACCAAACCTCATAACCCCACGCATAGGAGACACTTTCAAAAGAACCTTGTCCCCAACCTGAAACTCTATGTCACGGTGGTGTAAGTCTGCATAACTCTTTTGTCGATCCTGGGCCGCTTTTATCTTTTACCTGATTAGCTTAACCTGTTCTATCATCTCCTGTACCATCTATGGTCCTAAAACCACGGCCTCAGCTCTATCATCCCAGCAAATCGGACTCCTACACCTCCTTCTATACAAAGCCTCGGACGGTGCCATCCCAATACTCGTGTGGTAGCTGTTGTTATAAGAAAACTCAATCAGATCCAACCTATCCTCCCAGCTACCACCAAACTCCATCACACAAGCCCTCAACATGTCCTCCAAGGTTTTGATAATTCTCTGTATCTGCCCATCTGTCGCGGGATGAAAAGAAGTACTCATCTTTAAGGTAGTTCTCATCAGATCCTGCAACTCTCTCCAAAACTGTGATATGAATCTCGCATCTCTATCTGACACTATATCCTTAGGCACCCCATGAAAACGAACCGCATACTTCCTATAAGCCAAAGCTAACTGTATCTTGGTCCAAGTATCTTTCATCGGAACAAAGTGAGCTGACTTAGTCAAACGGTCAACTATTACCCATATCATGTTGTTACCCTGTTGACTCCTCAGCAAACCCACTATAAAATCCATAGAGATAGATTCTCATTTCCACTCAGGTACCTCAAGAGACTGAATCTTACCTTGTGGTCGTCGTTGCTCTCCATTAACCCTCTGACATGTCAAACATCGAGCCACAAACTCAGCTGTTTCCTTCTTCATCCCAGGCCACCAGAAAGTCTTTTTCAAATCTTTATACAACTTGTCACCACCTGGATGTACTGAATATGGTGTGCAATAGGCCTCTGTCATGATTATCTTTTTAAACTCCTCATCATTAGGAACACACCATCTCCCATCAAATCTCACACTGCCATATGTATGAATAGAGAACCGAGACACCGTCCCTTTCTATATTCCAACTCTCCACTCCTCAATCTTAGGATCCAAAGCCTATTTCCTGTGAATGTCATCATAAAGATCTGACTCCACTGTCAAGTCCCTTCTAGCATCTCCTTTTTGTATCACATGTATCCCCATCTTCCTCACATCATCTCTCAATCTCATCAAAGACATAGCTGTGCATAGAGAATATACACTCTTCCTACTCAGCGCATCTGCAACCACGTTTGCCTTTCCTTCATGGTATATAATATCCATGTCATAATCCCCTATCAGCTCCATCCATCTCCTATGTCTCATATTCAGCTCCTTTTGAGTGAAGATGTACTTGAGACTCTTATGATCTGAAATTATCTTAAAGGTCTCCCCATAAAGATAGTGCCTCCAAATCTTGAGAGTAAACACAACTGCACCCAACTCCTGATCATGTGTCGGATATTTCTCCTCATAAGGCTTCAATTGCCTAGAAGCATAGGCAATTACTTTCTCATTCTGTATCAACACACATCCCAAATCATTCTTTGAAGCATCTGTATATACCTCAAAGTTCTCACACCCTTTAGGTAATGCTAAGACTGGAGTTGTGGTCAAACACTCCTTTAATGTTTGGAACGCTGTCTCACAACTTTTATCCCATTGAAACATGTTCTCTTTCCTCATCAACGCTGTCATAGGTATGGCTATCTTAGAAAAGTCTTTCACAAATCGACGATAGTACCCTGCCAAACCCAAGAAACTCCTGATCTCTGCCACATTCTTCGGTGCTTCCCACCGAGTGACTGCCTCAATCTTTACCGGATCCACAGCTATACCCTTCTTGGAAATCACATGCCCCAAAAAGGCAACTTCCTCGAGCTATAACTCACACTTAGAGAACTTTCCATACAGCTGATTGTCACGCAAAGTTTGTAACACTAACCTCAAGTGCTTCTCATGCTCTTCCTTAGTCTTGGAATAGACTAATATATCATCTATGAACACCACCAAAAACCGATCCAAAAACTGACTGAAGACCCGTTTCATCAAATCCATAAACATTGCAGGTGCATTAGATAACCCAAACGCCATCACCACATACTCATAGTGACCATACCTCAATGTAAAAGTTGTCTTTGGTATGTCCTCATTCCGAATCTTCACCTGATGGTAACCCGACCTCAAGTCAATCTTGGAAAAGATTGTTGCCCCGTTCAACTGGTCAAACAGGTCATCTATCCTTGGCAAAGGATACTTATTCTTCACTGTAACTTGTTCAGCTCTCTGTAGTCGATGCACAACCTCAAACTTTCATCTTTCTTCTTCACAAACATCACTAGTGCTCCCCACGGTGATACACTAGGTCTAATGTATCTCTTATCAATCAAATCATCCAGCTACTTCTTCAGCTCCTCACTCCTTATGACCCATGCGGTACAGGGCCTTATAGATTGGTCCCGTCCCTGGTTTCAGCTCCACACTAAAATCTATCTCCCTCTTTGGTGGTAAACCTGGTATCTCCTCCGAAAAAACATCTGGAAACTCTCCCACCATTGGTATCTGATCAATTGACGAACTCACCTTACTATGGTCTTTCACATGGCATAAAATCAAAGGACACCCCTTCCTCAGATAAGACTTCAATGTTACCGCTGCAATCACTTTGACTTTGGGTTTGATAACAAACCCACGATAAGACACTCTAACTCCCTTAGGACCTCTCAAAGAGACTCTCTTTTGGTGACAGTCTATTCTAGCTTTTTACTTACCCAACTAATCCATGCCAACTATCATCTCAAAACCATCCATAGAAAACTCTAACAAATCCACTGGAAGGTCAACCCGCCCAACTATCATAGACACACCCTTATACAACCTCCCACAAGATACAGACTCACCCGACGGTATAAAAAATTCATCTTTTACAGACTCAACCTCTCTCAAACCCAAAAGCTTGGCATGACTCGACGATACAAAAGAATGTGATGCCCCCGAATCAAACAAAACAAAGGTAAAAACACTATTAACAAGAAAAGTAACTGTGATCACGTGAGCATCATCTTCAGCAGCTTTCTTGTCCATCATGAATAGCTTGCCACTGGTCTTCTGCCCACCTCCATGGACAATACTAGCAGAAGTAGACGGCTTGGCAGCCGACCCCTGGTTGTTGTTTGTTGACGGTTTCTGATATGAATTACCGCCATTGCGGTTAGCCCCACCGTTGTTGTTACTCTGACCACCGTGATTGTTCCATGACCTAGCCGGCCTGCTAATATCATAACTCTGAAATGGACCCTGAGAGAAACTCCCTTGTGATGGCCTCTGAAAACCCCTGCCCACCGCACTGTTGCACTCATGTCTCTTGTGGCCTATACCGCCACAGTTAAAGCAATATATTCCCCAAATGCTACTACCACCACCTCGGCCACGCCCATAGGAAGCTCCACCACTAAACCCCGACCCCGATGAGTAAGCCCTCGCTTGGTTATGGTTGCCCCTCTTGTAACCGGACTGACCACCACCCTCGCTCTCAGCCTTCCTCTTCTCGGGACCTCTCTCCCTATTCTCCTTGGCCATCTCGACCAACCTCTCAGCTCTCCCGGCTGGCTCATACACTTCCTTAACGTCGGTAAGGACTCCTACAGGTAACTTCTCCATAATCTTATAGGTCAAGCCTTTCTCGAACCTCAACGCTAAGTTCTTCTGGTTCAACCCCATATCCTCAGCATACCTAGACTTCTCATTGAACTTGTGATAATACTCAGCCACTGTCATATCCGGAGTCATTTTAAAATCATCAAACTCCTCTCTTAGCTTACTACGAACATGCTCAGGTAACAACTCTCAGCGCATAGCTCTCTTGAACTCACTACAAGGTATATCTTGTGGGAAATAATCTGTATACTTCCCTTAAAATGAAGGATTATAACGAATTTAATGATGACGATCACTAGTCATAAATTAAAATACATAAACAAAAGTAAAGGATTCAGAATTAACCTTCGGTCCTAGCAAATACGGCCTAAGAACAATATCAAAATAGATATTCTCCTATCAGTTGCACCCAAGATGCTCCGAGAAATGCCCTTGATTTTGCTAGAATCGATCCAAAAATTAAAATAATTTTTAGGTTTTCTTTTGTGTTTTTCCGATGAGAGAGGAGGCAAAAATGAAAAATGAATTAGGTCAGAAAATCCTCTCCCTCACTCACCTATAAACCGTGTATAGGAATGAATTAGGGTAGGCTTTTCTTTTCTATTTTCCTCGGCCCATAACCGAAATAAGGAGTATTCTTTCCTTATTTTTGGTTATTCCAAAAATGTATAAAATGTGTTAAATTGTCATCTAGTGAGGATCGAACCCATGACCTCTTGGTTTGTGTACCCTCACTATTACCACTATGACACATTCAACTTGTTGATATTAAATATAACCGATTACATTTATAAACGAATTAACAGATTAATTCATCCAAGCTAACATTACATACATTTAATTAAATATAACTTATTATATTTAATTTACGAATTCACAGTTAATTCGTCTCAACTAATATTATTTAATCTTCATTAAATAATTGTCTCATCAACACATTGACTAACTGTTTAGTCATATTAGGCATCAATGTGATCATATTTCTATAACCACATCTCTCAAACACATCCTATAGGTGTGACCTTTAGGGACCAGTTGATCACCGCCATCTGTATGATAATAACGTCAAACTTTCTAGCAAACCAACCGTTATTAGGTAAACGTTAATCAACTGATTAAATATACGAAGTATACCCTTGTGAACCTGTAAGAGATTTACAAATGTTATCACACTAATTTGTGGAGGACACAAGCTCCAACAAACTCCCACTTGTCCTCACAAGTGTATGTGCGATAACCGATTCTCATATCCTAAAATTTCTCCCACTCAATGTAAAACAATTTGCAAATCCGTATTTACAAAGGTCGTATTTTACAAGCGATCATTATCAAGAGTGGTTTCCCCGACTAGAGAGTAACTTAACCTATAAACGAATCATCATTCGAACATGGCCATGCATTTCGATTTACAACTCCTCGAGTGGCCCCGAGAAATAACTATACCGATAAGGGTTGGATATTTTCCTCAACTCGAATCCTGCAGATGTAAGCACGTATGAAATGACCGGAAAAAATCTACTTAGCCTCCGATTCACGGAGACCGTGAGAAAGAAACCAAAGTCACCCAAAACTGTCTCAATCTCAAGAGACAAATCGATAGTCAAAAGAATCGACTATAGGAACACAATGGATGTCCTATCCACGACCTGGCACCGAATGTTATTAAACATTTAGGACTCCATTACGTTGTCACAAAAAAGTTGTCCTACGAGGTATCGTTATAATCTCGCATCTGTGATCGATCAGTCAACCGTTTGACTTATGGCTCGTTGAACCCACCATCAATCGACTGCACAATATAATAGCTTTGAGTTATCACTCACATTGGCGATTACGGACCAAAACAAATATAATGTAATTCAGTTCACTTTGTGGCGTTCAATGTTGTCAGTACAATCCACATGAAAAACAAAATATTATATATAAAACGATGAAGTTATAAATAGTATATATGAAAAAGATAATGTATCAAATCCATAATCAAGTACTACAACCCAGGAACGCGTTTAATTCCCATGGAATTAACGTGCCCTACATGCTTATCATAATTCAACGGTTTAGTGAGAGGATCTGCGATGTTATCATCCGTCGCAATCTTGTCTATCACTATTTCCTCTTGCTCCACATAATCACGGATCAGGTGAGCTTTCCGATGTACATGTCTAGATTTGTTGCTAGACTTTGGCTCCTTAGCCTGGAAGATGGCACCTCTATTGTCACAATAGATGGTGATCGGTCATTCGAACTAGGAACTACCGAAAGTCCTTGTAAGAATTGACGCATCCATATCGCTTCCTTTGCCGCCTCCGAAGCGGCATAGTACTCGGATTCGAGAGTAGAATCTGTTACAACACTGTTTGGAACTCTTCCGGATGAGCGCAGCATCATTAAGAGTGAAGACGAACCCGGACTGAGATTTTGAATCATCTCGATCCGTTTGGAAGCTAGCATCTCGCAGAATCGATTGCGCATAGCTTAGAATCGCCTCCATAAGTCAATACCTAATCCTTAGTCCTCCGTAGGTACTTGAGGATGTTTTTAACGACTATCCAAAGTGTGTTTCACCCGGAGTCTTTGGTACCGACTCGTCATACTCAATGCATATGCCACGTCCGGGCGTGTGCATATCATGGCATACATGATCGATCCTATTGCAGATGCATAAGGAACACGACTCATGCGCTCAATCCCATCAGCGTCGTGGGTGATCGAGACTTGCTCAATCGCATCCCGGTCGTCATTGGAAGGTTCCCATTCTGGAGTTGGTCATGCTGAACTTCTCAAGAATCTTATCCAAATAAGACTCCGGACTAAGTGATAACGCCTCGTCGTGATCTATCTCGGTAGATACGGATTCCCAAAATGCGCTGTGCCTCACCCAGATCTTTCATCTGGAAATGGTTCTTCAACCATTCTTTAACCGAAGATAGGAGAGGAATGTCATTCCCAATCAAGAGTGTCATCGACATACAATATCAAGAATACAATCTTGCTCCCACTCGACTTGATATATAAGCATGGTTCTTCGACCGATCGAGTGAAACCATACTCTTTTATCACCTGGTCGAAACGATGATTCCAACTCCGGGAAGCTTGCTTAAGTCCATAAATGGAACGCTTAAGCTTGCATACTTTCTTAGGATGCTCAGGATCTATGAAACCTTCGGGTTGCATCATGTACAACTCTTCCTCCAAATAACCGTTTAAGAAGGCGGTTTTCACATCCATTTGCCAAATTTCATAATCATGAAAAGTGGCAATCGCTAAGATTATCCGAATGGACTGTAGCATGACTACGGTGCAAAATCTCATCATAGTGCAATCCGTGCACTTGAGTGAAACCTTTTGCCACAAGTCGTGCCTTATAGGTATCTCGGTTGCGCGTCTGCGTAACGCTTTATCTTGTAAAGCCATTTGCACTGTAGAGGTTTTACCTTATTAGGTAAATCAACTAGATCCCACACGTCATTCTCATACATGGAGTCCATCTCGGATTGCATGGCTTCGAGCCATAGCTTTGAGTCGGAACAGGTCATAGCACCTTTATAGGTAACGGGTTCATTACTCTCTAGGAGTAAAACGTCATTCTCCTCGACCATACCAATGTATCTGTCCGGAGGATGAGAGACTCTACCCGACCTCCTAGGTTCCTCAGGAATATTAACCGTATCAATAGTTGGAGGAACAACTTCCTCCATCCGTTCCTCGGTTGTTGGTTCTGGAATCTCCCACAGCTCTAAGGTTATATTACTTGTCTTGTTCTCGAGAAATTCTTTCTCTAAGAACGTCGCACTAGCCGCAACAAAAACTCGATGTTCGGTAGGCGAATAGAAGTAATGACCAAATGTTCCTTTTGGATAATCTATAAAGTATGTCTTGACCGATCGCGGGCCGAGCTTATCCTCGTGTCTCCACTTGACATAAGCCTCGCAGCCCCAAACCCGAATAAAGGACAAGTTAGGGACCGTTCCCTTCCACATTTCATATGGAGTCTTGTCGTGACTTTAGACGGACTTCGGTTAAGTATAAGAGCAGTGACAAAAGAGCAAAACCCCATAATGAATCGGGCACTACCGTGTGACTCATCATGGATCGAACCATATCAAGTAAGGTTCGATTTCTCCGTTCGGACACACCATTTAATTGAGGTGTTCCAGGTGGAGTTAATTGCGAAACGATTCCACGATCTTTCGGGTGTTGATCAAACTCATTTGAAAGATATTCGCCACCCCGATCCGAACGGAGTGCTTTAATCTTTCTACCCAGTTGGTTATGTACCTGTTCGGTATTCCTTGAATTTCTCAAAGGACTCACTTTTATGCTTCATTAAGTAGACATATCCGTATCTACTCAAATCGTCCGTGAAAGTGATAAAATATCTATAGCCATCTCTAGCGGTAATTGACATAGGTCCACATACGTCCGTATGTATGAGTCCTAATAGGTCACTAGCGCGCATTCCAACACCTTTGAAGGAAATTCGAGTCATCTTGCCAATGAGACATGATTCACACGTGCCATATGTAGAAAAATCGAATGCGGGAATAGTCCCATTATCGACGAGTTTCTTCACGCGTTTCTCATTTATGTGTCCCATTCGACAATGCCATAGATAGGTTTGATCTTTGTCACCAACCTTTATTTTCTTATTATTCACGTGTAATACTTCTTTAGTTTGGTCTAAGATATAAATTCCATTCATGGAAACTGTTTTGCCATAAATCATTTCATTGAAAGAGAAAATACAGCTATTATCCTTTATTGAAAATGCAAAACCGTCTTTAGCAAGTACGGAAACAGAAATAATGTTCTTAGACAAACTGGGTACATAGTAACAGTTTTTTAGAAATAACTCAAAACCACTAGGGAGTTGGATTACATATGTTCCCTTCGAGACAGCAGCAACTCGTGCTCCATTCCCGACTCGCAGGTCCACATCACCTTTTTCGAGAGGTATGATGTTCTTTAGGCTCTGCAAATGATTACACATATGAGAACCACAACCAGTATCAAGTACCCAAGTTCCGAAAATTACATGGTTAATCTCAATCATATGAATATAAGATGACATACCAACAGGAACGACGCGGCCTGCTTTGATGTCCTCACGGTAGACGGGACAGTTCCTCCTCCAATGTCCAGTCTTGTTACAATAGTGGCACTCTATGTCACCGCCCTTGCTCTTTGCCTTGCCCTGTGAGCCACTAGTCTCACCAGGCGCACTCTTACCGTTTCCTGACTTTTTAAACTTTGGCTTACCTACAGCTAGGTCGCCATGAGCCTTGCCCTTACCTTTACCCTTGTTGGAAATCGTGAGAACATCCTGCTTCATGCTCCCACTCAATTTCATATCCTTCTCGGTCTGTACGAGAAGGGAGCGTAGCTCATGAGGACTCTTTTTCAAGTCATTCATGTAATAGTTCGCCCTGAAAAGGGCAAAACCATCGTGAAGAGAATGAAGCATTCGGTCAATGACAATGCTCTCACTGATTTTACAATTTAGTGCTTCCAGCTTCTCGACATTCTCAATAATGTGAAGAATGTGTGGGCTAACCGGTTGGCCCTTCTGGAGTTTCGCATCAAAGAAGCGACAGGTATGATCATATGTAACGATTCTCGGTGCTTTTGAGAACTCGTTAGTGAGCGTAGTGAAAATCTTGTTTGCACTTTGGGCAATGAAGCGTCTCTGCAAATTGGTTTCCATTGCAAAGATGAGTACGTTCTTTATCGCACCCGCTTCCATAACGAAATCACTATAAGCGAGTGTCTCGTTGACTCCTGCATTGGGGCCTGGGTTGACCGGTATTGGCTCAGTTAAGTACTTGAGCTTACCGTCAAGAATGGCAGCATTCCGTAGTGCCGCCTCCCCCGGCAGTTGGACCCATCATTTTTCGGGACGTGTGAACTCGATTCATCTGGTCCATGAATACTTTCACCAGGACGCGCGATCAAGTGTGGCACTAGGCATTGGGAGTGCGTTATTTCCAGCCATTTCGTTGTAATAAGATTATGAAAAATAATCGTGTTCTACACTGCGAGAAGAAGAATAAAAATAATAAGCATGTGCATCGTTTATATTTTTAAGTCTACTGAACTACTGTCATAACGCGAAGACTCAAAACATTTATACAATTGACCTCCCTCAAGAATTATATAAATGATCCCAAGACTCAATTCTCTGTAAATTGATAAGCTAACCTTTTAGCTAATTCTACCGTTAGAATTCTTGGTCGATAAATTTCTGTAAATTCTATCTTTAGTCCATCATAATCACGAGAAACTCTTCGGACTATGATGTTGAGGTAAACTAAGTCAACACAACTACTTACCCAACGTAGAAGGGGTCATATTATGCCTACCGACGAAGAAGGGATTCATAGTTGTTTGCCCTTATAAAGACTAATCTCAATTTCCGTTTTAGAGGAAGATCCCATCAACTTTATTTTAATTCATTTTAAGTGAACTAATATCTAGCATGCGAGAATGAATAAACAAAGGTGATGGCTTAAAGACAGTGACATCTGTATGTCCATGAAAACTAACATACAACCTATATGAGTCAATTTTCATGCATTTTATTAGTAGATGGTTTAGTTTTAGGCGGAATATGATGCATAAACGAACATGTGAATGAAAAGCAATAAGAATGAAAAACGTAAAAACAGTAAAAGTCCTAGTGTGGCATATCCTATCAAAATGAACAATAAATACAAGTTTGGAATCCTCCTTGGACCCGAGAAGCCTGTCTTGATGTTCCATCTTGATCCATGTAGCGGGAGTGAGCTCCAATCTCAATCTATAGTCTTCTTTTGAAAATTACAATAAATAAAATTTACATAATAAACCTATTTATTACATTCTAATTTCAAAACCCAAAAACTAATGAAAGAAAAAAAAAAAAAAAAAGGAGATTCGAGATCTCATAATTACATTAAAAATTATGTTTTCTTCATTACGAAAACATAATTTGACTAAGGTCACACTAAGTATTACAACTGATTGCAAAAATACATAAATTAAATTCATTCAATCGATTCATTCAACAAAAATAAAATATAATGCATCAACTAAAATAAATTAAACATACATGACACAATTCCTTAATTATGTTGATTAATTTATCCAAACCACCTATTTAAATCAAATTAAGTGACAATTCCTCAATTAATCACATTAATTTCAATCTTAATCCATATTAAACTTGTAATATGAATTCAATCCGTCAAAATTTTAAACTGCTTTAAAATAATTCGGTATCTTTTAATTGTGAATCTTTTCACAATAACTAATTGGCCAAAATCAAAACAAAAACAAAATCCTTTTTTATATTTGGTCTCGGCATAAACAAAGAAAAACAAAACAAGCATGTTTCTTATTTTATACACGGTTTTATCTGTAAAAACCGAAACAAAAAATTTTTTTTTTTTAAATTCTGTCCCCTGTGAACAGTAGCACGTGAACAGTAACAACAAAATTTTTTTTTTTTTTTCGGATGCTTTTCCAAAACGGCATAAACAAAACAACCGCGAAAAAACTTTAGAAAAACCGAGAACAAAAAAAAACAGCAAATTTTTTTTTTTTTTAAAATATTGTTCATCCGTGAACAGTACAGAAACAGCAAAAAAAAAAATCACGGTTTTTAAATTAGGACCCTAATGCCTTTTTAATTTCAACTTAATCTGCATTAAATCAAACATGACGATTCCATTTATGTTTTAACTTAATCTGCATCAAATCAAACATCTACCAATTCTTCATATGATAATTTTAACTGATTAAAACAACATTATGAAAAATAAAAATGGAAATCTCGCATCAAAAAGAACAAACACCGGCTGCAAACATTTTTTTTTTTCAATCGGCATTAACAAAAAAAACAGCCGTGCCCTAAATTTTTTTTCGGAAACCCTAAAAGTTTACATACAATTTTTATGAAAATCATCAAAATTAAAATTCGTGGCCTTTGCTCTGATACCACTTGTGGGAAATAATCTGTATACTTCCCTTAAAATGAAGGATTATAACGAATTTAATGATGACGATCACTAGTCATAAATTAAAATACATAAACAAAAGTAAAGGATTCAGAATTAACCTTCGGTCCTAGCAAATACGGCCTAAGAACAATATCAAAATAGATATTCTCCTATCAGTTGCACCCAAGATGCTCCGAGAAATGCCCTTGATTTTGCTAGAATCGATCCAAAAATTAAAATAATTTTTAGGTTTTCTTTGTGTTTTTCCGATGAGAGAGGAGGCAAAAATGAAAATGAATTAGGTCAGAAAATCCTCTCCCTCACTCACCTATAAACCGTGTATAGGAATGAATTAGGGTAGGCTTTTCTTTTCTATTTTTCTCGGCCCATAACCGAAATAAGGAGTATTCTTTCCTTATTTTTGGTTATTCCAAAAATGTATAAAATGTGTTAAATTGTCATCTAGTGAGGATCGAACCCATGACCTCTTGGTTTGTGTACCCTCACTATTACCACTATGACACATTCAACTTGTTGATATTAAATATAACCGATTACATTTAATTACAAATTAACAGATTAATTCGTTCAAGCTAACATTACATACATTTAATTAAATATAACTTATTATATTTAATTTACGAATTCACAGTTAATTCGTCTCAACTAATATTATTTAATCTTCATTAAATAATTGTCTCATCAACACATTGGCTAATGGTTTAGTCATATTAGGCATCAATGTGATCATATTTCTATAACCACATCTCTCAAACACATCCTATAGGTGTGAGCTTTAGGGACCAGTTGATCACCGTCATCTGTATGATAATAACGTCAAAATTTCTACCAAGTCAACCGTTATTAGGTAAATGTTAATCAACTGATTAAATATACGAAGTATACCCTTGTGAACATGTAAGAGATTTACAAATGTTATCAACTAATTTGTGGAGGACACAAGCTCCAACATATCTGACTTCCCGTGTCTCACATATAGATCTAAGGCACTTTCCCTTACCTTGTCCCACCACTCTCCGGCCGCATCTCTCAAGTAGAACACAGCTTGTTCCACTTTAAAGTCCTCAGGGCAATGAACCACATTTAGAATATTCTCCATCTCTCTATGCCAATTGTCGAGCAAAATTGGCGCTTCGGTACCCATGTATTCCTTTGGGTTGAAACGGGCTATGGTAGTACTCATCTTAGCAAAATCTACCCCAGCCTCTTTATCCTTCCCAAACTTCTTCAAGGCCTCAGTAAGCGCCTCTTGATGCTCAAGCATCTTGGCTACTTCATCTATACTCATCATCTCGGCTCTAGCATACAAGGCAGATATCTTTGGTGGCTTCTTTGAACTATATAAGAGAAGAGGTAAACATAAACACACATCCCATAACTTAAACACGTATAAGACCTGATCAGCTCACACTCGACGAACACCATAACATACTCGATCGAGTTGAGGCCACTCGATCGAGTCCCCTACCTACTCGATCGAGTGCCCAAAAACAGCAGCGATTGATCAAAAACGATATACACCCCACTCGATCGAGTCCTACCCACTCGATCGAGTCCCTCACCTACTCGATCGAGTGCCCTCCACTCGATCGAGTCATGCTGACTCGTAAGCTACCCGCATGCTCAACTGAACTACTTTCCACCACAACTATATATATATATATATATAGACATATATATATAGACATATATATATATATATATCGATATGAATACGTATATACAACAAGCAACATCCTATTCACATGTTTCTAATAAGCCACATTAGAAATCAATTGTCAGCAATCTTCATTACTCACTACAACATACAATCTTACAATCTACGTACCTCTTGCCACCAAATTACCCATTCTCCACATTCATTCACCCGCCCATTCATGCAACACCCTTTCAATATAGATATGCAACATAACATAAATAAACACATAGTGATCCCATGACACACCCCATAATGACCGGTTCAAAGTTGTAGGGCGAGATCGCGACTTTAGGACGTCTCTCAAGCCTTTGCATTAGCTCCTAACAACTCCTACCCGGGTTCATTTTATTTCGAGTCTCTAGATTCATTGTATTCATTAGTTACAGGTTCCAAAATCGTCGCTCTGATACCACTTTGTAACACCCCCATACACCAAGTGCCTTACCAGGACCACCTAATGCACGGGAATGCTACCATCTCGGTTACCCGAGGCAATGTATATCAAATCGACAATAAAGAAACATACTTTATTAAATAAATTTAAAGTGATACATGTCCAAACCAAAACTGTAAAATGAAAATACAACTCCTCCAAAATGCTAACTCAAATAAAGTAAATAAATGTTTAAGACACAGCGGAAAACTTCTAGACATCTCATGGTGACTCAAACCCAGCTATCTCATGCGCATCCATCTCATACCTGCTCAATAACTGCTCACCATCCCCGAACGGATCACCACAATTTTCAAAACATTTAAACGAGGTCAGTTACTGATTACATAAAATACAATATATAAGATACACAAACACATAACCCAATTTCCGTCACAACTCCACACACCTGACTACACACTAAAGTGTATAGTCCTGCCAGAATACCCATAGCAACAGATATTCCTCGCCGCCAGTGGGAGACCGCAGCCGTTCCCACCCAAGCCCCGCTCATCTCATCCGAGCGATAACCCATGTTCTTTAATGTGCACATCCCCTCTGTGGCGGGTCCCACAGAAGGCGAATCAAGGGCTTGAAGCCACTACCACAAGTGACTCCACTCAGCCGAGGATTCACCTTGAGAACCACAGACAAACAATCACAACCAACTATAAAATCAACAATCACCAGATCCAATATGATATAGACAAATGTTATTAATCAACAACCACCAACAATCAATCAATCAACCAACATCTATATAACCAATAACTGAGTAGGAAATTCTACCTGGAATAAGCAATCACGAGACCGTCATAAGCAGCTAATCAATGATGCTCCTCTATGAAACCTCCTCCTATAAACACATATCCATACAATTACCATCTAATCAACATTATACTCCCAAAACTCCCAATCTATCGAATTAGGGTTTTAAACAAAATCAACGAAACAATATAAAAACTATACAAGGATCTTACCACGGCGAACTCAACGGCGTAAAGAACACGATGATCCGACAACCTTAGCCTTTGGGATTTGATAATAACATGAAGAACAAAGCAACATAACTCTTTTCTCTCTTTGAAAGTGTAATACTACGTATTTATGAGTCTTGGGGTACTCTATCGAGTAGGCCTTACTCTGTCGAGTAAGGGCGTGTTGCGAATTAAAATAGTTTCTGACCTGTTGGGTACTCGATCGAGTAACATGGGTACTCGATCGAGTAAGGGGGGCACTCGATCGAGTACCTTAGCTACTCGATCGAGTAGCCGGTTTACGGGGGCTATTTTCTCGTGTTTTGTTAATAATGCGATTAGAGTATATAATACTTCCGTCATTGTTCCTAAATCACTTTTCAAATCCTAATCACTGTGAGAAGAGAAAGCAAACTACGTCATTAGCTTTAATCGCATTGTTGGCAAATCCCGGAGCTTGGAAGGTCGGATTTCACTTTCCTTTATACCGTAGTGATCCTTGCGTCGAGGGTAAGACCTATATACCATTTTTATGATGTTTCTTTAAAGTTGGTTAAACCCTAGTTTGGGGGATTTAGGGATTTTGTTGTTTGTATGATTGGTAGTAATTATGTGTATGTATGATAGGAGGAGGATTTGTAGAAGAGGCTTTTTGATACAGCTGTTGAGACCGTCTGATAGTTGTGCTTTCCAGGTAGGGTTTCCCTACTCAGTATTACTTATATAATGTGTGATGATTGTGCTGTAGTTAGTGTTGTTGATTGATTCAGACGGTTGTGATATTGTATTGTGATTGTGATTGTTTGTCTCTGGTTCTCGAGATGCGTTCTCGGCTGAGTGGAGTCACTTGCGGGAGTGGCTTCACGCCCTAGTTTCGCCCTTCATGGAACCCGCCATGGAAGGGGATATGCACATTTATGGGACAGGGTTATCGCTCAGTATGATGAGCGGGGATTTGGTGGGTACGGCTGCGGTCCCCCACTGGCAGGGCTGGTCCAGTGGACAGTCGGTGACGGAGATGGAGTGGAGTGGATGATTGTGTATGATTGTTTGAGCTGTATTGGTTACTGTATTGTTGGTATGTAAATTATGTAAATAGTACTGACCCCGTTTATTGTTTTAAAACCTGCGGTGATCCATTCGGGGATGGTGAGCAGATATTGAGCAGGTATGAGTTGAGTACTGGGATAGCTGGGATGTGCCACGGTCTGATGATAGAAGTCTTCCGTCAGAGCAAGTAGTTTTCATAAACATTTCGGTTAAATCGATGACAGTCGGTTTGAGAACATGTATTCGTACTTTTGGTTTTGGTTTTGAGATTGTAACCTTTCACTAAAGTATTTCTATTTAAACGTTGTTTCATTATTGTTTATTTGATTATCATTGCCTCGGGTAACCGAGATGGTAACATCCTTATACCTGGGTGGTCCTGGTAAGGCACTTGGAGTATGGGGGTGTTACAAAATGGTATCAGAGCGACGATCCTGAAACCTGTAACCAATGAATCCAATGAATATAGGGAGTCAATTAAAATGAACCCGGGTTAAAGGTTGTAGGAGGTAATGCAAAGGCTTGGGAGACGTCCTAAAGTCGCGAAATCGCCCTACAATTTTGAACCGGTCACATGGGGGATGTATGTCAAGTCGTATGTGTTGTTTGTCAGCTTGTGTGTGGATGTGATGAAGTATGTCGTAATTGTTGAATGCTTGGAGTAGAAGGTTGAGAATATGAATGAAAGATTGATGAGACATATAGAACTGTGTTGGAATAAGAAGCATGTTGGATGTTTACTATGTGGCATTTGATCATATGATATAACTGTTTCATTGATTTTATGAAAAGCTTGGTAGAATTGCATGCTTAGCTATATCACATGTTGAGTTTATAATGTTGCTTAGTATGTTGGGAGATGTGAGATAACATGAGGGTAGTTTATGCGAGTCAGCATGACTCGATCGAGTAGGAGGGTACTCGATCGAGTAGGTGTGATACTCTGTCGAGTGGGTTTAACTCGATCGAGTGGGTATTTGACGATTTTGAATCCAGAATCGTGTTTTTGGGCACTCGATCGAGTACCTCGGGCACTCGATCGAGTAGGGGGTCACTCGATCGAGTGGCTAGCCTACTCGATCGAGTATGTTAGAGGTCAGAAGGTCTGTTTGGGTTCTGGAGTCGAGGCACTCGATCGAGTATATTGGGCACTCGATCGAGTAGCCTCTTACTCGATCGAGTAGGTTTGGGTACTCGATCGAGTGTGTTCTGGGCAGCCTGTTTTCGTGTTTTGAGGTTTTAGTGTGTATGTTTATGTCTACCCTTTCTTATATAGTTTCAAGATGTCGCCCAAGAGAAACGCGTACTATGCGAGAGCTGAGACCATGAACATAGACGATGTTGTTAAGATGTTGGAGCACCAATATGCTCTCACTGAGGCTTTAAAGAAAGTGAATAAGGATAAGAAGGTTGATCACTCTAAGATCAGTCTCTATATAGCGAGGTTTAACCCAAAAGAGTACACGGGAACCGGGGAACCAAACCTTCTTGACAACTGGCATCGTGAGATGGAGAATATTCTAGACCTGGTTCATTGTCCTGATGAGATGAGAGTAGAACAAGCTGCGTTCTACCTGAGGGACGCAGCTGGCAAGTGGTGGGATACGGTGAAGGTGGGTGCTAGGGAGATGTATGTGAACCAGGGCTTACCTGCTATACCTTGGGAAGAGTTTCAGAGGGCTATGAGGAAGGAGTTTGTACCGGAACATGTGAGGAGTAAGCTGGGAGAGGATTTTGATGGATTTAAGATGACATCTGATATGTCAGTTGCTGAGTATTACAAGCAGTTTAATGAGAAGTCTAGGTATGTTGAGGATATGGGTTTGAGTGAGGAGAACCTGGCGCTGAGGTTTGAGAGAGGGTTGACACCCAAGATTATGGATAAGTTACCCGTGGGAGTCCTTACCGATGTTAAGGAAGCTTATGAGAGGGCTGGGAGAGCTGAGAGGCTGGTTGAGATGGCTCAGGAGAGAGTGAGTGAGAAAAGAAAGGCTGAGAGTGAGGGTGGAGGCCAATCTAGTCACAAGAAAGGCAACCACAATCAAGCTAAGGGATTTTCATCTGCGTCCGGATTCAGTGCTGGGGCTTCCTATGGGCGTGGCCGTGTGAGTGGTAGTGGTAGTTGGGGAATGACCTGCTATGGCTGTGGCGGTGTAGGCCACAAGAGACATGAGTGCACGAGTGCACCGGGAGCTTTTCAGGGGTCGGCTCGGGGGAGCTATTCTCAGGGACCTGCACAGAGTTATGCGAGAAACAGACCAGGTGGGTCATGGTCTAACCGGGGAAGTCAGAGCTATCAGGGTGGAGGTAACCACAATGGCGGTAATTCTTATCAGAAACCGGCTACGAACAACAACAACAATCAGGGGTCGGGTGCTAAGCCGACCACATCAGCCAGTACTGTCCAGGGAGGTGGACAGAAGACCAGTGGAAAGCTGTTCATGATGGACAAGAAAGCAGATGAGGAGGATGCACATGTTATCACGGGTATTCATACCTTTATTTTGTTTGATTCGGGGGCGTCTCAATCGTTTGTATCTTCGAGTCATGTTAAACGGTTGGGTTTAAGGGTATATGAGTCTGTAAGTGAGAAAGTTTTTATACCTTCGGGTGAGTCTGTATCATGTGGGAGGTTGTTTAGAGATGTATCTATGATAGTTGGGCAAGTTGATCTACCTGAAGACTTGCTAGAGTTTCCTTTTGACGGTTTTGAGATGATAGTCGGGATGGATTGGTTAGGAAAGTATAAAGCTAAGATAGACTGTCATCAAAATAAAGTGTCTTTGAGAGGGCCTAAAGGTGTTAGTGTGTCTTATCGTGGGTTTCTAGTCAAACCCAAAGTTAAGTTGATTGCAGCTGTCACCTTGAAGTCTTATCTGAGGAAGGGGTGCCCTTTAATCTTGTGCCATGTGAGAGATGACCGGATAGAGAGTCCGACAGTTGATCAGATACCGGTGGTGGGAGAGTTCGCAGATGTTTTTCCAGAGGAGATTCTGGGGTTGCCACCGAAGAGAGAGATAGATTTCACCGTTGAGTTGAAACCGGGGACGGGGCCAATCTCTAAGGCACTGTACCGGATGGGTCCTAAAGAGATGGAGGAGCTCAGGAAACAGTTAGATGATCTGATAGAGAAGGGATACATTAGACCTAGTGTATCGCCATGGGGAGCACCAGTTCTTTTCGTGAAGAAGAAAGATGGGATTTTGAGGTTGTGCATAGATTACAGAGAGCTGAACCGAGTGACAGTGAAGAATAAGTATCCTTTGACAAGGATAGATGATCTGTTTGATCAGTTGAGTGGTGCATCAGTCTTTTCCAAGATTGATTTGAGGTCGGGATACCATCAGGTGAAGATTAGAGAGATGGACATACCAAAGACAGCTTTCACGTCAAGGTATGGGCATTATGAGTACGTGGTGATGCCGTTTGGGTTATCTAATGCACCTATTGTGTTTATGGATTTGATGAAGAATCTTGACGTTTTGGACAAGTTCGTTGTGGTGTTTATCGATGACATCTTAGTCTACTCTAAGACTAAGAAGGAGCATGAGGAGCATCTGAGGATTGTGTTGCAGACTCTGAGGGAGCATGAGTTATATGCTAAGTTGTCCAAGTGTGAGTTCTGGTTAGAGAAAGTTGCTTTTCTGGGGCATGTGATCTCTAAGGAGGGAGTAGCTGTGGATCCGGCGAAGATTGAGGCAGTGGCAAAGTGGGAAGCACCAAAGAATGTTGCTGAGATCAGGAGTTTCTTGGGTTTAATTTGGATACTACTGGACGGTTCATGAAAGATTTCTCCAAGATAGCTAGACCTATGACAGCTTTGATGAGGAAAGAGAACAGGTTTCGTTGGGATGAGAGTTGTGAGAAGGCGTTCCAAACATTAAAGAAGAGTTTGACCACAGCTCCTATCTTAGCATTGCCTGAAGGGATCGAGAACTTTGAGGTTTATACAGACGCCTCAAAGAACGGGTTGGGATGTGTGTTGATGCAGAACGGTAAGGTGATTGCCTATGCTTCTAGGCAATTGAAGTCGTATGAGGAGAATTATCCTACACATGATCTAGAGTTGGGTGCAGTGGTGTTTGCTCTCAAGATTTGGAGACATTACCTTTATGGGGGCGACCTTTAAGGTATTTTCAGATCACAAGAGTCTTAAGTACATCTTCACTCAAAAGGAGTTGAACATGAGACAGAGGAGGTGGATGGAGCTGATTGGCAATTATGACATGGATATTATCTACCATGAAGAGAAAGCCAATGTTGTTGCAGATGCTTTGAGTAGAAAGAGTGTACATTCCTTGTGTACAGCTCTATCTTTGATGAGGTTGAGAGATGAGGTGGGGAAGTTTGGTATACATATGATGCAGAGAGGAGATGCTGTGGGAGATTTGACAAGACATGCGGCTGATCTTTATGAGGATATTCGTGGTAAACAGGCTTTGGATCCTAATATGGTTGAGTGGAGAGCTGGAGTAGAGAAAGGGACAGTGTCTCGATTCTCCATTCATACAGATGGTAGTTTGAGGTTCGATGGTAGGTGGTGTGTCCCTAATGATGAAGAGCTGAAAAAGACAATCATGACAGAGGCACATTGTACACCATATTCAGTACATCCAGGTGGTGACAAGCTATACAAGGATTTGAAGAACACGTTTTGGTGGCCTGGGATGAAGAAAGAAACAACAGAGTTTGTGGCCCGTTGTTTGACATGCCAGAGAGTTAAAGGGGAACAGCGACGACCACAAGGTAAGATTCAGTCTTTAGAAGTACCTGAGTGGAAGTGGGAATCCATTTCTATGGATTTTATCGTGGGTTTGCCAAAGAGTCAACAGGGTAACAACATGATATGGGTAATAGTGGATGACTGACCAAGTCAGCTCACTTTGTGCCAATGAAAGATACATGGACTAAAGCACAATTAGCTATGGCCTACAGGAATAATGTGCTTAAGTTACATGGAGTCCCTAAGGACATAGTGTCTGACAGAGATGCGAGATTTATCTCAAGGTTTTGGAAAGAGTTGCAGGAATCTTTGGGAACAACTTTGAAGATGAGTACAGCTTTTCATCCTGCGATAGACGGTCAGGCTGAGAGAACAATCAAAACTCTTGAGGATATGTTACGGGCTTATGTGATGGACTTTGGTGGTAGCTGGGAACAGAGGTTGGATTTGATAGAATTTTCTTACAACAACAGCTATCACACTAGTATTGGCATGGCACCGTTTGAGGCTTTATATGGGAGGAGATGCAGGAGTCCGATTTGTTGGGACGACAGTGCTGAGGCAGTGGTTCTAGGACCGGAGATGGTACATGAGATGGTTGAACAGATAAAGATGATCAGGGAACGGATGAGAGCAGCTCAGGGGTTATGAGATTTGGGAAGAAGGGCAAGCTGAGTCAGAAGTTCATCGGACCTTATAAGATCTTAGAGCGAGTTGGGGAGGTTGCTTATCGTCTGGCTTTACCGGCTGCGTTAGAGAGAGTGCATAATGTGTTTCATGTATCGCAGCTGCGGAAGTATGTGAGTGACCCATCACATGTGTTAGAGGTAGAGAGCTTAAAGCTAGATGAGTCTTTATCATATCTTGAGGTACCTAAGCAGATTCTTGATCGGAAGGTTAGGAAGACTAGGAGTGGTGAGACAGTTTTGCTTAAGATCCTTTGGTCTAACCACGAGACTGAGGAAGCTACATGGGAGGCAGAGGATGCCATGAGAGAGCGCTACCCTTTCCTTTTTGATCTGGTATGTATGGTTACGGGGACGTAACCTTGTTTCTTTTAGGGGGGTAGGAGATGATCGTAAAGAGTTTTTATGAGTTTTATACCCTTTTTATGTTGTGTCGGCATGGTTATTGTCGTTGAGTCGGGTTGTGTTTGGGTTGGCAACATGTTTTACGTTGAGTTTTGTTTTGGTTGTTGAGTCGAGAATGCGTAGTGTGTGTCTTTGTTTTGTTGTGGTTTGAACTTCGGGGACGAAGTTCTTTTTAAGGAGGGAATATTGTAATACTACGTATTTATGAGTCTTGGGGTACTCTATCGAGTAGGCCTTACTCTGTCGAGTAAGGGCGTGTTGCGAATTAAAATAGTTTCTGACCTGTTGGGTACTCGATTGAGTAACATGGGTACTCAATCGAGTAAGGGGGTACTCGATCGAGTACCTTAGCTACTCGATCGAGTAGCCGGTTTACGGGGGCTATTTTCTCGGGTTTTGTTAATAATGCGATTAGAGTATATAATACTTCCGTCATTGTTCCTAAATCACTTTTCAAAACCTAATCACTGTGAGAAGAGAAAGCAAACTACGTCATTAGCTTTAATCGCATTGTTGGCAAATCCCGGAGCTTGGAAGGTCGGATTTCACTTTCCTTTATACCGTAGTGATCCTTGCGTCGAGGGTAAGACCTATATACCATTTTTATGATGTTTCTTTAAAGTTGGTTAAACCCTAGTTTGGGGGATTTGAGGATTTTGTTGTTTGTATGATTGGTAGTAATTATGTGTATGTATGATAGGAGGAGGATTTGTAGAATAGGCTTTTTGATACAGCTGTTGAGACCGTCTGATAGTTGTGCTTTCCAGGTAGGGTTTCCCTACTCAGTATTACTTACATAATGTGTGATGATTGTGTTGTAGTTA
Organism: Silene latifolia; assembly: GCF_048544455.1. Taxonomy (NCBI): domain Eukaryota; kingdom Viridiplantae; phylum Streptophyta; class Magnoliopsida; order Caryophyllales; family Caryophyllaceae; genus Silene; species Silene latifolia. The sequence goes on from NC_133529.1 coordinate 28,057,705, forward strand.
GTGTTGTTGATTGATTCAGACGGTTGTGATATTGTATTGTGATTGTGATTATTTGTCTCTGGTTCTCGAGATGTGTTCTCGGCTGAGTGGAGTCACTTGCGGGAGTGGTTTCACGCCCTAGTTTCGCCCTTCGTGGAACCCGCCACGGAAGGGGATGTGCACATTAATGGGACAGGGTTATCGCTCGGTATGATGAGCGGGGATTTGGTGGGTACGGCTGCGGTCCCCCACTGGCAGGGCTGGTCCAGTGGACAGTCGGTGACGGAGATGGAGTGGAGTGGATGATTGTGTATGATTGTTTGAGCTGTATTGGTTACTGTATTGTTGGTTATGTAAATTATGTAAATAGTACTGACCCCGTTTATTGTTTTAAAACCTGCGGTGATCCATTCGGGGATGGTGAGCAGATATTGAGCAGGTATGAGTTGAGTACTGGGATAGCTGAGATGTGCCACGGTCTGATGATAGAAGTCTTCCGTTGTAGCTAGTAGTTTTCATAAACATTTCAGTTAAATCAGTAGACAGTCAGTTTGAGAACATGTATTCGTACTTTTGGTTTTGGTTTTGAGATTTTAACCTTTCACTAAAGTATTTCTATTTAAACGTTGTTTCATTATTGTTTATTTGATTATCTTTGCCTCGGGTAACCGAGATGGTAACATCCTTATACCTGGGTGGTCTTGGTAAGGCACTTGGAGTATGGGGGTGTTACAGAAAGGTTTTTAGAAAAGTAAAAGTGATTAAGAAAGTGACAGAAACCCTTAAATACTAATCACGCGTTATTAACAAATCCCGGCTAAAACAACCCGTAAAACCAACTTACTCGATCGAGTAAGTGACTTACTCGATCGAGTGCCCCTTACTCGATCGAGTGTCACACATACTCGATCGAGTACCCATCAGGCAGACTACTTTTTCGTATAAAAATATACTTACTCGACAGAGTAAGCCCCACTCGATAGAGTACCCATAGACATATAAAACCGTAGTATTACACTGGACCTGCCCAGCCACCAACAACCCCGACATACAAGTCACAAACTCACGCCCTAACTTCCCTCCTTAAACCCGACACCAACAAACACAACACACGCACTCACCTCCTTACACCACCCCACGACCACCAGTGGCCACCACCGTGGTCTCCCTTGACCCATGGTGGTCCCACCACCAGCCACGACCCCTCACGACACCCCACGACCACCTAGGAACTACACACAACCCATATAAACAACACCACACGCAACAACCACCACAACCGCCAACCGCCAACCACCGCACCAACCACCACCTGTAACCACCTAGACACCACCACTAGGACCACCCCCTGCCGACAATACCAACCACCCAAGTCCCAGGTCAAGTCAACAACCGTACAAGGTACAAACTCCGTCTTAAAGGTTCATGATATCCCCCTTTTAGACGCTAATTCCGCCACCCACGGTGGTCAACAGTGGTCAAGGTCAGTCTTAATAGAACCACGATGGTCAAGGGTAGCTACTAAGGTCATCGGCACTGTTCACGGTGGTCCATACGGTGTATAAACGATAACTTAATTGATTAAGACGATATAAACATAAATTACAACGATTTTTACCTTTTATGGTAATTGCTCTTTCCGTCTCTTAAATCTCCTTCTTCTATATTTGTGAATTATTTTTCAGATGTCTTAGTATTTATAGTCTAGGTTTAGAGAGTATATGATGTCAATTAGGAAACTATTGCCTTATTCTAATTATTATAGGAATTATTATTATTATTATTATTATTATTATTATTATTATTATTATTATTATTATTATTATTATTATTATTATTATTATTAAATCCCGCTTCAAATCCCAACCAATACTCATATTAGGCCTAATATAATGAGCCATAAAGTAGTGAAATCAAGCCTTTTACCGCTCGTTTTGCATGCATTTGGAGAAAGAGTAGATTTGAAGTGGAAATGTCGCTGCATTGGAGTGCGTGAAGTTGTACTTAAGGCGTTAAAGTCAATCTAGTAGCTGCGTTGAAGAGTATGTTCGATTGAGTGTTCAAACAGGTTGATCGAAAGGAAGCTGCTACTGGAATGCTCGATCGAACAGTCTCCGTGTTTGTTCGATCGAAGGAGCTTCTAACGGAGATGTTCGATCGAACAGTCTCCCTGTCTGTTCGATCGAGAAGAATTAACGCAAGGAAGCTCGATCGAGAGCCCATTGTCACTCGATCGAGAAGGCTTATGTCGAGACTTTATTTATGTTATGTTATATTTATTTTATCTTAGATAATAAGTTCTCTGATTATAAATAAGAGACTACCTAGACCTAAGAGAACATAAAATATAATTCCTGTTACTCAGTATCACGTTACAACGTTTTGGGCGGCGTTCTTCGCTTCTCCGTCGGATCCCTTTGTAACTTCTTCTCTTCTCTTAGACTTTAATTCTATTTAGTTTTATTCTCAATTCCCTTCTTATTGCCCTTAATTTCTCTACTGTTATTTATTTCTCTTATGCTAGTAGATCTCATTAATTCCCTTATTATGCCTCTTGATCTAGTTTATTCGTATATGACTGTTATTGTTAATTCGTTGGCCATGAGTAGCTAATTTTCATTATGCTAAGACTATAGGGGATCCATAATTATGAAGGGAGAGTAATTGATTTATTGGGTTAATGCTGGTATTGTTTTTGTTGGTTAAATGCTGCAGTTAATTGTATCCGTCTGATTGAGTCGACGCAATTAGACCTATAATTCCTAGTGATCCTTGACTTGGACCGAAAGGTTGGAAAAGGCTAGACTAGTAGCGAACAATAGAGTATTGCAGTGAGGGCGAAAGTTAAGCTGTTTACACTTTAGGGTGAATTAAGGACCGAAAGGTGACGTTCGTTACCCCTTAGACCGTATTTGCATTGACCAAAACCTAGATTACTTGACCAGGATGATTATGGTGAACCGTTTGTCTTAGTTGTTTCTCTCTGCTGTTTAATTCTTTCCTCTTGTTCTCTCTTCCTTATTTCTTATCAGTTTAGAAAAACAATCAAAACCCCCAACCGTGACAATAGATGACCGAGTTAGACGGATAATTAGCAAATAGCCTCCCTGTGGAGATCGACCCTACTTATCGCTAGCTATTAGTTAGTTGTACTTAGGTATTTATTTTTGGTGTAGAAACGACCGCATCAAATTTTGGCGCCGTTCTTTCGGGGAGGCGACGCTTTTTATCTGTTTTATTTTGTTTGTTTTTCCCCTCAAGGGAAGACTAAGTACCTTGAGGCTGTCCTTATCTTTTTCTTTAGTCTTTGTTTTGATAGGTCCTACAGTCTATTTGATGATTTTAGAAAGAGATTGTCGAAGGGAAGGCTTGAGTACCTTCGATTCTTTTGCCAAGATGACGTCCGTCTCTCGACTTATTGCTCACTTTGAAGCTCAAACTGAAAGATCTACTAATTGGGAGAGGAAAGAATCTTGGGGTTGTGGTAATCATTACGACGCTGCTCCTCCACCGAGGCCTAGACCACAACCGCTTCTGCAACAAGGCTACCCACCACCTTGTTATTCTTTCTCACCGCAACCGATTCCCCCACTTGCTAGGAATGATGAGGTCAAGAAGTTAAGTCACCGATATTGGCACTTGCACTACAAAGTGTCATAATTCTAGTGCGGAATTTGATAGCCGTATGAAGAAGCTAGAGGCTCGGTATGATCAATTAATTACCGAGCAAGAGCAATGTGATACGGTGTATGCTATCAACACCGACACCATTCCGTTTCATGAAGATACCCCGGAGGATGATTTAGACGAGTTTTTGGAATTAATACTTGCTGCGTGCAATGCAGACACTCGATCGAGTGAAAAATCAACTCGATCGAGTGAACTTCTTCATCCCATCACTCGATCGAACGGCCGAAGGGATCACCACGATCGAACGCACTCGAGATCTTGTTCGATCGATCATCTGAAGGAAGGAGAACCTCGATCAAACAGTCACCAAGTCTCATTCGATCGAGCACGGCTGAAGAACAAGATCTGGATCGAACAGTCTCGTGGATGTTCGATCGAGCAATATGAGTGAAGAAAGCTCTCGATTGAGCATCTTGTGATACCTCGATCGAATTGCCTTGCTATGGACAAAGATCGATACGTCAATAATGCCTATTTCTAATGACGATAAAAAGGAACATATAGTTAACTCCTATTCTGTTCAAGTTCCTTATCCACAACAATTGCTACCACACCGTGCATTCCTGGACCGTATCCGAGATCTCAATGTCGCTGATCACTACAAAGCGATGATTGCCCAGGTACCCTCTTATTCTGAATTTATTGGTCAAATTAATTGGTCTAAGAAGGATATTAGTGATGTTAAGGCGGTAATGAATGTTGCTATGACTGAAGAGTGTAGTGCACTTCTTCGAAATGGGACCCCGCCCAAAATGTCGACCAGTCGTTTTTCTATACCATGTTCAATAGGGACCCATTCAATTGATAGTGCTTTATGTGACCTAGGAGCTAGTATTAGCGTTTTACCTTTGTCTCTTGCCTTGAAATTTGGGTTGACTAAGTTCACACGCGCTAAAACGACTGTTCAGCTAGCTGACCATTCTTATGTTCGGGTCAAAGGAGCTCTACATGATGTACCTGTTAGGATCGGGGATTTCTTTATTCCCGTAGATTTTATTGTCTTAAATATACCCGAGGACCGTAACATTCCCGTTATTTTGGGACGACCATTTTTGTGCACTGCTGGCGCAATTGTTGATGTCGGGGTTGGGACACTTACCTTTCAGGTCGGAGGAGAGGACTTGGTTTTTACTAAGTCCGATGACCCTAGGGAATCCATACCTATCATGCCTCGCATTGATATTCTCCTTGTAGACTCCGTTGATATTCCGTCTGAGCCGTCTTTTAAGTCACATATATTATTTTGCTTTTATGACACCTCCGCCCCATTCGGGAGCGGGTGGAGGAACGTGTCTTTGTTTCTCTTTCTACAGGTCTTGACAAGTTCAAAGACCCGGGAGGTGAGATGGGTGCTCTTAGCATGAAGTCTGGAACTGCCTGGATAGACGACCCAGGAGGAGGTGTTGATAAGGCTACACCGTCTAGGAAGAAGCTGCGTGATGAGATGATAGATTGGGACCCGGATGCTGTGGGAAGCTGTTGTTCTTACATTGCCAAGCTGTGGAGGCCGGATGTCCGTCTGACGATTGCTGAAGCTACCGCGTCCAGTCAGAGGCCTAGTAGTAGGCCGATGATTTGTGCTGTTGGATAATCTGAAAAAGGGTCGTGCGGGACCTCATAAACCAGCGCTCTCCGGGAGGCAGCCCGGACTGTTTTATTGAACTTTTGTTGAACTATTTATTTCTCTTTAGCTTTTTGTTGAACTTTAGACGCTGTTTTACGAACTCCTTATGCTGTTCTAGCTTTAAATGCGTGTTTTGCAGGTCAAAGTACTCGATCGAATGGTTTTGTGCTTGATCGAGCACTTTTTTGAGGCAGTTTTCACTCGATCGAGTGATATTGTCCTCGATCGACCAAAACCAAAATCATGCTTACTCGATCGAGTGGTTTTCTACTCGATCGAGTCCTTCCAAGCACCAGTTCACTCGATCGAGCTGTTCCAAGTGCTCGATCGAGTAGTTTTGACTCCCAGCTGATGTTTTCCGTCTATGGAGTTACTGTTTGACTTTCTTTGACCTCCCATGTTCATGGTCGGTTTGGGGAGGTCCCTCTATATGACGTTTTGTAAGTTTTCCGACTCCATTTATCCTCTTCTCTTCAGTTTGCATTTCTTTCCCTATTTTTGGTACAATGAGGGCATTGTACGGTTTGGTTTGGGGAGGTATGCATCCATATCTGTGTCTGCATGTTTCTTGCATTTTTGCTTGCACGTTTATTTATTCTCGCATGCATTGTTGTTTTAATTAATTCAAAAAATCATATAAAAACCACAAAATTTCAAAAATTTCATGTTTAATTTAAGTCGGAACGCTTGAACATTGACGCTACTTTGAATCCTTACTTGAGCCCTGCATATTCTTGACATTTAGTTGGCATGATTATGTGCATAATCTACGAGTTTTTGTTTCTCTCTTATCTGAACGAATAGACTTGATTCATTATGTCGGCAAGCTACATTACATTCTGAGGTTAGAGCTTTATAAACTGGTGACATTCATGACCGGTTTCATTTAGGATGTGAGTAGTGCTCTCTTTAAGGCATGTAACATTAATTTGCATAAGCATGAGTCTAGTCTTCTTAATACCTGTATGCATTCGGTCTGTGGATGGTGACACATGTTAGGAGAGGCAGTTCCCTTTATTTCATTCTACCCATGAACCCCACATAGCCAAATTGCCTTTTTGTCCTATTAACTACTTTCTATAATACTTCCTACCCTAGCCGAGCTAGTAACGAGTAGTTGTTGGAATGTGCTATTGCAATAGGGTTATTTTATCTGATTTCCGAGGATGGTGGAAGAATCAAAGGGAATGAAATAAAAGAATTGTTGAGAAAAATGAAACGAAAAATGAAAGAAAAAAAAAAACGAAACAAGAAAAGAAGAAAAAAGAAAGAAAAAAAATCGTTTGTGAAAAGAAACTGGTTATGATTTTCACTCCCAAGTCTTATCTATATCTTATGGGGAGTTGACGATTCTTGGTGTTTTGTGAGTTTAGTGCATGATTTTGCACCGTTTCATCTTGCTATATTGAGTACGAAGTTGGGATGCAGTTTATATTTGGATTCGTTGTTGCTAGCCTGGCTATTAACCCCACATATCCAAATTCATTTTAGCCCCTTCTTACCCATTACCTCACTTACCCAAATGTAAGTCCTCGGCATATGTCTTGGTCATTAGTATGGTTGGAATGCATATGTACGGTTGTAGAGACTTTATTCATGTTAACTGCATGCATGTTCTTATAGGTCGAGTTAGGTGAGTGTCTTACTTCTTCTTATCTTTCACATATATACTCACCTTGTGCCTAATTTTGAGTGACGAGCGACCCGTGAGAGTCCGATATCTTTTGAATCTTGCAAGGTCGACGGTTCAGTAAGTTTGAAACATTGATTTAACTCGTTTGTACTTCTCATTTGCCACTTTGTCATTTTGTTGCATTAAATCGGTTTTCGTGGGTGATTTGTAGCTGATGCGTTGGTCCCGTTCCACTGTTGTTTCTTAGTTGCATTCATATTTGCTTGGGGACAAGCAAAGGTTTGGTTTGGGGAGATTTGATACGTGCCTAATGTATAGTCTTTTTAGCCTATTTTATGCACGTATTTCTATGCTTTTATCGTGGTTTTATGCTACGAAATGCCCCGAATATGCTACTTTGGGTTATTTTGTCTTATTTGCAGGAATGAGCCATAAAGTAGTGAAATCAAGCCTTTTACCGCTCGTTTTGCATGCATTTGGAGAAAGAGTAGATTTGAAGTGGAAATGTCGCTGCATTGGAGTGCGTGAAGTTGTACTTAAGGCGTTAAAGTCAATCTAGTAGCTGCGTTGAAGAGTATGTTCGATTGAGTGTTCAAACAGGTTGATCGAAAGGAAGCTGCTACTGGAATGCTCGATCGAACAGTCTCCGTGTTTGTTCGATCGAAGGAGCTTCTAACGGAGATGTTCGATCGAACAGTCTCCCTGTCTGTTCGATCGAGAAGAATTAACGCAAGGAAGCTCGATCGAGAGCCCATTGTCACTCGATCGAGAAGGCTTATGTCGAGACTTTATTTATGTTATGTTATATTTATTTTATCTTAGATAATAAGTTCTCTGATTATAAATAAGAGACTACCTAGACCTAAGAGAACATAAAATATAATTCCTGTTACTCAGTATCACGTTACAACGTTTTGGGCGGCGTTCTTCGCTTCTCCGTCGGATCCCTTTGTAACTTCTTCTCTTCTCTTAGACTTTAATTCTATTTAGTTTTATTCTCAATTCCCTTCTTATTGCCCTTAATTTCTCTACTGTTATTTATTTCTCTTATGCTAGTAGATCTCATTAATTCCCTTATTATGCCTCTTGATCTAGTTTATTCGTATATGACTGTTATTGTTAATTCGTTGGCCATGAGTAGCTAATTTTCATTATGCTAAGACTATAGGGGATCCATAATTATGAAGGGAGAGTAATTGATTTATTGGGTTAATGCTGGTATTGTTTTTGTTGGTTAAATGCTGCAGTTAATTGTATCCGTCTGATTGAGTCGACGCAATTAGACCTATAATTCCTAGTGATCCTTGACCTGGACCGAAAGGTTGGAAAAGGCTAGACTAGTAGCGAACAATAGAGTATTGCAGTGAGGGCGAAAGTTAAGCTGTTTACACTTTAGGGTGAATTAAGGACCGAAAGGTGACGTTCGTTACCCCTTAGACCGTATTTGCATTGACCTGAAACCTAGATTACTTGACCGGATGATTATGGTGAACCGTTTGTCTTAGCTGTTTCTCTCTGCCTGTTTAATTCTTTCCTCTTGTTCTCTCTTCCTTATTTCTTATCAGTTTAGAAAAACAATCAAAACCCCCAACTGTGACAATAGACAGACCGAGTTAGACAGATAATTAGCAAATAGCCTCCCTGTGGAGATCGACCCTACTTACTGCTAGCTATTAGTTAGTTGTACTTAGGTATTTATTTTTGGTGTAGAAACGACCGCATCAGCCATTAATCAATTATTTAAATTATATAAATTATTATCATAAATCATTATTAAATTACGGGGTATTACACCCGTGCATTGCACGGGTCACAAAACTAGTATCTAATTAAAAGGCAAGCCAAATTATCTACCATCATCTACATGTCATATTTTAATTAAATAAGATAACATTTTAAACTACTCTCATGTAAAGTGGATTTTGTAAAAAAAAAAAAAAAAGAAAAAAAAAATCAAGCAAACCTTATACATTCCATTTTTACCTTACTCCTTATTTATGTTTATATTACATTTCATAATAATGGAAAAATAATGCTCAAAACTCATGAACATTGATTCATATTTACGCCTATATTAAATTTGACAATAATGACAAAAAGATGGTCAAAAGTCATAAAACGCATTCAATTGTTTATATATTTTTGATGGATGGAAAAATTTGTAAGCCAAACTTTTCTAATCTATTAACTAATTTTTTTATTTTTATATGTATAAGTTGCATTGGGTTATGAAGTGTCCATCACATCGTATACATTTGTTTTGTTCTCATCATTTAGGAGTTATCAAGATTTGTGGTGCTGAACTATTCAAAGATTAACTAGTTTTTATACCCGTGCAATGCACGGGATAGAATTGAATTTCTCGCGTATGTATTTAGCAATTATTTTTATTTATAACTAATATAGATATTTTTATTTATATTACAGGAAAATGAGTGTTAATCTAACTATGATGGCTTTGTAAGTATTATATCTAAAATTTAGAATGTTGTTCTACTTTGTAGAACTTACAACATTTTTCTTCCCAACATTTTAGAAATTGTATAGTCCATATATCATATTAAAAAATTTAATTGAAGCATGTCGTTTATTGATCAGACTGTGTTCCTCTATATAAATCAGATATATTAGAGGATAAACAAATTCATTTGAATAAGAATGATAATTGCAAGACTAAATTCTTTAAAGTAGAGTTACTAATTAATAAATTACCAGGAAGTGCACTTTATAGAATTGGATCGATTTTGTAAGTTGGCGGAAAAAAAATATATGGAAATAATTATATAATATTAAGTATAGAGCTATTACTCATATTACCAAATTTATTTAGAGGTTATACTTCAGTTGATTAGTCCAATCTTCAAACTTATTTTATGCTCATATATAATTTGTACAAGATTTACCATTTTATAAGTGAATTTTTTTTCTATAGTATCAACTAGTGTAGATCCCGCGAAAATGCACGGTAAATATAGACCTTTTAATTTTAGTGTATTAGTTATAGATTTTAGATTTATATCTCGCGAATTTTTATAAAAAATAACTAATATTAAAATTAATCAAATGAATTGAATAATTCCATGAATTGTGTTATTTATGAAAATATTTTAACTACATCAATTTTTTTAAAAAATCTTTTTTCGTCACGAAGTTAATAGTAGAAGATACAGTTTTTATGTATAGATTATTTTAAATGGAAAATTAGTTTAATAAATGAAAATCTAATTTGTTTCCATATATAAGTTTGAGCACTTTGGAGGGAAAACTTTAGAGAAGTTGTATTCTTAGTACATAGGAGGATTTATATTTTTAAAATTTGCACCTCATTAATATTTATCAGCTCACTCCATTGTATTTATATGAAACAAAAAAATTGAAATGGAAAATTAATAAAAAAAAATATTGAAGTTGTGAATTTTTTTTAGTGAATGTTTTTTGTCACGAAGCTAATAGTAAGCATGTGTCAAGTTATTCTCTACAATAATAATTATTGCATTACTGAAAAATTTAGCAACTTATACTTTATAATTTAATATAAATTTTATTTTATTTTAATGAAAAAAACATAATTATGAATTTATTTAAAAAATTAGTGTTTATTTATAAGAATATAGTTATTGAAAAGATAATAATGTAATGAAAGAAAACTTTATTTATTACCTTATTTAGCTAGATGCTTTTTGAAGGGAAAACTAAGAGAATTTTTATTCTCTTAGTAGTATGGGGGATTGTCGGAAGTTTTATTTATATTGAATATGAAAATATTTGTCGTTAAGCATAAACTAAGCAGAATGTACAACTAAATATCTTGACAAATCATTATGCAAACAAAAAATACTATAGGTAAACATAATCATAGTCGTTATTACATAAAAAATTATATGAATTTACAGCAAAAAAAAAAAATTAGCATAAAAAATGGTTTTTTTTTTGTGCGAGCATAAAAAATGGTTGATATGCACGATTAATCAACTATATCTATAAAATCTTATTAAAAGGCTAGCCTCAAAAGGCCACGCAGACAATGCCACGTAGGATAAAGAAAAGCCACGTATGCATTTGCAATGTGAAGCAGGAGCTAAGGGATTTGATCAATCGAAATTTGAGGCAAATTCTTTTGAAGAAAGGGGATTTGCAACAGGAGTTGAAATATTGGGATGCCATTTTTGTGATCAATTAAAGGGAAAATGATAATGACAATCCAAGAAAGAAATTACTTAAGCAAAGAACATCAACACATAGCATTTTTGTTTTGATTCTAGAATAATGGTTATTTTGTTTCCTACATATCTTGAGTTTTACTTGGCCAAAATTTTTGTTCTTTATATGTACAAAATCTTGCGAATGTCATATTTCTCATGGGCTTGGAATAGTCAAGTTCAACCATATAGATATTTCTCAGTAATCCCTCAAAGACTGGCATGATTTAATGTTCAGTTTGCGCACAATTGACCTGTCAGTACTAAAGGGCTCATATCTCCCAAAACAGGAAAAATATTTGGAAAATTCTTATTGGAGTTTGTAGCTAACTCATCTAGCTTCGATTTGGTATATGGGACACCTCGTGGTTCATCTTGAGGCAATATTTATAAGGTCTGCAAAACGGGTCTGAATGCTAAACTGTAAAGCAGAGGTTCAGCCTGACCTGTCGGTACTAAAACAATCATACCTCTCAAACCAGACAACATATAGGGGTAATTCTTTTTGGAGGTGGTAGCTAACTCAAGTACCTTTCATTTGGTATCTATGGGACATTCTAATTCAACTTCAGGGGCAAGATATGGGGTCTGCAATTCGACACAGAAACTGGAAGTGCTGCTGAGTAAAATGCATCAGTTCTGTTTTGAACCATGAACGTTCAAAGGTTTCTGGCCATTCATATGCTATGTAAAACTCGTCCAACAAATGTACCTTAATCTTATGATGATGCTTGGATGAGGAAATAATATTTGCATCAAGAATGAAGCATGTGGGAGCATAAAAACCAAGCCAAATGCAAGGACAAACTGTCATTGTCACTTGTGGTCATACCATTTTGGGTGAGTTCCTATGTGAGTCTTAATGAGCTATGTTGGCACTAATTTGGCACGACTTGGAGCTGTTACAAGCTGTCACAAGACTCACCTACTTCCTAAGCATAATGCCAAAAGAGGACCCTCCAACATCCAATGACAACTCACCTTGCTCTCCAAGATTTATCTTTAATGTTTTATTTATTAATGCATTGTACTAGTTGAATAACAACCCTTAGATGTAGTTCTAGGATCAATTAGATGTCTCTTGCTTTCTTAGGTTTTTATTTGCCTATATAAAGGCTTCACCCTCGATTGTAAAAGACAGACTTTGGAATATATGAAAAACACTTTGCTTTGTGCAAAACAAATCGTCTTCCTTCGTGGAGTAGCCTTAATCTCGACCTTCGTGGCTTGATTAAGAAGATGAATTAAGCTTGCCTTTGTGGATGCTTAAGCTTGTGACTATCTTTACATTTTGCTGCATTTTATTTTGTTTATATACAACCAGAAAATCGTCACCAAAAACAACTATTTCTTCCTTTATTGTCACTGTTTATTGTTGAAAGTTACAGACTTTCATTACTTATATTTCTCTTGATATTAATCCACTCAATTAGTCATATGTTGCGAAATATATGTTCCACAATGCCACATCTTAATCCGCGTGTCACTATTATCTATAAAATTTTATTAAAAGTCTACTTGAAACACCTATTAAATGTCACGTAGACATCGACTAAAAGCCACCTAGGATTATAAATTATTTTTTAATCCACTCTTTTTTCTTTCTTTAAAAAAAATCGAATTAGTAATCCCTGTTCTTTTACTTCACCCACATATGAATCAACTACATATATTGCCGATGTCCGCGCTGAAATATATTTCTATCTATACAATATAGTTAAATGACTAGCTAAATCATCTATAAAATACCATTAAAAGACTAACTTGAGTAGTATTTTATTGTCATGTGACAACTCTCAAAAACCTCCTAATATGCAATATTTCATGTCAAAATAAGTTCTAACAAATTCAAGATGTTTTATTATGCATTTACTCCACTTTTGTTTTTCCTCTTCTCCCATTCATTGTAAGTTTGTAACCTAATTTCAACCTTTTATCTTACTCTTGAATTCTTAATTTTAATGAATGTTATAGCATTTATATATATATATACACACACTTCATCTCTATAAGTGAAATTACATATCTTTTGTGTGTATATCTTATATTGATTTTATTTTATGTTTTTGTTAATATTTCTATTAGTAAATTAAGTCAAACCTCTTTATTTTGTTGTGTTTTATAGGATTCAATGTCATGATCTTCTTTGATGTGAACGCTCTATTGTTATGTTGTAAGTTACTACTTTCGCCTATTGTTTTATTTTTCCAGTTTTTTAAATTTGTTTAACTCTTTAATTTTCATATATGTATAATTTCTATTCTTACCAGCTTTGAGTGCAACATGACAAACAAAACCTTATATTTCACCTCATTCATAAATTTTTTAAAAAAAATAAAAAATATAAGTTGCAAACACCAAAAAAAAAAAATTGATACAAATCTTTTATCTATAAAATATAATTAAAAGGCTACCCTAAAATGACTAATAAACGCCACGTAAACAAAACCACGTAGGATCCAAAAATGCACGTAAATGCCACGTAGATGTGAGCATCAAAACTCATTGCCACGTAATTGCCTTATTTTATAGATTTAATTCATTTTTCTATAAATTAATTTAATTTATGTAACCCTTACAAATTTACATCAAAATTTCATAATTTATAATCAATATTGACATTTTAATTGAACTTTTGTAATAAAAATATGTTAATAAATGTCATAATTTATAATTAAAATTGACATTTTAATTGAAATTTTGGTAATAAAACATGTTAATAAATTAAAACTTTTCATATTACTTAACATGCACCCACCATTTTTATTAACACTTTTTCCAATTTAATTCATTTTTTTAATTAAACATTATAATAAATTGATTAAAAGTCTTCATAATACTTAACACCCACCAAATTAATTAAAATTTCTTCCTATGTAATTAATTTTTATAATATAATATGTTAATAAATTGATTAGATTTCTTTATACTACTTAATACCCATAATTTTCATTCATTTTTCCCTATTTAATTCACCTCTTGAGTTGCTCGGCAATCAATTATGTAATTTAATAATACCACAAAATAAATTAAAAATAAAAATAAAATATGGGAGTCTATGGTTATGTGATGACTATAAAACCTATAATACCTATGATAGTTTATATTTACAATATTTATTTAAAATCTATTACTCATTTGCCCATGAGTTTCTAAGTTGTGGATTATATTTTATGGTTTAATTTATTTATTTTATTATAGAGAATATATTGAGTATTATTATTGAGTATTGTTGTTGTTATGTCATATAAAGCATATTTTAATTTGTTATGTTATTGGTTTTATAAATCCTTTGATTTATATTTAAATTCATGTTTTTCATTTGGTTTAATTTCAATGATTTACATGTGACAATGTTGATTCGTTTGTGAAGTTTTGCCATGTTGATGTTTTACCTTTTGGTCAATATATTTTTTATATGAATTTTAAAGCATCGTGAAATATATGTGAATGCAGATAGGACAAAGCATCACGTGGGTAATCTGAAGAGGGAAGAAATACAAAAGGCACGAAACCGAGGTAAAATCTATCTATAAAATATAATTAAAAGCCTACATAAAACATATAACTTTAATTCACATGGCATTTTTATAGAGGTTAATACTAATTCATCTATATTAATTACTTAATTATTTATTTTTATACAATATTATAAAAAGGCAAAACTATGTATTAAAAAGTTAATTATCTCCAAAATTGTCACATGCTTATAAGTACTAGAAAAATTAAAAAAAAAATAGTAGTTGCAATCACTAAAAAACTAATATAAACTCTTTATTTTCCTCTCATAAATTTGGTTATTAATCTACCTATTTATTTAACTTTAATTCCATAAGATAATTAAAAAGCAAGCGATACTATCTACCATTATTATTCTGCATGTCATATTTTAATTTCGGAAGATAATTTCTAAACCATTCTCATGCAAAGTAGATTGTGTAAAAAAATAATAATAATAGAGCAAACCTGTCACATTTCATTTCTCCTTACACCATATTTATATCTATATTAGACTTCATAATACTGAGAAAAATCTATAACTCTATAATCTAAATAAAAAATCTATAATCTATAAATCTAATTAAAAGGCAAACCAAACTATCTACCATAATCTATATGTCATATTTATTTACATACGATAATATCTTAAACCACTCTTGTATAAAGTAGATTTTGTAAAAAAAAAAAAATTATAATTATTAGTAATCAAGCAAACCTTATACATTCCATTTCTCCTTACTCCTTATTTATGTTTATATTAAATTTCATAATAATGACAAAAATGATGCTCAAAACTCAAAAGTCATGAACCTTGATTCATATTTATACTTATATTAAATTTGATAATAATGAAAAAATGATGCTCAAAAGTCATAAACTCATCCTCAATTGTTTATATATTTTTGTTGGAAGGCAAAATTTGTAAACCAAAATTTTTCTCATCCCTATTGTTTGTAGAACTAAATGTGTCACTAATCTTCCTATGATTCTATTCCAATTAAGGTAAATGTATTAAGGCTTTAGATTATTAACTAATTTATTTCTTTTTTAGTACAAGTTCCATTGGTATGAAGTTTTGATCAGATTTTTCAACTTCATCGTATGTATTTGTTTTGTTCTCATTTAGGGTCTACCAAGATTTGTGGTGTTGACTTATTCAAAGGTTAACATACTTATATCTCTAAGACTTCATTCCTATTCCCTCTTTCTTTCCTTATTTAAGAAGAAGTTTAAGTTAATAACGATAATATTGTATAAAACAAATTCCACTTTTTTTGTTAGTTAATTCGCACTAATTACTGAGTTACTTTTTTATAGGGACGATTCATTGGAGAAAGAATACTATATGGAGAAGGAAAATATTAGGATTGCTTAAAGAACTATATATTAAAAACTAAGTGTAAGATTGACGACATCAACGTGAATGAGTAATAGTTTTTAGTTTTTTTTTCACCTGTATTTTTTATTTTAGTATTTGTTGATTTTTTTCATCATTTTACCTTTGAAAAAATAGCACTCTTTAATTTATCGACTGTGATCTTTATGTTAACATGTAAATGCCCGTATTTTTAGTACACGATCTATCATGAATTATTCATGAGGTAATCTTACTATGTGATTTGATATTTTATAAAGTCTCAATTACTGGAAACACTAAAAACATCACACTAAAAACAAAATATCCCGTGAAATTCACGGGCCACAAAACTAGTTATTAGAATCAAAAGTCAAGTCTTATATGTAGATCCGCTTGTTATTTATACCACGATCACTGAACATGATTTTGCTTTCCAAATGTCAACTGAAAATGAAATTGGCATAAAAAAAATTAATAGAGATTCAATTTTTAAAAAGATTGTGTACGATTCAAAAAATTCAAATTATGTACCAATATTATCTTTCATCGTGATCAAGAGTATTCTCGTTCTAAATTTTTGTATTTCCTCCATTAGTAATTCACCTACAGCCAAATAATTTATATTTAAGTCAATAACCTCTCTAAATCATTTTTCTTAAATATCAATAAAAACAATCTACAGTAATAAACTACGAAAGATGGAAATTTGCAGCGAAATCAAATAAATAGGAGTATTAGAAATTAAAATTAGTAATCCCTTTTGTATATGTGAATATTGTTACCATTTGACACTATTTATACATAAATTTTTCCACTTTGATTCAGAAGTAAATTAGTTACTTTTGGTATTCCTTAATAACTTTAATGTTGAAGATAAAATGTTGGAATATTAAAAGTTACAATTTATGTGGATAAATTCAAAATATTACTATTGAGAGAAGAAAGGTCAAAAGTATGTTAAAAGTTACACAAAAACTTTACAGAGACGGTTTCTCAATAGCGTTATTGAGAGACGTCTCACATGATGAGGGAGGGAATTACTTATTTCTTATTTTCCATGTTATGTCTCCCACTAATTTAGTGGGAGACGGTCTCTCACGAGACCTACTGAGTTATTAACTTCACCTATTAACTTCCCCCATTAATATGCACTTAATATTTATTAGATGACTTGTGGAATATAATAATAAATTTAAATTTTTTATTTTTTAGATAAATACATTGTAAATAGCTTATCTTATCACGAGGCGATTAAAAATTACTTAAGTTCACCTATTAATCTTCCCCTTTAATAATTTTTTTAGATAACTTGTGAGATATAATAATATGTTTTTATGTTTTAGATAAATACTTTCTGAACAGTTTATCTTGGCAAGTGACGCGAAAAAACTACTCAAGTTAGCCTGTAAATTATATTGTATATATAGATGTACATAATAATTTAATGAAGTTGAGGAAGTTTATAACAAAAACAAATAGTTGCATATATGAAGAGAAAAAGGATTACGCATCGGAGGTAGTACCTCAGACCTTGTAGTTTTTGAGCATATACACATTTTTTCTGAGCATATTACCATTTATAAATATAGTTTTTGAGCAATATTATATTTTTTTAGTGTAATGTTTTAGTAAATGTGCTCAAAAACTTTATACTAAAACAGAACCCAAAAACTTTAAAATAAAACCCAGAAAATAAAAAATAAGAGGTACTACCTCAGATGTATAGTCTATGAACTGATATATGAACGATGATAAATTAGAGTGATGTGATTTTTATTTGTCATTCAACATATTCTAACAATAAACGCCAGAATTTTAAATTTAGTATGTATTTTGATTTGTTAATTGTTGAATTTTTTTTAAAAATTAGAAGGTCAAACTTTGTTCTTTATTATGCTATTTAAAAACTTAGTACGTATTAAATGTTTGCAAATTTATTATTTTTTTATTTTTTCTTTTCTAAATAATAGTGATGAGGTGGATTGCTATAATTGTGTCAAAAGTGAATTTGTGTAGTTTGGTTGTTTTTTATTGTCTTTTTATATTATTTATAGATATACTTAAATCTCTATGACTTATTTCTCATTCCCTCTTTTTTTCACTATTTAAGAGGAAGCTTAAGTTAATAACGATAATATAAAATAAATTTCACTATTTTGTTGGTTAATTACCACTAATTACCGAGTTACTTTTTTTTATAGGGACGACTCATTATTGGAGAAAGAAGACTATATGGAAAAGTAAAAAACTAGTATTGCTTAAACAACTATATATTGCAGACTAATTACAAGATTGACGACATCAATGTGAATGACTAATAGTTTTTAGTTTTGTTTTTTCAAATTTATATTTTATTTTGGTATTTGTTGATTTTTTTTCATCATTTTATCTTTGAAAAAATAGCACTCTTCACCTACTTGACTTATTTAATTTATCGCATTGATCTTTATGTTAACATTTCAATTCCCTTAATTTTAGTACATGATCTATCATGAATTATTCGTGTGGTGATCTTACTATGTGGTTTGATATTTTATAAAATTTCAATTACTAAAAATACTAAAAACATCATACTAAAAATAAAACATCCCTGTTGCCAAAAAAAAAAAAAAAAAAAAAAACATCCCGTGAATTTCACGGGTTATAAAACTAGTTGATCATTTAATCATTAGTTGTATTTAAGATAGAGATTTGATATTTCCACTGTGAGTTTTGTTAATGCCACGAACACCCCTCTAATAACCAAAAAAATCTATACTATACATGCACTAACTACTTTTGTGGCATTAACAATTTTTGTCGTGGTGTGTCCTCCCTTAAGATAGGTTTGTTTTACACAATATCTATATAGGGCGGTTTTACAAAACGATAATAGTTAGAATTAGGGCAAGCAAGTTTCGGTCTGGACTGAAAAAATGAACAATACCAGGCCATTTAGTTTGGATCGAACACGGACCAGATTCATTTAAGTCGGTTCTCGGTCCACACTTTTTGAAGTTTTGATTTTTGGTCTAGTGACGATTAATTTCGATCCGGGCTAAATAGACCAAAATTTAGGTATTTCGTGACTAATTTTGGCAACTCTTGAAAAGTAAAGTCCGCCTCATTCTATCCGTCTAAAGTTAAACGGATAGTGGACCTCTCACAAAATGCAAGTGGGAAGATAAGTGGGGTATCTATTTCCAATCCAGTCGCACTATCCACTTACATTTTGTGAGAGATATATGAAGACGGATAGTATCCAGGTACAAAGAGAATTTGTGTGAAAAGTAACCAAGTATTCAGTGTTTTGTGTGGTGTCCTGAGAATTGGAAACGTGGAGCAGTAAACAGAACATCGAAATGGGATAAAATGATCCTCACTCCATAATCTACAATGATTCTCCATTTCTGCCTCAAAAATATACGAGTAATATGAATATATGATTGGAAGTAGAGATTGATACAAAACCCAGATGAGGTATGGCTGCTGCTGCACTCAACAATGGCGTCTACCTTCCTAAACCCATAATTATATCCGCAGCACTTACAAAGCAAGGCCAGCGTTTCTTGAGCTCCATTGCAATTGCGCCTTCTTCTGAACCTTTACTCTCTAAATTTGTGTCTTCTTCTTCTAAAGCTGTTACTTTAAGTACCCTTAATCATCTTCTTTCCACTGATACTACTCACCCTCATCTCTCTTCTCTTGCTCTTCCTGTATGTCCCCTTCTTTTTCTGTTTCTTCTTGGTTGCTTCATTTTATTTCATGTTTTGCGTACATCCGAACCCCCATTACCTCGCAATTTGCGGGAGCCCTCGACTCATTGAGGCACTGAGAAATGTTAAATGTTGTTGTTGTTGTTGTTGTTGTTCAAGTAGAAGAATTTATTTACTGGGTTTGATAGTGTTAGTCTGATGTTATGTTTAATTGTTATAAAAGTTGAAGAATGCGTAGTAGGAGTACTGGGTGTGGTATGTTTAATTTAATCGTATATTCGACACCCTTTTACCTTACCTAAGCCAGGAGACTGTAATGCTCTTAGGTAAATGATATGTTGTATCTAACTGATGTTGAAGTAGAAAAATGGAATGTACTGAGTTTTACAGTTTTTGGCTCATTGTATCACTTTCGTGCTCATGGCAGGAGCCTTTGATGCAATTAGGTAATGACGTTGCGCTGTCTAATTGTTTGGTTAGAAGAATGCACACTACTGAACCTACTGGTTGTATTTGTTGTACATCCGACCCCCTTGTCCCGTTAGTGACTCTAGCTTCTTTTACTTGGTAGTTGGTAATGATGTTTATCTAATTGTCATTGAAGTAGAAGAATGCATTATTCCGGGATCCATAATTTTTAGTCACAAATTGTATGCATCAGACATTCAGACCCCCTTACTGGCATACTCCCTACGCGGGAGCCTTTGAGCCGTTTGAGGTACTTGGGTAATGCTACTGTTATACCTGATTGTGACTGCAACATCATTAGTCAATTGCATCAAAGGCGAGTAATACATGGGCACTTCGAGCTTTGTATCGTTTCTCTCATATTGTTTCTGAGTCAGTATGAGCTGGGTCAAAAATTTAATGTCACTTAATACTAATGACACGAAGTTGATGTTGCAGTTGTATATGAAAATCACTCAAGTGCCATGGTTTTCCTGGAATTCAAAACTTGTTTCATGTGTGATTGCATCATTATACAAACAAGGGAGAATACAAGAAGCCGAGACTCTGGTTTCAGAAACTATTTCAACAATGTGTTTAAAGGAGCGAGATCTCGTCTCCTTCTACTGCAACTTGATCAACTCCGTTGCTAAAGTGAAATCAAAGACTGGCTTTGCATATGCTCATGCACATTTAAGGGAGCTTTTATGTACATCATCCTCCACTTTTGTGAGAAAGCGAGCTTATGAATCTCTAGTTGGAGGACTTTGTGTCATGGGTCTACCTTATGAGGCTGAAAACCTAATCAATGAAATGGGACAGCTAGGCCTAAAACCGTCACTCTTCGAGTTTAGATCTTTAGTTGAAGGGTATGGGAGGCTAGGATTATTCAGAGATATGCTACAAAGTGTTTTTCAAATGGAGAATAGCGGGTTTCCGTTGGACACAATCTCTTCAAACATGGTCCTATCGTCGTATGGTCTTCACGGTGAACTAACCGAAATGGTCAATTGGCTCCAGAGAATGAAGGCTTTAGGCATTAGCCTTTCAATTAGGACATATAACACTGTGCTAAATTCTTGCCAGACTTTTAGGTTGTTATTGCAAGATCTGAAGAGTGTTCCGATTTCATTGAATGATTTGATTTTAGTGTTAGGCGATGATGAGGCCTTACTAGTACAAGAATTGGCAGGAAACCAAGTGTTAGACGAGATGATGACGTGGAATTCTTTGGAGTCGGAGCTGGATTTACATGGAATGCACGTAAGTACATCTTACTTAGTGATGCTGCTTTGGATGGAGGAGCTTCGGCTTAGATTTAATGACGGGAAATATGAAATACCTGCTGAAATGAGAGTAGTATGTGGAATTGGAAAGCACAGTAGCATTAGAGGGGACTCGCCGGTAAAGGGTATGGTCAGAGAGATACTGGTTCGTGCAAGAAGTCCTTTAAGGATTGACAGAAAGAATATTGGTTGTTTCATTGCTAAAGGGAAAACTGTAGTTGACTGGTTATGTTGATTTTGAGAAATTTCTTGTCCCGAAACCACGGTATTGAATCTCAGCTGTGACATCGCGGCATAGTTACAAGGATTTTAGAGCCTATTGCGACTGCATTTTAAGGATTTTGTTCACTCAACATTATGTTATTCGAGTACTCTCTTAAAGGGCAGCGTTGTCCAGTATGCCAAGTAATGAGAGAGGGAGAGCGAAGAACCAAGGACACGCGAGGGTAGTATTGTTGTTTTATTCGATGGATGTCTCCGCTTCCGCTATGTAAAGCAGCTTGGAGTGCAAGGATGTAAAAAACCCGAGGATTGTACAATTGCAGGGAGCCTAAAGATCTGGGACTTTTCTCATCTTTGTCCTTCAACAATAAATATGTGGACTTATTATTTCCCCCAACGTCTGGGGACTTATTATTGCCCCCAAACGTTTGGAGCTAGGTGTAATTTGCTCCCAAACGATTTCATATGAGCAATTTACCCCCAAACGTTTGAGATTATGTGCAAAGTAACCCAGTTTTAATTTCCGGCAATTTACATTTACTACCACCACCACCATCATCAAACACAACTCCCCACCCCAAGTACTACCCCAACTCTTCTCTCCCATTCAAACCCCAATCATAACCCTACCTTCAAAATCAACCCATTTTCCAACGATCACTCTCATACCCATTTTCCAACGATCACTCGCATACCAATTTTCCAACTACCACTCCCATACCCATTTTTCGACAAGGCACATGTACTACATCAGTGAACTTGAGTTCAATGATGAGCTTACCACATTTGATATTTTGCAAGTATAAGTGAGGTTAACAGTATATGATCAATACCAAAGTTAGCTGGTGTGAATGATAAAGAATAAGGACTCTCATCTCTTAAACAAGTGATCAGGGGTTCAATGGTTGTGTTCGATGGTGGTAGGGTGGATAGTGGCCTTCTGGGTAGAGGTAAATGTAAAATTACCGGAATTTTAAAATCGGGTCGATCAAACATTTGGAAGTAAATTGCAAATATACAAAGTTTAGGTGCAAATAGCACCAAACCCCAAACGTTTAGGGGGTAACTTGCTATTTTCCCACTTACTATTCATGCTTACAATAACAAATGGCAAGAATGAAAAAATTAACTGATGCACATTTCTTTAAAAGTAGTCGGATTCCGAATCAAATTAGATCAAAGACTAGCTTCTTTTTCTTAACCGTTGGATGTAATGGAATAAAACAAAATTGTTCCAGTGAACTCCCAATATTTCTTAAATTGTGCATTAGGAAAGTGCCAATACCATCTTACTAAAATTTCAATATTGTATCATTTGCATAATTTCTTGATTTTTGTAACACATTGGGTACATTTAAACCACCACAAATTCTTATTCAAGACGATTTGCATAGATAAGACAAAAATAGAATGCTTGGGTATTAGCAAAAAACTTGTCTATGCAAGTGACATGCTATTTGACCCGTTTTATTTTGTCTTAATAGAGGTGAAAACAATCGAGACACTAGCAGGCCTCCAAATATTAAAACTGCAGCAGTGCCAAGCTGGATCAGAGTGTGTCACAGCATACAAGCATGGCAATCTGTTACTTGCGAGTCGCCAACCTTTACCGTTAGTTTTCTGTAGATAAGCCATGGTCCATGGAAGTAGCAACCTAGAAAAACCATTCATGCTACTAGCTAAAAGTAGGGCAACGAATAGAGGTGAAAGGCTAAGCAAACTGCAAGCTGATATATTTGAACCTATAAGCAAGGCTGCAGATGTAGCGAAACTACCAATGTATTCTCCTCATTTCGATGTTATACGTAATTGTCCCATGCCTTTTTTGTTAATAAAATATATATCCTTTCAAATAATAAAATTGTCAAGAAATGGAGCGTTTCTTTAAAATAAACTACTCCGTATCATAGTAGCACAAAGTCAAAACCTGGATCAAACATGGAGAACTTGGCAGTTTGATGAACACTAGATGAAATCAGAGATGGGCGGCCCAATCAGGAAGTGGGCATTCATAACTCCAGTCGGGTCCGCTATATCTTACGCAGTGTAGCCATAAGCCTTCCTCATGGTCACCATACCTGCAATTCGACATCATGATGATTATTGATTAGTGCATAAACGGTAAACCTTTTGTATACTACTACTGATAAACATCTAACCCTTGCCACTGCACTGTTTACACTCAGATTCTGTCACGGAGTAGGAGATTCCATGATTGAATGATAAGGTGAAACCGTATTCAAAAGAAAGACGATGAAAGGCCAATGTAATTGAATCATAGGTCAGAAAAAAAGGACTCTACAATACGTCTTAAATCTCAAATAATTTAGGGTCTTCTAACATGAAGCATTTGAAACTGCTAATGAAAGTTAAAATATTGTACAGAAAAAAAAAAAGGAAAACAAAAACAAGAACGAAAAGTAGTCTATATATACAGTATAATTTTGTGAAAGGCATACAAATTCTGGAAAAATAATTTATGCTGAGGAGGATCATACGAGACGAGTTAAAAACCAAAAAAGGGGGAAAAAAGAGGAGCACCAATCAATAATCAACCATAACTTGAATCTTCTTATCTGTCCCCCACCCTCACCATTTCCTGCATCACTGGTAGAAAGGCGACTCTCAAGGTGGTCGGCATGGTAGATGGGAGGTGTGGCTGTGTAGGTGAAAGGGCATCAAAAAACGTTCACGTAGGTTTATAATGCTGAAATGGCATCAAAAACGTTCACGTAGGGTGAGGTCTCACCCAAAAGCTACTAAACAAAGAATAAATCAAATCAAAAGAACAAAAATATAATTCAAAATATTGAGAATGACAAAATGAGGATAAAAAGGAAATGAAAAGAAAAAAAAAAGAAATTGAAAAATAAGCAAACAATATACAAAATTCAGATAAACACCATTTTAGTTTTTGACTATATCATCAGATTTCTTCAAAAGCATACTTCGGAGTTCAGACAAACAGGCCCATGAAAAGAATCAATGAAGAAGAGAATCTTACCCTTGAGGTGCCAAATTTGGGCAATTAGTACACATAGGATCGATGCTAAATTCTGCTGAGGATTCCTCCTCAAGCTCAACATTGTTCTCACAAGCAGAAGATGACAAAGAGTCCCCAGATTTTGCAGCAGTTCTATCAGCACTTCTTCCTTCAGTAGAACGTCGACTAATTGATTCACCAAGATACATGTTGTCATTGGCGATTGGATGGCCAATATGCTGGAGATGTACCCGTATCTGAGAAATATGAAATAACCGCTATCACAAACTTACTCATTAGAGGGATGTTAGCTTCTTGGAAACTGCGAGCCAACCCAATGAATGAAACTTGCATATTTGAGCATTTAACTATCCTAAACACACTAGCATAAGAGTAAAAGATATAACAAGCTAACTCCAGCACCACC
The DNA here is from genome assembly GCF_048544455.1 of Silene latifolia. Lineage (NCBI taxonomy): Eukaryota > Viridiplantae > Streptophyta > Magnoliopsida > Caryophyllales > Caryophyllaceae > Silene > Silene latifolia. The sequence goes on from NC_133529.1 coordinate 28,082,748, forward strand.
CAGATAAAACTAATAATATGATGCTACATGGATTAACGGCAAGAAAAATTACAGGATACCTGCATCAGCACTAGACCTGGCAAACGGAGTCAGATTCAGGCCAGGACATTGAGGGTTTGGGTTAGTCTGGGTATGGGTCAGTTTTGCTTTGAATCACTTATTGGGTCAGTGGTTAGAGTCACGTCAATCTATTCATTTTTGGGCCGTTTTGGATAGTGGCTATTAAGGTTTTTGTTTTACTATCATTTCGTTTCGGGGTCAAATTTGGGTTGGGTTTACTTTGGGTGTTCTTTTTGGGTTTAGGACAGTTCTGGGCCTTCAGCTTTCGCCAAGTCTAATTAGCAATCCACTATCTAATAGTATCTATGACACAGCTGGCAGTAGTTGAAAACTTGAAGTTACCTGATGAGTTCGGCCAGTGAGTGGTTCACATTGCACAATGCTGTGAACACCATCAGTATGAAGCCGTCTAAACTTTGTAAGAGAAATTTTGCCTTTCAACTTAACATCAGCCAAACCATCTCCTACCTGCAGCCATTAGATTTAGCACCAGAACAGTCATACGCAAAAATTGTGATTTAATTTAGAAACAAATGACAGATGACGTATCAAACATGTAGTAGCACAGGCAAATGCAAGTAATGCAACCTTGAATCTTGAGGAGAGTTCTAGCATTTCAACATCAGTCATAACCAAGTATAAAAAGGAATTAATCAACATGGCATGTAAGTGATGTAACTACAGTTTCCATAAGGTTTGCGCTTTTGGTTGCATCTAGTGCCTCACCTCGAACCCACCTCCCAGGGGCTCATAAAAAAAAATATGAATGTCCACAGTTGGAAAAAATTACCTACTTCAAGGCAAGACCCAAAGCCAAAACAGCACACTAACTACACAGTTTAAGCACGAATAGAAAACTCAAAAGAATCAGCCTTCAAAGTACGAACAGCCTCTTTCACCAATAAATGCACATAACTAAAAACAATATCAAATTAGAAAGGGACTCATCTCCCACACGGCCACACCAGCACCCAACTCCCTGTTTCAAATTTCGATTTAAATCAAGTGATCGGTTCAAAATTTGTGAATTTATTTTGCCAACCAAGAACACAAACCAATTTGCATATTTATAGATACGATAATTGTTTCTAATATCAGAGCATACTGCAACGTGTGTGACATTGCAACTTCAAATGAGTTAAAAACCTACTTTTTTGCCTATCAATGAGGATTGAGAGGTGCAGCTAATCTATTTCGTCATGACATAATAAACAGTCTGATTCTGGATTGTGATGAAATAAATCAAAATGGCTCACTAAAGTGGCTGCGCTTCTTTCTCTTGTGAAGTAGCAGTCCTTCGATGCACTTATTAATGCAATTTTCATCTTGCGTCATTTGGAAACAGCCTCTATGTGTTGCTAACACATGGGTAAGGCCCCACATATCCGACCCCCCCTCCTCCAAATTTGAGGGAGCCATTGAGGCAATGGGGTAATGTTGTTGTTGATGACATAATAAAACACAACCAGATAAATCAGTAGCATGGACTGTGCTGCAGCAAATATTCAACAGTCCCCAAATAAAATCTTACCTCAGCCGCACTTCTTCCTTCTCTAGGATCATGGTTTATGTTGGCATCCACAACTTTCTGCAAGGAAAAAATTATCTAAAAATAAATTGGAAGCCAGGTAACAAGAATGGTTGAAACTTAGACAAATGGTCACTCGTTAGGAAATTTACAAACTGCTAACCATCATCTATGTGCTAATTCCAGAAGTTACCCACAGCTACATGGACATGAAGCAAATTGCAAAGGATCAACCAAACCAATGTTGGAACAAATTTCAATTATTTCGTTTCACACGAAAGTGGCAATTTGCGCCCTTAACTTTGTTCAATGGTGAAATCAGGCCCCTTAACTTTCAATTGTAGCAATCAACCCCTTTAACTTTAACAAAAAGTGAAATTAAACTCTATTATTTGATTTCTCATGAAATTCCCCCCAAAATTCATTTTATAATTTAACTAATCAATTACAATTTTTTTTTATAACCTTACAACTTTTATACAATATATAATTGTAATAGTGAGTATTTTTTTTATATAATTTTACAATTATTAGACAATTTATTATGAATGTAAGAATAGTTCATATATTCTCATATTTTTATTTTGTTTATTATAGATGAATGTAAAATTATTTTTTAGGCGGATGATTAATTTTATATAAATTAATAGAGTTAAAATTAGTCATTTTTATGTGATATTAGTTGTATAATATAAATGTAAAATGAATTTTTGTTGATATTTAAATGAAAATTAAAAATTGGAGCTGAATTTCACTTTTTGTTAAAGTTAAGGGGGTTGATAGCTACAATTGAAAGTTAAGGGGCCTGATTTCACCATTGAACAAAGTTAAGGGGGCAAATTGCCTATATATTGCTAAAAGACACTGTTAAGAGCTTTGAACTATGACGTGAATATTGTGGCCCACCGTTTTAGCTTATGTACAAAGAAAGTATAAATCAACAATTAGTGTAGGATAAACCAAGCACAATCACGAGTTATGCCCTAACATTGACTTGATGGAACTCATAGAAGGTATTCACATTTGTGCTCACATAAAGTCTTAAATATCCAAGCACTGAATTTCTTTGCACAAAAGGAAAAAATATGGCCAACAAAACAGTATGGCAGCAATAAGTGACAACTCAAAAAAAAACATTTAGGTGCGCAAATCTACTGCACAAATCTATATTCATGAAGTCATTTTCCATTTATTTGCTTTCTCACAAACAGAGTACAAAGAAATAGAAGCTCGGTTTCTGAGTTCTTTTTCCCCTTTCTCTGCTGCAATAAAATGACTTCAAAAGTTTGGAGAAACATCTACTCAACAGAGGTCACCAAGATGCAATTTCACTTGAGACATTAATCTGAGAGATTGACAACTAAAATACCTCACCCTCTGGAAATATCCCAACAACCTTGGCAACGTACTGTTTCTTCACGAGCCCTCCTTCGATCTGATTACAGACAAGATATTATCAAGCGTCTTCGTGAACCAAAAAGGCAGACAACAAAAAAACAAAACAAAAAACCAACAAATTCTTCTCTAATCGTGGCTGTTTAGAGAATACAGAACACCAGTGCAACTCATCTCCTTCAAAAAGTTTCCTTTTTTGAAAGAATATGAAATTTTCGGATTAAGCTTTGTTGTAGTTGATGAAACATGAGATCTGTATTAATACCAAAGGGATAGCTAAATAAATACATATACAACAACAACATTACCCCAGTGCCTCAATGGCTCCCGCAAATTGCGGGGTAAGGGGGGTCGGATGTACGCAGCCTTACCCTTGTGTTAGCAACACAAAGAGGCTGTTTCCAAATGGCCCAAGATGAAAATTGCGTCGAGAACTGCATCGAAGGACCGCTACTTCACAAAAGAAAGAAGCGCAGCCACTTTAATGAGCTATTTTGATTTATTCCATTATAATCCATAACCAAACAGTAATGAGTCTTTGGCTCCATTGGAAATATGGAAAAGCTAAATAAATACATATGATGTGTTTAAATTGTCTTATCAATGCCAATCACAGTAACAATTGAAAATAAGAGTAGGTCGTGGGGTACTATGATGTGGTGTCTTGGATAGTACAGCGGTTGATCATGGTTAATTTTGTAATATCCATAGTCATATGGATCTAGTACGGGTTGTATTGGCTATATCATCCTAGGATCAGCACATTATTCACAACTTAAAAGTTCATAATTCTGATATCCTTTCAGAAAAGTTTGTGATATGCACATTTTCAGCCACAAGTTCATAGAAAAGGTTCAACGGATAAAAATGCGATACAAGCTCATCTCATTAATTCTTTAAGGCGTAGTAGGAAAAGGAAACAAAAGACTCTGGATAATTTTAAAAAAATAAGCACAGTTGGCCCAAGTTTATAAATGAACAATATAAATTTAATTTACCTGTTGTCTGAAAGTATCAGCCTTAGAAGCAGTTCTGGCCAATATCAATAGTCCTGAGACCAGGCGGTCCAATCGATGTATAGCTGAAGTTGACTGTGAAGGCTTACAAATCATAAAGCTAACAAAATTTAAGAAGAGAAATTCAAGAGACAGAAGGTGCCTTCTCACATTAGCAAGGTCATGGACATCTCCTTCCAAGTTCTAACTATACAATTATAAATGGAAATAAAAAGGATGCTTAGCAGCAGAGTAGCAAATTAGGATACGGAAAAGTGGAGCAAAACCATATTCTGCTTCGAGAATGCCGATAACTGTATTTTTCCGATATTGACCACAAGAATGAACCTTCATAGTAAAAAGAAAGTATAGTCATGACTTATAGTAACGTAGAAATAGGCATCAATTCATCAAATGATAATAAACCATCGGTCTCCAAGAAACCAGATGGTCTTTGAAACTGTCTCCAGGTACCCTTATTGAGCAGGAAAAACCGGCACAAAGTACAAGTACAGTATTATAACTTAAGAACTCCCTTTGTCTCGAACTCTCAATCAATAGTTATCTATGATTGAATTTGCTTCACAAAACAAGACAATAGATAAACATTAACTGGGATGGAGGGGGTATGAGTGTATGACATTTCAATAAGCCACAATAATTTCTAGATTTAAAAAATGAGAAAAAAATGCAAACAAGCAATAAAATACCTCTTATTAGTCAATGACAAGCATGAATAATCTCAAAAACAGGAATATACAGTTACTGATTAAGAAATACTACTTTGAGACCTCGACTTCTTCTTGCCCCTATAAATCACCAGAAAAGCAAAAAAAAAAGTGGTAAGCTTAGTACGGATTACGGAGTATCAACTTACAGGAATAGATGCAGGCTTGCAGACCGTCAACACATCCTCGCCTTCCTGCAGAACCGAGACATCCCAGGCCATTACAGGTGGTTCATGCCTACAGCCTTTATCAGATCAATTACTAAAATAAAGTTGAACACAGCGTCGATATAAATTAAAGGAAACTCCATCATGTTCAAAGGCTGTACAAAGTACAAACAAAATTGGCAAATACTCCAATATTTAAAACATATTTTGCATTAATGACGGCCAAACAAACCTGTGAACAAAGTGGCTTATCTTCTCCGACGACTTAATTCTGTGGTAGATTGAGACAGTTTTCCCACCAACAAGTATTCTTCCACTTTTAACAGCTCTTACCTAAATAGCCATACAATTAGCTTCAAATATATAAAATAAACTCACAACATCACAGACCATACTTTGCCTTTAACTAATAGTCCATAAGTTGCACAGTGAAGGTAGTACCATTGCACCATAGTATGTCAGATTACGAATGACATATGAACCAAACTTGCAGTAATTGAAAGGTTTTCAGCATCACGAGATTTGGCTACGTCTACTTTGGTGGCCTAAGATTTGCAACAATTCGACTTTGATTACCTACAGTGTAATATCGACAAAACTTCATCCAGATAACAAATATTTTTATCATAGTAAAGTAGCTATTTTGCAAAATTCTGTGAAAATACACCTTAATATTTCTTTTATATCTATTTTCACATTATATTATGCTAAAAAAAATATCAATTAGAGAAAATTTGACTATTTTACCCCTTAAGGCTACCAAAGTGATGAAATTTTTGAACATTGAATCAACAAAGACGGAACTAGCTCAAGTCCCAACTCTCAACTCTGAAGTCACAAAATCAAAACTAGCCAAAACCCGTGGCACCAGAGTGAAATTAGCTCAAACGTGAGAGCACGAAGCATTCAAAGTAGAACATAAGTTTCCGTTTACTTCCAGTTGACTTCTAGACAGTTACTTAAACTCTTATACAAACATACATTACTCTATACAGGTACCTACTAGTGTACTACTAACATTTGCAGGACTTAAATTAAGCTGAAAAAACACGGAAAAATCGAGTCATTAAATTCAGTAGCAGTATCACATACATAATAATCACGAGGCCGTCCTCTGAACTCGTCAGTAAACATATCAACTATAGTTTTACCCGTCCAGCGATTCTTCCCCTGCTCACAAATTTACCAATTAATTTCAGAAAAACCTCAATTCAGTAATTACCAATGGTAAATAAGATTAAACAGAATAAGTAACTGACATGACAAATGAACTCGAAGTAATACGGCTTGACGTAGCGCATTCCTGTGGACGAACAAACAGGCGCCAAAATTAGGTAAAAGTGTAATTCCCTCCGTCTCAATCATTTGTTTACTTCGAATAACAAAAAATATAAACAAATACACTATTGACTGAGACGAAAAAAGTTAAATATACTCCGAATATAATAACATAAACTATTGACCGGGATAGAAAAAGTAATTGAAGTGAGAATAATAAATTGGGGAATACCTTTGTGGAAAATGTAATCGTCGCGATGAGGAGGGTTTGTTGGGGTTTGCCATACAATGGTGTCCATGGCGGCGGTTGTCGCGGTGGTTGTTGCGGTGGCGGATTCTAGGTTAGGGTCGTTGGTTTGAGGGTGTGGGTCTCTTTTCCTCTTCAAAGTGTTGGTTGTTATCATTTTGTACACTTGCTCATATGCTTTGGTTGATAACGACCCAAGCTACTTTTGTCGGTAGAGTTTGTGAAACCTTTACTAAATATGAATCCGACATAATCTCATTCGAATCGACCTAAATTCAAATTGTTTTCATATTGATTCGATATGCTTGACTCAAGGTTATATAATTAAAGAGTTAGTATTTTGATATTGTTCGAAATAGGATAATTTGTCATTTTATTGTTATTATTCTCATGGTTCTGAACTCGGCCACGAATAAACTAAAAAATTGCGATAGAAGTGTTGGTCAATAAAAGTTACTCCATGGATTAATCACACCGATAAATAAGTTACATGACTAATGAGATAAGAACCTACAAATGAATAGTTAATTATTGAGTTTTATATAGTACCTTTTAACTCGTAAATTTGTTACCTTGCCATATATTGATCAAAGGCCTTTACTCCTTTAGTAGCATGACACAATTAGCACATTTTCACTAATTCTCAATCTCACGAGAATAAACCCTAAAACATAGACAATACAGAGTACTTCGTATCTTTTCTTCTGTGATCTTTATCATGTAGTATTTACACAAGTACTTTGTATATCACAGCCTAATAATTTCCGATCCACTTTATTAGTAGTATTCAACAAGAATAAATTTTAAAAAAGATTTATTAGTTAATACTAATATTATGATTATGACTACGATTACGATTATGATTATGAATTATCGGAAATTTGTTACTCTTAATTGATATTTGTAAAGGGTGATTAGTGTTAAAGAAAACGATATAGATGCACTAAGATTTGAAAGAACGATAAACCAAGAAATGGGACCTATGAGTAGTATGACTTCCCTTCCCATTTCCTAGTTGTTTTTCGCTTTGTCAATCAAAAATCACACCACAACTAATATCATTTCTCCCATCATCTCATCATACATACATAATAATTCAATTCAATTGGTCAAACCCTTTTAATTTTACAACAACAATAACTAATCACCCGCGTTTCAATACCATCACTTCATCCCAGATCCAGTTCCAATCAACTTCATTCATTCAAACTTCCAAAATCCCAGGTAAGATGATTGATTCATACCATGTTATTATTTGATTGAATTATGATTAATTTGCATGTAATTTTGATGAATTAATGTTGTTTTATGATGTGGGTCAATCTCAGATTGTTGAATCGTGGTCCCAATTTTTGTGAAGAAGAAAGAAACAAAGAAAGAAAGAAAGAAACAAGGAAGTGTGTGTGTGTGTGTGTTTTTTTGTGGAATCGTTGAGTCAACTCAGTAAGTATTATCAAATGCCGGAAGAAGATCTTGTTGATATTAAGTTTAGGCTGTATGATGGATCAGATATTGGTCCTTTTCGTTACTCATCTACATCTACTGTTGATATGTTGAAGGAAAGAATTGTTTCTGAGTGGCCTAAAGGTATTATCTTTCTTCATAATTCTCATTATTTTACTATTATGATTCTACTTCTTGGACATGTTTAGAAATGATTTTATGTTCTTTTTGATTGATGGGATTGTAGTAAGTGTTTAGCTTGTGTGTGATTGTTTGGTTTAGTGGAATTTTGTGTATGAATGATAGGACGGTTAGCATGGTAAAGATTAGTTGTTTTGTTTGCGATTGCGTGGCTCGATTTTTTTTCCCATTTTGGATGAAGCCAAAGATTATTACTCATTGGTTGTGGATTACGATGGAAAAAAAGCAAAATAGGTCACGAAAGTGGCTGTGCTTCTTTTGTGAAGTGCTAGTTTATCGACACAGTTCTTGATGCAGTTTTCGTTATAGGTCATTTGGAAATAGCCTCTTTGTGTTACTAACAAAAGAGTAAGGTGACGTACATCCGAACCTCTTTATTCCCCAATTTGCGGGAGCCATTGAGGCACTAGGGTAATGTTGTTGTTGTTTGTTGTGTGGCTCAATTAATAGTTGGTAACTGCTATTGTAGGAATTAGGCTATTGGGTTTTCTTTTCAGTTTTCGGGTTTGAAGGACAATGCATGTGAGTTTATGCCGTGAAAGGGGCAGTTGCTAGACGAGTGAGGTGCTTTTGGTTGTGATTATATGTCACTTTATATTAGTATCTCGTCCGAAATTGAAGGCTCTGATGCTTAGATCCATAAGTTTTATTAAGTGCAGCCTTTTCATTTACAGTCTAGCATGGATTGGTAGTTAGTTCCTTGATGCAAGCACGGGTTTATTATGAGTCGGTTTTGTATTATGATATCTTCAAACTATTAAGGAGTATTCAAGAACTATGTTATTTTAGTTATGGATTATGGTATCTTCAGACTACTATTCATGTTTGAAGCAGGGTTGCCTATTTTGTAGTCTGTCCCAATACAAATACGTAATACACATAAAGAATATGCACAGCATGCTTATGATGCCATAATACGGTGGATCTTGGACAAATATCGCAATACGTTGTGATGCGAATACAATATCATAATGTTGATGCGAATACAAAATTTGTGCAAATCAGTTTGTGACTCGGTGGGATTTGAGTGAATTCAGTAACTTTGATTTGAACGACAACCCCCGTACATTTATACGTGAAAGGGGCAGTTGTTGGACTAGCGAAGTGTCATTAGCTGTGAGTATATGTCACTTACCCTTTGTATAAATGAAGGGAAAGGGAGGGTAGGGAAAGGAAGCGGACCGGAGCAATTCTCTTTGCTTGGTTAGCAAAATACAGTTGGGTGTACTTGGAGGAAAGGGAATACAGATCTTTCTATTTCCCATTCCCTCCCCATTCTTCCCTTTACCTCTCCTCCCCTTCCCTCTTTTTGTATGCAAACACTCCCTTAATGTTAGTCTGTTACATAAAATTTCAGTCGTTGATGTTTAGATCCACTTTGGTTACTTCTCCAATAATAGTAGTAGAATTTAAGTCCAATAAATAGTTCTTTGATGAAATATAACTAAATTACGATAATGTCTATCTGACTTAGCATTCGTCATTTCGTCCTAGTGGAGCTTTTTGGTTCTCTTTTTTCGGGTTATGATATCTTAAGCTTATATCAATCCTGTGCATTTCACAGTTTTTACTAAACTTCTTCGGGGAAACGAAATATCTGTACTTGGTGAAACAAAATCATTTGTTCAACACAATCATCCAAATATCTGTATTTGGTAAAGCGAAATCATTTGAGCAAGAGTTTTAAAAAAGCGATTATCGTCAAAATCAAATTTATGATTTACTGTTTCAAGAGACAAATTACATTATTAGGGGCCTTTCTCATCACATTCTTTCCTTTTATTTTCATTTCCTATGGAGCCAATCTAAATAGTATAAAAGTTGAGTTCTTTATAACTCTCTTATTGGCCCCTTAAATTCATGAAAAAAAAAAAAGAATTTTGAAAAAGTGGTCCCTATTGCAAGTAGTGGGTGTCAAAGTTATTTAATTTCTTTCCTCCCTCAATACATACGTACAACCATTATCTAACACATAAATATACATTACAATATACAAAACATAAGTTAAAAAATAATTGTAAACGTGAAAAAAAAAAAAAACGATTTTTTTTGCCAATTATTTACATTCTCTTAAATTAAAAATATGACTCGCAGTAAAAAATTTTAAATATGCCATAATATAATACCTAATCGTGGATTTTCTGACAATAAAATATATGTTTAACAAATTTTATCGCTGCAGACCGTGCAATTTCTGCACGGGTGTAAAACTAGTGACTAATTGTTCTTTGGTTCTGGATCAAATCAATAAGAATGTGTATCTTCCACTAAAAAAAATATATGAGCAGTGTGTTGGGATCCTAGTTATTTTTCTAGCTTATTTGTGAACTTTGAATTATGGCTTGTTTTTTGTGAGATCTACGCATTCGTTGCTGTCTTCATCAGCAATAATGTTATGAAGCTTAAAATAATACACATTAGGTCCGCTAGTTTGAACAGTTTCTCTCATGCATTGCCCCTTGCGGAGAACTTTTATTTATGCTGATCTGGTTGTCGTGGGTTTGACTTTTTCTTTCAACATTTTGATGTTGCAGCTTTTAGGTATTATCCTGGCGGATGTTATCTATTTGTATATTTTACTTTGATTTCTGGTAGTAATGTTCAATAAACATGTTTTCAGGCAAGACTGTTTTACCAAAAGTGGCAAACGAGATCAAGTTGATAAGCTTTGGTAAGATATTGGAGAACAATAAGACAGTTGGCCAGTGCCGGGCGCCATTTGGTGAGCTTGCTGGAGGAGTCATGGTGATGCATGTGGTTGTACAACCATCACAAGCCAAGACTAAAGCAGGTGCATTTGATATGTTTTTTCATGTTCATTGTAGTATCAAGCACATTTAAACAGTGTTGCTTTTCGTGTGTAGCGTAATCCACATTCCTTAGCTATGTCCTATTTTACTCCTACTCAACTGGTAACATAGGACGTGATACACAGTTACAAGTGTTGACACAGCTGTTTTGTGAAAAAGGCTGAATATTGTTGGCCTAAATTGAAGTGTCAAAATGTCGTTTTGGAATGCCAGTGTCAGACAGTCTACACATTGACATAGTGCAGTGTCGAAGTAACATAGCTCCATAAAGTAGTTTGGAAATATATTTACTTGACATCCTATAACATATTGTATTGTAAGATGAGATCAAAATGAAGGATCTTTCTGTGTGGATGTGTTTCTGTGAAGTGTTTGCGACTTACCATTCCATCTCTCTGACAATTTTATCTTTTTTGCACACACACACTACACCCAACCACCTTTTATTCTTTAGGCGCAGAGTAGATTTGCTGGCCTTTCCCTGTTAAACAGTCCTCTGCCGTATTCCGACATATTCTTCTTTTTCGCCCAGGCTGGGAGGGAAGACTGGAGGGCACATAGGGAGAAGGGAGGGGGTTGTTTCCCTCTAAAATGTGACCCACAAGATTAGAATTCACTATTTCGTTATTCTATGGAAGGAAGGTGGTAAAGGTTCCGTTTTGATTCCCTATACATATAAAGCTATGATGACACATTCGGAACAATCATCTGCCATCATTTAGAGATGCACTAGGGCGAGGCTGGTGATTGAAGGTCTTTGTAGATGAGTAGATTGGTCCCTTTTATGTGGTTTATGGAATCCAGATGTAATACGATATTTTATCCCAGCCCTCTCTTAATTGATATAATCGAGGACTCAACTATTGATCCTGGCATAACGGTTACATTGGCATAGGCGCATAGCAATCATGTAATTGCTCAATTTAAGTAAATGAATGGAATCCCTGAAGGAATTGTGGTGAATGCCTAGTGACTTTGCATTTTGAAACCCTGAAAATTTGCTTGGTATTGCCGAATTGGCAGCTGCTGCACAATATTTGGTTCGAACATGATGGACAAAAACTAAATGATTGACTAATCAATATTCTGAAGTAGCAGTCGGTCAATGCAGTTTTCATTACAGGTCATCTAGAAAGCCTTTGAGTGGGGTAAGGTAAAGTCGTGTGCATCTTACCCTCTTACCTTGCCATTGGGCAGGAGCCTTTCCGTGCAGAAGGCTAATGTTGTTGTTGGTGGTGGTGGTGTTGTTTACTGCTAGGTGATGAGTCTTATGCTGTTAGCTTTAGCAACAGCTGTTTCCCAAGAGGATTTCGGAAGCTATTCTTCCCCCATTTGCTGCAGTTTCACACTGTCCACTCCACACTTAGTATCTGTGCAATTAGATCATGCTTGCTGTTTCATGAAGTTGCAATTTGCAAATGTGATATATATTGTCTGAAACCATGGCTTTTGTTTTGTGGTTGTGAGCAGAAAAGAAGATTGAAGAATCAAAGAAATTTGTGTGCTCATGCTGCATTATGTAGGAAGGAGAACAGAGAGCAATATTTGTGCATCCAACAAACCGAGTCCTTTCTCGATAAGACGACAAGTTATTTTCTTGAAATCTTTGCTACTTTTGTGTACCAGTAACACGAACCTATATAGAGGAGCTATTTTCTGTAATGGAAAACCCAAAATTACTGTGAAAAAAAAAATTATATATATAGCTTTGTTTGTGTGTGTGGCTAATGGCAAGTTATAACAACAGCTGTGCTCTTTTTTGAAATATAAATCTAGAGTTCATACATTTTCTTTTTCCAGTTAACTACTTTTGTTGCCAATTGAAAACAAAAAAAGACGGTATACCAAAATTACTACTTATATATATGAGATGGTCTCTTGCCATAATTCAATGTCACTCTTTCTTGAAAAAAACACAAAACACAAATAAAACTTGTCATAGCACAAATCCATTATTCATAAAATTAGAGTTAGCTGAGACAAGACCTTTTAGATCATTGTTAGTGAAAGATCACTCGGGAAATTACACCACTACTAATAATTTTGTGTAAAACATAACGAAACACTGATTTGTCAGACTCAGTCACTCAAGCAATATATACAGATAATGCCTAAATCAATAATCACTATAAATTGTTATATAGTATGATCACTTGGGAAATTACCGTCTAATTAAGGCTTTACGCGGCAAGACTTTCTCTCTTTTTCCGGAGAGAAAAGGACTAGCTTGCAGGCCTTCGATCAGGAGCGTATTGGGGGTTTGAAGAAGAACACAAAGAAAAACCTTAGCTTCTTCATACATCTTTCTATAATGCAATCCATGAAATTCACAGTTTAAGAGAGTTTTATCAACTTGATCCTCTAAATCCATAGAATGACTAGAGTTCTTGGAATCTCAAATTAAGAAGTAAAACGGAAGTTTGGGAGTGGGAGAGATCAGATAGTAGATTTTACATTAAGCACACCTCGGTCGAATCCTGTGACAGTAACATCTGGGAAGATACAATGGTAACATAGAAAAACTCGAGACTAAACTACCACCACATTATTAGAAATAATACAAGGATATAGTTCATCAATTTAAATGCCGGACCTACAAAACTGGAAATCAAGGGTAACGTAATCCAAGTTCTATATCTCCCGAAGGACCTTCTCAGCTGCTGCAATCGTCTGTTGAATGTCATCATCAGTGTGTGCCAAGCCTGTAAATCCAGCTTCAAACTGTGAAGGTGCAAAATACACGCCTTCCTCTAACATTTTCCTGTGAAACCGCCCAAACTTTGCCACGTCACTCTTCTTCGCGTCCTCAAAGTTGTAGACGGGTCCGTCAGCGAAGAAAAACCCGAACATCCCACTTATATAAGCTCCACATATGGCATGCCCAGTTTTCTTCCCAGCATCAATTATGCCCTGAGTGAGTTCACTGGTAATCTTATCTAAATGTTGGTAACTTCCGGGCTGCATTAATCGTTTAAGTGTATGGATGCCGGCTGTCATGGCCAACGGGTTCCCGCTCAGGGTACCCGCTTGGTACATGGGACCTGCAGGAGCCACCATCTCCATGATATCCCGTCTTCCTCCATAGGCGCCAACTGGTAGTCCCCCACCAATGATTTTCCCGAGGGTAGTAAGATCGGGGGTTATATTGAAATATTCTTGTGCTCCCCCATAGGCCAGTCGGAATCCGGTCATTACCTCATCGAATATCAAGAGAGAGTCGTTTGCTTTCGTAATCTCGCGAAGGGCTTCAAGGAAGCCAGGGTTTGGCTGGATAAAGCCGGCATTTCCCACAACAGGTTCGAGAATAATGGCAGCAATTTCTCCTTTGTTAGCCTCAAAAATAGCTTTCACAGTTTCCAAATCATTGTAGGGAGCCGTTAGGGTGTCTGCGGTGGCAGCCTTGGGAACACCTGGGGAGTCAGGAAGCCCGAGAGTAGCAACTCCACTGCCTGCCTTGACAAGAAAAGGGTCGGCATGGCCATGGTAGCAACCCTCGAACTTCAGTATCTTTTGCCTGCCGGTGAATGCACGAGCCAAACGGAGAACACCCATACATGCCTCAGTTCCCGAGTTCACAAATCGGACCATCTCAATACTTGGAACAGCTGATATGACCATCTCAGCCAGGGTGTTCTCGAGAAGACATGGAGCTCCAAAACTTGTCCCCTTTTTCATGGTTTCAGCCAAGGCTGCAAGTACCTGTTAAATTGAGAGGTCAATAACACACGCCAACACACATGATATGACGGATACTAGCTTAACCCTTAGACTATTGGGCATTTACACTTTATTTGGAATGATGTGAAGGAAGATTAGGTTAAAGAGATCAATTTAACATCTCTTGGATCTACATTACTCTGACTCCTCTAAGTGTCGGATGCGACACGGTATACACAGTATCGGAATGTTGGACAGAACAATTTTGTGAAAAAGTTTCATGCTTATGGCCTATAATGAAATGTAAAAGTGCCGTGTTTGAACAAAGTGAGGGTCTGACGGACACTCAACACCCAGGCATGAAGCCTCACTTTCACTGAGTTTCACCACCAATTTGATGCTTTGCAAAAACTGTGAAACTCTAGGTGACACTTTAACCAACATAAGGCAGGAAAAAAAAGTAGATCAACAAGGTGAACGAAAATCTTAACATACATTCACCCTGATCCATCCATGACGTAGGAGATGAAAATTAATTTGTCGAGTACTCCCTTCATAAAATGTAACATATAAAAATGTAAAGTTAAGGGGGAAAAGAACCTCGTCATCAGCATGGCCAATAATAGCTGGTCCCCAGGAGCCTACATAGTCAATGTACTCATTGCCATCTATATCCCACATATGAGAACCCTTGACCGAATCGATTATAATGGGCTGCCCTCCAACAGACTTGAAGGCACGAACTGGGGAATTTACCCCTCCAGGCATCAACTCCTGAAACCCAATGACATCAAAATTAGATCCAGATTGAGGATAATATATCAGGTGTCATACGTATATAAAGTGTACTGAACCACTCAAACATGGTAGCTACAACCAACAAACGTAATAATCATCTACCATCGGGCATATGAGTATATGACATATCGATCAAAGGGGTCTTCAGTTACGCTAGTCTTGATGGTCGACAGAAATATCTCAAAAACTAGCTAAGAAATGAGTACATCGAGCTCTGTTATGTAAGAATCAAACTGCGATAACAAAAATCATCTACCATTGGGCATATGACAAATCGAAAAAAGGGGTCTTCAGTTATGTTGGTCTAGATGGTCAACAAAAATTATCGCAAAACTACCGAACAGATGAGTATATCGAGCTCTGTAGCAAATGATTCCTCGTATTTAAATCCAGCAGCAAACTGAGATAGCAAGAAGGATCACAGAATGATAGATGCTCGTATTTTCACACTGTTCAGACCTAAGTTCGATCATACCTCTACCGCTCTACGTAATGTTTTGTAAAAGATGTCTAGGGACTACGATAAGGGCAAACCAAAAACTATCATCACATTCAGTTACAAATACTATCACCCTATGATACAAACCAGTAAGCCACTCCCCATCATTTCCCAAAAAAAAGACCAGGAAAGAAAATGAAAGGCAGATTGAGTGAATAGGGAGTAGGATTGTAGGAGTACATATGTGCATTTTCAGTAAACTATTTATCAGCATGTTTCAGGGAAAACGTCACGTACTACTCTGTAGAAGCTAAATTAATGCATAACTCCCAATCATGTCTAGTAACTGTTAATGTCGAGACTAATTATAGATCGAAAATTCTAGTCAGCTGCTTCAGCTAGTGAACAAGAAAACATAGCTCGAGATAGTTTGTAATATATAAAATTTCACAAAATCTCATTTGATACCGTCATAATTTCCTAAAACCAAGTGGTGATAGCAAGAGTAACTCCTTGGTTTATTATATCCCTCCTCATTTGTCAATCTCATTTGATATAGTCTTAGTTTCCTACATCTTTCATTCTTTCCATATTATGTGATTCACTTAATGATAAGTTTGTAGCAACACAGCATGTTATAAGTTTAATACGAAGCGCACTTAGTTGCATTACAATCGAGGGAAGGGGGATTCGACCCAGTGACCTATTGTCCACAATACTTCCGTCTTAACTACTCGACTAAGGAGGTCACCTTATAAACCAAAGAGTTACTCCATTCATGACCCGAAACCGATTAAATTGAAATTCCACATCCCAATTCTCAATTATCAATACCATAATACCTCAAACAAAACCACATTTAAAATTACAATAAAATTTATAAAAAATAAGGAGATTAAGTAAAAGGGTAAAGTAAAGTAAAGTAAACCTTGGCAATTTTAAAGGCTTCCTCAGATTTCTTAAGAGTGTAAGTCTTCTTCTTCTCGTCAACGGAAACCGCCATTTTAACAGCAAAAGGAGAATGAGAAGGACGAGATAACTTGGATTTATGAGTGCATAAATTAGATGCACAATTAATGCCTAACACTGTTGTTGTTGAAGCTGCAGCTGCCATGGCTAAATTCTCTCTCTAAGCTTGTAATTGTGAAGATAAGAGGAGATCAGGTAGAAGAAGATGAAAGCAGAAAATGTCAAAATGATGAACTTGAATGGATTGTAAAAGGAGATGTGGGGTTGGGTACGTCGTCGTTTGTTGAAAGTTTATGATGTGGGCTTTATGGTGAATGGTGGGTGGATTTGGACATGTGTGTTTGGGTTTTGATATCGCAAACCCGCTTGCTAAAAGTCGTCGACACATTACTTCGAGTCGTCAATAAATTTAATAAACTTATTACTAAATTAACCCTCCCGCACCAAACACTTCAATTAAACTAACCGATTAACAATTTAATTGACAAATCGAAACTAACAACTAAAATTGAATTACTGATGATATAATCGAAACTACAAATTATTAATCAAAACAACTATTTTCTACTCGAAGTAATCTAATCTAAACCAACAACTAAGATTGAATTACTATCAACTTAATCAAAACAACGTATTACTAATATAAAGAATGAATTAGTAATCGAATTAAACTAATCAAGACAATGTTAAATTAACCAAATCATTGAAAAAAAGGGGCCGGACATGGAAGACCCACCTCCCAACCAAGGTCAAGACATGGGAGTTCACATCCCAACCTAGGTTGAGACGTGGAATTCCTTATCTCGACTTAGGTTTGGACATGGAACTCTCCCAATTTTATTTTTCTGGTAAATAATTTGATTAGTTTTAATTTGATTTGAAATTATTTTTCGGAATAAATCGGTATAGTTTATTGTTAGTAATTAGTTAATTCGATTAGTTTAGTTGATTTGTTTGTCGATTATATTTAGTTGGTATGAAATATTAATCTACCATCATGAAATGATTGATGATCAATATGATGAATGATGTAAGAAAGAAAACGAGAAATTAGAGAGATAAAAGAGAGAGAGCATTAGAGTAAGAAAGTAATATATATGTTTGTATTGAATGGATTTTATAATGATCATGTTGTTACATCATAGTATATATAGGCTAGGTAGTTGAGATTCTAACTAACTTTCCTAACCAATTAATAACAACTTTTCAACAACCTTGATGGTTGTTAGAATAACTAACTCTAACTGACTATATTTCCGTAACACCCCCCCCCCCCTCCATCTCTCCTCCCCTCCCTTTTCAAGCTAGGCTACACTCATTGATGTGTAAGCCAAGTTTGAAGCAAAAAGCCTTATGTTCAGTAGCTCCAAGAGGCTTGGTCATAATGTCAGCAAGTTGATCACTGCTCTTCACATGAGCAGTTTGTAGCAATAATTCCTACTGTTTGTCTCGAACAAAATGTCAATCAACATTTAGATGTTTCGTGCGCTCATGAAAAACAGGATGTAAAGCAATGTGCTATGCTGCAGTGTTATCACAGAGAAGAGTAATAGGCAATGGCACTTGAATGTGAAACTCAGCAAGCAATCTTTCCAACCAGTGGCGGAGCCAGGATTTGAACTTAGGGGGGCAACAAATTTTAGGGTGGTGAGGGGGAGGGGGGAACGACTAATTTCACAAGGCACCCTCGAAAAAATTTCGAAAAATTTAACTAAAAACTTCGAAAATTTCATCCGCCGAGAGGGGGGGACCGCCTCTGCTAGCTCCACCACTGTTTCCAACCAAACAATCTCAGATGTAGTGTATGGCATACTGCGATATTGTAACACCCCAATTATCCGGCCAAAATAATTGAAGCATTACAGTCTCGGTTTCCCGAGGTAGTGTTTCAAAATATCAATCAAGAACATTTTATTAATGTAATGTTTAATGATTTACATAAACATAAACAATTGAATAAAATTACAACTCATGACATCTATACTCTTCTAGCCAACTAGACTCGTCTCGTGACTCATCAAGCTCGTCCCGTCTCCCGCGTGATATCCAAACAACCTTTAATTAACCTGCTTCCCATATGATCGGAAATATCACATGAATCTACACAGGTCAACCCGGAAATAGGTGACAATTACACAGACACAACAAACGTCAGTTTCATTAAATAAATAAAGTGTGACACGACTAGAGTGTGTGAACATGCAACATGACTATAACATGAATGGACCACTATCAAACAACCACCACCATGGTGCCGGGACACGCTCAGACATACCGACAACCACACTGGTACCGGGACACGCCCAGACATACCGATAACCATAAACAGGTACCGGGACATGCCCAGACGTACCGGGGCTGGAAGCCAACCGGATCTCATGCCAGACGTCGTGTCTCAACCACACGAGCCCCTCCGTAACTCAAGCCATTAATATGCACATCCCTCTTGGAGTGGGAAGCTTCAAGAGGCGACTTAAGCTCAAGACGGTCTCCCAACCGTCTTACGTCTCCAAAACAATCAACAACAACAAATCCTCCAACATATACATTCACAACCGTCACAATATGAAATGCATGATAGACAATATATACCATGACATGCCAAACATGCTATGGTTACCAGTTCCTCAAATGTCCCGACTCATCGAGCCGTCAAAATCGATATCACACAATACGACTCACTCCATGCAAATGAATGATAAAGACTCATTTTATATAACATTCCGTCTTGATGGTTGATCTTGTCTGGTGGATTGTTGTGGTAATTGAGGGTGCTAGTGAGCGTTATGAAAGTAAGACAGAGTTGACAACACTTATGTTGTGGGTATCCGATAGTATTATGGAGTTAGTATTGGGAGACTATGCTGTAGTTGAGACGATATCGTGAGCCATGTTGTGGAAAGAAGCGTGGTTGGTAGAGTTAGTGTTAGGTGTCCATGTTTTATAGGTTGGGTTGGAACTTCGGGGACGAAGTTCTTTTTAAGGGGGGAAGATTGTAATACTACGGTTTTCCTAAGCGGGTACTCGGCCGAGTATGGCCTACTCGATCGAGTAAGGGGTGTCGTGTATCTTGGTTTGGCTACTGCCCAGGAACACTCGGCCGAGTATGTGGAATACTCGACCGAGTAGAGGGTACTCGACCGAGTATACTCTATACTCGACTGAGTATCCGGTCTGACAGGTTTAATTCCGCGATTTGGTTAAGGTGATTAGAGATTATTATAAATTATGCTTTTACGGTTTCTAAATCATTTTTACCAAAACTAAACGACACTCACATCTCTCTCTAATCATTATCTAGGCTAATTGATCGGTCGCAAGTTTACACTTCCGTCTCTTGTCTCGATTTATTTGGTAAGTCTCTAGTTCGTTGTAATCTGCTAATAGGTTTTCTTTTAGGGTTTGGCCCTAATTATTGTTTGGGTTAATTTGGGGGTTTAGGGTTTGGTCATCATATGTGTGTTGATTGTTGATTATCGTTGTTGTAGGTGATGATGTGGTATTTGTTATGCATTTTTATGATTGATTGCAGCGTAGCGGATTGCGAAAAGGTAGGGTTTCTCTACTCAATTCATGTTTAATTGATTTGAGATTACGTTGTTTTGCGTACAATTGTTTGTCTGTTGATCATTGTTGGAGTGTTGGTGCGGTGTTGGTGTGGTGATCGTGTTGGTGTTGTGATGATTGTGGTGGAGTCACTTACGGGAGTGGCTTCACAGCCTAGTTCGCCCTCCGTGGAACCCGTCACGAGAGGGGATGTGCACATTAAGGGACAGGGATATTGCTCGATGATGAGCGGGATTTAGGTGGGGATTGGCTGCGGTCCCCCACTGGTGGCGAGGATTACCTGTTGCGATGGGTAATCTGGCAGAGCTATACACTTCATTGTGTAGTCGGTTACTGTGTAAGATCGGGAGACCGGAGGAGGAGGATGATCAGCTAGTTGCTTATTGTACCTGTCTTATTTTAATTATTCAGTAACTGACCCCGTTGTTGTTTTATAAAATATGTGGTGATCCATTCGGGGAAGGTGAGCAGATTGTGACAGGTGATGCAGTCGTTTAGCTTTGGGGCAGTCATGGGGAGTCACCACACAAGCTTAGCTTTCGCTGTCAAGAGTTTTAGTTGTCTTTTATAGTTGTTGATTTATAACAACAATTTGGTTTGGGATTTGTTTGAGACGATGTAAACATTACTCTTTCTTACTTTAATAAATGTGTTTTGGATTGTTGCTTTTGATATACTAACCCCGGGCAACCGAGATGGTAACATCCTTTCATGCTAGGTTAGTCCTTGATAAGGTACCTTGCTATGAGGGGGTGTTACAAAGTGGTATCAGAGCCGACGATTCCGGCGCTTAAAACTAATGAACCCAATGAACTTAGGGAGTCTAAATAAAATGAACCCGGGGAGAGTTGTTTGGAGCTACCGCAAAGACTTGGGAGACGTCCCGAAGTCGCTCTAAGGCCCTTACGATCTCTAACCGGTCACATGGGGGAGTCTTGAAAACTGTTGTATGTCGAGTCATGTATGTGTAGTACTTGTAACTTGAATTTTGTGAAATGGTTGGATGAAATAGTGAAAGTGATGGAACATGGTAGTATATGAAAGGTGGATTGTGAATTCGTATATGATAGATCTTGAGCATGAAATATATAGAGCATGTTACCTGTTTAATATGTGGCTTTCAAAATGGTAGTGGTACATGTGTATATGATCATGTTGATGTTAATGTTTTGTTTGTTGGTAGTAGCATGTGATTAAGGTCATGCGTCTATATATATGAATGTCGTGTTTAATTTTCATGTGGGTATGATAAAAGTTCAACTATGTACTGGTTTTTAGAAGTATTGAGTTGTTATTGTTGCCTTATGCATGTTCAAGTTGTTTTGGCTTAGAAAAATTGATTTGTCTGAAGACCGATTATGGAAGAGTTGTATTAAAACTGTCATAAGTCGAGTTCCAGAAATGATATTGCTGTGATTCTAATTGGAGATGATAGCTTGTCCTCTTACGATTCTAATGATAGTCACACACTTAAAATGACCAAGTAACGAGTGAGATATGACTGTTTTACGAAAACTGGACGGTGTTGAATACTGTGTCGATACTCGACCGAGTATTCCATATTCGGCCGAGTAATCTTTCTGTGATAATTCTGTTCAGCTTCTGGAGTCGTGAACTCGGCCGAGTAGTCTCATTACTCGACCGAGTATCCTGTACTCCACCTAGTATACCATGTACTCGACTGAGTACCTCTTTGGGCAGTCACTTTGAGTCGATGGCTATGTTCTTACATTTGTTTTGAGTCGTAGGGTATGTACACATGTATGTTTTGGGTCTTAAAGTGTTCTTTTATATATGTGACGGTCTTGATACGTAAGTTACCAAATGGTATAATAGGGAGAATGCCGGCTTATGAGAGATATGTGTTGGATAGGAAGGACATGAGTTATATGTGGTTGTGAGGGATAGTGGAAAAAGGAATGGGAAAAATGATGAGCTAATCGAGGTAAAGAGCATGTTTTGTGAGATATGGTGAGTGATATAGTCGTGTGTTGAGTAATATAAAAGTAAATGTTTATTGACAAGAGTGATATAAGTGTAAAGAAATGTGAGAATGAGAGATTGAAATGAGGGATGCGAATAGTGACAAATTGGGATGTGTAAGAGTTTATGGAGGGAGACAGTTAGGATTGTGTTGGTTAAGGATATGTGATGAAAGGTCGTTATAGAGAGATGGAAACGAATGGTGTATAGTGAGATCGAGTTATGCCGCGATGGGTAGATAGTGGTCGAGTTTGGGAATCTGGAATATCAAGAGGTGAGCCTAGTGTGTAATTTTTTGGGCAATTAACGGTATGAGGTGAATTTTTGGTTTCTAGAGATACGAAAGGGAGATACGACTAATTGAAGAGTAACCGTTAGTGTGTGGACGTGATGGTGACAAGTGTGAGTGAGTAGTATGATGAGAGAGGATCGGTGATAAGGAAGAATGAGAAGATATTTATATGAATTAATGTAATTTGAGTTGTGAAGCAACAAGAAGGTAATCGGATAACAAAGAGTTAGGTAGAAGAAGGAAAGAGATGAATTATTAGTTGGTATTATTGGATGGAATAAGTTGGGAGAACGTTGATCAAAGTTATGAGACATGAAAATAAGGAATCATGGAAAGGCACGATAACATCATGAGAGGCGGTGAGTTAATAGTTATATAGGAGTTCAGGACGACATGTTAGCCGTGAGTTTCGAGGTATTAAGGGGGTAAGAAGCTGGCAGGGTGTTTGCACGATATGTGATTTTGGAAGAGAGTTAGGTGACGATATAATAAAGGATAGAATTGGAAATAATGTTGAGGTAAATTTTGTTGATGAATTTGATGTTCGTTATTCGGGATGACAACCAAAAAGCGGAAATGAATTGTTATATAAAGAAGTGATAGTAAAAGAGCGGTCATATGAAGGATGGTGGTGTCGTATTGTTGTCACTAGTGGTTGAGGATGATGTTACATTAAGGAAGTTAGTTGTTCTAATGAGGTTGATTTTGTGGAGACTGATTGGTATGTATGGTTGTGAGGGAGTATAAGATGTGGATATATGAGGTGTTCGCTCGTAGTTGGGTACTGATGATATGGTTACATTGTCAGGAAGTGATAGTTATGCGAATGGGAGAATGTAATAGGAGGGGCATACGAGTTAAGCACGAGTGAGAGGGAACCTTTATCAGGTAGTAACTTACGTAATCATGATTGGCTAGTTACATTTGTTTATGGGTCATTGATATGTGTAAATGTTTGTGTGAGGTTCTGATCTCACGAGTCATGGTATGGATAATATTCATAAGGTTGGTATAACACCCGAATAATTTGGTAATGAGTAATATAATAATTAGTAAATGAATGGATAGTTTAACGGTCTAAGTTACGATTATAGATAATAAATGAGATAATTTTAGTAATAACATGAAACTGGTTTCGTAATAAAAGAGTCGTAAGTAAGTTATTTACTTGGATCGATAAGCAACCCGTATTGTATTAATTGGAACCGTATTAATAACAAAAAAAAAAAACAAAAAAAGAGAGAGATGAGTCGACACATAACGTGTCTTTTGCCTAGACTTTTCTGTCGATGAAAGCCAACATTGATACTCACCAAAACACACAAACCCTAAGAAGATTAGAAGGAGAAAAGGGAGAAGAAGAAGAAGAGGAAATAACCCTAACAATTCATTGTTTCTTGTCGCTTTTGCTCTCAAATCGTCTCTAAATCTGTAAGTTTACCATAATCTATTAATTATAGATGTTAATTGTAGAAGTTAGAGTAGTATTTGTCACTAGAATTATGGAAATGGTGTTGATTTTTGATGATTGTTGTGATTTTTATGAACTATGCAATTAAAGGGTTTTTGTGACGATTTTGTTAATGATGTTAAGTAATCCATAACAAATATGAATTAGTCTTATATTTGCATGTTTATGATTGTTAATTTTGTTTAGGGATAGATTAAGACGAAAATTTAGTTTATTGTATGAACTTAGAACATGGTTAATTGAATTGTTATTGTCGCTGAAATTGCGGAACTTTGATGAATTTTTAATTAATAATCGGTGCAGAATTGGGGGATGACTATTAGAGATGAAATTTTAGATATTGAAGTGTAGAATGTGTATAAAAAAATTGGGAACGTTTCAATGTACAGTTTGGCCCGAGAAGCTGTTTTAGTAGAGCTGGACAGAAATTAAATTTGTGCTGAAAGTAGTTAGCAATCTTAGCATTAGTCTTTGATTTAGCTATTTACACCTTGTTATTTTGTATGAAAATTTAAAGTGGGTAATCTTGATATGACTATAATATAAACATTGGACCTTAAAGCTAAATCTTTGGTTAATTTATTTTTTAAATAATGTATACATACCTTCTTGTAAAAAGGGAGATTGGATTCATAATTGGTTTAGAGATCGTTAGTTTGTATATAGGTTGGATTGTTTAACTTATGTGTATTAAAATGGAATGTATATAAATATTGTGTAGACTCTGAGTTTGTAGCCGAGGAGTTCTAGTGGTCACTTTTGTGGAGTCCTATTTCCGATCAGGTAAGGAAAATGCTTGTCATTTTATAAAACTATATCATAATGCTTATGGGATTATTTTTCATGTGTATGTATTGATATTATATTTGACAAAGGAGGTTTTTTTTAAATGGTTTGAAGCGGTTATTCTTTTACTAATAAAGTTATCTTTTGATAATTTAAAGTGTTTGGTAAAAATGTTTGTGAGAATGGTTTTGAAAAATTATTGTTTATTTATATTTTTGGATAACTTTGGAATTTATGGATATATGAACTGGTTTTAAGTTTGGAAATCAAGTTTTATTCTTTTGATGGATTTCATGAAGTAGAGGGGTAGGATGTTTCCATGGACATGAACTCCTATACAGGTGTCCAGTGGGGGTTAGTTGATCGAGATCCCGCCTTCTGATCCTCCTCTTTGAGATAAGCTCTTTGAGGGGCGTGCACGCTCGGGACTTTTGGCCAGGTAATTACATAGTTGGGGAAGTCATCCTTGGTTCGAAACTTGGTTGACTAAACCTTCCATTTTCCTCTACTAGGATATCATGATAAAGGATTGGTGGAATATTTATTTTTAAAAGTGATTTAGAAATGGTAAAGTGGTTTAAAATTTTAAGTTGTTGGTATTAAACATTTTAGTTACATGTATACTAGTTTGCTATATATACAAAATATTTGTAACGAGACTTGGTTTTCCTTGCTCAACCACGGTTGGTTGATATTTTCCGGTTTTTGTGTGTCCACCCAACTATTTATAAATTTGATGGGTCTGTTATGAACCATATGGTATTTCCCGCCATACTGGGGAGCAGTGTTAAATTTTGGTGTACAGGTTCAATGAGTCTTTTGCTTTTGCTTGGATAATGGCTTGGCTGGACGGGAATCGAGAGTGACGTTTCTACGACTATTATATTGTTACAATTTTTGGTCACGTCACTAAACGTTTTTTATATTTTACGCTTCCGCGAGTTTTCAAATGGACTTTTGTTGCTTAAATAATGTAATTTCGAGTTTCTAAGTACGAAAATATGTAATTATCTTCTTAAATTATTTTGGGGTTAATTTTAGTTATAATTTTACCTTTAGTGTAAAACTTTTGAGCTGTAATCGCTAGCACGATTCATCTCGTGCTCGTAACACTCCCGATTTTGTCCGTTAATTGTTAATCATTAAACAGGAAATTAAAGAAAAAGGGCGGAAGAATTGGGGGTGTTACAGTTGGTATCTGTGATTCCGTCTAATATGCTGCGTCGTGATCTAGTAGAGCAGTTTTAAGAAAGTCCTGTGGTCAAGGAAGTTGTTCTGAGTTAGTGTTATGAGATTGTAAAAGTTGTGATGACTATCGATGTGGTTGTTGTGCACTGTGCACGGTAATTCGTGTTGTGATACAAGTATTTTTCGTGTTGTCATAGATTGTTGTTTGTTTACTGCTATTTCCTGTCAGTGTCGGTCGGGGCATATAGACCGTTGTTTTGTTTCCTGATGTTTCTTACCAGTGTCGGATTGGGAGTGAGAATAGAGTATGATATGAAAGAGAGTTAGGTATGTTTCTGTTGTTGTCATGGTATAGTAATAATCTGTTAATGGGACACAGTTGTGAGAGGTTGTTAGAGTACTTTTAATCTTGTTTTAGATAAGGCGTTGGTGGACATAGTTGTGGCAAGAGAATTGTGGAACATGTGTGGTATGAACTGGAAACTACAGGTGGTTTAACACCTTTTCTTGGAACAGTGAGTACGGAGTTTTGGGACTTAGTATCATGTCAAGTTAAGGGTGAGTTTTGTGGTAATAAAAGAGATGAACTTGAGAAGCTAATGTGAGTATGCGTAATATTTTGTGGATTGTGAGCTAAGATAGTGGAGATTAGTGTATAAGTATATAGAAGTATGTTGTTTTGCGGTAATGTGGAAGAGATGGAGTGGTGGTTATACTAAGGATTTTATGATATATGTTATGTGAGTACAAAATAATTGGAGGCACGAGAACTGTTAAAGAAAGAGAGCCCTGGATATAGGAATGGTTGTAGGTCTTGAGGTTATAGTGGGTTATCGTTGACATGCGGTGGTAATGAGGTTTATGGGAGGTATAGCAAAGGACCTAGTATTAGTGAGTTACGAGGACGTAACATTTATCTTAAGAGAAGTAGAAGGGGAAAAGAGAGTTTGATGGTTGTACATGTTATAGTACAACTGGAAGTTTGAGTGTTGGTGTAGAGTAAAGGATGGATTCGCGTTATGGTTGATTTTATTACAGGTAATGGCAGTGCTCGTAGTAGTATGATGTTTAGGAGTGTGAGTAAACTTCGATAGTGTTAACAGTTTGTGTGAGGATGTTTATGTGTATGAGTAAACTTCGAGGACGAAGTTCGTTTTAAGGGTGGTAGAATGTAACATTCTGTCTTGATGGCTGATCTTGTCCTGTGGATTGTCGTGGTAATTGAGGGTGCTAGTGAGCGTTATGGAAGTAAGACAGAGTTGACAATACTAATGTTGTGGGTATCCGATAGTATTATGGAGTTAGTATTGGGAGACTATGCTGTAGTTGAGACGATATCGTGAGCCATGTTGTGGAAAGAAGCATGGTTGGTGGAGTTAGTGTTAGGTGTCCATGTTTTATAGGTTGGGTTGGAACTTCGGGGACGAAGTTCTTTTTAAGGGGGAAGATTGTAATACTACGGTTTTCCTAAGCTGGTACTCGGCCGAGTATGGCCTACTCGGTCGAGTAAGGGGTGTCGTGTATCCTGGTTTGGCTAATGTCCAGGAACACTCGGCCGAGTATGTGGAATACTCGATCGAGTAGAGGGTACTCGGCCGAGTATACTCTATACTCGACCGAGTATCCGGTCTGACGGGTTTAATTCCGCGATTTGGTTAAGGTGATTAGAGATTATTATAAATTATGTTTTTACGGTTTCTAAATCATTTTTACCAAAACTAAACGACGCTCACATCTTTCTCTAATCACCCTAATCATTCTCTAGGCTAATTGATCGGTCACAAGTCTACACTTCCGTCTCTTATCTCGATTTATTTGGTAAGTCTCTAGTTCGTTGTAATCTGCTAATAGATTGTCTTTTAGGGTTTGGCCCTAATTATTGTTTGAGTTAATTTGGGGGTTTAGGGTTTGGTCATCATATGTGTGTTGATTGTTGATTATCGTTGTTGTAGGTGACGATGTGGTATTTTTTATGCATTTGTATGATTGATTGCAGCGTAGCGGATTGCGAAAAGTTAGGGTTTCCCTACTCAATTCCTGTTTAATTGATTTGAGATTACGTTGTTTTGCGTACAATTGTTTGTCTGCTGATCATCGTTGGAGTGTTGGTGCGGTGTTGGTGTGGTGATCGCGTTGGTGTTGTGATGATTGTGGTGGAGTCACTTGCGGGAGTGGCTTCACACCCTAGTTAGCCCTCCGTGGAACCCGTCACGGGAGGGGATGTGCACATTAAGGGACATGGATATCGCTCGATGATGAGCGGGATTTAGGTGGGGATTGGCTGCGGTCCCCCACTGGCGGCGAGGATTACCTGTTGCAATGGGTAATCTGGAAGGGATACACACTTCGGTGTGTAGTCGGTTACTGTGTGATATTGGGAGACCGGAGGAGGAGGATGATCAGTTGGTTGCTTATTGTACCTGTCTTATTTTAATTTTTCAGTAACTGACCTCGTTGTTGTTTTGTAAAATCTGTGGTGATCCATTCGGGGATGGTGAGCAGATTGTGATAGGTGATGCAGTCGTTTAGCTTTGGGGCAGTCATGGGGAGTCACCACACAAGCTTAGCTTTCGTTGTCAAGAGTTTTAGTTGTCTTTTATAGTTGTTGATTTATAACAGCACTTTGGTTTGGGATTTCTTTGAGATGATGTAAACATTACTCTTTCTTACTTTAATAAATGTGTTTTGGATTGTTGCTTTTGATATACTAACCTCGGGCAACCGAGATGGTATCATCCTTTAATGCTAGGGTTGTCCTTGGTAAGGTACCTTGGTATGAGGGGGTGTTACATTTTATAAACAAATGCAACAATGAAACTGAGTAGGATAAACCTACCTCACAGCAAATCCGTATAAGCAATCCGTCACACAAGCTTAGGCCCGTCTCGTAAAACCGTTTCACAAAACCCATTTCCTAAAATACGATAATAATAAAAATACGTATAAATATACCAATATAATACATATACAAATACGTATTAATATTCTAATATAATACATATACAAATACGTATACAACTAATTAAATACTCGCCTTATACTCTTATCCCAAAACCCAACTCAACTCAACCCA
The DNA here is from genome assembly GCF_048544455.1 of Silene latifolia. Lineage (NCBI taxonomy): Eukaryota > Viridiplantae > Streptophyta > Magnoliopsida > Caryophyllales > Caryophyllaceae > Silene > Silene latifolia. The sequence goes on from NC_133529.1 coordinate 28,111,823, forward strand.
ACCACCACTACCTCTCCACACCGTGACCACCAAATAGCCATGGTGGCGCGGCTAGGTTAGCCCCTAGCCGCGCCACCTAGGGTCGCCCTAGCCCACCACACTGCACTAAGCAACAACACCAACAACAACCATACACGACACCACAACCACCCCCCACCGCGGCCACCACTGGCCACGCTGGCCACAGTCGACCACGGTGGGTCCAGTGACCACCCACCATGCCGAGGCAACTACCAGCGGCAACAACAAACAACAACGCAACAACAGTCCAACACTTCCATCCGACACCTCCCTTTTCTCCCCCATTTCCGCCACCTACAACCGCCTTAACCGCCACCTATGACCATCCCTCAAATCACCTCTTTTCCCTCGACCCAGATCTGCCCAGAAACAGACCCACACCGACCCGAAACACCCTCAAAATTGCAACCCTAACCCGAGTCACCAAACCCCCAAAAATCCATTTTAAAACTCTCGGTCAAAGCCCTATATGGGCGGTCAACGGCAGTCCATTGGTGGTCAAAGACGGGTAAAAGATGGGTCAAGGTCGGGACAGGTGAAATGTATAAAATAAATAACATAAAGGCTAGCATAAGACGGTCTTACCTTACGAACTCGATGCGGAGGGACAAAAGACGATCTCCCTTTACTTCTCCTTTTCTCTCTTCTTTCTCTCTAAAATTGTCTCTAAATTGTGTGGTGGAAATGATGAATGAAATGATAAGGATAGGGTAGTATGGGTGGGGGTATGTATATAAAGGTAGAATGGTAGGTGGGAGTATATAATACATGATTACATGTATCTTATTAATATTATTATTATTATTATTATATTATTATTATATTATTCCGTATCAACATAACTCGTATAGATACAATAAAATATTATTATTATATAATTATTAAATACGGAGTATTACAGATATTCTGCCTCAGCTGTGCTTTTACTAACAGTCACTTTTTTATTTGTCTTCCACGACACTAAATTAGAACCCAGCAGATTACAATAGCCACTAAGAGACCTGCAACTGAAGGCACAGGTGCCCAATCTACATCTGAATATGCTTTGAGAACAGTTGGAGTTGCTGATGAGTAAAACAGTCATGTGTTGACAATCCCCTTTACGTACTTGATAACATGAACAACTACTTGATAATGCTCTTGCCTTGGTTGTTTGACAAACTGACGAGGTGTTGAACACTATAAGAGATGTCTGGTCTTGTCATATTGAGGTATAGCAACCTACCAATTAATCTCCTATATGGCTCAGGGTCATCTAGTATTACTCCTTTAAATGTTGACAGTTTCAATCCTTTCTGCATATGAAATGCAACTGGCTTACAATATTCTAATCCTGCATCTTTGATGATGTCCAAGATATATTTCCTTTGATGATCATAATCCTTGAACTATTTCTAGCAACCTTAAGTCCCAGAAAATATCTCATAGGGCCTAAATCCTTAATAGGAACTTAGCATTCAAACTGTTTTTCGAAGAAATTATACCATTGAGATTATCTCCAGTAAGAAGAACATCATCAACATAAACCAGTGCAGCCAAAGAACACTATGTAACTGCATCAATCCTGGTATTATGTGGTTTATGTTCCACTTTATAAACCCACTTACTACCTATTGCCTTCTTATTAGGAGGCAAATTAGTAATCTCTCATGTATTATTCTTTTCTAAGGCCTAAATCTCTGCTTTCATAGCAGTAATCCAATTCGCATCAGTCAGGGCCTGCTTATAAGAGCTAGGCTCTAGCTGTGCAACTACATTGCATAAAGAAAGTAAGTAATGCTTATCAAACATGTTTAATTCATTAATAACCCGAACATGTAGTGCACTAGCTTTAGGTAAACTGACCTCATAATCACTTAGTAAAACTGATGGCTTTCTAATCCTATCAGATTTTCTAGCATTGAGTTCACTGTGAAGCTGAGTCTGATCTGTACCAAAGGTAGTAGGAGTATCAGACTGTGTTGCAGAAGGAGCTGCAGAACAAATTGGTTTTGATGAACCATGCTGACCAGACTGTGGTATAGAAATTAAATTATCAGTATGGGTGAAATCAGACTGAATAGGAGTCTGCCTTTCCTTATTTATATTTGATTCTGCAAGTAATAAATCAGCTAAACTAACATCTGTTACTAGTGGCAGGCTAGAATTAATATTGGAACATTTCTATGGAAATATTGTTTCCTGAAAAACAACATCCCTATTTGTAAAGATAACTCTTTTATCTAAGTTATAAAGCTTATACCCCTTTCTGACCATAAGGGTAACCAATGAACACACACCTTTTTTTCCTTGGTGCAAACTTGTCCTTAAGAGTTATGGGCACAGTTGCATAACATTGACAACCAAAAACCCTTAATTCATCAAAAATAGGTACTGTACCAAAGAGCAACTCATGAGGAGTCTTCCAATTGAGCACAGGAGTTGGCATTTTGTTAATGAGATATGTGGCAGTCAACAAGCATTTTTCCCCAAAACCTGTGTGGAACATTGGAGTGAAGCTTGAGTGCCTTAGCAGTGTCTAGCAAGTGCATATGCTTACGTTCAACTCTGCTATTTTGTTGTGGCCTACCAAAAATACTTCGTTGATGAATAATGCCCTTGTCCTTAAAAAATTGAGAACACTGGACTTGGAAAAACTCAGTTCCATTATCAGATCTAATAATCTTGATCTGTTTATGGAACTATGTCTCTACAAATTCTATGAACTGCTTGACCAAAGCTGGAACTTGTGCTTTATTTTGCACTAAAAAGGTCCAGGTATTCTTGGAATGGTCATCCAGTATAGTCAAGAAACATGTAGCACCAGTTATGGATGCAATCTTATAGGGTCCCCACTGTAATACTACGGTTTTATGAGTCTGTGAATACTCTATCGAGTGGGGCTTACTCTGTCGAGTAAGTATATTTTGTATACGAAACAGTAGTATGCCTGTAGGCTACTCGATCGAGTAAGCTTGGCACTCGATCTAGTAAGTGTCACTCGATCGAGTAAGTGCCTTACTCGATCGAGTAAGTCGGATTACGAGTGTTAGTTGACGGGTTTTGCTAGGCCTATAACAACTTTGATGAGGAAAGAGAACAGGTTTTGTTGGGATGAAAGTTGTGAGACGGCGTTCCAAACATTAAAGGAGCGTTTGACCACAACTCCAATCTTAGCATTGCCTGAAGGGAGTGAGAACTTTAAGGTGTATACGGATGCTTCAAAGAATGGGTTGGGTTGTGTGTTGATGCAGAATGGGAAAGTGATTGCCTATGCTTCTGGGCAATTGAAGCCTTATGAGGAGAACTACCCTACACATGATCTAGAGTTGGGTGCAGTTGTGTTTGCTCTTAAGATTTGGAGGCATTACCTATATGGGGCGACCTTTAAGGTATTTTCAGATCACAAGAGTCTCAAGTACATCTTCACTTAAAAGGAGTTGAACATGAGACAGAGGAGGTGGATAGAGTTGATTGGCGATTATGACATGGGCATTATCTACCATGAAGGGAAAGCCAATGTGGTTGTAGATGCTTTGAGCAGGAAGAGTGTGCATTCTTTGTGCACAGCTATATCCTTGATGAGATTGAGAGATAAGGTGGGGAGGTTCGGGATACATATGATCCAGAAAGGGGATGCTATGGGAGATTTGACAGTGCAGCCTGATATTTATGATGATATTCGCAGTAAGCAGGTGTTGGATCCCAATATTGTGGAGTGGAGAGCTGGAGTAGAGAAAGGGACAGTGTTTAGATTCTCTATTCATACAGATGGTAGCCTGAGGTTCGATGGGAGGTGGTGTGTCCCTAATGATGAAGAGCTGAAAAAGATGATCATGACAGAGGCTCATTGCACACCATACTCGGTACATCCAGGCGGTGACAAGCTATACAAGGATTTGAAGAAGATTTTCTGGTGGCCTGGGATGAAGAAAGAAACAGCTGAGTTTGTGGCTCATTGTTTGACATGTCAAAGAGTGAAAAGAGTGCAGCGACGACCACAAGGTAAGATTCAGTCTCTTGAGGTACCTAAGTGGAAGTGGGAGTCCATTTCTACGGATTTTATCGTTTACCGAAGAGTCAACAGGGTAAAAACATGATATGAGTTATAGTGGATCGACTGACCAAGCCAGCTCATTTTGTGCCAATGAAAGATACATGGACTAAGACACAGTTAGTTATGGCTTATCGGAATAATGTGGTGAGATTACATGGGGTGCCTAAAGATATAGTGTATGACAAAGATTCGAGGTTTATCTCACGGTTTTGGAAAGAGTTGCAAGAGTCTTTGGGAACTACCTTGAAGATGAGTACAACATTTCATGCTGCGACAGATGGCCAGACGGAGATGACCATCAAGACTCTAGAGGATATGTTGCGAGATTGTGTTATGGATTTTGGTGGTAGCTGGGAACATAGGTTAGATCTGATTGAGTTTTCTTACAACAACAGCTATCACACCAGTATTGGCATGGCGCCATTTGAGGCTTTATATGGGAGGAGATGTAGGAGTCCGATTTGTTGGGACGATAGTGCTGAGGCAGTGGTTTTTGGACCAGAGATGGTACATGAGATGGTGGAGCAGATTAAGCTGATCAGACAAAGGATGAGAGCGGCCCAGGATCGACAAAAGAGGTATGCTGATCTACATCGACGGGATATAGAGTTTTAGGTTGGGGACAAGGTTCTTTTGAAAGTGTCTCTTATGCGTGGGGTCATAAGATTTGGCAAGAAAGGGAAGTTGAGTCAGAATCTCATAGGACCGTATGAGATCTTAGACCGTGTGGGTGAGGTTGCTTATCGGTTGGCTTTACCATCTGCTTTGGATAGGGTACATAATGTGTTTCATGTGTCTCAGCTGCGAAAGTATGTTAGTGATCCGTCACATGTGTTAGAGGTAGAGAACATAGAGCTGGATGAGTCATTGTCTTATCTTGAGGTGCCTAAGCAGATTCTTGATTGAAAGGTTAGGAAAACTAGACATGGTGAGACAGTGTTGCTTAAAAATCTTTGGTCTAGTCATGAGGTTGAGGAGGCTACATGGGAGGCGGAGGAGGCTATGAGGGAGCGATATCCGTCTCTTTTTGATCAGGTATGTATGGTTACGGGGACGTAACCTTGTTTCTTTTAGGGGGGTAGGAGATGGTCGCAAAGAGTTTTTACATGTTTTTATAGAGTTTGTATGTTTTATGTTGGCCTTAGTACAGTTTTGAGTCGGGTTGAGTTTGGTTTGGGAAGTATGTTTTGGAGTTTTATGTTGAGTTTTTGTTTTTGTTGATTGTGTCGGGAGAGTGTTAGTGTGTATTGTTATGTTGTGGTTTGAACTTCGGGGACGAAGTTCTTTTTTAAGGAGGGAAGATAGTAATACTATGGTTTTATGAGTCTGTGGGTACTCTATCGAGTGGGGCTTACTCTGTCGAGTAAGTATGTTTTGTATACGAAACAGTAGTCTGCCTGTAGGCTACTCGATCGAGTAAGCTTGGCACTCGATCGAGTAAGTGGCACTCGATCGAGTAAGTGCCTTACTCGATCGAGTAAGTCGGATTACGGGTGTTAGTTGACAGGTTTTGTTAATAATGCGGATTAATATATAATAAGTTTCGTTATCTTCTTTAAACACTTTTACAAAACCTAATTCACTGTTAAGAGAGATTTCAAGTTACGTTGCCTTGTTCTTCCGCATTATTAGCAAATTCCGGAGCTAGAGGTGTCGGTTTCCTTTGTTCTTTGTACCGTTGTGATCCTTGCGTCAAGGGTAAGTTCTACATATCATTTTTATAGCATTTGGTTAATGTTGGTTAAACCCTAATTTGGAGATTTGGGGGGTTTTTATGTTTTGTGTGGTTAAGGTAGTAATTGTATGAATGTATGTATAGGAGGAGGATTCGTAGAGGAGAGATTTTGAGACATTTTGCTAGATCGTCCGATTCTCGTGATTTCATTCCAGGTAGGGTTTCCCTACTCAGTATTAATTACATGATGTGTTTGGTGGTTTCATTGTGATTATTGTTTAAGTATATTGTTGGTGGTTGTGACGGTTGGTGGTTATATTGTTGGTTGTATTGTTGATTAATATCATTGATTGTTGTTGTATCCGCATCGTGGTCTTCGGGGGTGCGTCCCTGGGCCGAGTTGAGTCACTTGCGGGAGTGGCTTCACCCCATTGATTCGTATCCGTGGAACCCGCCACGAGAAGGGATGTGCACATTAATGAACATGGGTTTATTGCTCGATGGAGATGAGCGGGGTTTAGGGTGGTTGCGGCCCCCACCGGTGGTGTGGAGTATCGTTGCGATGGGTATTGGGACTACACACTTTAGTGTGTAGTCAGTTGTGTGGAGATTGATTATGGAGACTGGGGTTTGATGTGATGATCGAGCTATTTGGCATTTGTTTTATTGTGATTTGTATTGTGTAATTAGTACTGACCCCGTGGTTTGTTTTGTAAAACTGTGATGATCCATTTGGGGATGGTGAGCAGTCGTTGAGCAGGTTTGATATGATGCATTTTGGCTAGCTGGGATGAGTCGTCACTTGGCAATTAGAAGAATCTTCCGCTGTGTTACACGATGTCCTTAGCTGTTCAGTTTTTCTAGTAGACAGTTTTGGATTTGGTTGTATTTCAGTTAACAGTTTTGAGTTTGGGCATGTAATCACTTAAACAATATTTTACCTTTATAAAGTACGTTTCTTTATTGTCTTATGATTATCATTGCCTCGGGTAACCGAGATGGTGACGTTCCTATACCTGAGTGGTCCTGATAAGGCACTTGGAGTATGAGGGTGTCACAAAGTGGTATCAGAGAGACGATCCTGAAACCTATAACCAATGAACCTAATGAACATAGGGAGTCAAATTAAAATGAACCCGGGGTAGAGGTTGTAGGAGCTAATAAAAAGGCTTGGGAGACGTCCTAAAGTCGCGAACTTGCCCTACAATTTTGAACCGGTCACATGGGGTACGTGTCGGGATCGTATGTGTTCTCTTCTTGTTTGTGTATCTACGCAGTAATATGTGGTGTGAATCGATGGATATATAAATGTGGAGGATGGGAATGTGAATAAAAGATGATTAGAATTGACTTGTATGTTGGATGTATGAAGCATGTTGCTTGTTTTCTAATGTGGCATATTATTGATATGGAAGTAAAGTTGTCTTGCTTGAATATATAAAGAACTGCTTATATATATATGAATTGCCGTTGTTTTATGTTGGTATATAAAGTTTGTATTGTATAGTTGGGAAGGAAAGATAAGCATGCGGGTAGTTAATCGAGTCTGCATGACTCGATCGAGTGGGGGGCACTCGATTGAGTAGGTGAGAGGCTCAATCGAGTGGGTCTGACTCGATCGAGTGAGTGGTTTTGTGTTTTCTGGGCAGAAGCGTGTTTTTGGGCACTCGATCGAGTAGGTAGGGGAACTCGATCGAGTGGGGTCAGCTCGATCGAGTGGCTAGTCAGCTCGATCGAGTATGTTTTTGAGCAGTGTTCTGATCAGGTTCTGGAGTCGAGGCACTCGATCGAGTAGGTAGGGCACTCGATCGAGTGGCATTAACTCGATCGAGTGGGTTTTGGGACTCGATTGAGTGGGTTTTATACAGGTCGTATGCGTGTTTTGGGTTATAGTATGAGTGTTTATGTCTACCTTTCTCTTATATAGTTACAAGATGCCGCCAAAGAAAACCGCCTTGTATGCTAGAGCTGAGAGTATGACGATTGACGACATAGTAAAGATGTTAGAGCACCAAGATGTTCTTACGGAAGCCTTGAAAAGAGTGGGGAAGGATAAGGAGGTTGATCACTCCAAGATCAGCATCCATATATCTAGGTTTAATCCGAAAGAGTATAAAGGAACTGGGGCGCCAATTCTCCTGGATAATTGGCACAGGGAGATAGAGAATATCCTGGAGTTAGTTCACTGCCCGGATGAGTTGAAAGTGGAACAAGCTGCGTTCTACTTGAGGGAAGCGGCAGGTGAATGGTGGGATAAGGTTAAGGTGGGTGCTAGGGAGATGTACATGAAGTAGGGGTTACCTGCAATACCTTGGAATGAGTTCAGAAAAGCCATGAGACGTGAGTTTGTGCCGGAGCATGTGAGAAGTAAGCTGAGGGAAGAGTTTGATGAGTTTAAGATGACATCTGATATGACGGTAGCTAAGTACTACCGTAAGTTTAATAAGAAGTCCAGATATGCTGAGGATATGAGGTTGAGTGAAGAGAATTTAGCTTTGAGGTTTGAGAAGGGGTTGACCCCCAAGATCATGGAGAAGCTACCGGTGGGAGTCCTTACAGATGTGAAGGAAGTCTATGAGCGAGCTAGGAGGGCCGATAGGTTGGTAGAGATGACCAAAGAGAGGGGTGCTGAGAAGAGGAAGACTGAGAGTGAAGGGGGTGGTCAGTCCAGCTATAAGAAGAGTAATCATAATCAGGTGAGAGCGTATTCTTGTGCTCGGGGTTGATCTTTGGGCTTCATATGGGCGTGGCCGTGGGAGTGGTAGCAGTAGCTGGGGAATGATCTGTTTTAACTGTGGCGGTGTAGGCCATAAGAGACATGAGTGCACCAGTGCGATGAGTGGGGGTTTCCAGAGACCATCACAGGGGAGCTTTTCACAGGGTCCTACACAGAGTTATGCTAGTAACAGGCCGGCTGGGTCATAGAACAACAGGGGAGGTCAGAACAACAACGGTGGGGGTAACCGCAATGGCGGTAATTCTTATCAGAAACCAGCTACGAACACCAACAACAACCAGGGGTCGGGTGCTAAACCGACTACCTCAGCTAGTACTGTCCAGGGAGGTGGGCAGAAGACCAGTGGCAAGCTGTTTATGATGGAAAAGAAAGCAGCTAAGGACGACACTCATGTTATCACTGGTACATTTCTTGTTAATGGTGTTTATACCTTTGTTTTGTTTGATTCGGGAGCATCACAGTCGTTTGTATCATCGAGTCATGTTAAAAGCTTGAGTTTGAGTGAGTTTGAGTCTGTAAGAGAGGAAGTTTTTATACCTTCGGGGGAGTCTGTATCTTGTGGGAGGTTGTATAGGGGTGTGTCCATGATAGTTGGGCAAGTTGATCTACCTGTAGATTTGTTGGAGTTTCCTTTAGATGGGTTTGAGATGATAGTCGGGATGGATTGGTTGGGAAAGTACAAAGCTAAGATAGATTGTCATCAAAAGAAAGTTTCTCTGAGAGGTCCTAAGGGGATTAGCGTGTCTTATCGTGGGTTTATTGTCAAACCCAAAGTTAAGTTGATTGCAGCAGTGACCTTGAAGTCCTATATGAGGAAGGGGTGCCCGTTGATCTTGTGCCATGTGAGGGATCACAGAGTGGAGAGTCCGACAGTTGAGTAGATACCAGTTGTGGGAGAGTTTCCATATGTCTTTCCAAAGGAGATTCCGGGGTTGCCACCGAAGAGGGAGATAGATTTCAGTGTTGAGCTGAAACCGGGGACGGGCCAATCTCTAAGGCACCGTACCGTATGGGTCCTAAGGAGTTGGAGGAGCTAAGGAAGCAGTTGGATGATCTAATTGAGAGGGGATACATTAGACCTAGTGTATCACCGTGGGGAGCACCAGTTCTGTTTGTGAAAAAGAAAGATACGAGCCTGAGGTTGTGCATAGATTACAGGGAGCTGAACAGAGTGACGGTGAAGAACAAGTATCCTTTGCCAAGGATAGATAACTTATTTGATCAGTTGAGTGGTGCAGTAGTCTTTTCTAAGATTGATTTGAGGTCGGGTTACCATCAGGTGAAGATTAGAGAGGAGAACATACTAAAGACAGCTTTCACATCGAGGTATGGCCATTATGAGTATGTGGTGATGCCGTTTGGGTTATGTGGACATGGCCCACCTGCAAGCCCACTTCGATCTGTGGACATACAGCGGTCTTTTTTGAAAGCCACGCTCGGCGGCGTAAAAATGCTTTCGACTGGATCGTTTTAGATTGGTCGGTTTCGTCTCGGTAAGGGTCTCGAAATGATTAGAGATATTCGGAGTCGCCACCAAGCATTTGTGGGATGCCTGGAACCCGTTCGAATACCACTTTATACCTCGGTCAAATCGAAGCACAAAGCAGCGTTTGACATAGGTACTAAAGATAAGGAAATCGTCCCTCTTTAGCATCCTATCTCTAGAATGACTCTAAATGCACGCCCGGATAAGGTCGTCCACTATCCAAAGTTTCTGATTAAGAGGTGAAGGTACATATTGGGAAGCCCTTTAATCAGACACCCAATCCCGCCCGCGTTTAGCGGCCTCTACTGATCGATCTTGGTTGGTTGAATGCAAAAGTTGATAAAACGGTTTAAATGCATGAATGCGCATCCAATGATTTAAACCTAACATGTGAGAGCTTTCTAAGTCGGTTTATTTAATCCAAGTATCAAGTATAAGATGTCGAGTTGGATTAATGATTGATTTTCACGCAAGACGGAAATTAAACATCCATTTACCGTATTAGGTTTATGGTGCATAACATGATCCATTTGTCTTAGTAAGGCATTTTGCAAACATGATTTTTGAATAACCAAATAGTCATCTGATCCGTCCTATATCCGGGTTAACCGGAGTCGGGATCGTCCTAGACTAATGCTGGAAGGGATCAGGCCCTGTATCAGACAACTACATGAGGCACGAGCCAGCTGGCGATACAAAGGGCTTCCCTCTGGTTTTGAAAATGAGAAATGGAGAGCCTGTTTAGGCTCAGGTTAGCCCACGGTTTATGTGCCGTGTTCTGACCTTTTAGAAAACGTTATAAAACGTGTTGAAAATGGGTATTCGAACCCGGTTTGATTTGAAGGGGTCGTTTAGACCGCATTTGTTGATTTGAAGAACTAGACTCGAATAATCATCATTATTTGATAATATTCGGTGTCGGGTTCGATTTGACAAACTTGACATGTATAGTTTTGAAAATGATGATGGGTTAATTGTTTTAAGTCCATTTGAATGTAATTAGTCGGTACTCATCATCGTACCCGGGTTAAAATCCTGCATGGTATGTAGAACCAAGGATGATTTTGTGTTGGTGACTAATATGTCGGTTTGAAAATGTAAAGAAATGAAATAAAAGGCTTTAAAATACCTTCTAAATGTCATTAACCAAATATTATCACCGAAACACGGATTTAACCGTCATGGTATAAGGAACCAAGGGTGAAAAATATTTTATGGTTAAAACATGTGAAATAAAATGAAAAGGGTTCGAAAATACTTGAAACGGTGAAAACCGATTACAAATATGAAAAATGGATTAAGGGAAATGACGAGAACAAACACGGTTGATTTCTGGTCTGAATACCCCATTTAGGCGCGAGCTAGTTGGCGACCTAAGGGGCTTCTGCCTCAGACCAAAAATCAGTTTTGGCTCGTTTATTCCATGTTTTGGTTCATGTATGCATGTTTTAGCATGTTAGAGTCATGAAGCAAATGAAAACATAATAAAAGAGGAGTTTTAAACCCTCATACTTACATGTTTGGTTATGGCGAGTGACTGACGTAAGTGTAACAACTCGTTTGATCGGAAAAAACTCGGTTTAAAACCGTTTTGGTAAGTAAAAAGAGTGTTTTAAAAGTTTAGTGATGGTGTAGTGGTCGAAATGGTCGGTCAAGTGGTTTAATGCACGATGACGGTACCAAACAATGTGTAAGGCTCGTGTTTACGATCGGTAGGTCGTAAATACGCGTCGGGTTGTGACTTAAGAAGTCGAGTCGAGAATTTTAAGGGAGAAAAGAGGAGGCGGACACTCGCGTAACTCTCAAATGGGTGGCATTTGAGGGGTATTTATAGGAGAATGAGTGGTTGTGTGAGTTTTGAGCGACGTGGCCACCTGGGCTGCTCAAAGAGGCGCGAGCCACGTCGCGGTTCTTCGAGTTGTGTTGTCACTTTCACAAAAAACGCAATCATAATTTGTTCTATCCTAGGTTTTGTAGTCACATGTTTGGTACTAGACCATTCATGAATCCGGGAAAACTTAAGGTAGAAGGTTTGAAATGTTTGTTTTTTGTGGTTGACTCGGTTTGACTCGTTGTTGGAGTCGGGATTTGAATTTTTGAGTCGGTTTTTGGTCCGGTGTCGGTTTTGACTCTAGTTAGTGTCATTGTGACCCCGTCGCCGTGCATTAAACACTCCAGGTATTTTTGAAATGTTTTGAATGTTTTATTTTCGAAATCGTTTTAAGTTTTCCGACGTAAAGTTGTACACAAACTGTCGATCAAACGCTGCGATTCCAAAACATGTTGTAGTCCGATAATCATCGGGTGTTTGTTGGAGTCTCGCAGACATCGGGTATCTCTGAGCCCCCACTTTGACTGAGGCTTGGATAGGGCGAAAGTCAGAGTAGAGCCCCCAGGTCAATCGAAGATTACAACCTGGAGAGCCAAGCGACGTCGAGGCGGCTCGAAAGGATTCGGGCCAAGGACCTGCCGTCGGGAAGGGCGACGCCAAGGCGACTCGAGGGTACGAGCCAAGGACCTGTCGTCGGGAACAGTTTAGAGTATGTCGACCGTCCGTGCGGGTCGTTTTAAAGTCCGTTAGACTGCGTACAAAGGCTCGCCAGCCATAAGAAGGAGTCATACCTGAGGCATCTTTGGATATGTCCTTGCACGTTTGCGGATAAAGGCTCGCCAGCCACTGGTAAGGAAATGTACCCGAGGCATCTTCGGGATCTGTTCTTGAATGTTTGCGGACAAAGGCTCGCAAACCAATGATAAGGAAGTGTACCCGAGGCATCTTCGGGATCTGTCCTTGAAAGGTTTCGGACAAAGGCTCGCCAGCCATGGTAAGGAAATGCATCCGAGGCATCTTCGGGATGTGTCCTTGAATGCTTGCGGACAAAGGCTCGCCAGCCATGGTAAGGAAATGTACCCAAGGCATCTTCGGGATGTGTCCTTGAAAGGTTTGCGGACATTTCCTTACCAGTGGCTGGCGAGCCATGGTAAGGAAATGAGCGGGTTCCGCGAGGAAGCCCCCTGCTGGTATTTGAAAGAATAGTGAATTTGGCATCTTCACCATTCGTCGTTCCTCTTTGAACTTGAAGTGGCGGTTTCGATCGCCGTTTGTTTGAATTTTAAAGGAAAATAACAAATTTTAAATCTGCTATTACATTTGAAATGACGGTTTATATGCCACCGTTGATATTTGAAAGAAATAGTGAATTTGGAATCTTCACTATTGATTGAAGTGACGGTTTATGTGCCGTCGTTGACATGTGATGGAAATAGTGAATTTAGAATCTTCACTACTGATTGAAGTGACGGTTTATGTGCCACCGTTGATATTTGAAATAAATAGTGAATTTGGAATCTGAACTATTGATTGAAGTGACGGTTTATGTGCCGTCGTTGACATTTGAAAGAAATAGTGAATTTGGAATCTTCACTATTGATTGAAGTGACGGTTTATGTGCCGTCGTTGATATTTGAAACAAATAGTGAATTTGGAATCTTCACTATTGATTGAAGTGACGGTTTATGTGCCGTTATTGACATTTGAAAGAAATAGTGAATTTCGAATCTTCACTATTGATTGAAGTGACGGTTTATGTGCCGTCGTTGACATTTGAAAGAAAATATTGGAATTCAATTTCCAACTACTATTTTGAGCGTGACGGTTTTAATTGACGTTGCTTAAAATTTGAAGAAATAGCGGTTTTTGAATCTTCGCCATTTTTTTTTTGAAATGGTTGAAGGGAAATGGTGAATTTTGATTTCACCATTATTTTTGAAATTGGCGATTTTGATTGCCGTTTGCTTGAAAAGTTTCGAAAATAGTGAATTTAAATTTTCACTGTTTGATTGGAGGGACGGTTTATGTGCCGTTATTTAAAGCTTTCGAAAATAGTGAATTTGAATTTTCACTATTTGTTTTTGAGAAAAATGACGACCTTTAATATCGTCAAATGAAAATTTGAAGTTTGTCACGGGAAATTGGGCTAAAGCCCAAAATCCGCTGAAAGAGCAAGGGGAGGCCTGCTTTAGGCGCGAGCAACCTGGCGAACCAAAGGGGCTTCCCTATATTCTGTAAAAGACGCGAGTTCAGGCCGCATCTCATTCATCATTCCGCCTTCTTCATTTTCGACATAAAACCTGCGAATATCGCCATTGAAGGACCTTCTTGCTTGTTCGAGTTCTTGGCTTCATCAACAATGTCATCTCAAGGTAAGTATTTCCTCTTGAATCCATTTAAATTTTTTGATCTTTAAATCGAATTGGGCATTTTTGATTGAGCCCATTTCGAGTGAAATTGATGTTTGCATTAGGTTAGAAACCTGTTTAGGAGTATAGGGGTGCTTTTAGTTTGCATTTTGGTCCCCGTTCCCGCTCCCTATGCTCGAAAAACGTGAGTGAGGCGAGAAACCGTCTCATTTCACAATGCCAAGTTTATTTGCTTGGGTAGTGGGTCCCACTAGGTTGCATTGTAGTTGGAAAAACCCGTATTTGCCATTTAAGGACCTTCGTTGGATGCTTGTGGGCAAAATTGGATTTTTGCCTTTTGCGACGGTCTTACGTCTGACAAAATAAGCGCCTGTTTGGGCTTGAATTGAGTCAGTTTGCCTTGAATTGGACCTTATTGGTAATTTAGGTCACCTTGAGGTGTGATAAAATCACGTTTGCCTTTTTGCGGTTGTTTTAGAAATTTTGACCGGTTTGGGCTCAAATTAGCGTATGAATTGCCTTTTTGAGCCGTAGAAAAATACCCATTGTGTCGGGAATGTATTTTGGGTTGTTGGCGGACCTTGTAGGGGTCTTGAAATGCCATTTTTGTGATTTTGACTCGTCTTTTGCTTGAAAAGAGGGGCGAGTCGTTTTTGTTTTTTTTTGTGAACCGTTTTGTTTGGTTGGATTTTGGGCGGGATTGCCCTTGTTTTGCATTGCAGGTTGTTTTTTGTTTTTGGATTTATCCATTTCATGCCGTCGTAATGCCGAAATTCCGGCTGACGTTTTGTTTGTTTGTAGGAGAGCGATCGGGGCAGGCCGAGTCTATGGCTGCGACTCTTGAGGAGTTGTTCAGGTCGGGCCCGGTTAGCACTCCGGTTAGCACGCCTGGCGTGGTTGTGGAGGACGTCACTCAGGAGGAGAGACCTCCTGAGCAGACTGTTGGGGCCTCAGGGGCCGTCGAGGAGCGTGAGGAGCCCGTTGTTGGGGCTGTTAGCACTGGGAAAGCTCAGACTGGGGCTGAGGCGAGTACCTCCGGGAGGAGGGTTTCTTCGAGGGAGCGACGTCCTCGGGCGACTAGGCGGTCATTGCGGGATGTCAACAGGGTCGTTGAGTTGGACTCTACCCACCACGTCGAGTCTCGTGGCCATAAGAGACGGAGAGTGGAGACAGCCGAGGACGATGCTGACGTCGCGAGCTGGAGAGCCAGGCGAGTTCTGGCCCCGCGGGGGCTGCTTTTACGGGGGGCGCCTGAGTGGGCCGAGGGTTTTGACGGTAGCCAGTTGTTGCTTCGACTGGACCGACACCTTTCCTACCGTGCTTACGAGGGCGTGGTGAGTCGTATTCTTTGGTTGAATTTTGTCATTTTTGAAGTGTCGGGCCTAAATAGGCATTCTGACGTTGTCTGTTTTTGATTTCAGGAGATTGGCACCATGAGGACCTTCTCGGCCTTTTCTACCTGCTTGGGTCTCTACGACGTTCTCCGAGCCGGGTCGAGGGCGTTGATAGAGAGATCGGCTTTTGGGCCGTTGGTGGTCGCTTGGCGGGACATTCACAGGTCCTCGATTAGGGCAAACCTGTGTTTGATCCGCGCTATGTTGGATCGGTATTGGGATACGACGTCGTCGTTCCACATGGAGTTTGGGGAGGTGCCAATTGAGTTTACCGCGACACCGGAGAGAGTGTCCTCTCCCGCGGTTACTGCTTTGATCGGTACTGCTTTGCCGGAGCCTTCCGACGTCACTCCGTACCTGATTGCGAGTTCGTACGTGAAGGACCACTTCACCGAGAGGGTGGCAGTATTGCTCGGCGCCGTTGGCGAGCCGGAGGCGAGAGGTTGAGGCCGACGCGAAGGAGGGCTAGCGTGGTTGTGGTACTTCTTGGGTGCCACGTACTTTGGTGACAAGGGTGAGCGCTTGTCGACCAAGGTGCTTCCTCTCCTCACCGACTTTGACACTTTGGGTCGGTTTGACCGGGTTACGCGGCTTTGGCAAGTTTCACCGTGACTTGCACGCGGCGGTGCGTCCGGAGACAGTGGGAGCGGGTAGTGCTCCTGCTTTGGTTGGTCCCAGCCTCATCTTTGAGGTACGAGTTTTTTTGTGGTAGTTTTTTTTTTGAGTTTGATTTTGATTTTGACTTTGGCAATTTTTGAGAAATTGGCTAATTTGTATTTGCTGTGTTTGATTAGAGGCTTGGTTGTATGCTTACTTCACTCCTCTGCGTCCGGGGACCACAAACGGTGTTCCCTCGACTTACCCTGCTGTGAGGGTTGGACGGTGTCTCGGAAAAAGTCGACTAAGTCGACTTACGAGGACTGCAGGCGTCGCATGAACAAGCTTCGGGTTGCTGATATAAGTTTCCGCTTTCTTTCCCTTCTCCTTTATGGAAATAGATAGAGATAGGATGATTAGGTAGCTCATAAAGCCCCCAGTTAGCTGAATAGCTTTGCTTTGGATGCAGTTTGTTGGGCGGCCTTGGGAGCACTACACGGGTGTACCGGATGCCATCAGGGAGCTTTTGCGGCCTCGCAGTTCCCTGCGTCTGTACTTGGAGACGGCGATTGAGCTGGTTTGGTAACTGGATGAGCGTTTAGTTCGCCAGTGCTTTACCGAGACTTTCGTCGTGCCGGTTGACCCGCCTAAGATGTTGTTCCAGGAGTCGAACCCTGACGAGGTTGAGGAGCACCTTCACGGTAGGGGAGGTGAGGAGTTGTTGCCGCGGGACGCCGACTACGACACCTTCCGGTTGTCGAGGCTTGCTTGGTACCCGATTGAGGTATGTTTTCCTCTTTTCTTTTATTTTCATTGCCTCCCTTGATAGGAGGGTTTTTCATCTTTGATGTGGATCCAAATGGTAGGGAGTCGACCACGATGAGGACTCCTTGAGCCTTTCCCGACAGAGACCACTTTTCAGGGGCCGGATGGCGAGGAGCTTCAGTTGCGCTTACCGGAGCCCGCAGTGGCCGAGGTGACCGATGCCGGCATGGAGTGGAGGTTGATCGTTCTAAGGGTGAGTTCCTGACTTGAACACCTTCTCCGATTATACTTTGCCTTACATTGTATTGAAGGACATTTTTTGTTTTGTAGGTGACGACTGTTAGTCACCAGAGCTTGTGGCGGATGGCTAACCGCTGGAGGGCGCTTGCTAGTGACCTGGCTACGAGGGAGGCTCGGCTTTCTCAGGTACGTTTTGTATGTTGTTTTTGTGTATTTGGTGTTGTATTTCATGTTTTTAGATCTTGAGGATCTGTTATTGTGTTTTGCAGGGCGCTGCGGATTCGGCGGAGCTTGCTCGGGTCCGTGCTGAGTTGGAGGCAGCTAGGTCGATGATCGAGGCCCAGGGGTTGGGAATCACTCGTCGGGACCAGGAGTTTAGGCGTCGTGATGACGAGTTGCGGAGTCGAGACGCGGAGATTGCCTCCCTCAGGGCTCACCTGGCTGCGGCGGAGGAGGTTCGCGTCGTGATGGAGGAGGAGACACTGGAGAGTTCTCTAGAGAGGGAGCCTGAGCAGGTGGTGGTGTCTGCGTTGGCGGCGACCCCTAGTGAGACCATGACTAGTCCAACGGGAGACGTCGAGTAGTTGTTGTAGTTTGTCCGTGTCTTGGACTCTTGTATGTACATATTTACATTTTGCGTGAGGCGGTTTGTATATATGTGTTTTTGGATTGTGGTTCGTTTTGTGATTTTGGCTTTTTTGTGTTGTGTTTCGGAGGAGCATTGTCGGCTGTTGATTCTCCTTTTGCTTCGCACTAGTTCTTGCATCGTTAGTGTAGAAAACAAGCAACAAATAGCACATACGCATAAATGCAAACACGTAGAAGAGTTTGGTTGAAAACCAAAATTAACCAAGATGACTTGAAGTTAAAATTGAAATTTTGAAATGAATTTTGAAAATTCCGTGACAAGTCGCCACGTTTGGAATTCAAAGGAAATGATTTGAAAAGTTGAGCAATTAACTCGTGTCGTGAATTAAATTGCATCGAAATTATTGAAATTGACTCGAAAAAATTCAAACTCAAACCGCCAGGAAAGAATTTTAGAAAATGATTTTTGCGAGTATATTTGATTTTTGATTTTTGAGGTCAAGACTCGAATTTGTGAGTGCTTGAATTTTTGAGGAAAATTGACGTCGTGTTATCAATTTTCGGTTTTGATTTTTGATGGAAAATTGCAAAAAAGCGAAAAAAATTCGGCACTTCGACTGACATGGAAACGATCCATCGCGGATCGGGGCGACTAGCCCTTCCCCCCTTAAAAAAAAGAAATAAAAATCCGTATGTTTAAAGCTGCGTCATGGAAACCGTGTCGGATTTCGTAAAACGCGAAAACAAGGAAATGTGAGTGTGAGGAAACACAAAATGTCCTGGATTATCCTGAAGAGGCGCGAGTTTCCTGGCGGGAGGTTTGAGGTGTCAGGAGAAAGCACAAGTTGAAAGAGACAAGTCAACAGCGGGAATCCTGGGGAAGCCTCAAAGAGGCGCGAGCAGCCTGGCGATGGAAGCCGACTCTCCTCTTTTTCTGAAAAAATGCGCTGATCTTTTGTATAAATAGGGACGTTTGCGCTTCATTGTTTCATCATCCGAAACACAAAAACATCTCTACAAAACCTCTCCTTCTTCCAGAAAAATACTTCATGGATGCTTTTGAGAACGCATTGCGACAATGGTGTCGGGATTTGTCGCCTCCCGAAAAGCATCAACTCGCTTGCATGGGAGTTGGTCAATTGTTGGTGATTCGTCAAGTCAAGGTGCAACCTTCGTTTCTTGAAGCATGTTCTCGGTTTTGGGATTCGAAACACCATGTTTTCGTTTTTCCAAAAGGCGAGCTTTGTCCTCTTGCCGAAGAAGTTGGAGCCATTGGTGGGTGGCCGGGTTGTGTTCCAGTGCTTCCTCCGACTCGGTTGTGCTACAAGGAGAAATTCCGTTCCATGTTGGGCATGTCAACAAACAAAATCAACTTTCTTCTTGCTCCACATGGTATGGATATGTTGGCTCTTATCAACATCTTTTCAAACCGATTAGATGCTAATGTCTCGGAGGTGGCTAGGAGAAGGGCTCTCACATTTTGCCTTGTCCATGTGTACCTCTTTGTTGATGTCTTGAAGAAGGAGGGGCCGAGATGCCATGGTAGCATGACCCTTATCCATGTGATTGAGCAAATGGAGCATGGTAGAGATCATTCGTGGTTGGTGCTTGGGGAGATTATCCAAGCTTTGGACAAGGAAGGCTCTTGTGGAGAAGCTCCCTCTTTCGGATCCCCAAGGATCCTCCAAGTGTGGCTTTTGGAGAGGCTAAGGTATGTAGAGCCTCCGGTTAATCCTTCTTCTTACTCCTTCCGTCACCTCACTATGAGGAAGAAGTTGTACCCGGATAGTTTTGCTTCCACCGAGGCCTATTGGGCCGCAAGATTGGCGGAGGAGGGTGGTCCTCATATCCGTTGGGTGGTGCCGTGGTGGCACTTGAGGTCCTTCACGGGGTTGCCCGCTTTGGGTGCTAGTCCTCGTTCTTTGATGGTGGTGGGTTTGAAGGTTGTTTCCTTCATTTATCCCGAAAGGCTCATGAGGCAAATGGGGCGTCAACAAAAGGTGCCCGCTCAAGATACTCTTGTCCAAGAGAATGTTTTCCGGAACTCCGAGCTTGTGGAGTTCTTCGAAAGGTGGTGGGCCATTCGGCCGCTTTGGGAGGTACCAAACCCCATTGCCACGACATGGGTGACTCCCGCTTATGTCAAGTGGTCAAGAGCTCCGTCCTTGGAAGAGAGATCCAAATTTCGTAAGGACGAGGTTGTTGACTTGAAGTACCGAGAGGTTGGTAAGGCCAACCGTGCCTTCTTTGAGGAGTATGTTGATGGATCTACCCCCGATGTGATGAGGCCACCGAAGAGGAGGAGTTCCGGCCCCAAGAATATGGTGGGCCATGCATTGGCTATTTTTGAGTCGAACATGGGGTCTTGTGCTAGACCGGAGGCCGTCGCCGTCTTAGATCTGTTTAGGATCCGTTCGGAGAAAGAAGTCCATGCTAGGCGGGCCAACAAGAAGAACAAGGAGAAGATGTACCCCGAGGGAAAAGGCAAGGGTAGAATGGAAGAGTGAAGACCTCCATTACCCACTTTATTATTATGTTGTATTATTGTTGTGAGTTTTTATTATGTTGTACTAGCTAGTTGTTGTGTGTTTTGTGCTAGTTTCATTATGCGAGGTGTGTTAGTTGACACTGTAGCTTTGACAAGTTGTAGACTCGTCGAGCTTTATTTGTTGTTGGAATTGTAATCCCTCCCATTATTAATTAAATAAGAGGATTGCTCGTGTCGAAAATTGTGAACGCTTGTTTCTTCTATCCATTTGGTAAAGGCAATTCAATTTGAATCGTCCTAAACAATTGCACTTGGGAAAGTGGTATTTTATGGAAAGGGAGAAAGGCTCATTTTGTATTTTTGTGGGAGAGGGAATGGTTTTCCCTTTTCTCCTTTTTTTTGGGATGTTTTTTTTTGTATGTGGGGATTTTTGTATGGGAATTATTGTATTTCATTGTGGGAATAGTTGTATCCTTCTTGTGTAAGAAAGGACTGCCTACGTATTCACCTGAAGAGGTGAAATCAAACCAGATCGTAATTCGAAATGTTCTGTGAATTTGAATTGGGTTTTGTGGTTGTATCCCTCAGACATAAGAGGGACTGCCTACGTATTCACCTGAAGAGGTGAAATCAAACCATGCTCGTAGTTCAGGGGGTTGTTTTGTTTTAGTGCAAATGGACGTTGCCTTTGACGGATCAAAAGACATTTGAAACAGGCAAGGTGCCGTAGCTTAGACTCGATAAAACATGCAATTTCAAATCAGAACACGTTTGAGGAACTTGACTTGAAAAGGGTTGAGGCCGTTGCTAGCTGTAAAACTAGGCTAGGCCGTTGGTTACTATGGTTCAAGGGTAGTATTTCTTGAGTTGGTCTAGGTTGGTCGGGTTTGTAAAGTCCTCCCCATCTAGGTCACTCAGTCTCACTGCGCCCCCTGAAAGTATTTTCTTGACCAGGTATGGCCCGACCCAGTTAGGTTTGAATTTTCCCCTCGGATCGACGGGTAATGGTGCTCGAACTAACTTGAGGACCAAGTCGCCCTCCTGGATGTTTCTGGGTTTAACCTTCTTGTTAAATACCCGTTGTATACGTCGTTGGTATAGCTGGACGTTGTGCAAGGCGTTGAGTCGTCGTTCGTCTAGAAGAGTGAGTTGTTCGTACCTTCGACGGGTCCATTCCGCTTCAGGGACTTGACTCTCCAGTAGGATGCGTAGAGATGGGACCTCTAATTCTACCGTTTGAACCGCCTCCATACCGTATGCTAGATAGAAGGGTGTGGCGCCTGTCGGTGTTCGAATGGAGGTTCGGTATCCCCAGAGTGCCAATGGGAGTTTGTTCGGCCAATCGCGGTAGTTGTCTTGCGTTTTCTTGATAATGGTGACAAGAGTTTTGTTTGCTGCCTCCACCGCTCCGTTAGTTTGGGGACGGTAGGGGGATGATCGATGTCGTTTGATCTTGTATTTGTCCAGCAAAGCTTGAGTTTCCGCCCGGAAGTGAGAGCCTTGATCGCTGATGATTTCATGGGGTACCCCATATCGGCAGATGATGTTGTTTTGAATGAACTTGGCCACTTGTTTGGCGGTTAAGATTGCATATGACTGTGCTTCTACCCATTTGGTGAAGTAGTCGATGGCGACGAGGACGAAGCAATGCCCCTTGGTGCCTATCAGGTTGACTTTCCCGATGATGTCGATGCCCCAGGTTGAGAAAGGCCAGGGTGACGTCATGGTGTATAAAAGGGATGGTGGTATGTGTTGTATGTTGACGAAGATTTGGCAATTGTGGCAATGTTTGACGTAGTTACGGCAAACGGCTTCCATGGTGGTCCAGTAGTAACCTAGCTGCATGATTTTCCGTGTAAGCATCATTGCACTCATGTGAGGGCCACATTCTCCGTCGTGAACCTCTCCCATGACTTTCTTGGCTTTGTGATGGTCAATGCAAAGGAGGAGAATTCCTTGGGGTGTTCTTTTGTAGAGTTGATTTTGGTTTATCACGAATTGTGATGCAAGTAAACGGATGGCTCTTTGTCCACTTTGGTCAGAGTTGGGAGGGAATTCGTTTTTGGTTTTGTAATTGAGGATGGCTTGGTACCAAGGTTCATCATGGCTTTCCTCGTTGTCGATAATAGCACAAATGTGAGCTGGCTCGCTCCTTCTCTCGACACATAGGGGCATTGATGTCATGTCGTCAGGTATGTTGACGAGCGCGATAAGTTTTGCCAGGGCATCATCGAATTGATTTTCCTCTCGTGGCAAGTGGAAGTAGTCAATTTGGTCGAAGAACTCGGCCTCTTGACTGATCTTCGCTCGGTAGGGAGCTAAGCTGTCAGATCGGATTTTCCATGATCCGGATACCTGATTGATGATGAGTGAGGAATCGCCATGGACCCTCAATCTCTTGATGCCAAGTGTGATGGCTTCTTGTAGGCCGATGAGACATGCTTCATATTCAGCGGCATTGTTGGTGACGACGAAGTCTAGCTTGACCGAGATCGGAACATGTTCTCCCTCTGGTGATATTAGAAGGATTCCTACCCCGAAGCCTCTCAGATTAGATGCACCATCGAAGTATAGGTCCCATGCGTCGGAGTCGGCACAAAGGATGTCTTCGTCAGGAAGTGACTATGTGTCGGTCGTTGGATCCTCGTTGACGGGATTTTCTGCCAGGAAATCAGCGACTGCTCTTCCCTTGATAACTTTGAGGGGTACAAACTTGAGGTCAAACTCGGACATCATGCGTGTCCATCTAGACAGCCTTCCATTTAGTACGGGTTTTTCGAAGATGTATTTAACTGGGTCCATCTTGGAGTAGATGTGGACCGTGTAGCTGAGCATGTAATGCCGCAACTTCTTTGTTGACCATAATAGGGCAAGCCATGTCTTTTCCAGTTGGGTATACTTCATCTCGTACTCAATAAACTTTTTGCTGATGTAGTAGATGGCTCGCTCTTCGTTGCCAACTGTTTGTGCTAGCATTGCTCCCATGGTTGTGCTGGTAACAGTCAGGTATAGGGATAGAGGAATCCCCGGTTGAGGCGGCAAGAGGACATGAGGTTTGGATAGGATTTCCTTTATCCTGACGAACGCCTTCTGACAATCGTCTTCCCAATCGGTGTGATCGGAGGCACGAAGCTTTTTGAATATCGTTTCACAAATCATAGTAATCTTGGCAATGAACCGGCTGATGTATTGGACCTGACCGAGAAATCCCCGAATCTCCTTCTCGTTCCTAGGCCGAGGCATCTGTTGAAGGGCTTTGATTTTGGTTGGATCAATCTCAATGCCTCTCTTGCTGACGACATGTCCTAAGAGTTTTCCGGAGGTGACCCCGAATGCACACTTCTGAGGATTTAGTCTCATGTTATATTTCCGCAGACGAGCGAAGAATTTCCAGAGGGCACTGATGTGGCCGTCCCGTTCTTTCGATTTGACGATCACGTCATCGACATATACCTCTACCTCCTTGTGCATCATATCATATAGGAGAGTGGTAGCGGTCCTCTGATAGGTTGCCCCGGCGTTGATGAGGCTGAAAGGCATGACCGTGTAGCAATATGTACCCCACTGTGTAGTGAACACAGTCTTGTGCATGTCTTCCTCAGCCATTTTAATCAAGTTGTACCAGATACCCGTCCATGAATGATAGGAGAGCATGTTCGGCAAAGATTGTCCACCGAATGTCAACATGTGGCAAAGGGAAGTCGTCCTTTGGACTCGCCTTGTTCAGATCCCTGAAGTCGACGCAAACCCGAATTCTTCCGTCTTTCTTTGGTACGGGCACAATGTTGGCCACCCAGTTCGAGTATTCAGACACTTTGATGAACCCAGCCTTGAACCGCTTGTCCACTTCTTCTTTGATTTTTAGGGCCCACTCAGGACGCATCCGGCGTAGCCATTTCTGAGTTTAGCACGGGTTTAATGGGTATCCGTGCTCGCAATTTCTCTGTCAATCCGTGCATGTCTCTCGTAAGACCAGTAACACGTCCTTGTATTCGTGGAGGAGGTTAATGAACTGTTGTCATTCCGAGGGGTCCAGGGTTGTCCCTATCTTAAGTTCTTGAGGTGTATTGTCGGTTCCTACGTTAATAGGTTCGGTTTCCTCAATGATGGGGGTTCTGGTTTCCCGTTTGTCAAGTTCTTTGGCTAAGTGAGGTGGGTAGTCACTCAAGTCAAATTCCTCATAGTCATTTAGAATGGCATTGCAGTTAAATTGAGACGAGTCATAAGCAAACTTAGCGTTCATTAAGTTGACACGAGCGAAAAGCTCGGAAAGGACAGACATCTCGTGGTCAGTCAGAGGCGACACAACAGAGGAAGTGGCCTCCGAAACAGGCTCCAGGTTGTCACCTTTCATGGGAGTGGGGGTGACCTTACTAGACTCAGCCTCTGAATCAGCCACGACCTTGTGATAAAACAGCGGGAAGGGGACCTTGACCGGGACATTAGGAGCGTTAGGAGCTATGACAGACTCTGACTTCGACTCATACTCAGACTCAGATCCTTCTTCACTTCCCTCTTTGAACATAGGGCCTTCTCCGGTTGTTATCTTGAGGATGCGGCCTTGGCGATCGGTCCACTTGACGGTCTTCCTCTAGCCTTGGGTAGCTTTCTCCGGGTCAGTATCGGAGATCAAGGCGGTTGGATCAAATTGATTGTCCTTCAGGGCGATGTTGATGATGTCGTCATAGTCGAGGTGCTTAGGGTTATCTTCCCCAAAGAGGAGTGTGACAGCTTATCCGTCAAAGCAGGGTGATGGCTTGGACTCCGTTGATGCAGCTTCGATGTTGTCGGGGATAAAGTAGCAGTCCTGGAAGACTTCCACTCTCGGGTACCTAGCCTTGGCCACAGAGTCATAGATCGGTTCCGGAAAGCCGTGGTAAGGCTCGGACTCTCCCTCGGGGACAAAGTATCCGTTGAGAGTCAGGTGGTAGGGATGGAGGATGACTCCATGCTTCTTGCGTTTTCGGATTAGGAGGTTCATCTCCCGGATATCTTGGTCAGTAGGTTCGTACCCCAGCCCAAAGGGAATGTTGGGGACCTTAGCCTGTTTCAAGGGAGGCAATGGGTCCTTTAGTGGATTGAGCGGCAAACCTAGGAAGTAACCCTGACGCATCATAATACGCTCGACCGTGAGGTTGGTGAACGGGTCACACTCAGAGGTCGCCGATTCATCAGTTATGGCGTTTACGGCTTGGAAACCCCATATTTCATTGTCGTCCTCCTCAATGACTTGGGACGCTATCCCCCTTCTCATAACTGCTTTGATTGGGGAAGCGGGAATCGTGATCGTTTTCCCGTTGAAGGGGACCCTGATCTTCTGGTGGAGCGTTGATGTGACCGCCTTGACGGCGTGAATCCAGGGACATCCCAGGAGCATGTTGAAGGACGCGTCGATGTCGACCACTTGAAAACTGGTTTGTCTTTCTAAGGGTCTGGTTGCGACGGTCAAAGTGACTAACCCAGCGACCTTGCGACGAGTGCCGTCGTAGGCGCGTACTCCTTGATTCGTTGGGATCAAATCAGATTCCTTGACACCCAGCCTGTGAGCAGTTTTGAGAGGAATGACATTCACGGCGGAACCGTCATCCACGAGGACCATTGGTATATTTTTCTGGAGGCATTGTACGGTGATGTACAGGGCCAGGTTATGATTGGCTCCGAACGGAGGTAGGGGTGAACAAAAAGGGGTCCGGACCGGCAAACCGGACCGACCCGGACCGGCCGGTCCGGTCCGGTCCAGACCGGATACATACCGGTCCGGTCTCCGGGTCCCAAAAAATATGGTTACCGGTCTCCGGTCCGGTCCACATTAAAAAATAAAACTAAATTTGCCTTATAAATTAGTACCGGTCCGGTCCAAACCCGGAAAAACCCGGACCTAAAGGGTTCCGGTCCGGTCCGGTCCGGGTCCCCTTCTAACCGGTCCGGTCCGCGGTCTTGGGATATGTGGTTATCCGGTCCGCGGGTTTATCTGGTCCGGTCCGGTCCGGTCCGGTTTTGGACCGGTGAACACCCCTAAACGGAGGGATGTCCTCGTTGGAGAAGACGACATGGTTACTCAGATCAGGGGCGTCTCTCGTCATGTGCGCCACTATTTCTTCTGGGGAAGAGGTGGAGGGCACAATCAATTTTCCCAAGGCCTGCAGCAAGGCCTGTCGGTGCTCAAAAGACGTCGCGATCAGTTGCCAAATTGAGATTTCGGATTTTGCATTCTGGAGTTGTTTCAGGATTGAGTTTTCGGAGGTCTTTGGTTGAGTGTCCACCTCTGGGACGATTTGGTCATTCGTTGTTAGAACGACCGTTGGATTGTTCGGATTTTGATAGGGACGTCCGGACGGGGTGAGATGTCCGATTTCTTTCGTCCACTTCTCTTTCCCTGGGAGGAAATAGACATCCTCAACATCATCCCTCCATATGCCATTAATTTCAGAGTCTCGAGGATACCTTGGAGGGGTATTCCTCGGTGGGTAGTTCTTGTGGGGAATATTTTTGTGAGGGCGATTTTTATGGGGGTAGTTATTTTGAGGGTAGTTATTTTGAGAGTAGTCATTTTGAGGGTGATTTTCGTGAGGTCTATGCCAGAATGGTCGCGGGAGCAATCCATCCTGGGGTGGGTAGTTTTGAATGCTTGGGGAATTCTCCCTTGGGCGCGGTGTTGGGGGATTGAAGATGAGTCGACGGTAGGCGTCGTCGAGTCGGGTGATTCTTTCAGAGAGGCTGGCTATGGCCTCTTCAACTTATTGAAACATAGTGAGCATGGTGGCAGCACTAAACACAAACATTCCGTCTGAAGGATCCTTTTCCAAAACATTCACCTCGTCGTCAATCGGCAAGATGAGGTGAGAGCAGTCTAGGGTCGGCTCATTGTCAGAGATGGCGTGAATCCCCAGAGGATTCGTCTTGTTGTTCGGCTTAGTTGGTGGGGGTATAGGCAAATCTCCATTCTCAATCATGTCTTGAATGAGGTGTTTAAGTTTGAAGCAATTTTCGGTATCGTGCCCTTTCCCTCGATGATATTGACAGTAGGCATTGGGGTTCCAAAATCGGGACTTCTTGGCGTCGGTCGGATCCGGGGTGGGTCCGATCGGTTGTAACTTCCCTTGGTCCATGAGTCTTTTCAGGGCACTTGCATAAGTCGACCCTATGTTGGTGAACACTCTCTGGGGGCGCTCGGTTTTCTTGGCAGGTGGTTCGACGAGGTTGACCTCATCAATCTTGTTTGTCTGACCGTAAGGGCGAGATCCGGTTGAGGTGGATCCCTGGTAACCCCTGCCAGTGGTCTTTGCTAGGACACCCTTTCGGAGGTCGTCCTCAATACGCGTCCCAGAATCTGCGCAGATCTTGAAAAGTTTTGATATTCGATACCTCGCAGGTTGGCATAAACCGGCAGAGATTGTTGACAAATTTTTCCACCGAGTTGATTCACTCTGGCCATCGACCAATTGAGTACTCACCCTCCTCCAACGGGTTAGGAACTCAGTGAACCCCTCCTTGTCATTTTGGGTTAACACCTCGAGAGAGCGGGTGTTGGCCTGGATTTCGACGTTGTCGGCATACTGCTTGGCAAACTCAACTGCGACCTCATCCCAAGTAGTAAGGTTTTTCTGGTCCAAGGAGTAGTACCATTGGCGAGGAATCGGCTCCAAAGAGGATGGGAAGATCCGGGTAAAGAGCTTCTGTTTGACTCCCTTAATAGCCATGTAGTCCTTGAAAGCACAGATATGGTTGAGTGGGTCCTCCACTCCCTTGAACTTAGGTACATCAGTCAGGGTAAAGTTGTCAGGTAACTGGTCCCCGACAGGCTCGAACCTTCGGTTGTTCTCAAGATGGATGTTGTTACCCCGGGCTAGGACCTATTCCTCCAAGAGTTTCAGCCTCTTCTTAGTTTCAGTCAGAGGTGGGGTATTGTGTTCCCCAGTTTCCTTGTTCTCCAGGGCGTCGATACGGGTCTCGACGCGATCCAGGGTGACCATAAGAGCGGTAAGCAGACTGGTTAGTTGATCAGTTGTGACAACTCTGTTGTTATCATTGTTGTTGTTGGATGAAGCTGAAGACGGGGCCATGGCTCTGAGGCAGGAAAACGGCTCACATTACAACTCAATCTAACACGGTTCCAAGACTGAACACAGACAACACAGAGGACGAGACAAAGACAGACTCAACAAGACGGGGCGACCGTGTGTGGTCCCTCGGTGTTGACTCGATTTATGACGCGACGGTGTTTGACCGAACCTTTGACACGAGTCCAATCATGACGGCGTGACGCCATTGGACGGGTCTCGTGGTGAGACGACTCATAAGTAAAGACCCATAAGTACGTTTGCTTTGACTCGATAGACACGAGGCGGAATTGGAATAGTGGACTGAAGTTTTCGAAAATAGAAATTTTCAAAAAGATTCATTTGTCGCTTTTAAATGGGCGGCTTCCGAAGATATAAATCTCCGCAAGTCAATCGGTTGAAAAGGTTTGTCTTAAGTTTATTTGTAAAAGACAGTTTGAGTTTGAGTCGGCTCGGAAAACAGTGCATTGTTTCCCAAGACGGTTTTTTGAAATTCAAATTTGTATGTTTTGAAAATCGAGTTTGAAATGTTTGAAGAGGTCTCGGGGACGGTGCATGGTCCTCGGGATCCCGAAAGTGTTTCGAGAAAAGGGTGTGTGCTTTTCTCGGGTTTTAAAAGAAAGCCATTGTCGGCGCGAAACGGGTTAAAATCCGTTTCTAGACGCTGCGATTATAACGGCGTAAAAAGGTGATTTGAAATGGTTATACAAAACTGAGTTTGAAAATCGTTATTATGACGGCCTAGAAAGGTGTGTTGAAATGGTTATACAAAACCGAGTTTGAAAATCGTCATTACGACGGCCTAGAAAGGCGTGCATCGGTCAGCGAAAGACCGAGGTTTGAAATGGCCACTATAACGGCGCAAAGAGGTGTTTTTTGAAAGTTTGAAAAATGACACGGAAGGACTTATGATCAAATAGCACATAAGCACTCACAGTTTCATTATATTATGCATTATGCTGACACGAGTTTTGGCTTAGAATGGTGGGTTACACACCAAGAAATCAAACCCCGATTTGCGAGAGGGATACCAATCCAAACAAAATGTGTAAGGAGGGTGCCCTAGCCTCGTGCTCGAAAGTGATGAAAGCTCTTTGACGAAACAGAAATGTATGACGTTAACGGTATGCTTGACTCAATCGGGATTCGAAACGCGGGGATGAGAAAACTCACGCCGACGAAACGAGCCAATTGGTCGAAAAGGTTTAGGTTGTGGGCCCGGACAAGGAAACCCGACTGTGACCGTAATATCAATTAATGCATTCCAACCAAGACCTCGTTCGAGTCTCAACATCTAGGGATTACAAAGACGTAAGTGTCCTAGTTGTCCCCAGCGGAGTCGCCAATCTGTGGACATGGCCCACCTGAAAGCCCACTTCGATCTGTGGACATACAGCGGTCTTTTTTGAAAGCCATGCTCGGCGGCGTAAAAATGCTTTCGACCGGACCGTTTTAGATCGGTCAGTTTCGTCTCGGTAAGGGTCTCGAAACGATTAGAGATGTTCGGAGTCGCCACCAAGCATTTGTGGGATGCCTGGAACCCGTTCGAATTCCACTTTATACCTCGGTCAAATCGAAGCACAAAGCAGCGTTTGACATACGTACTAAAGATAAGGAAATCGTCCCTCTTCAGCATCCTATCTCTAGAATGACTCTCGTTCGCCCTGGATAAGGTCGTCCACTATCCAAAGTTTCTGAGTAAGAGGTGAAGGTACGTATTGGGAAGCCCTTTAATCAGACACCCAATCCCGCCCGCATTTAGCGGCCTCTACTGATCGATCTTGGTTGGTTGAATGCAAAAGTTGATAAAACGGTTTAAATGCATGAATGCGCATCCAATGATTTAAACCTAACATGTGAGAGCTTTCTAAGTCGGTTTATTTAATCCAAGTATCAAGTATAAGATTTCGAGTTGGATTAATGATTGATTTGCATGCAAGACGGAAATTAAACATCCATTTACCGTATTAGGTTTAGGGTGCATAACATGATCCATTTGTCTTAGTAACGCATTTTGCAAACATGATTTTTGAATAACCAAATAGTCATCTGATCCGTCCTATATCCGGGTTAATCGGAGTCGGGATCGTCCTAGACTAATGCTGGAAGGGATCAGGCCCTGTATCAGACAGCTACATGAGGCGCGAGCCAGCTGGCGATACAAAGGGCTTCCCTCTGGTTTTGAAAATGAGAAATAGAGAGCCTGTTTAGGCGCGGGTTAGCCCAAGGTTTATGTGCCGTGTTCTGACCTTTTAGAAAACGTTATAAAACGTGTTGGAAATGGGTATTCGAACCCGGTTTGATTTGAAGGGGTCGTTTAGACCGCATTTGTTGATTTGAAGAACTAGACTCGAATAATCATCATTATTTGATGATATTCGGTGTCGGGTTCGATTTGACAAACTTGACATGAATAGTTTTGAAAATGATGATGGGTTAATTGTTTTAAGTCCATTTGAATGTAATTAGTCGGTACTCATCATCGTACCCGGGTTAAAATCCGGCATGGTGTGTATAATCAAGGATGATTTTGTATTGGTGACTAATATGTCGGTTTGAAAATGTAAAGAAATGAAATAAAAGGCTTTAAAATACCTTCTAAATGTCATTAACCAAATATTATCACCGAAACACGGATTTAACAGTCATGGTATGAGGAACCAAGGGTGAAAATGTTTTATGGTTAAAACATGTGAAATAAAATGAAAAGGGTTCGAAAATACTTGAAATGGTGAAAACTGATTACAAATATGAAAAATGAATTAAGGGAAATGATGAGAACAAACACGGCTGATTTCTGGTCTGAATACCCCATTTAGGCGCGAGCTAGTTGGCGATCTAAGAGGCTTCTGCCTCAGACCAAAAATCAGTTTTGGCTCGTTTATTCCATGTTTTGGTTCATGTTATGCATGTTTTAGCATGTTAGAGTCATGAAGCAAATGAAAACATAATAAAAGAGGATTTTTACACCCTCATACTTACATGTTTGGTTATGGCGAGTGACCGACGTAAGTGTAACAACTCGTTTGATCGGAAAAAACTCGATTTAAAACCGTTTTGGTAAGTAAAAAGAGTGTTTTAAAAGTTTAGTGATGGTGTAGTGGTCGAAATGGTCGGTCAAGTGGTTTAATGCACGATGACGGTACCAAACAATGTGTAAGGCTCGTGTTTACGATCGTTAGGTCGTAAATATGCGTCGGGTTGTGACTTAAGAAGTCGAGTCGAGAACTTTAAGGGATAAAAGAGGGGACGGACACTCGCGTAACTCTCAAATGGGTGGCATTTAAGGGGTATTTATAGGAGAATGAGTGGTTGTGTGAGTTTTGAGCGACGTGGCCACCTGGGCTGCTCAAAGAGGCGCGAGCCACGTCGCGGTTCTTCGAGTTGTGTTGTCACTTTCACAATAAACGCAATCATGATTTGTTCTATCCTAGGTTTTGTAGTCACATGTTTCGTACTTGACCATTCATGAATCCGGGAAAACTTAAGGTAGAAGGTTGGAAATGTTTGTTTTTTGTGGTTGACTCGGTTTGACTCGTTGTTGGAGTCGGGATTTGAATTTTTGAGTCGGTTTTTGGTCCGGTGTCGGTTTTGACTCTAGTTAGTGTCATTGTGACCCCGTCGCCGTGCATTAAACACTCCAGGTATTTTTGAAATGTTTTGAAATGTTTTATTTTCGAAATCGTTTTAAGTTTTCTGACGTAAAGTTGTACACAAACTGTCGATCAAACGCTGCGATTCCAAAACATGTTGTAGACTGATAATCATCGGGTGTTTGTTAGAGTCTCAGCAGATACTAGATATCTATAGGTTATCTAACGCACCAGCTGTGTTTATGGATTTGATGAACCGGGTCTTCAGTCAGTTCTTGGACAAGTTTGTGGTGGTTTTCATAGATGACATCTTAGTCTTCTCTAAGACTAAAGAGGAGCATGAGGAACATCTAAGGATTGTGTTACAGACCTTGAGGGAACATGAGTTGTATGCAAAGTTGTCCAAGTGTGAGTTCTGGTTAGAGGAAGTTGCTTTTATGGGGCATGTGATTTCAAAGAAAGGGGTCGCTGTGGATCCTGCAAAGATTGCGGCAGTTACCAAGTGGGAAGCACCAAAGAATGTAGCTGAGATCAGGAGTTTCTTGGGTTTAGCAGGGTATTATCGACGGTTCTTTAAGGGCTTCTCTAAGATTGCTAGACCTATGACAACTTTGATGAGGAAAGAGAACAGGTTTTATCAGGATGAAAGTTGTGAGACGGCGTTCCAAACATTAAAGGAGCATTTGACCACAACTCCAATCTTAGCATTGCCTGAAGGGAGTGAGAACTTTGAGGTGTATACGGATGCTTCAAAGAATGGGTTGGGTTGTATGTTGATGCAGAATGGGAAAGTGATTGCCTATGCTTCTGGGCAATTGAAGCCTTATGAGGAGACCTACCCTACACATGATCTAGAGTTGGGTACAGTTGTGTTTGCTCTTAAGAATTGGAGGCATTACCTATATGGGGCGACCTTTAAGGTATTTTCAGATCACAAGAGTCTCAAGTACATCTTCACTCAAAAGGAGTTGAACATGAGACAGAGGAGGTGGATGGAGTTGATTGGCGATTATGACATGGACATTATCTACCATGAAGAGAAAGCCAATGTGGTTGCAGATGCTTTGAGCAGGAAGAGTGTGCATTCTTTGTACACAGCTATATCCTTGATGAGATTGAGAGATAAGGTGGGGAGGTTCGGGATACATATGATTCAGAAAGGGGATGCTATGGGAGATTTGACAGTGCAGCCTGATATTTATGATGATATTCGCAGTAAGCAGGTGTTGGATCCCAAGATTGTGGAGTGGAGAGCTGGAGTAGAGAAAGGGACAGTGTTTAGATTCTCTATTCATACAGATGGTAGCTGGAGGTTCGATGAGAGGTGGTGTGTCCCTAATGATGAAGAGCTGAAAAAAATGATCATGATAGAGGCTCTTTACACACCATACTCGCTACATCCAGGCGGTGATAAGCTATACAAGGATTTGAAGAAGACTTTCTGGTGGCCTGGGATGAAGAAAGAAACAGCTGAGTTTGTGGCTCATTGTTTGACATGTAAGGGAGTGAAAGGAGAGCAGCGACGACCACAAGGTAAGATTCAGTATCTTGAGGTACCTGAGTGGAAGTGGGAGTCCATCTCTATGGATTTTATCGTTTACCGAAGAGTCAACAAGGTAACAACATGATATGAGTTATAGTGGATCGACTGACCAAGCCAGCTCATTTTGTGCCAATGAAAGATACATGGACTAAGACACAGTTAGCTATGGCTTATCGGAAGAATGTGGTGAGATTACATGGGGTGCCTAAAGATATAGTGTATGACAGAGATTCGAGGTTTATCTCACGGTTTTGGAAAGAGTTGCAGGAGTCTTTGGGAACTACCTTGAATATGAGTACAACATTTCATCCTGCGACAGATGGCCAGACGGAGATGACCATCAAGACTCTAGAGGATATGTTGCGAGCTTGTGTTATGAATTTTGGTGGTAGCTGGGAACATAGGTTAGATCTGATTGAGTTTTCTTACAACAACAGCTATCACACCAGTATTGGCATGGCGCCATTTGAGGATTTATATGGGAGGAGATGTAGGAGTCCGATTTGTTGGGACGATAGTGCTGAGGCAGTGGTTTTGGGACCAGAGATGGTACATGAGATGGTGGAGCAGATTAAGCTGATCAGACAAAGGATGAGAGTGGCCCAGGATCGACAAAAGAGGTATGCTGATCTACATCGACGGGATATAGAGTTTCAAGTTGGGGACAAGGTTCTTTTGAAAGTGTCTCCAATGCGTGGGGTCATGAGATTTGGCAAGAAAGGGAAGTTGAGTTAGAAGTTCATAGGACCGTATGAGATCTTAGACCGTGTGGGTGAGGTTGCTTCTCGGTTGGCTTTACCGTCTGCTTTGGATAGGGTACATAATGTGTTTCATGTGTCTCAGCTACGAAAGTATGTTAGTGATCCGTCACATGTGTTACAGGTAAAGAACATAGAGCTGGATGAGTCATTGTCTTATCTTGAGGTGCCTAAGCATATTCTGGATCGAAAGGTTAGGAAAACTAGACATGGTGAGACAGTGTTGCTTAAAGTTCTTTGGTCTAATCATGAGGTTGAGGAGGCTACATGGGAGGCGGAGGAGGCTATGAGGGAGCGATATCCGTCTCTTTTTGATCAGGTATGTATGGTTACGGTGACGTAACCTTGTTTCTTTTAGGGGGGTAGGAGATGGTCCAAAGAGTTTTTACATGTTTTTATAGAGTTTGTATGTTTTATGTTGGCCTTAGTACAGTTTTGAGTCGGGTTGAGTTTGGTTTGGGAAGTATGTTTTGGAGTTTTATGTTGAGTTTTTGTTTTTGTTGATTGTGTCGGGAGAGTGTTAGTGTGTATTGTTTTGTTGTGGTTTGAACTTCGCGGACGAAGTTCTTTTTTAAGGAAGGAAGACTATAATACTATGGTTTTATGAGTCTGTGGGTACTCTATCGAGTGGGGCTTACTCTGTCGAGTAATTATGTTTTGTATACGAAACAGTAGTCTGCCTGTAGGCTACTCGATCGAGTAAGCTTGGCACTCGATCGAGTAAGTCGGATTACGGGTGTTAGTTGACGGGTTTTGTTAATAATGCGGATTAATATATAATAAGTTTCGTCATCTTCTTTAAACACTTTTACAAAACCTAATTCACTGTTAAGAGAGATTTCAAGTTACGTTGCCTTGTTCTTCCGCATTATTAGCAAATTCCGGAGCTAGAGGTGTCGGTTTCCTTTGTTCTTTGTACAGTTGTGATCCTTGCGTCAAGGGTAAGTTCTACATATCATTTTTATAACATTTGGTTAATGTTGGTTAAACCCTAATTTGGGGATTTGGGGGGTTTTTATGTTTTGTGTGGTTAAGGTAGTAATTGTATGAATGTATGTATAGGAGGAGGATTCGTAGAGGAGAGATTTTGAGACAGCTGCTAGATCGTCTGATTCTGTGATTTCATTCCAGGTAGGGTTTCCCTACTCAGTATTAATTACATGATGTGTTTGGTGGTTTCATTGTAATTATTGTTAAAGTATATTGTTGGTGGTTGTGACGGTTGTTGGTTATATTGTTGGTTGTATTGTTGATTAATATTGTTGATTGTTGTTGTATCTGTCTGTGGTCTTCGGGGTGCGTCCCTGGTTGAGTGGAGTCACTTGCGGGAGTGGCTTCACCCCATTGATTCGCCTTCTGTGGAACCCGCCACATGAGGGATGTGCACATTAATGAACATGGGTTTATCGCTCGATGGAGATGAGCGGGGTTTAGGTGGGTACGGTTGCGGTCCCCCACTGGCGGTGTGGAGTATCTGTTGCGATGGGTACTCTGGCAGGACTACACACTTTAGTGTGTAGTCAGTTGTGTGGAGATTGATTATGGAGACTGGGGTTTGATGTGATGATCGAGCTGTTTGGCATTTGTTTTATTGTGATTTGTATTGTGTAATTAGTACTGACCCCGTTGTTTGTTTTGTAAAACTGTGGTGATCCATTCGGGGATGGCGAGCAGTCGTTGAGCAGGTTTGATATGATGCATTTTGGCTAGCTGGGATGAGTCGTCACTTGGCAATTAGAAGAATCTTCCGCTGTGTTAGACGATGTCCTTAGCTGTTCAGTTTTGCTAGTAGACAGTTTTGGATTTGGTTGTATTTCAGTTAACAGTTTTGAGTTTGGGCATGTAATCACTTAAACAATATTTTACCTTTATAAAGTACGTTTCTTTATTGTCTTATGATTATCATTGCCTCGGGTAACCGAGATGGTGACGTTCATATACCTGAGTGGTCCTGGTAAGGCACTTGGAGTATGGGGGTGTCACAAAGTGGTATCAGAGAGACGATCCTGAAACTTGTAACCAATGAACCTAATGAACATAGGGAGTCAAATTAAAATGAACCCGGGGTAGAGGTTCTAAGAGCTAATGCAAAGGCTTGGGATACGTCCTAAAGTCGCGAACTCGCCCTGCAATTTTGAACCGGTCACATGGGGTACGTGCCGGGATCATATGTGTTCTCTTCTTGTTTGTGTATCTATGCAGTAATATGTGGTTTGAATCGATGGATATATGAATGTGGAGGATGGGAATGTGAATAAAAGATGATGGGAATTGACTTGTATGTTGGATGAGTGAAGCATGTTGCTTGTTTTGTAATGTGGCATATTAGTGATATGGAAGTAAAGTTGTCTTGCTTGAATATAT
This sequence comes from Silene latifolia, assembly GCF_048544455.1. Lineage (NCBI taxonomy): Eukaryota > Viridiplantae > Streptophyta > Magnoliopsida > Caryophyllales > Caryophyllaceae > Silene > Silene latifolia. The sequence goes on from NC_133529.1 coordinate 28,148,368, forward strand.
AAAGAACTGCTTATATATATATGAATTGCTGTTGTTTTATGTTGGTATATAAAGTTTGTATTGTATAGTTGGGAAGGAAAGATAAGCATGCGGGTAGTTAATCGAGTCTGCATGACTCGATCGAGTGGGGGGCACTGTAACATCCCCATTTATTTAAGGGGCTGGACTAGGACTCCTCAGATAAAGAAGGGTGTTACCATCTCGTAAACCCGAGGCAGTAGATAACAAAAGAAAAATAAACAGTACATTAAATTGAGAGTTATAAATGTTTACAACTCAAATGGAACATGTCCCAAAACTGAAAATAAAGTCTGATAGCTAAACTGAAATAAAAGTGGGCTAGCTCTAAGTCAGGTGATCCATGCTCTCTCCCCGCGACTCCATATGTCTCAACAACTGTCAATCGCTCCCAATAAATGGATCATCACAGGCATACACGAATACACGGGGTCAACCGCGAGGTTGAGTAGGTAATACGATATAATAAAGAATGCAATGATATGATCCTCCAATCTCAACTCCATCACACACATCCCGAGAACGCCCAGCCATACCGATCCCCGGCAGACTATATCAATCGACCGTCGTCGATATACCGGCTAAAGGCCGAGGACACCAGGGCAAGTCCCGCAGAACCCGCCTGGGCCTTAATCGCAATAATCTCATCTCCTCCAACTCCAACTCCGATGCAAATGCAATGTATGAAACGTATGAAACAATAATGCTCAACAAGATAAATAAGATAATCAGATATGTCATATAATCACCGAACATGCCAACTCTTTATAATCGTAAGAACTCAATCAGTGTATTCCCCTACCTCGATCGCAATCAAATAGTCGGGTGCTCGTAATATTCCACAACAAATTCGCCCTACGAAAGATAAATAAATGATAAACAATTACTTAAACTATTCCCGTTCCCAAAATAAAAAGTTACTAAAAATAGAAACTTCTTTAAATGGAAAGTTTTCTTAAATGGAAACTTTCCGATATAGACTTTTCCATTTTAACAAACCCGACTCAAAACCCATCTCTAAATATTTTAAATAACTCAGGAATTAAATTAACTGACTAAGAATACGACAAATTAACGAATTATAACGATTAAATCTACGACAAAACCGTTTCAAAACTAAAACAACCCGTCATCACCACCGTCCCTTCACACGCACTCCCACGCTCCCACGCGCCGCCTCTAGCCCGTGTCAGCCACCAGCCCAAACCCCCAGTTTGACCCAGCCACCACCGACCGCCCCCAACAGGGTAGACTGTTGCCGGCGAGTCAAACCAGGGCCGTCGTTTGGCCTGGTTCACCACCGTGCCTCAGCAACCGCCCCCTGTTCTCGACTTACAACCACCGCAACCATCACCTATCCCCTGCCAAACCACCACAGCCCTGCTCGCCGTCAGACAACGCACCCAGATGCCATGGCGCCGCCGTTTCGACCTCCCCCGAGTCCACGGTGGCGCCACCCCAATCCTAACCGTCTAAACCCGCCTGAAACCCGTATTTTTAACCCGTTGCTACCCTATGTCGATGCCGCCTCTCCCTGCCACTACGACCGCCTAAAACCTCCCTAACAACCACCACAACACCCGACACGTACCACACAACTCAGATACCCCGTCAACAACCACCGCACGTCTCCTAAGACACGCCACAACAATCAAAATCCGACGTAAAAAAACGAAAAAGAAGGGAAGGGTTGCACTCATACCTTTTCTCGCCACCACAACAACCACCAAGGTCGCCTACGGACGCCGACAACCACCCTAAAGCCTTCCTTTGCGCCGTCAACACCCACACTCACTCTCTCTCTCGATTTGCGTGAAGGTTGAGATTGATGCCGATCAAATGAGGGAGGCGGGTGAGGGAGTAGGGTTTTGTAGTGCTAGGGTGAAATTAGGTTAAAAACATGATGTTGGGTGTTGGGTTAAACATGTTATTGGGTAAACTCAAATGGGTCGAGGGTAAATGGGTTAGCTCACATCTCGAATTCCATATAAACCCGTCTCAAATAACTTACGAAACAACTCGATCTTACGATACAACGCGAGTCAAGTAAAATAACTTAACGTAATTATCGACTAAACAATTAACCCGACTTAAATAGTAATATAAAATACGGAGTATTAAAGTCTTCCCCCCTTAAAATGAACTTCGTCCCGAAGTTCGCCACCCCGTAACGATAACCAAACATCCACAAGCATAAGACAAACACAAGTAGTACGTATACATAAGCTCTAAAACGCGAAGTGTTATATTCTATCCCCCTTAAGAAACTTTGTCCCCAAAGTTGAACATACGACAGAAGTATGTGGCACTTAAAGAACCACAACATTGACCGAATAATAACAAATTAAAACAGCAGACTCCATGCATGGTCAATTCTCGATCGACCAATCATAACATACCACTTAGCCAGATCGTAAACCATCAAGATTTTACAATCCTATCCTCCTTAAAACATGGTTACGTCCCCGTAACCCCATTATAAAATTCCACATCCAATGTTCAAGAAGATTACTGAAACAATAGGCACAAATCATCTGATAAGCTAATTACTCTATACTGGCAACTAGCATCCGACTTTTCAAGCAACAAAACACACTTGTCAATTTCATGCTACGCATTACACAAAATCAAGGTAACAAATACTTGGATGCTTTGACACCAAAATAACACATTTACATCAACGTAGACAATCAACTAACTCATAGTTCATACTTGACGAATTAAAATATTTCATATCTGTAATCATATCATAGAAGTAAAATCCATATTTCTGCAAATCAGGTTTAGAGAAAGACACTAGGCAAAATTCAAGCAATGTAATAGCGTTTGTATAATTGAGACTACTTTACATAAAACTCACCGAAACAAATAAGATTATATTATCATATAACAAGGTTCATACTCATATCATATGCCTACCGTTCATGCTACAGAATTCATATCAGAGTATTACATGGTTACATCACATAATTCATATTTGATTAAACTTTTATATGAAACTCACAAAACTTACAATTTCAACAATCAAACATCATGCAACAACTTTCGAAATTCATAATTAAATAACCGCTTAGCTATTTTGCGAGCTATTATCGTTTTTAGGAAATATAATGAATTAACTAATCATAGGAAAGATAATCAATTGCAAAGCTTAAGGAATTTATTTATAACAAATTTTACAACTCAGTTGGTCGGAACAAAAACTTTACAGCAATTAGACAGAAAATTGGGCAACTTGCAAAAATCACTATTAAATAACGACTCGTTAAGATTTTACGTGGCTTATCATTTTGAAAACGTGAATGAATATTCTAAACAGTGGAGTTGGAATTATGCATAAAAAATAAACACGTTTTAAATGGTTTCTTTTTCAAAACCATGGGTCGAAACAGAACTGTGCAGTAACAATCTGACCACTGTCAACTAAAATATTTATTTCTCTCAAAATATAATTCATATTAGCATGAAACTAAAAGCATTGAAAAGCTAAATCAGAATGTTATCACACATAAAATGTTCACCATCATATAGAGAACACATTTTAAATGGCAGTCTGTACAAACAAGGTAACATTCTGGAATTTATTAAAATTTTTGGTTCCTTTAAATTACTTCACATTATCACACAACCATTGTTCCTCCAACACATGTTACATATCATTTGAGGCATAGAAATCACGTTGCACCATATACATGTAATTGCCATCTAGAAAACGGTAAAGATTGCGAAACTGAAAATAAAATCAACTAAATAACTCAATAATCATGTATGTATAGACAATGCATTAGTTTCTCATCGTAACAATCACAACTTATTTAAATACGAAAATATATCCTAGAAATCACTAAGGTGTCACTTATTGAATACTAACCTTATAACTAAATTAGATGTATATAATTAGACGTAAAAATTGGCATGAAATTTTCAACACACAACTATATAACATTCATGGCTTAGGGCAACACATTCCACATACCACTAGACATGGATTGCTAAGGTAATTAGTAAAATAATAACAATCATAAATCTCAAAATTCGATCACATTTGCCTAGTAAGCAAAACAGTAAACTCTTGCAAAGAATAAGACATTCACACTTAGAATAACAGCAAAACAATTATCAACGGACACGACACCCGTTTCGGTCTACTAGCTTTACACATAAGACTTAACTTGATTCTTCATCCTGTAACAACATAGCCTGGTTGGCTCTACTAACCATTCCAGTCAATCATGGTCATATCCCTCCTACATCTAACCTCTTAGGTAGCTATAGCTTATGGTGGCTCTATGATCAACTCATTAAACATATCATTATATTATATCTCTACCTAAGGGTTCAGGGATCAGAAAGCCGCATGCATATCATCATATAATTCATAATTCACAACTCATGTCATCCATACACTAAAATTTCACTCAATTATTCAAATAAGTCAGCATGCCAATATCAACCATATTCTTTCATTGCTCATCTTTAACCATGTATCACATCATTACTTACCTCATTCCGCTCCTGCAAAACTATTAGTATAATATAGGCAAGGTCTGATCCTTTATTTTGTTACTACCCACTCTCTGCATCACTCAAGGGTTACCAGGTTAGACTGAAAGGGCCAGTGGCTTGGTTTGAGGAGGCCCCTAACTCATTCCAATCCTGGGGGCTCCTAACAGTTACTAGCCTGGGTTCATTTTATTTGACTCTTCCTATGTTCATTATTTTTGTTCATTTGTTTTTAGGCCTGAGGATCGTTCGCTCTGATACCACTTTGTAACACCCCCATTTATTTAAGGGCCTGGACTAGGACTCCTCAGATAAAGAAGGGTGTTACCATCTCGGAAACCCGAGGCAATAGATAACAAAGGAAAAATAAACAGTACTTTAAATTGAGAGTTATAAATGTTTACAACTCAAATGGAACATGTCCCAAAACTGAAAATAAAGTCTGATAGCTAAACTGAAATAAAAGTGGGTTAGCTCTAAGTCAGGTGATCCATGCTCTCTCCCCGCCCGACTCCATATGTCTCAACAACTGTCAATCGCTCCCCAAGTAAATGGATCATCACAAAGCGTACACGAATACACGGGGTCAACCGCGAGGTTGAGTAGGTAATACGATATAATAAAGAATGCAATGATATGATCCTCCAATCTCAACTCCATCACACACATCCCCGGAACGCCCAGCCATACCGATCCCCGGCAGACTATATCAATCGACCGTCGTCGATATACCGGCTAAAGGCGAGGACACCAGGGCAAGTCTGCAGAACCCGCTGGGCCTTAATCGCAATAATCTCATCTCCTCCAACTCCAACTCCGATGCAAATGCAATGTATGAAACGTATGAAACAATAATGCTCAACAAGATAAATAAGATAATCGGATATGTCATATAATCACCAAACATGCCAACTCTTTATAATCGTAAGAACTCAATCAGTGTATTCCCTACCTCGATCTTGATCAAATAGTCGGGTGCTCAGTAATATTCCACAATAAATTCGCCCTCTGAAAGATAAATAAATGATAAACAATTACTTAAACTATTCCCGTTCCCAAAATAAAAAGTTACTAAAAATAGAAACTTCTTTAAATGGAAAGTTTTCTTAAATGGAAACTTTCCGATATATGACTTTTCCATTTTAACAAACCCGACTCAAAACCCATCTCTAAATATTTTAAATAACTCGGGAATTAAATTAACTGACTAAGAATACGACAAATTAACGAATTATAACGATTAAATCTACGACAAAACCGTTTCAAAACTAAAACAACCCGTCATCACCACCGTCCCTTCACACGCACTCCCACGCTCCCACGCGCCGCCTCTAGCCCGTGTCGCCCACCAGCCCAAACCCCGGTTTGACCTGACCACCAACGACCGCCCCCAACAGTGGTAGATCGTTGCCGGCGAGTCAAACCAGGGCGTCGTTTGGCCACGGTTCACCACCGTGCCTCACCAACCGCCCCCGTTCTCGACTTACAACCACCGCAGCCCATCACCTATCCCCCGCCAAACCACCAGCCCGCTCGCCGTCGACAACGCACCAGACGCCGTGGCGCCGCCGGTTCGACCTCCCCCGAGTCCACGGTGGCGCCACCCCAATCCTAACTGTCTAAACCCGCCTGAAACCCGTATTTTTAACCCGTTGCTACCCTATGTCGATGCCGCCTCTCCCTGTTACTACGAGCGCCTAAAACCTCCCTAACAACCACCACAACACCCGACACGTACCACACAACTCAGATACCCCGTCAACTACCACCAGTACCGCCTCCCTAAGACACGCCACAACAATCAAAACCCGACAGAAAAAAAACGAAAACAGAAGGGAAGGGTTGCACTCATACCTTTTCTGCCACCACAACAGCCACCAGGGTCACCTACGGACGTCGACAACCACCCTAAAGCCTTCCTTGCTGCGCCGTCAACACCCACACTCACTCTCTCTCTCTCGATTTGCGTGAAGGTTGAGATTGATGCCGATCAAATGAGGGAGGCGGGTGAGGGAGTAGGGTTTTGTAGTGCTAGGGTGAAATTAGGTTAAAAACATGATGTTGGGTGTTGGGTTAAACATGTTATTGGGTAAACTCAAATGGGTCGAGGGTAAATGGGTTAGCTCACATCTCGAATTCCATATAAACCCGTCTCAAATAACTTACGAAACAACTCGATCTTACGATACAACGCGAGTCAAGTAAAATAACTTAACGTAATTATCGACTAAACAATTAACCCGACTTAAATAGTAATATAAAATACGGAGTATTACAGGCACTCGATTGAGTAGGTGAGAGGCTCAATCGAGTGGGTCTGACTCGATCGAGTGGGTAGTTTTGTGTTTTCTGGGCAGAAGCGTGTTTTTGGGCACTCGATCGAGTAGGTAGGGGCACTCGATCGAGTGGGGTTAGCTCGATCGAGTGGCTAGTCAGCTCGATCGAGTATGTTTTTTAGCAGTGTTCTGATCAGGTTCTGGAGTCAAGGCACTCGATCGAGTAGGTAGGGCACTCGATCGAGTGGCATTAACTCGATCGAGTGGGTTTTGGGACTCCATCGAGTGGGTTTTATACAGGTCGTATGCGTGTTTTGGGTTATAGTATGAGTGTTTATGTCTACCTTTCTCTTATATAGTTACAAGATGCCGCCAAAGAAAACCGCCTTGTATGCTAGAGCTGAGAGTATGACGGTTGACGACATAGTAAAGATGTTAGAGCACCAAGATGCTCTTACGAAAGCCTTGAAAAGAGTGGGGAAGGATAAGGAGGTTGATCACTCCAAGATCAGCATCCATATATCTAGGTTCAATCTAAAAGAGTATAAAGGAACTGGGGCGCCAATTCTCCTGGATAATTGGCACAGGGAGATGGAGAATATCCTGGAGTTAGTTCACTGCCTGGATGAGTTGAAAGTGGAATAAGCTGCGTTCTACTTGAGGGAAGCGGCAGGTGAATGGTGGGATAAGGTTAAGGTGGGTGCTAGGGATATGTACATGAAGTAGGGGTTACCTGCAATACCTTGGAATGAGTTCAGAAAAGCCATGAGACGTGAGTTTGTGCCGGAGCATGTGAGAAGTAAGCTGAGGGAAGAGTTTGATGAGTTTAAGATGACATCTGATATGACGGTAGCTAAGTACTACCGTAAGTTTAATGAGAAGTCCAGATATGCTGAGGATATGAGGTTGAGTGAAGAGAATTTAGCTTTGAGGTTTGAGAAGGGGTTGACCCCCAAGATCATGGAGAAGCTACCGGTGAGAGTCCTTACAGATGTGAAGGAAGTCTATGAGCGAGCTGGGAGGGCCGATAGGTTGGTAGAGATGACCAAAGAGAGGGGTGCTGAGAAGAGGAAGGCTGAGAGTGAAGGAGGTGGTCAGTCCAGCGATAAGAAGAGTAATCATAATCAGGTGAGAGCGTATTCTTCAGGCTCAGGGTTCAGTGCTAGGGCTTCATATGGGCGTGGTCGTGGGAGTGGTAGCAGTAGCTGGGGAATGACCTGTTTTAATTGTGGCGGTGTAGGCCATAAGAGACATGAGTGCACCAGTGCGATGAGTGGGGGTTTCCAGATACCGTCACAGGGGAGCTTTTCACAGGGTCCTACACAGAGTTACGCTAGTAACATGCCGGCTGGGTCATAGAAAAACAGGGGAGGTCAGAACAACAAAGGTGGGGGTAACCGCAATGGCGGTAATTCTTATCAGAAACCAGCTATGAACACCAACAACAACCAAGGGTCGGGTGCTAAACCGACTACCTCAGCTAGTACTGTCCAGGGAGGTGGGCAGAAGACTAGTGGCAAGCTGTTTATGATGGAAAAGAAAGTAGCTGAGGACGACGCTCATGTTATCACTGGTACATTTCTTGTTAATGGTGTTTATACCTTTGTTTTGTTTGATTCGGGAGCATCACAGTCGTTTGTATCATTGAGTCATGTTAAAAGCTTGAGTTTGAGTGAGTTTGAGTCTTTAAGAGAGGAAGTTTTTATACCTTCGGAGGAGTCTGTATCTTGTGGGAGGTTGTATAGGGGATTTGGGGATTTGGGGGTTTTTATGTTTTGTGTGGTTAAGATAGTAATTGTAAGAATGTATGTATAGGAGGAGGATTCGTAGAGGAGAGATTTTGAGAGAGCTGCTAGATCGTCTGATTCTGTGATTTTAATCCAGGTAGGGTTTCCCTACTCAGTATTAATTATATGATGTATTTGGTGGTTTCACTGTGATTATTGTTAAAGTATATTGTTGGTGGTTGTGACAGTTGTTGGTTATATTGTTGGTTGTATTGTTGATTAATATTGGTGATTGTTGTTATATCTGTCTGTGGTCTTCGAGGTGCGTCCCTGGCTGAGTGGAATCACTTGCGGGAGTGGTTTCACCCCCTTGATTCGCCTTCTGTGGAACCCGCCATAGGAGGGATGTGCACATTAATGAACATGGGTTTATTGCTCGATGGAGATGAGCGGGGCTTAGGTGGGTATGGTTGCGGTCTCCCACTGGCGGTATGGAGTATCTGTTGCGATGGGTACTCTGGCAGGACTACACACTTTAGTGTGTAGAGTATCTGTTGCGATGGGTACTCTGGCAGGACTACACACTTTAGTGTGTAGTCAGTTGTGTGGAGATTGATTATGGAGACTGGGGTTTGATGTGACGATCGAGCTGTTTGGCATTTGTTTTATTGTGATTTATATTGTGTAATTAGTACTGACCCTGTTGTTTATTTTTTAAAACTGTGGTGATCCATTCTGGGATGGTGAGCAGTCGTTGAGCAGGTTTGATGTGATGCATTTGGGCTAGCTGGGATGAGTCGTCACTTGGAAATTAGAAGAGTCTTCCACTGTGTCAGACGATGTCCTTAGCTGTTCAGTTTTGCTAGTAGACAGTTTTGGATTTGGTTGTATTTCAGTTAACAGTTTTGAGTTTGGACATGTAATCACTTAAACAATATTTTACCTTTTTAAAGTACGTTTCTTCATTGTCTTATGATTATCATTGCCTCGGGTAACCGAGATGGTGACGTTCCTATACCTGAGTGGTCCTGGTAAGGCACTTGGAGTATGGAGGTGTCACACCCACACATCTAAATGAATCAACTCAAACAACTGCTTAGCATAAGAAGTACTCCTTGGAAATGGGAGCTTATGATGTTTGGCCATTACACAAATGTCACACAAGAATGGTTTAGCACCTTTTACACAATTTGGAAGATGATGCATTTTGTCAAAACTAGTTTGGCCAATTCTTGAATGAAACAGAAAATTATCTACTGACTTAGCAGCATTACAAATTCCATTACTATAATGCTTAAAGGAAAGCAAGCTAAAACTAGGAGCATGATCAAGCTCTTTAATTGCCTTGAACTGGCTAGTATCCAACTGATATAGATCTCCATGCCTCTGAGCAACAACAATAAGCTTCTTATTGGAATGGTCCTGGAACACACAATTAGTTTTCCCAAAAGAGACATCTAAATTAGTAGATGACACAAGCTTACCTATTGATAGCAGGTTTTGTTTAAAATCAGGAATGTAGAAGACATTATGTAAGGATAAATTGCCTGTCAATAAGACTTGGCCAATTTTATGGACTGTTTTAACTGTACCATTAGGTAACCTAACTAATATAGGAACTTTTAAGTGCTTTACATTTTGCAACAGATCCAAATTAGACGTCATGTGATCGGAAGCACCCGTATCCACAATCCAGACTGATGAGCTACTACCAGAATTAATAGCAAAAGCAAAAGAAGAAAGATTACCTGCAAAATTAACTGATGAATTAAGAACTGAACCAGCAGATTGTTGACCTTGAGAAGTATTATGAGCAGATGAATCAGAAATAGCCATCAACACATTCGAAGTAACAGAATTAATGATCACTTGAGTGACTGTAATACTACGTTTTTCTAAGTCCTGTTAATCGGCCGAATAAAGCTTACTCGATCGAGTAATGCGTCGTGTGTTTCTGGTCAGGTTACTGTCCAGGAATACTCGACCAAGTATGGTAATACTCGACCGAGTAAATGATACTCGGCCGAGTATACTCTATACTCGACCGAGTATCCAGTCTGATGGAAATTATTTCCGCGATTTGAATAGAGACGATTAGAGTTATAAATTATGTTCAACATTTTTACTTTTACTTTTTACAAAACCTAAAACATTCAAACATAACTCTAATCACCTCTAATCTGTCTCAAGGTCGTTGTTTGTTCGTGAGTCTTTGTTCATTCCTCTCTTGCGTCGATTGCGTCGGTAAGCCACTAGTCTTATGAGTTTTGTCAGTTTGTCTTTTTAGGGTTTACCCTAGTTTTGTAATTTGGGAGAAAAAGGATATTTTGCATGATTGTGATTGGATTGTATGATTGTTGTTAGTTGGAGATTTCGTAGAAGAGCCGTTCTAGCTTTCTTGTTGACTCGTACCAGATTTGTGCTAAGGTAGGGTTTCTCTACTCAGTTGATTGAGTAATTGATATAAGTTGATGATTTTGATGTTGTGATTTAATCTATATGGCAATATTGTTGTTGATTGTATTTCGGAGTATTGGGGTTGAGATGGATTGATGATGTTTGCGAGGCGCGTCCTCGGCTGAGTGAAGTCACTTGTGGGAGTGGCTTCACGCCCTTTATTCGCCCTTTGTGGAACCCGCCACAAGAGGGGATGTGCACATTAATGGACATGAGTTATCGCTCGTGTGATGAGCGGGGCTTAGGTCGACAAGGCTGCGGTCCCTCACTGACGGTGAGGATTATCTGTTGCGGCAGTAATCTGGCAGGGCTACACACTTAAGTGTGTAGTCAGTTATGAGATGTGGTTGGGAGTTGGAGATTGATTGTGGAACAGCCGTTTTATCTTTGTTGCATTTGGCTTACTTTAATTGTGCAGTGACTGACCCCGTTGTTGTTTTGTAAACCTGTGGTGATCCATTCAGGGATGGCGAGTAGATTGTGATAGGTGATGGTTGCTTTTAGATACGGGGACGAGATGGGATGTCATCACTTCGAGTCTAGCTTCTGCTGTTACGAGTTTAGCTGTTTTGATTTCAGTTGTTTTGAGTATTAGTAAACATTTCTTTTGGTTTGGTTTTGGAACAATGTAATCGTTAACTTTATATACTTTAATAAATGTTTTGGGATGGTTACTTTTGATCTACTAGCCCCGGGAAACCGAGATGGTAACCGTCTCTCGTGCTAAGGTGGTCCTGGTAAGGCACCTTGGTATGTGGGGGTGTTACAAAGTGGTATCAGAGAGACGATTCTGGAACCTAAAACCAATGAACCCAATGAACATAGGGAGTCTAAATAAAATGAACCCGGGGAGAGTTGTTTGGAGCAACCGCAAAGACTTGGGAGACGTCCTGAAGTCGTATTGAGGCCCTTACAATTTGGAGCCGGTCAATATGGGGGTGTCCTGGGAATCGTTATGTGTGTGGAGTAATGTGTGTGGTACTTGTAAGTGTGGTTTTGTGAAGTTGTTGGATGAAATGAGAAAGTGAATTTCTTAGTTGAACATGATAGACTTTGAGCATGATGTATGATTTATTACTTGGCATTTAGAAGGGTAGCAAAGTGTTGGGATATTGTATTGCATGTTTAAGTATGTTATCGTAAGTACATAGCTCGTTTTTGGCATGACTCGGCCGAGCAGGGCGGGTACTCGACCGAGTAGGGGATACTCGGTCGAGTAACCAAGTACTCGACCGAGTGTTCGTTTGTGTATCGGATGCAGTAGCCACTGGTTGTGATCACTCGGCCGAGTAATAGTTATACTCGACCGAGTAAGGCATACTTGACCGAGTGACTTTCATACTCGACCGAGTATGTTTTCTGTGTTTTTGAGGTTGGCTACTGGAGTGGAATACTCGGCCGAGTAGTCTCATTACTCGGCTGAGTATTTCACAGTACTCGGCCGTGTACTTGTTTGGCTGAGGGTTTTGTTTATTTTGAGTCGTAGACTATGTGCTTACGTTTCCTTGGTTATGTCTGCTCAAAATGCCGCCAAAGAATTCTGCTGCTTACGTCCAAGCAACTGAGATGACTGTGGATCAGGTTGCCCGTATGATTGAGCAGTAAGATGCGCTCATGGAGGCACTCAAGAATGTGGGTAAGGGAGGTGAGAAACTGGTGGACGCATCCCAACTAAGCACCAGAATTTCTCGCTTCCACCCCTCTACTTACGAGGGCACTGGTGAGCCCAAGCTGCTCGACAACTGGCACCGCGAGATGGAGAGTCTTCTTGAGGTCGTGAATTGTCCGGCGGAGATGGCGGTAGAATAGGTTGCGTTGTATCTAAGAGGTGAGGCTGGGGTTTGGTGGCAAAATGTGAAAGAGGTCGGATGCCATATCATACTACAAGGACCAGGGATATGATGTTATACCGTGGGCAAGCCTCAAGAACGCTATGAGGGAGCACTTTGTGCCAGAGCACATCCGTCACAAGCTGAGAGCCGAGTTCGATTCTTTCACCATGGCTGATGATATGACTGTCATGGAGAACTATCGCAGGTTTCTAGAGTTGTCACGTTACGCAGAGGATATGCAGTTGCGTCAGCGAGGTTTAGCTCTACGTTTTGAAAAGGGGTTGGCACCTAAGATCATGGATAGACTACCAGCTGGGGTACTTACCAATCTGAAAGAGGTATACGCACGATTTGGGCATGCTAAGAGGAAGGTGGACTTGGCCAAGGAGGCTAAGAAAATAAATGCTGAGAGAGAAAGGCGGAAAGCGAGAGTAGCAACCAGTCAGGCCATAAGAGGGGCAATCATGGTCAGTCTAGGGCTTTTTCTAGAGAATATGGGTATACAGGGGGATCCCGAGCTTGGGGAAGAGGCGGCGGTCGGAGTAATAGTGATAACTTCAACCTTACCTGCTTCAACTGTGGCGGAGTGGGTCAAAAGAGACATGATTGCACTAGTGCCAGAGTAAGAGGAGGCTTTCTGGGGACTTATCAGGGGAACTTTACTCAGGCTCCGAGCCAAAGCTTTGCTAGAAATAGGCCATCTGGGTCGTGGGGCAATCGTGGAGGACAGAAACAACAACTATGGCGGCTACAACCGCAACAATGTAGGGTCCTATCAACGTCCGAACAACAGTGTGACATAGAACTCGGCAGCTAAGCCGACTACTTCGAATACCACGGTCCATGGTGGAGGTTATAAAAGCAGTGGGAAGCTCTTCATGATGGGCAACCAAAAGGCTGAGAACGATGCTCATGTGGTTACCGATACCTTTCTTGTTCATAGTACACCGTCCTCTTTTGTTCTATTTTATTCAGGGGCAACCCATTCTTTTGTGTCTAGGGGTCATGCCTTAGCTATGGGTTTGGGAGAGTATGAACTTGTAAAAGATAGTGTGTTTATACCTTCTGGGGAGTCGGTGTCTTGTTCTAAGTTGTATAGGGATGTGTCCATGTTTGTGGGGGAGGTAGACTTACCAGTCAACTTGTTAGAGTTTCCTATGGATGGGTTCGAGATCATCGTCGGGATGGACTGGTTAGGCAGGTATGATGTTATGATAGATTCCAGACAAAAGAGAGTATCTTTAAAGGGTCCTAAGGGGGTTAGGTTATCATATAAGGGATTGTAGTGAGACCAAAGTGTAAGTTTATCGCAGTGATGACTTTAAAGTCATATTTAAGAAAGAAGTGTCCATTGATTCTTTGCCAAGTGAGAGATATGCGTGTGGAGAAGCCGACGGCGTCTGATATACATGTAGTTGAGGAGTTTAGTGATGTTTTTCCAGGTGAGATACCGGGGTTACCACCTAAGAGGGATATCGACTTTAATGTTGAGCTCAAACCGGGGACGAGACCTATATCTAAAGCACCGTACCGTATGGCGCTTAAAGAGTTAGAAGAGTTAAAGAAGCAGCTGAATGACCTATTAGATAAAGGGTATATCCGGCCTAGCATGTCACCGTGGGGAGCACCAGTGTTGTTTGTGAAAAATAAAGACGAGAGCATGAGGCTATGCATCGACTACAGGGAGCTGAATCATGTCACGATGAAGAACAAGTATCCATTGCCAAGGATTGATGATTTTTTTTACCAGCTGAATGGCGTGGGGGTATTTTCTAAGATCGATTTGAGGTCGGGTTATCACCAGTTGAGTATAGCAGATGAGGATATTCCAAAGACAGCTTTTCGGTCACGTTATGGTCACTATGAGTACGTAGTGATGCCTTTTGGGTTGACGAATGCACCAGTAGTTTTCATGGATCTTATAAACCGGATTTTCAGCCTATTCTTGGATAGGTTTTTGGTCGTGTTCATTAATGAAATCTTGGTTTATGCTAAGACTAAGAAGGAGCACGAGGAGCATCTAAGGTTAGTTCTGCAGACTTTTGCGAGATGATCAGTTGTATGCCAAGCTATCTAAGTGCAAGTTTTGGCTAGAGAAAGTGGCTTTTCTGGGTTATGTGATATCTAAAGAGGGTGTGTCAGTGGATCCTAGAAAGATTGAGGCAGTGACTAATTGGAAATCACCGAAGAATGTTGCTGAGATTCAGAGTTTCTTGGGTTTAGCTGACTACTACAAGAGGTTCGTGAAAGACTTTTCTAAGGTCGCGAGACCTATGACAGCGTTTATGCGAAAAGAGACCAGATTTCGCTGGGATGAGGGTTGTGAGATGGCGTTCCAGACCTTAAAGGAGCATTTGACCACAGCTCCTATTCTAGCTTTACCTGAGGGAAGTGAGAACTTTGAAGTTTACACCGATGCTTCAAAGAATGGTTTGGGTTGTGTTTTGATGCAGAATGGGAAAGTTATAGCTTATGCGTCGAGGTAGCTGAAGCCGTGTGATGAGAACTATCCTACTCATGATTTGGAGTTGGGTGTAGTTGTTTTTGCTCTTAATATTTGGAGGCACTACATTTATGGGCAACCTTTAAGGTGTTTTCAGATAATAAGAGTCTGAAGTATATCTACACACAGAAAAGAGCTGAACATGCGAAAGATGCGATGGATGGAGTTGATTGGGGACTATGACCTGGAGATCATCTATCACGAGGGTAAGGCCAATGTTATGGCAGATGCTTTGAGTAGGAAGAGTGTCCATTCGTTATGTACAGTTATGTCCTTGCTGAAGTTGAGAGATGAGAGGTCCAAGATAGGGATTCATATGATTCGGAAAGGGGGATGCCATCGGGGACTTGACGAGCGAACCAGACTTGTATGATTACATAAAGAGGAAACAAGAGCTTGATCCAAAAATCCAAGAGTGGAAGGCAAGGGTAGAGGGTGGCACGGTTTCGAGGTTTTCTATCCACATAGATGGGAGTGTTCGTTTTGATGGGAGATGGTGTGTTCCTAGTGATGCGGACTTGAAAAGGTTGATCATGACGGAGGCTCATTGCACTCCCTATTCAGTTCACCCGGGGGGTGACAAGCTTTATAAGGACCTAAAGAAAACGTTTTGGTGGCCTAATATAAAGAAGGATGTGGCCGAGTTCGTGGCTAAGTGTCTAACTTTCCATAAAGTAAAGGGTGAGCAACGAAGGCCACAAGGTAAGATTCAGTCACTTGAGGTGCCAGAGTGGAAATGGGATTCGATCTTTATGGGCTTCATCATGGAGTTACCAAGGACTCAGCATGGTAACAATATGATTTGGGTGATCGTCGATCGTTTAACAAAGTCAGCTCACTTCATTCCGATTAAGGATACTTGGACCAAGATATAGTTAACTTTGGGTTATAGGAAACATGTGGTTCGGTTACAGGTGTGCTAAAGGATACAGTGTCAGATCGAGATGCGAGGTTCATATCATGGTTTTGGCAAGAGTTGTAGGATTTGATGGGAACGACCTTAAAGATGAGTACAGCTTTTCACCCTGCCACAAATGGTCACACTGAGAGGACTATCAAGACTTTGGAGGATATGTTGAGGGCTTGTGCCATGGAGTTTGGTGGGAGTTGGGAAGATAGGCTGGACTTGATTGAGTTTTCATACAACAACATCTATCACACTAGCACTGGAATGGCACCATTTTAGGCTTTCTATGGCAGGAAGTGCATAAGTCCAGTTTGTTGGGATGACAGTGCAGAGACAGTGGTTTTAGGACCACAGATGGTGTAGGATAGGATTGAGTAAGTTCGTCTGATTCGTCAAAAGATGAAAGCAACTCAAGATCGCCAAAAAGAGTTATGCAGATTTGCACCGCAAGGACATTGAGTTCGCAGTTAGTGACAAGGTTCTTTTGAAAGTGTCACCTATGCGAGAGGTGATGAGGCTTGGCAAGAAAGGGAAGTTGAGTCAGAAGTTTATCGGCCCGTATGATATCTTGGATCGTATAGGTGAAGTAGCCTATCGGCTAGCTTTACCACCATCGTTGGACCGAGTCCACAACGTGTTTCATGTTTCGCAACTTCGGAAGTATGTGAGTGATCCATCACATGTGCTTGAGATTGAGAACATAGTGCTTGATGAGTCTCTAACTTATGCGGAGGTTCCCAAGGAGATCTTAGACCGGAAAGTGCGCAAGACAAGGAACGGTGAGACCGTCTTACTAAAAGTACTTTGGACTAATCACACTGTAGAAGAGGCCACATGGGAACCCGAGGAGTCGATGAGAGAGCGCTTTCCTCACCTTTTCGATCAGGTATGTTTGGTTATGGGGACGTAACCGTTGTCTTTTAAGGGGGGTAGGAGATGGTTGCATGCTTGTTTTTGGGTTAGTTTGGGTTAACATAGCTATGTTTTTGTCATCTTTCGAGTTTGACTTGGGAGTTTTGTCATATATAGTGGGAGTTGTTTGGTACTTTAAGTAGTTGTTGTTGAGCAGTTGTATTGTGGTTGTTGATTTTGTTTTGTGTATGGTATGAACTTCGGGGACGAAGTTCTTTTTAAGGAGGGAAGACTGTAATACTACGTTTTTCTAAGTCCTGTTACTTGGCCGAATAAGGCTTACTCGGCTGAGTAATGCGTCGTGTATTTCTGGTCAGGTTATTGTCCAGGAATACTCGGCCGAGTATGGTAATACTCGACAGAGTGAGGGATGCTCGGCTGAGTATACTCTATACTCGACCGAGTATCCGGTCTGACGAGAATTATTTCTGCGGTTTGATTAGAGACGATTAAAATTATAAATTATGTTTAACAGTCTCACTTTTATTTTTTACAAAATCTAAAACATTAAAACGTAACTCGAATCACTTCTAATCTCTCTCAAGATTGTTGTTTGTTCGTGAGTCTTTGTTCATTCTTCTCTTGCGTCGATTGCGTCGGTAGGCCACTAGTCCTATGAGTGTTGTCAGTTTGTCTTTTTAGGGTTTACCCTTGTTTTTTAATTTGGGGCAAAAGGGAATTTTGCATGATTGTGATTGGATTGTATGATTGTTGTTAGGTGGAGATTTCGTAGAAGAGCCGTTCTAGCTTTCTTCTTGTTGACTCGTATTAGATTTGTGCTAAGGTAGGGTTTCCCTACTCAGTTGATT
This sequence comes from Silene latifolia, assembly GCF_048544455.1. Lineage (NCBI taxonomy): Eukaryota > Viridiplantae > Streptophyta > Magnoliopsida > Caryophyllales > Caryophyllaceae > Silene > Silene latifolia. The sequence continues at coordinate 28,166,312 of NC_133529.1, forward strand.
GCATAATTAATTTAAGTTGATGATTTTGATGTTGTGATTTAATCTATATGGTGATATTGTTGTTGATTGTATTTCGGAGTATAGGGGTTGAGATGGATTGATGATGCTTGCGAGGCGCGACCTCGGCTGAGTGGAGTCACTTTCGGGAGTGGCTTCACGCCCTTGATTCGCCCTTTGCGGAACCCGCCACAAGAGTGGATGTGCACATTAATGAACATAAGTTATCGCTCGTGTGATGAGCGAGGCTTAGGTGGGCAAGGTTGCGGTCCCCCACTGGCGGTGAGGATTATCTGTTGTGGCAGTAATATGGCAGGGCTACACACTTAAGTGTGTAGTCAGTTATATATGAGATGTGATTGGGAGTTGGAGATTGAATGTGGAACAGCTGTTTTATCTTTGTTGCATTTGGCTTTTTTTAATTATGCAGTGACTGACCCCGTTGTTGTTTTGTAAACCTGTGGTGATCCATTCGGGGATGGTGAGCAGATTGTGACAGGTGATGCATGGTTGCTTTTAGCTACAAGGACGAGATGGGATGTCATCACTTCGAGTCTAGCTTCCGCTGTTACGAGTTTAGCTGTTTTGATTTAAGTTGTTTTGAGTATTACTAAACATTTCTTTTGGTTTGGTTTTGGAACAATGTAATCGTAAAATTTATATACTTTAATAAATGTTTTGGGATGGTTACTTTTAATCTACTAGCCTCGGGAAATCAAGATGGTAACAGTCTCTTATGCTAGGGTGGTCCTGGTAAGGCACCTTGGTATGTGGGAGTGTTACAATGACATCAGAAGATAGATGAGATTAAAAATGTTCTACAGCAGCTTGAGAGGACTTAGGATCAGACAGAGAGGAAAACACATGCAGGGGAGTAGCAAGCTCATACTGATAATCTTGACTAGTTTCAGAGACCATGACATCCACATTATTAGCAGAAGGCCTGGTATATACATTAGAACCCTTCCCATCTGCTTTACCTTTACCCTTACGAGAAAGATGCGCCTTATACTTATAACAATGATCCTGTATATGACCCTTAACATTGCAAAAAGTACAGGTCTTCAACTTGTAACATTCCTCAACAACATGACCATCCCTACCACAATGAGTACAATGCTTAAACCTGTAACACCCCCCCCCCCCCCATACCAAGGTACCTTACCAAGAACTACCCTAGCATGAGAGACTATTACCATCTCGGTTGTCCGAGGTTAGTATATCAAAGTTAACAATCCAAAACACATTTATTAAAGTGTAACTGAGTTTAACGATTACATGTTCCCAAAATCAAAACCAAAGTAACACTGTGAAAGCTAAACAACTAGAAATGAAAGCTAAGTCTCTTGACGACGGAAGCTAGACTCGAGTGATGACTCCCCATGACTGCCCCATAGCTAAAGAACTGCATCACCTGTCACAATCTGCTCACCATCCCCGAATAGATCACCACATATTTTATAAAATAACAACGGGGTCAGTTACTGAATAATCAAAGCAAGACAAGTACAATAGGCAACCAGCTGATCATCATCCTCCTCCAGTCTCCCGATCTCACACAGTAACCGACTACACACCGAAGTGTGTAACCCTGCCAGATTACCCATCGCAACAGGTATTCATCGCCGCCAGTGGGGGACCGCAGCCAATCCCCACCTAAGCCCCGCTCATTAACGACCGATATCCCTGTCCCTTAATGTACACATCCCCTCCCATGGCGGGTTCCACGGAGGGCGAACTAGGGTGTGAAGCCACTCCCGCAAGTGACTCCACCAAAATCATCACAACACCAACACTATCACCAAACCAACACCGCGCCAACACTCCAACAATGATTAGCAAACAAACAATCGTACGCAAAACAACATAATCTCAAATCAATTAAACAGGAGCTGAGTAGGGAAACCCTACCTTTTCGCAATCCAAGCACATACAAGCAACCAATTATGATCCTTCATATATTCATCACCTACATAACATAATTATGTATAATTACCACCTACTCAATCAATTAATCATGCACATAACCTAGACTCATCATAACTTAATAGGAATATCAACTTAAAGAACAAACACGACTTTTCCTGATTTTCCAGCAAATGACAGACCCGGTATAAAATGCATAACTAATTCCAGAAAACTAGAATTGGTACAAGGCCAATTGGATTGGAACCCCATGAGTCTTAGCTACAAATTATATCTAACATTATTTTCTCAAATTCCAAACTTATCAAGGGTTTTCAGACTGATTTTCCAAAGCTGACAGAATTCGTTGCATAAAAGGTATTGATTCATAAAACGAGTTTAAAACATTATTTTTCAGAAATTCTAAATCCTATTATCATCTAGACTCTACAAAGATGATGTATGAAAAAACCCCAAAACTGAATCAACACTTAAGTTAGGGTTTCAAATCATTTTCCACAACCAAATCAGATTCGCAGACTTTTCAGCGACATGTTCATGAATAAATCACCTAGGACAAAACATAAAGAACTTGACTACGAAATTTGATATGCATAAACTAGACTTCAAATAAACATGACTCTCTTTTCAAATTTTTCGAAGAAGAAGATTTTAAAATGGTATAAACAATTGAATGAAATCGACTTACAAACAGGGAAATCGAATTAGGTTGAAATCGGTGAGAAATCTTCAATCAAATGAAAGGCTCGTCCATCTCTTATTTCTCTCCCTCTCTCTATGTTTAGAAATGAGTTTTAGAAAAGCTAAAATGATTTTAGAAAAGACTTAACAGTTATAAACAAAAACCCTTTGGCCAAAACATAAAATAAACCATCTAACTCGCTGAACCGGTTTACTCGGTCAAGTGCACTCGGCCGAGTAACACACACTTGTGGACAGCGGGGGGCCCACGGGGGCGCTTGGGAGGAAGAGAACAAGCGTTTGCATTTTTGTTGGAGTCGCCACCAATTTTTATGGGAAATTGGAACCGTTCGAATACCTCGTGTCATGTCTAGACACAAAGTAAAGACATGAACACTAAGCAATCGTTACCCTTAGCATTCTATGTCTAGAATGACTCTCGTGGATGCCAATGAACACGGGTGCTCACCGAGATCTGGAGTAAGGGGTGAGGGTACGTATTACGAAGCTCTTTTGATCGAACACCTAATTCCGCCCGCCTCGATAGCGGCCTCTACTAATGATTAGGGACATCATTTATACTCGATATATCGTCGATTATATGCATGCAATGCAACATCCAAGTTTTAATCCTAACATGTGAGAATTAGGCTAAGTTGGTTAACACGTAATTTAACATACAATTAATGTCGAAGTAGGATTTAGTGTTCAATTACATGTGAAAACATACAAATGATACAATAAATATGACAAATACAATAAAGAAAATTGCAATAAAGAAAATTACAATAATTACAACGGATTAGGCGATTTATGTCGAAAATACCTCTAAAACGGATAATTTGAGAAAACGAATAAAAGAATAAATCAACGATCAAATCAGAAGGTGATAATACGAATAATAGTCAATTATACATAAGCTAATTAAACTAGGTCAAGGCAAAACGGAGTTCGGGACGTAATTCAACCGAACAAAGCGGAAGCTGCGTCTCTTGGAATAGGCGCAGCAGTTGCTGCGTCTGTTCCTGATCTGAATTCTGGCTGTGAAGCCGGAATTGCGTGTTGTTAACACTCATTGGTAAATTTAATGATTGATTAAATTATTTACTCGGATGAAAGCGATTAGTGGATTATTTACATGTGATTAAAGGGTCATAAAACAATAAAACACGGATGAGACGGAGTTAAACGAATTAATTACATGAAAGAATGATTGATTAGTGACATGAGTGAATGAAATAAACTAAACAAGATAAATTAACGATAAATTAATGACGAATATGACAATAGACGGATGAAAATTTATCAAAGGATCGAATTCCAGAAACCCGATATGAACAAATCGAATTCCTACAACCCGGATTGAATTTAATGACAAAAACCCGCAAATATGAGATTACTTGGGATTTAAGTCGGATTTAATGACGAAAACATATTAAAGTTGATAAACAATATACATGTGAAATTACTATGCTATTGTATCAAAGAATTGACGAAAACAAATAAAACAAATCAAACAAACGAATTACAAAGGACGGAGGAAGAAGAAAAGAAGCAGGAACTGCGGCAGCCTCACGAAGAGGCGCAGCAGGTACTGCGCTCCTTCGAAGAGACGCAGCAGTTGCAGCGTCTTTTCTCGACGTCTGTCTACTGGAAATCCGTAAAAAGAGGTTTTAAACAAGGCTTTAGAAATCGGTTTTAATTGGTATTTTCAACATAAACCTTACATTAGTGATACAAAAAGGTAAATACAATAATAAAAGGAGAAATTTACACCCTCAGACTTACATGTTTGACGAAACGAGAAGGACTAAGATATCGATTAGTGATGCTCGACGCGAATGTAATGAAAGTGCCCTCGTGAGAGGAAAACGATTAGATTAATTAAGTTGATTGATGTGGAGTTGGTCAAATTAGTCGGTTATGCAAACGAGGCTGGTACTCAGAAGGATCCGAGCTTACGTGGTCGAATGTTCAAGCACATAGACGCCAAAAAGTAAGAACAAAGGTCTAGAATGCAAAGGGAGAAGAGAAGGGCGGACACTCGCGTGAGAAATATGAAGAGCAAAGGCTCCTATTTATACTAATCACGTGAAGGAATTAGGGTTTCGGAGACTCTTTGGAAGTGAATCTCGGAAAGATATGAAAAAGATACGAAAAGGACGCAGAGAAGGACCTGGGAAGAGGCGGAGCAGCCACTGCGTCTCTTGGAAGAGGCGCACGGCTTTTCTTGCGTCTGTTCCCAAGTGATTTCTCTCTGCGGAAGAAAGATTTCCGTGTTTAAGTTATGGTAGGACGGAATAATTTGGTTTTCCTTAATATTTTATGTGAATATTACGGGAAATTGCTTGCCAAAGGATAAAGATTGTGAAATATTTATAAAATATGGAATAGAAATATCCGGAACATTCCAGAACATTCTGACTCGGGATTTAACGGTTATCAGAAAATGAAGATGGTTTTAGGCCCGGACTCCAAATGTACTCTAATTACTGTCAAAACGACCGTATCGGCACGTAGATGACAACCAAGATTTGAGCAATCACTTGACGATAAACTTACGAACTATCACAAATCGTTCCGCGTAGCAAACATGCGGCCCAATCATCACCGGGTGGTTTGCGAGAGGTGCAGAAATGAGGTATCTACAGAGCCCCCACTTTGACTGAGGCTTGGACAAGGCGAAAGTCAAAGTATAGCCATCAGGTCAATCGAAGATTACAACCTGACGACTATGGCGACGCGAGGCGGCTCAAGGGGTCTGAACCAAGGACCTGTCGTCGGGAACATTTTAGAGTCTGTCGACTATCGGGGAGGGTCGTTTAAAGTCCATTAGACTACGTAAGGAGGCTCGCCAGCCATAAGAAGAGACCATACCTGAAACTTCTTGAGAGACGCTTCCGGAGGTGCAAAGGAGCTATTGAGCTAAGGTCAAGCGTGGGAGCTAAATAAGGTGAGTAGCAGGACACAGGCGGGAACTGCCGAGAGGAGACTGCTTGGGTAGCCTTTGAGAAGTAATTGCGAGTAGCAGGACACAGGCGGGAACTGCTGAGAGGAAACAATGTTGATCTCCGTGTCTTGAGAGGGAAAGTATATCCGCTTATTCTCGTTATAGCGAAGGCGTGTCGAAACACCTGTGAAGGAACAAATGTTCATTGCGACAAGCAAAGGTCTTGGAAGCAATAAATAACGTGCAACAGTCTGCTGCTGGCTTGAAAAAATGCGCGTCGAAACGAAAGAAAATCGTCAAACGGACCAAAAGGATAAAGTAGCATCGGGGAAGAGGCGCACCAAAGTTGGGCCCACAAATAACGAACTCATAACGAATTTTTGAAAATTCGTATGGAGGGAACACAAGGAAGAGGCGCAGCAAGAGCTGCGTCTCTTGGAAGAGGCACAGCGCATGCTGCGTCTATTCCCCAAAGTGTATCTCCTGCGTAAAAACGCGATAATCAGAAGGGTTTGTGTTCATTATTTCGAAACACAATTCACACATTTCTCTCTCAAATCTTCACCATTTCCGCCAAGGTTTGATCCAAAAGCTTGCTTTAATCATGACTAATCGAGGTATGTGTCTCATTCTTGCATTAATCTTCGGTATTTGGCCAATTTTGGATCGAAAATCTTAGGGTTTATGACCCAATTGATCGAAAATTTGGGGCTTCTCCCCCAAATGCATTTGCCTTGTCAAATTGACATTAGAAATGGATAATTGGTAGTATAAGGAATATAACCATGTATTTGTCTCGAATTTTCGTTGAGTTTTGAGAATTTGAGTGGAATTTGAGACGGTTTCACAGCTAAACCGTAAATTGCTTCGAAAATAGCCTTAGGATTTCCCATTTGTGATGAAACTTGATATTTGGGATCCTTTAATGATGGGTAAACTTCCTACCATCTCGGAATTTTGGTTTGTGACAGCTTTTTCAGGACACTTTTCTAGGGCATAATCGCCGTTATAACGAAATGCTGCCGAAATTTCGACTCGAACCCGAAACTAGGCTTCAAATTAGGCTTGACTTGACCCAAATTACCACATGAGTGATCGGTTTTGTGAGAATACGGCCAAAGATGGCGAGAAAAGAGCGGTTTCAGGGCTTCCGAAAGCTCGAAAATCCCTTAACAAAGGCTTGTCGTCACGTGACGCGGCCTAAATTTGCTTTAATGTTACAGGTGACGTGGCTTCTACTTCTAGGAGGACTCCCATGGAGATAGACATTGCTGCTGTCGAGGAGGCTTTAGAGCAGGCCTTCACCGCTGCGGTGATGGCTGCTGGGGACGAGATCCATGAGGAGGAGGCTGTTGAGGAAGAGGAGGCCCCGAGACGGGCCAACGTTGGACGAGGAGGTCGTCTGCTGAGAGGAGCTCCTGCATGGGCTGAGACCTGGGAGAGTAGGCACTTGCTGTGGGCTGCAGAAGGTCACCTGTCCTACAGGACAGTGAAGAGTTTGGTAAATAGGAATTCACTACTCATCACCCCTCTTCTTTCATTCATTTGTTCACATCTCTTTCAATTTTCATTCAAAATAAAAGATAGCTTTTGTTTCAAATCATAATAGGAGGTCGGGAACATCAGGACGTTCTCGGGTTACACGACAGCTATGGAGCACTACGAGCGGCTGTCGGCGGAGGAGCGCGCCATGATCGAGCGCGGAGCGTTCGGTTCTTTGGTGCAGGCCTGGAGGGGTATCGCGAAGAGGAAGCTACGGGCTAACCTTAGCCTAGTCCGCGCTTTCTTGGACCGATTCTGGGATACGACTTCCACGTTTCACATGCCTTTTGGTGAGGTGGGAGTCATTCTGGAGGACTACGGCATGATTTCTGGTCTGCCTTGTGGGACTGAGGCTGTGGAGTGGCCGGAGACTGCCATGAGGGTGGACTCGGCCGAGGCTAGGGGATTGATCGGCTGGAACTTGTCGCCGAGGGCTGTCACAGTACCGGGTTTGGTGCCCAGCTCTTACATTCGAGACTACTTTGCAGGAAAGATCCCGGCGCTGGTGACGATTGACGGGAGGGAGACGGCTCCTCCTCCCTGTACAGCTGAGCAGAGGGTCCGTTTGTGGCTCTGGTGGTTTCTGTCTTTGATTTACCTCGGAGACAAGGGCGAGAGGCTGTCGAAGAAGCTTCTTCCCTTCCTTTCTGACCTGAGCTCCCTAGGGCATTGGGACTGGGTCACTGCTGGTTTTGCGGTCCTCATCCGCTTCATGAGGGCCATGGTTTGTCCGGAGTTGATGGAGAAGGGGACTTCTCCTGGCGCTGTCGGACCTGGACTACTGCTGGAGGTATGAACCTTCATTTAGATTAAAATCAATTCCTTTCCTTATCAAATTACGAAAGATCGTCATTGACTATCTTGCCTCGCAGGCGTGGGTGTACTCCTACTTCCCGGGCCTCGCGCCCAAGAGGACGGAGCCGCTGGAGAAAGCCTATCCCCTGGTGAGGGATTGGGTGATGTGCAGGACGAAGAGCAAGCGTTCTTCTCACGGTGTCTACCGGCGGGACGTGAACGCTCTTCAGCTAGACAGCGTAAGCATCTCATATTCATTTGCTCCTATATTGCTTTTAAATTGATCATAAGAATGATTCCTTTGTTTATCTTGTCCCAGTGGGTGCCCAGGCCTTGGGCGGAGTACGCTGACGTGCCTCCTTTTGTGGCTGAGGTCCTTCGACCTAGGAGCTCGAGCCGGCTGCTGTTTAGGACGTCGATGGGTCCTGTGGGGTACTTGGGCGAGCGCTTGGCTCGTCAGTGCTCTCGGGACGTGTTGACGGTTCCCATCGATCCCCCTAGGACGATGTTCAGGGAGCCTTCTGAGGCAGAGAGGGAAGCGGACTTGGCTGGCGCTAGTGGTGACGCCCTCCTTCTTCCTGGCGAGGACTACTTAGCGTTCCTCTACGTGAGGTTGGCGTACTGGCCGGTAGTGGTAAGCATTTTTACCCTTCCTCTTTACTTGATTTTTTTTTTGAACTATGATCAAGGATCATCGATTAATGAGAAACATTTGACTTTGCAGGAGGTTGAGGCGGCAGGCATCGAGCCCCCAGAGTACCCCGAGACCCTCGAGTACACTGACGCGATCGGGAGGAGGACGATCTCCGAGCTGCGTGACTTCGACGTAGCTGTGACGGATGCTGGCCTGGACGACTGGCAGCATCTGATTCGGAGGGTAAGCCTCTAATTTTGTGTGATTTTTGTGTAAGAACACATTCGATTGAGTTTGTTCAATTATTGAGAACTTCTTTTTTTTTTGAAAATGCAAGTCGCGCCGTCTCGGTTCGTGGCGTTATGGAGGGCGGCCAACCGGCTGCGAGCTACTGCCGTCGAGGCACTTGTCGGCGGTCGAGGTCGTCAGGTATGAACCTTGTGCCTGTTTCATTTTTGAATTTTGATTTTCCAAATTTTCTTAAAACGATTGACATGAGCCTTTTTTGTTGTTCTGGGGTGACCGCGAGCATTTGGAGCGAGAGTTGATTGATCTCGGGAGGAGACGGCTCGCTTGTTGAGGAGCTCGAGGTTCGAGACGCCGAGATTGTTGCTCTTGCGGCAAGGTTCGAAGAGCCGGAGGGCGACAGCGAGTAGTTTTTGGGCAGTTTTTGTTTGTTTGTTGGCCGTATTTTGCACAGTTGTACATTTGGACCTTTATTTTGAACATGTTGGACTTTGTTTGGGGCTCGAGCCCCCAGTTTGTTGTACATTTCCCTTTTTGGTTGTACATATGATGGCCTGAGTGCCTTTGCTGCTGGGTTGCGTTGCTTGTGCATGCAGGTTAGCTTTGAACAGGTTTGGTAGATGACGGTTTATGTCGTCATGCCGCCGAAATTTACATAGAAATCACGCAAAACATACATTTGTATATACATATGCCCTTAATTAGCGCAAAATGAAAGACTCAAAAAAATGCAAAAGCAAAAAATTTGCCAAAAATTTGCCGAAAATGACCGGACGGTAGGGAGGGTTGCCCCCTAAAAAAAGAAAAAACAGAAATCTATAAGTTAGAAGAAATGAAATAAATGAAGTAAATGTAAATTCAAATGAGAATTATTTCCTAAAATGAATTAAGAAAATGAAAATTATTTCCTAAAATGAAAATGCGCAAGTGTGGTAAAATGTCAAAAATGTCGGTGTCGCCTCGAAATGCGTGACCGCGGGATTAGGAAACCTGAAACATGGTAATTTTCGCGTATTTACCAAAACAATAACCCGTAGGAATAGGAAACTATTCGTTATGGAATTAGGAAAGATCCAACGCGGAAAATCACAGAAGTGAAGCTGAGGAAGAGGCGCAGCATGAGCTGCGTCCCTTTGAAGAGGCGCAGCAGCAGTCGCGCTTTGTTCCCAAGCCGTTACGTTTCGATGGATTTTTGGAAACAGAAATTAGTATAAATAGAAACGTCGATGGAGCTTTTATTCACACAATTCTTCCGTCTCTTCTTCGCCTTATTACATAAAATTCTCAAAATAAATTCTTCATCATGAATACTTTGGAGACTCGCTTGAAGGAATGGACCAACGAATTTTCGATCATGGAGAAATATGATATGGGTGCCTATAATCTTGGGTCGTTGTTGAGTTTAAAACTCATCAAGGTTGTTAAACCGTTCTTGGATGCTTGTCTTGACTATTGGGACCCGAATTACCATGTTTTTGCGTTTCCTGGAGGCGATATTTGTCCATTTCCTGAAGAAATTGCCGCTATTGGTGGGTGGGACCCTGAACACTTACCTGTCATTCCTTCCACTTCGCAGGGGTATAAGAGCAAATTTAGGGACTTGCTTGGGTTGACTAGACTTGAGGTGGACCGTCTAGTGACTTCGAAGGGAGTCCGAATGTTGGATTTCATGGATCGATTCATCAACAGGGCCGACCCCACCGTTTCTTATGTTGCTAGGCGGAGGGCATTTGGTTTTTGCTTGTTGAATGTATATGTCTTCCAAGGGCATGTTGATGAAGACTTGAAAGGTGATCCCCGTCTTCTGGGCCTTGTTGAGCAAATGGAGCTACGCAGGAGCCCAGCTTGTTTATGCTTAGGAGAGATCCTGTTGGGCTTGGATAATAGGAAAGCCAATCGTGACCTACCGTATTTGGGAAGTCCCGTCATTCTGCAGGTAAAAGACATTTCTTTCCCTTTTCTTTTCGTTTTTTTTTTTTTTTTTTTTTTTTGATGTCTGATACCCGCTTTTGTTAGGTTTGGCTTATGGAACGGCTCCGATTGATTGAACCCCCAATCCATGTTCCTTCCTATCATGCTCGTTCCATTGCAATGAGGACTAGGCTTTACATGGTGGATTTCACCCGAGTCTGCAATTATTGGGAGAACAAACTGAAGAGCGATGATGGTCCCTTGATTAGGTGGATTGTTCCGTGGTGGCACCTCAAATCTGTCACTGGAGTGTCTTCTTTGGATCCTACTCGGTCCGTGCGCATTCCTGGTTTGGAGTTCATGGTGTGCATCTTCCCGGAGAGGTTGATGAGACAGGTGGGACTGGAACAGACAATCCCTAAGCTTGATACCGTCCCGCAGACTGCTGTGGCACTTACTACAGAAAGCCGAAGAGAGTGGGCCATTAAATGGGCTCAAAGAAATGTATGGTTCTTGAACTCATCTGTAAATGCCTTGTGGGTGTCGGATTCTTATCTGCGATGGAGGAAGGCTACTACTCCGGAAGAGCGTGAGAGATTGAGGAAGCGCGAGCCCGTGGACTACAAGGTGCGCGAGGTAGAGAAAGAAAAAGAGAAGCATTTGACTGAGGGAGAGGAAGAAGCCGGGTTTCGAGTCGTTCATCCTTCGAAGAAACCGATGACCTCTCCTGTCGTAGAGATGGTGATTGGCAAGAATGGAAAGTCTAGGCCTCGAGAAAGACCTTTGGTGATTAGGTCTGAAGTGGTGCAAGAGCGTCCGGCTCGAGGTCGTGACAAGAAATATGACAAGAATGACAAGGGCAAAGGGAAGATGGAGGAATAGCCCGAGTCTTTATTTATTATTTGTTATTATTATTATTTCTTGTTGTAATAAAAAGGTGGGGTTTTTAGAATCCTAGCCTATTCTATTTTTATTATGTAGCGTACTATTATTATTAGAATGAATGAAATAAAAAAGGTTAAATGGTTATGAAACCGTTGTGATTTTCTATTTATTATTCTTGTCGAATTCCAAATGCAATGCAAATGTCCTTCTATTTACATTTTAAATTTAATGGGTTGTATCCTGTGAAGGATTGCCTACGTATTCACTTAAAAAAATGAAATCAAACCCTTGCGCGTAGTTCGAGTAAATGTAAAAGAATAATCGTTCTAAGCAAGAGCTTGTAATGAACTTAGAAAATGAGCATGAGCTTTTTGCTTACTCTGAAGGTGCAAATTTAGTTTATTTGATGATATGAGGATGACGAAATTGTCAAAATGCAAGAGCACAGTGATATTAGCTTATTTCAGCTTAGCCAGGGGCCGTTTATTTAGTGTCACAAGAGCGACACGTGGGGTTACGCGAGGAGCGTTTTTGTTCCTATTCGAGGCATAGTACCGCTTTAGTTGGTCAAGGTTTGTTGGGTTTGAAAACTCAATCCCGTTTAGGTCTGTGATTCTAACCGCACCCCCTGGAAGTATGGATTTGACTAGAAATGGTCCGGCCCAATTAGGTTTGAATTTTCCCCGTGGGTCGACAGGTAGAAGAGCTCTAACCGATTTAAGTACTAAGTCTCCTTCCTTGATGTTTCTTGGCCTAACCCTTTTGTTGAAAGCTTGTTTGATACGTGCTTGATATGTTTGGACATTATGCAAGGCGCGTAGCCTACGTTCATCCAGGAGGATGAGTTCTTCATATCTATCCCTCTTCCAATCGGCTTCTGGGATTTGACTTTCGAGTAGGATACGCAAGGATGGTATTTCTAGCTCGACCGGTTGTACGGCTTCCATGCCGTAAGTCAGATAAAAAGGAGTAGACCCAGTGGGCGTCCTGACAGATGTACGATACCCCCACAAAGCAAAGGGTATTTTGCTTGGCCAATCTCGATAGTTGTCAATCATTTTCTTGAGAATCGTGACAACATTCTTGTTTGCCGCCTCTACCCCGCCGTTATTCTGTGGTCTGTAAGGCGGAGAGTGGTGATGCCGAATTTTATACTTGGCTAGCAATTGCTCGGTCTCAGCTTGGAAATGTGATCCATTATCACTAATGATCTCATGTGGGCAACCGTATAGACAAATGATGTTGTTTTGTATGAACTTTGCTACATTTTTAGCCGTGAGACTGGTGTAGGAAGCTGCTTCTACCCATTTGGTGAAATAGTCGATAGCCACTAAGATGAAACAGTGACCTCCTATTCCGGCTGGGGTTATCTTCCCGATTATGTCAATTCCCCAAGCAGAGAACGGCCAAGGAGATGTCTTCGTATAGAGTAATGAAGGAGGGACATGTTGTACATTCCCGAAGATTTGGCAATTGTGGCAATGTCTTACGTATTTGATGCAATCGGATTCCATTGTTGTCCAATAATACCCCAAACGTGTGATTTTATTTGCCATCATGGGCCCACTCATGTGAGGACCGCATTCTCCATCGTGGACTTCTTCCATCATCTTTCGCGCCTTTGAATGATCAAGGCAACGTAGGATTACACTAAGAGGTGTTCTTTTGTATAACTCTCCTTGCATGAGAACGTATTGGGAAGCTAGCAGGCGTATAGCACGTTGTCCCCTTTTGTCCATATCGGGTGGATAGGTACCATTGAGCTTAAAATTCAGGATTGCTTGGAACCAGGGTTCCTGTGCGATTTCCTCTTCGTCGGTGATTTGGTGGACATAAGCCGGCTCTGACCGTCGTTCGATGCACAAAGGCATTTCCACCATGTGATCTGGCATATTAATCAAAGACGCAAGTTTCGCAAGAGCGTCTGCGAATTGATTTTCTTCCCGAGGTAAGTGTAGATACGTCACGTGATCAAAGAATTGGGCAACTTGGTCTATTCTGGCTTGATAAGGTGCTAGGCTTTCGCTTCGAATTTTCCAAGATCCCGTAACTTGGTTGATGATCAAGGATGAATCTCCATGTACTCGGAGGTTCTTAATGCCTAAGCTCACTGCCGCTTGTAGTCCAATGAGACAAGCTTCGATTCTCGCAAAGATTATTTGTCACCTCGAAGTCGAGTTTGACAGCAATTGGTGTATGCTCGCCTTCAGGAGAAATGAGCAACACTCCTATTCCAAATCCTCTTAAGTTTGATGCTCCATCAAAATAAAGGTCCCAGGAGTCTACGTCAGTTTGGAGTATATCCTCGTCTGGGAATGACCAAGTGTCTATCGTTTGTGCGTCATTGATGGGATTTTCTGCGAAGAATTCGGCAACGGCGCGACCTTTTATAACTTTCAGAGGCACGTATTTGAGGTCAAATTCTGAGAGCATCAAAGTCCATCTTGCTAGGCGTCCATTGAGGACGGGCTTCTCGAAGAGGTATTTGACTGGATCCATTTTGGAGTATATTTTGACCGAGTAGCTAAGCATGTAATGGCATAGCTTCTTCGTTGCCCACACAAGAGCGAGGCATGTCTTTTCGAACTGTGAGTATTTGCACTCGTACTCCAAGAACTTCTTACAAAGGTAGTAGATATCTCTTTCTTCACTTCCTACGGTTTGAGCTAGCATGGCACCCATGGCTGTTTCGGTTACCGTGAGATATAAACCAAGAGGTTGATCTCGTTGTGGTGGCATGAGCACTGGTGGTTTAGCCAATATTTCTTTGATTCGATCGAATGCCTTTTAACAATCATCATCCCACATGGTGTGATCCGTTTTCTTGAGTTTCTTGAAGATAGGCTCACAAATCATGGTGAGTTTCGATATGAATCGACTTATATATTGCACTTTTCCCAGGAATCCTCTGACTTCTTTTTCTGTTTGAGGTTGTGGCATTTCGATCAGAGCCTTGATCTTGGAAGGGTCTATTTCTATACCTCGTTGGCTAACGACGTATCCCAGGAGTTTGCCAGATGTTACTCCGAATGTGCATTTCTGAGGATTGAGCCACATGTTGTACTTTCGTAGGCTTGTGAAAAATTTGCGAAGGTTCGCAATATGCCCTTCTCTATCCTTGGATTTGACAATCATGTCGTCTACGTATACCTCAACTTCTTTGTGCATCATGTCATGTAAGAGTGTAGTTGCGGTGCGTTGATATGTAGCTCCGGCGTTGATCAATCCGAATGGCATGACCGTATAGCAATAGTTTCCCCATTGAGTGATAAAGGTAGTCTTATGCATGTCTTCTATGGCCATCTTAATTTGATTATAATCTGCATACCCATCCATGAAGGATAGTAATGCATGGTCTGCAGTATTGTCCACCAATATGTCAATGTGCGGTAGAGGGAAGTCATCTTTAGGACTTGCTTTGTTTAAGTCTCTGAAATCAACACAAACACGGATTATCCCATCCTTTTTGGGTACGGGTACTATGTTGGCTACCCAGTCAGAATACTCGGAAACTTTGATGAACCCGACTTTAAATTGCTTATCAACTTCTTCCTTAATCTTGAGAGCCCATTCTGTTCTCATTCGTCGAAGCTTATGTTTTACAGGTTTGAAACCTGGCTTAATTGGGATTCTATGTTCGGTGATATCCCTGTCGATCCCTGGCATGTCTTTGTAGGACCAAGCGAAAACGTCTTTGAATTCATTTAGAAGGTCTATGAAATCGGCCCTTTCGGTAGAGCTAAAGGTACTCCCTATCCTAAGTTCTTGAGGTTCTAGTTCGGTTCCTACATTGATGGATTCGGTGTCCTCTATTACTAGTCCCCCTTCCCCTTCCTGTAGTATTTCTTTGGCTACGTAGGGAGGTATTTCGATCGAGTCTGGGTCTTGGTCATCCTCAGTATCATCGTAAACAGAATTGCACTCAAGATAACACAAAGAGTAAGCGAGAACCTGATTTATTCATATTAAAGTTTGAGTAAAGTTGAAACAAAGAAGCCAACTGATCCATGGTCAGTGGCGGCAAAGGGACAGTGGTTGGGACATTTCCCGAACTACTGTGACTACTCGAGGCTAAGCTTGGAGAAACAAAGGGAGTGGGGATGATGACAGGAGGAGACTCTCTAATGACTTCTCTAGACTCCGACTCTGACTCCGACTCCGACTCGAACTCATCGTCTTCTGGTTCTCCTTTGAACATCTCTCCTTCTCCAGTGGTGAGCTTGAAGAGTCTTCCTTGATTGTTGGTCCATTTGATTGATTTTCTCCATCCTTTCTGCTGACTTGCGTTGGTTTCTGTGATTAACGCGGTGGGGTTGAAACGATCGTCTTGAAGTATCATGGTAATGATCTCGTCCTACGCAGCCCTAACAAATCGATCTTCTCCAAACAATAGGCTAACAGCTTATTCGTCTAAGCAAGGTGCTTGACGGGTTTTGACGGTAGGAACCGTTTCTGGAGGGATGAAGTAGCAATCGTGAAAGATCTCGATTCCGGCTAGCTTCCTCTCGAGATAATGCCAAGGCTCGGGAAATCCGTGAAAGAGTTCTAGGCTTCCCTCCTTAACAAAGTACCCATTTAGGGTAGGGAGATAGGGTCGCATTTGGACTCCTACATGCTTACGGTTTTGGACTTGAGCGAGCATTTCGAGAACCTCTTTTTTGGTGGGTTTGTATCCTAGTCCAAGTGGTATCCTTTTTGAGTTGCCTTCCATGTATGGTGCGAAGGTGTTTCTTCGGGTAGGGTTCAAAGGCATTCCAGGGAAGTATCCCTGGGTTTTGAGCATGTGGTTGACCACCAAGTTGGAGTAGGGATCATAGTATAAGGATGCCAATTCGCTTTCTATGACACTTATGCTTTGGAAGCCCCCAAGTTCATATACGGGATCTGCAAGGACCTTATTGTTTGACTGCTTTTCGATTATTGCCTTGATGGGTGACTAAGTGATCGTCACTACTTTGCCATTTAGTGGGATCTTGATCTTTTGATGGAGGGTGGATGTTACCGCTTTGGAAGCGTGAATCCAAGGTCTTCCTAGAAGTATGTTGAAGGAAGCTTCGATGTCCACTATTTGGAAATTAACCTTTCGCTCAATTGGCCCTGTGGCTATGGTTAGGTTAACAAGTCCTACCACCTTTCGTCGTGTACCATCATATGCACGCACACCTTTCGCTCAGTTGCCAGACTGAAAGATCAGCCTTTGTCTTCTGTAATTGCTTGAGCAAATGATCAGTGGAGTCATCTTCGTTATCATTCGGTGTGACAATGTTGGTAGGACCGTTTTGAGTAGTATTTTGATATGGACGACCCGAACGAGTTAGGTGGTCCACATCTTGGTCTTCACCGTTTTGGACTATTTCTTTGACTAGGGAGTTCTCAATGAGGTACTCGTCTTCATCGTCGTCGGCCCAAACCCCATTGATTGTAGCTAGTTTCCTCATTCTCATGATTTCATCCTCTAGTCGTATGATTTGGTCGACTAGTTTATCTACCACGGCGACTATTTCTTGCATAGTAGCGTTTTTAGAGAAGATCAGTGGCATATGCTCTTTGGGTGTTGTGTTGGGATTGCGCAAAGTTATCACCATATTTCCTAATTCCCAAACTTGTCTATCCACACTTCTTGCCCATGTGATGAAATCGGAAATGGTAGGAGAGATAGTAGAATAGAACCCTTCATTCTCGATTGCATGGATTTCATCTTCGATTGGAGAAATGAGGTGTGAGCAATCTAAGGTAGATTCGTCACTTGTAATCACCAGAACTCCAAGAGGATTCTGAGTGTTGTTGGGTTTACCTCCCGACGGTATTGGCAATCGACCATCTTCAATCATGTCTTGAAGCACATTTTTCAATTTGTAGCATTTTTCTGTGTCGTGCCCCTTGCCCCTATGGTATTCACAGTACGAGTTCTCGTCCCAGAATTTGGATTTCCTTTCGGGTTTAGGAGTAGGTCCAATGGTTTGGAGTTTCCCTTGCTTCATTAACCTTTTTAGAGCGTTGGAGTAAGTGTCCCCAAGATTTGTGAATTTCCTTGGTGGAGTAGTTTTCTTGGATGGCTCGAGAAGGTTAACTTCATCTGTCTTGCTAGTGGGGCCGTATGAACGACTTGTTGAGCCTTGATATCCCCGACCTACCGTTTTGGACAAGAGTCCTTTACGGATGTCATCTTCAATCCTCGTCCCTAGTACGGTTAAGTCCTTGAAAGTTTTGATATTTTGGTATCTCAAATGATTGGCAAGATGGGTTTGAGATTGTCCACAAACTTCTCCACAAGGGTAGCCTCATCCGGGCGTTCGACTAGTTGGGTACTAGTCTTCCTCCACCTACTTAGGAAGTCGGTGAATCCTTCTCTGTCATTTTGGGTAAGAACCTCTAGAGTGCGCATGTTAACTTGGATCTCGGCATTATCCGCATATTGTTTAGAAAACTCGATTGCGGCATCTTCCCAAGTAGCGACTTTCTTGTGTTCTAAGGAGTAGAACCATTATTTTGGGATGGTGTCAAGGGATGAAGGAAAGATCCTTAAGAACATCTCGGGTTTGATGCCTTTGATAGACATGTAATCCTTGAAGGAACGGATGTGGTTCAAAGGGTTCTCGTGCCCCTTGAATTTAGGGATATCCGTCATATTGAAATTGGTTGGTAATTTGGCATCGACGGCTTCATACTTACGATTGTTCTCCCTATAAATGTCATCCCCCTTAAGGTACATCAATTGCTCCTCTAAGTATTGGAGTCTTTTCTCAGCTACAGTCATCCCCATGAGAGGATTTTCATTCCTGATTTCATCTGCGAAGTCACCTATTACTTCACTTTCATGGGGAGGCAACCTTCCCTCTACGACATAGATCCGTCCCTCGATGGTCTCAAGGCGATCATGGACTTGGTCTTGGGTATCTTGGATACGGGCTAACGCGGCTAGGATTCGATCATTACCATCTTGAAGTTGGTGGAGGTTTGTTTCGCTGGATCCAGGCATCTTGAAAACTGGATAAGAGATCGATGACGAATCAAAACACGATCGACTATTCTAACACACTTGCTAAAAGAAGAAATGTTTGGACTCGTGAAGTGGGTGTGTGCCACTTATGTTGAGTGAGCTTTGAAGAAAGGACAAGGTTTTGAAAATGTGTATCCTAGTCAACCATAGTGTAGTTGTAGGAGTGGACTCGAAGTGAGGTTTTGAAATGGGTTTGTGGCCCGAATTTTGACTCGACAAATGGACAGAGTTTTGACTGGGTTTTGCGCTAATCAATGGCCTATATTTTTTTTTTCGAAATTTTCATTAAAAGAAGGTTTTGATTTTTGCAAAAATCGTCATGGTTTTGTTTAGAAATGGTGATCACGTAAGGTACAAACATTCATACAAGCATTATAACGGGATGCTGAGTACATTTAAAAGGGTTTTGGTTTAAAGGGTGGGTTGCCATACCGAACCATCAAACCCGAAGTCTGTGGAGAGGCTCGTACCAAACAAGAGTAAGGCCGATTCCTAGTCCATTTCCTCAAGTAGTGAAGGCCCTTGATACAAACAAGAGTAAGCATCATGGTATGGATGACGTCAATCACTATCCATCCTTAGGCCCAAATAAGAATTAGGACCGTTTAGACGGGACGATTGGTCGAATGGGTTGGGTTGGGCCTAGGAAGGCCGAATAAAACGGTCTAGGAAGACCGAGTTATGAAAACCGACAATTGTCTTGTACAAATTATTCCCTAACCTTGTTCAAGTTTTACCCTTGCTACACGTAAGTGTATTATCCCCAGCGGAGTCGCCAAACTGTGGACAGCGGGGGGGCCCACGAGGGCGCTTGGGAGGAAGAGAACAAGCGTTTGCATTTTTGTTGGAGTCGCCACCAATTTTTATGGGAAATTGGAACCGTTCGAATACCTCGTGTCATGTCTAGACACAAAGTAAAGACATGAACACTAAGCAATTGTTACCCTTAGCATTCTATGTCTAGAATGACTCTCATGGATGCCAATGAACACGGGTGCTCACGGAGATCTGGAGTAAGGGGTGAGGGTACGTATTAGGAAGCTCTTTTGACCGAACACCTAATCCCGCCCGCCTCGATAGCGGCCTCTACTAATGATTAGGGACATCATTTATACTCGATATATCGTCGATTATATGCATGCAATGCAACATCCAAGTTTTAATCCTAACATGTGAGAATTAGGCTAAGTTGGTTAACACGTAATTTAACATACAATTAATGTCGAAGTAGGATTTAGTGTTCAATTACATGTGAAAACATACAAATGATACAATAAATATGACAAATACAATAAAGAAAATTGCAATAAAGAAAATTACAATAATTACAACGGATTAGGCGATTTATGTCGAAAATACCTCTAAAACGGATAATTTGAGAAAACGAATAAAAGAATAAATCAACGATCAAATCAGAAGGTGATAATACGAATAATAGTCAATTATACGTAAGCTAATTAAACTAGGTCAAGACAAAAACGGAGTTCAGGGACAGAATTCAACCCGGAACAGGCGCAGCAGAGCTGCGTCTCTTGGAATAGGCGCAGCAGTTGTTGCGTCTGTTCCTGACCTGAATTCTGACTGTGAAGCCGGAATTGCGTGTTGTTAACACTCATTGGTAAATTTAATGATTGACTAAATTATTTACTCGGATGAAAGTGATTAGTGGATTATTTACATGTGATTAAAGGGTCATAAAACAATAAAACACGGATGAGACGGAGTTAAACGAATTAATTACATGAAAGAATGATTGATTAGTGACATGAGTGAATGAAATAAACTAAACAAGATAAATTAACGATAAATTAATGACGAATATGACAATAGACAGATGGAAATTTATTAAAGGATCGAATTCCAGAAACCCGATATGAACAAATCGAATTCCTACAACCCGGATTGAATTTAATGACGAAAACCCGCAAATATGAGATTACTTGGGATTTAAGTCGGATTTAATGACGAATTAAACATATTAAAGATGATAAACAATATACATGTGAAATTACTATGCTATTGTATCAAAGAATTGACGAAAACAAATAAAACAAATCAAACAAACGAATTACAGAGGACGGAGGAAGAAGAAAAGAAGCAGGAACTGCGGCAGCCTCACGAAGAGGCGCAGCAAAATCGCGCTCCTTCAAGAGGCGCAGCGATTCTTCGCGTCTTTTCTCGACGCCTGTCTACTGGAAATCCGTAAAAAGAGGTTTTAAACAAGGCTTTAGAAATCGGTTTTAATTGGTATTTTCGACATAAACCTTACATTAGTGATACAAAAAGGTAAATACAATAATAAAAGGAGAAATTTACACCCTCGGACTTACATGTTTGACGAAACGAGAAGGACTAAGATATCGATTAGTGATGCTCGACGCGAATGTAATGAAAGTGCCCTCGTGAGAGGAAAACGATTAGATTAATTAAGTTGATTGATGTGGAGTTGGTCAAATTGGTCGGTCATGCAAACGAGGCTGGTACTCAGAAGGATCCGAGCTTACTTGGTCGATGTTCAAGCACGTAGACGCCAAAAAGTAAGAACAAAGGTCTAGAATGAAAAGGGAGAAGAGAAGGGCGGACACTCGCGTGAGAAATATGAGGAGCGAAGGCTCCTATTTATACTAATCACGTGAAAGAATTAGGGTTTCGGAGACTCTTTGGAAGTGAATCTCGGAAAGATATGAAAAAGATACGAAAATTACGAGAAGGACTGGAAGAGGCGCAAAGACTGGCCGCGTCTGTTTCCCCAAGTGATTTCCTCCTGCGGAAGAAAGATTTCCGTGTTTAAGTTATGGTAGGACGGAATAATTTGGTTTTCCTTAATATTTTATGTGAATATTACGGGAAATTGCTTGCCAAAGGATAAAGATTGTGAAATATTTATAAAATATGGAATAGAAATATCCGGAACATTCCAGAATATTCTGACTCGGGATTTAACGGTTATCAGAAAATGAAGACGGTTTTAGGCCCGGACTCCAAATATACTCTAATTACTGTCAAAACGACCGTATCGGCACGTAGATGACAACCAAGAGGTAGATATTAATATTTGAGCAATCACTTGACGATAAACTTACGAACTGTCACAAATCGTTCCGCGTAGCAAACATGCGGCCCAATCATCACCGGGTGGTTTGCGAGAGGTGTAGAAATGAGGTATCTACAACACTCGACCGAGTACTCCAACTAAAATGCGGAGTATTACAGTCTTCCCTCCTTAAAAAGAACTTCGTCCCCGAAGTTCGCACCAACTACAACCAGTGACACCTAACATCACATATTATTAACACAATATAACTCATACTCATAATATAACTCATATGCATAACTAGTAAACTCTATGTTAACTCATATAGACTTGAGTAAACTCGGGTTGTCACATTTTATCCCCCATATAAAAATGTTACGTCCCCGTAATCTAACTCATATAAAACCACACAAGCCACGCGATACCACGATCCTTCCATACACATACAATTCATAATAAAACATATAAACAACATATGCAACTATACAATTCTAAATAAAACATATAAACAGCATATACAACTATAGTTCGACCACACACGGAAGCTATCATTCAATATAATAAACATGTTACCGCATTGTTTGAAGTAGTATTTACTAATGGAAATCCAAATAACCACATAGAAAAACATAGTATCACATTACATCTCCCTAAAAACAAACTTTGTCCCGAAGTTTCTTATTCATCTCATATACCTACAGACCCCGGGGTTTCGTGATGCACCACCAACGTCTTTTACGATATAACAAACCACAATCTACCACATAAGGTCAATATTTGTGCTCATCTGTCATATTTAACCCGTTCCTAGGAGATTGTAAATCATCAAATCATGTCACATTTCAGTAACAACTCGTGAAGCCATAATGCAAGCCAAAGATCACTTAGCCAACTAATACCAAAAGGACGAGACCAAATCACTGTTTATGCACATATACTCAAACAATAAACACATGCAATAACACAACCTTTAATTACATATCAATGTTATACTAGTTCAAATAACCGAACATGCTTGACTTAATTATTATGTTACTAATCATGCTTTCCGACATAGTTACCAATTTCATCGCAATTATCAAGAATGCACAAGGGATGTAAACAACAAAAGCCATCTTAACGTTACTCATGCTTATTACTTTCATTAAGCTGTACATACATAGTATAAGTTGCTAATTCTCGCTATTACCCACAAATTTGTATCCACATTAGTACTACTTGTCAAATAAATTAAAATATGCACATGAATCAATTATACATGTATGACCCGTAATTCCACATCATGCTCAAACTCGGTACCCACACATGTTCGAATTATTACTACACACTTGTTTACAAGCACAGTACATACTAGGACAATCATCATTTGCATCGTGATTAATAACATGTTCTATGTCAACTCATGTGGATCACAAAAAAAAAAGTGCACACTTCAACACCAATATATTACCATCAATTAACTATCATTCCGCTGCTCACGTCATCACATAAGCCATCTATTTGCACTGTCAACCATATATTGTCATATCACTAGACATGCTGGACTAATATTATACAAATAAATCACTTAATACTTTCGTTTCAACATATTAGCTTCTTATTTGTATGTCTACTCCAATTTACCTGTTAATTACTAACACCATTAACTCATCGTACATTATTCATGGACTATTATACGAATTACCTCATTCTACAATGATTCATTCAACACCTATTGTGTTCTATCCCATATTCATGCCGATAATATAATAATCAACCATGTAACATATTTGACTCAACCAGACTCATTAGCTTAGGTAACCACAATTTACTTGCACGTAATCACACTTGTTACTATCTATAATATGTGCAACAATCAATCAACTTAATCAACCTAGCTATCATTCATGTTCATGGTATTTGCAGACATCGTTATGTAATAAGTGGCATATAAGACACGACACCCACAATCTTTCAATGTCATCACTTATTCCACATAGGCTTATAGGTTCAGCTACTTCTCATGTCACCTAAACATGTTGCCAAAAACATAGAAACTAAGACTCCAAAATTCATAGGGCAACCTTTATTAGAAACTTGTCATCAAACACACATTTATAGGCACTATAAAGCATGCTATAACTTCCAGAATCACCAAAAAATAACAACCTAACGAATACATGAGTTTTTATATTTTTTAAAAAATACAGAGAGTCACGGAATATGGAGAGTTGGAATTAGGTCCAAAGCACAAATAATCAATTTATAAGGATTTTTCCAAACCGACAGGTCAAAACAGATTGTTATCAGCAATTTGTCACGTTTTAAGGTCAACTTGCAAAAATCATAATTCTTTAATGACACATTCATATCAGGTGAGGTTTATCAATTTGGAAACTTCTACGAGTCTACTAATTAGGAGAGTTAGAATCACTCAAAAATCATGTACACATATCAAATGGTAAATTTTCCAAATTGGTTGGTCGTAATTAGCATGGTGCAGTAACATTCTGACCACTGCTCACTAAAATATTTGTTGTTCTTTATCTGTAACTCGTATAGGCATGAAACCAATGGCAAATAAAAGCTAACACATGAGACTAACACATATAAAAATTTAGTTAACATATCTTAAACACGTATAAAATTACAGCCAAAATAATTAAGAGGCCGAATCTGAGAAATAAACCATCTTTCAATCTTTATTCCTTGCAATTCTTTATGCTACTATACTTGTCTTCCCCAAGTACTTAACCAAGCATTTATCAAACACAAAGTAACAAAATTAACATCATGTAGTACAATTGGTCATAAGATTCGGTCACATAAAACAAACTCGGTCGAGTACATGACGTATCCTACCGAGTACAGGACACTCGGTCGAGTAGTGAGACTACTCGGCCGCGTTCACGACTGCAGAAGCTGAACAAGATTATCACAGATAGATTGCTTGGCAAAATATGGGTTACTCGGTCGAGTAAGGCCTACTCGGTCGAGTATCGGCACAGTTCTCAGCAACGTCCAGTTTTCGTAAAACAGTCATATCTCACTCGTTACTTGGTCATTTTGGGCGTGTAACCTATCGTTAGAATTTTAAGAGGACAAGTTATCACCTCCAATTGGAATTACAGTAATATAATTTCTAGAACTCGACTTATGACAGTTTTAAGACAACCCTTCCATAATTGGTTTTCATACAAATCAATTTTTTTCTTAACACAACAACTTGAACATGAATGAGGTAAAAAATAACAACTCAATACTTCTAAAAACCAGTACATAGACGAAATTTTATCATACCCATATGTAAATTAAACACAACATTCGTATATATAGACGCATGATCTTAATCACATGCTACTACCAACAAACCAAACATTACATCATCATGATCATATAGACATACCCCACATCATATTACGTATACTCCAATCACTTCTATTCAACCCAAAAATATACTTCATCCAATATATACTTAAAGGTACAAGTATAACACAAATTACTTTCTCACTTCATCCAACAACTTCACAAAAATCACAACTACAATTACAGCACACATGACTTTAAACACACAACGGTTCCCAAGATTCCCCCATGTGACCGACTCGAGATCATAAGGGCCTCAATGCGACTTCGGGACGTCTCCCAAGTCTTTGCGGTAGCTCCAAACAACTCTCCCCGGGTTCATTTTATTTAGACTCCCTAAGTTCATTGGGTTCATTAGTTTTAGGTGCCAGAATCGTCGCTCTGATACTACTTTGTAACACCCCCTCATACCAAGGTACCTTACCAAGGACTACCCTAGCATGAGAGACTATTACCATCTCGGTTGCCCGAGGTTAGTTTATCAAAGTTAACAATCCAAAACAAATTTATTAAAGTGTAACTAAGTTTAACGATTACATGTTCCCAAAATCAAAACCAAAGTAACACTGTGAAAGCTAAACAACTAAAAATAAAAGCTAAGTCTTTTGACGATGGAAGCTAGACTCGAGTGATGACTCCCCATGACTGCCCCATAGCTAAAGAACTGCATCACCTGTTACAATCTGCTCACCATCCCCGAATGGATCACCACAGATTTTATAAAACAACAACGGGGTTAGTTACTGAATAATCAAAGCAAGACAAGTACAATAGGCAGCCAGCTGAGCATTATCCTCCTCCTTCGGTCTCCCGATCTCACACAGTAACCGAATACACACCGAAGTGTGTAGCCTAGCCATATTACCCATCGCAACAGGTAATCCTCGCCGCCAGTGGGGGACCGCAGCCAATTCCCACCTAAGCCCCGCTCATCAACGAGCGATATCCCTATCCCTTAATGTGCACATCCCCTCCCGTGGCGGGTTCCACGGAGGGCGAACTAGGGTATGAAGCCACTCCCGCAAGTGACTCCACCACAATCATCACAACACCAACACTATCACCAAACCAACACCGCACCAATACTCCAACAATGATCAGCAGACAAACAATCGTACGCAGAACAACATAATCTCAAATCAATTAAACAGGAGCTGAGTAGGGAAACTCTATCTTTTCGCAATCCAAGCACACACAAGCAATCAATTATGATCCTTCACATATCCATCACCTACATAACATAAAGATGTATAATTACCACCTACTCAATCAATTAATCATGCACATAACCTAGACTCATCATAACTTAATAGGAATATCAACTTAAAGAACAAACACGACTTTTCCTGATTTTCCAGCACATGACAGAGTCGGTATACAATGCATAACTAATTCCATAAAAATCGAATCGATGCAAGGCCAATTGTATTGGAACCCCATGAGTCTTAGCTACAAATAATATCTAACGTATTTTTCTCAAATTCCAAACTTATCAAGGGTTTTCAGACTGATTTCCAAAAGTTGACAGAATCCGTCGCATAAAAAGTATTGATTCATAAAACAAGTTTAAAACATTATTTTTCAGAAATTCCAAATCCTATTGTCATATAAACTCTACAAAGATGATTTATGAAAAAGCACCAAAACTGAATCGACGTTAAGTTAGGGTTTCAAATCATTTTCCACAACCAAATCAGATTCGCGGACTTTTCAGCGACATGTTCATGAATAAATCACCTAGGACAAACCATAAATATTTTGACTACGAAATTTGATATGCATAAACTAGACTTCAAATAAATAGGACTCTCTTTTCAAACTTTTCGAATATGAAGAATTTAAAATAGTATAAACAATTGAATGAAATCGACTTACAAACAGGAAAATCGAATTAGGTTGAAATCAGTGAGAAATCTTCAATCAAATGAAAGGCTCGTCCATCTCTTCTTTCTCTCCCTCTATCTATGTTTAGAAATGAGTTTTAGAAAAGCTAAAATGATTTTAGAAAAGACTTAACAGTTATAAACAAAAACCCTTTGGCCAAAACATAAAATAAACCATCTAACTCGCTGAACCGGTTTACTCGGTCAAGTGCACTCGGTCGAGTAACACACACTCGACCGAGTACTCCAACTAAAATACGGAGTATTAAAAAACCCATCCTCATTACCATCTTCTTTCTGCCTTATAACATGAGCCTGAGAATCAGGTCCTGAGAAATTATGCCCTCTTTTGGAAGCATAAGCAGTAGAAGCAGTAAGAACATCCCCAGCAGAATCATTAATATGCTTCTGTTTTTTAATCTTTTGTAACAATCCTAAGGCTTTGTTAATGAGAGGCAAAGGTTCCATTGAAAGAATGGTGGTTTGCACATGTTCATAACCAGCATTTAATTCCATAAGCAACTGAATTAATTTTGAATGAGCTTCTCTATCAAGCAAACGCTTAAGAAGTTGACAAGAACACTTAGACATTATGCCACAAGTACACTGGGGAATTGGGTCCAGGTTATCAACAGTTTCCCAAAGACATTTCAATCTACTGTAATAATCAATGAGAGAAGAGTTATCTTGACTAACATTGCTAAGATCCTGCTTCAAATCATAGAGTTCAAGAGGATTAAGTTGTCCATATCTCTCTACAATCTCAGACCAAAGAGCCTTTGAAGAGGAAGCATACTACAGATTCTCACGAAGATTATTTTCCAAAGCATTCAAGATCCAACACAAAACAAGAAGATCCACACGAACCCACTTATTGTATTTCTTATCAGTTTTGGGAGGAGCTGCAACGTCACCAGTGATAAACCCAGTCTTGTTCTTGGAAAAAATATACTGAATGACATCACACTGCCATTGAAGAAAGTTCGAGCCATCAAACAGCCGAGCAGTCAGCTGTAAGTTCGGTTGATCTGTTGGAGAAAAGAAGAGAGGATCATCGAACATGGAGTGATAACTGGTTTCAGATGCTTCAGGCATTTTGCAGAAGGTAAGAAAAGTAGAAAAATTGATAGAAATGAAGCTGTATTTGATGAATAACACCAAGCAAAACCAAGAGAAATCTCTGATTTAATAAAGATCAGGATTCAATGGAAGAAAGCGGAAGGGAAAAAAGATAAGTATTTTAGATCGAAGTTTGGGCTGATACCATATGAAATTCTAATCTACCATCATGAAATGATTGATTGATGATCAATATCATGAATGATGTAAGAAAGAAAACGAGAAATTAGAGAGATAAAAGAGGGAGAATTAGAGTAAGAAAGTAATATGTTTGTATTGAATGAATTTTATAATGATCATGTTGTTACATCATACGGAGTAGTATATATAGGCTAGGTAGTTGGGATTCTAACTAACTTTCCTAACCAGCAATTAATAACAACTTTCCAGCAACCTTCATGGTTGTTAGAATAACTAACTCTAACCGACTATATTCTCATAGTTGGTTTGTTTGTCGATTAATTTGTTCGTTAATTCGGTCAATTTTGTTTCGTTAGTTCGATTAAATTTGAAGTTCATTAGAGATGAATAAAAATTATGAGAGAGGTTTCTAATAAAATAGAAAGTACATTAATATTATCGACGATTTAAAGTAATGTATCGACGACCTCTAACAACATACTCGTATATTACTATACCATTTTCTTGACTTGGAGTATTTTCCAAAGTTTTTTTTTTTGAGGATCGGGAGAGGGTTGGGGTTGGGGGGGGGGGAGTGTCTTAGATTGGACCAGAGCGGAATCGGAATCGACAGTATTCCCCGACCGGAATCGGACCGGATTATAAAAATTCTGGTCGGGCCGGATTATACAAATTTTGATCCTGGACCGGAATAATACTGGTTCAAGACCGTACCGGTCCAGTTAGACCGAAATTTATTTTTACATACCTTTTTTCAAATTTCGGTCCAAACATTCGGACCGGTTGGACAGTTTAAGTAGGTCCATAATGATTTGTTTTAATAATATTTTAAGAAAAAAATTAAATAGTAATAATTCCGGTCGTTTCAGTCCAGTCCAGACCGGATCGAAATCCGGAATCGAAAAAATGTTGGACCGAAAATCAGACCATAATTTTTAATTCCGTTTCCGGTCCGCTAGCCGGATCGATTTTGCACACCCCTAGTGGTGAGGTAGGTCGGGTTCTGGTAGTGTGGGTGTCGGGGTCAACGATATTGGTGTACTGAGTGGAGGGGAGGGATTGGTGGGATTGGATTGGGTGGGTTGGTAACGATGTTAGTTATTTAGACCATATTAATACTCATCTTATGATATTAAAATTACAAATTAATTTAAAATGGTCTAAATCTACATGCATGCAAATAAAAGTATAAAAGAAGGTATTAAACCATCTTAAGACAAAAGTTCCTTACATTGTATAAGGCAAGTTTTGGGCACAACTCAAGGACTCCTTCCTTGATGTTGTTCTTGAGCTATGAAAATGGATGATCCTCCAAAACAACAAACCACCAAAAAGATGGTCTCCTAAGGATACACCCAAGAATCAACCCAAAATACTACTACAATACTAACTAGATATATGTAGTAATAAACCTTGTTTAATTGTATATATGATGTACTAATAAATATTATTACTTTGATAATATTATTAGTTAATATTTATATATGTTTTTGATATAAAAGATGAACAAAATAAGAAGAAAAATTTGGTCTTTAGTTAGTGTATATGAACCTAAACCAATTTTTCTTCAAATTTTTCCAACTAGAGAAATGGTGGAGTTTCAATGGTATTTATAGGCAATTTTAGGGGACAATTATAAGTGGAAAAATCCACCTAAAGGACACTTGTGATGTCCTCAAAAAACCAGCATATGTGGACTACTTTTGGTCCATTTCGGTTTTCGATATTTGCCCCACAAATGCTTATAAGTCGTATATTTAATTATCTTACATAATTAAATATTAATTTAATTTATTTAACACTTAAATAATATAAATTAACTACCAATGACTACTTAACTATTAAGTAATCATAAGACCATTTTATCAACATACAATGTGTCAATATTAACCCATTTAGCTAAATTTACAACCTCTTGTAAAATTTAATAGCTAATTAATTCCACCTCAAAACATATACACATATCGTATAAAATTAATTAATTAACAATTAATTAATAAATTCTAATCATTTATTATTTAAATATCTCATAATTAAATAATAAATCTCTTTGTCCCGAGTTCGTAACCCGTCATCAAATAATACATTTATGTGACTAACTAAGAGTCAAATAATACAAGGAATTAATTATCTTGTATCTCATACAAACAATTAATTAATTCTATTTGGGCGTCATCCTATAGGTGTGACCTAAAGGGATCAGCTGATCACCGCCGTCACACGACAGTAATGTCAAACTCTAGTCAACCAATCTTTACCGATTAACGACGATCAGCTGACAAATAAATAAAATAAATCCCCGATATTCCTTTTACGAGATTTAATATGTAAACGCACTTATTGTGGAGGACACTACTCCAACAATCTCCCACTTGTCAGACACAAGTGTGCGTTATCAATTCTCTTGTCCAATAATATCTCCCACTCAATGCAAGATGTCTTTCAGGTCGTTCTTGCATGTGATCATATCATAAAGTGGTTTCCTCGATCAGGAGAATGATTGTCAGACCGGATAATCTACTATAGATCGCATCCGAGCGTGGCCACGCATTCACAGTCATCTCTCCTCGAGTGGCCTTGAGATAAAATATGACTTAAAAGGACAATCCTGTTGACCTATTTTCTTCATTCGATACAGATCACAATGACCCAGTAAATGCTCCTCGGCCTCCTTTTACGGTGCGACCTAGAACAAAAACCAAAGTCACCGGAAAACCGTACCAACTCAGACAAATAGTCACCAGTCTAAAGAATTGACTCGAAGGAATAAATAGAAATCCTCGCCACGACCTAGCAACAAAAGGACTCTATAAACGGTCATTGTCCGACAAATTGTCTCACAATATGCCTATGTAATCGACCAGTCATCACTATGACCATATGACAGTCGAACCTGTCATCTATCGCCTTACAATCTAGTCACTCCGAGACGTCACCTCATTAAGTAACTAGGGACAAAACACAATGTTAATTCAGTTTACTTAATAGGGTTCGACATTGTCTTTACAACCTATTTGGAGAAAACAAAATATATAAATTCAGACATAAAACTGAATATAACGATAAATGCAACTTATCATATATGAAATAATAAATACAATATTTTGATTATTACATATCATGTAATTTACAATAGTTCTGTCATTCGTCTCAACCCCATCGAAACTACATGACTATCATGTTTAGCTTGAGACAATGGCTTGGTTAAAGGATCAGCGATGTTGTCAGCTGTCCCAACCTTACAAACTGTAATTTCTTTCCTTTCGATTAAATCTCTAATTACATGAAATTTACTAAGTACATGTCTAGACTTGTTACTAGACTTGGGCTCTTTTGCTTGAAAAATAGCCCCACTGTTATCACAATACAAAGTGATAGGATCCTCGGCGGTCGGAACTACTTTCAGTCCTTCTAAAAACTGCCTAATCCAAAGCTTCTTTTGTAGCTTCAGAGGCGCAATGTACTCGGCTTCCGTTGTAGAATCAGCGATCCACAGACTCTTTGAAACTTCTCCAAAGAAACCGCCCCTCCGTTCAACAAAAAGACAAAACAGCTGGGATTTCAAATCATCCCTATCGGTTTGGAAACTGGCATCCGTATAACCTCTATAACGTAATTCAGATTCTCCTCCAAACACTAAGAATGAATCTTTAGTCCTTCTCAAGTACTTCAGAATATTCTTGACGGCTATCCAGTGACTCTCACCTGAAGTTTTCTGAAAACGACTCGTCATACTCAAAGCATACGAGACATTAAGACGAGAACACATCATAGCATACATGATCGATCCAACAGCGGAAGCATAGGGAATCGATTTCATGAATTCAATATCCTTAGGCTCAGTAGGACACTGTGACTTACTCAAAGTGATCCCACTACCCATAGGTAGAAAACCTCTCTTGGAGTTTTTCATATTGAATCGGTCAAGAATCTTATCGATATATGCTTCTTGACTCAATGCTAATATCCTTTTGGGTCTATCTCTATAGATCCGGATACCCAAGATGCGCTGAGCTTCTCCCAAATCTTTCATTTGGAAGTGATTTCCCAACCACTTTTTAACAGAAGCAAGCATATCAACATCATTCCCAATGAGTAATATGTCGTCCACATAAAGAAGTAAGAAAACAACTTTACTCCCACTAAACTTCATGTATAAACATGGTTCCTCAACACTTCGAGAAAAACCATTCTGTTTAATAACATGATCAAAACGATGATTCCAACTCCTTGACGCTTGCTTCAGACCATAAATGGATATCTTAAATTTGCATACTTTGTTAGGATTTTTAGGATCCACAAAACCCTCGGGTTGTGTCATGAACACTTCCTCTTCCAGAAACCCGTTCAGAAAAGCGGTTTTGACATCCATTTTCCATATCTCATAATCATGAAATGCAGCAATCGCTAACATTATCCGAACAGATCTAAGCATAGCAACTGGTGCAAAAGTTTCATCATAGTGTAAACCATGAACCTGAGTGAAACCTTTTACAACCAATCTAGCTTTGTAGACATATTTATGTCCATCCATGCCGATTTTAATCTTGAATATCCACTTACACTGAAGAGGTCGAACATCTTTAGGTAAGTCAACCAAGTCCCATACCTGATTATCGTACATGGAATCCATTTCGGATTGCATGGCTTCGAGTCATAGCTTAGAGTCAGAACTCATAATAGCTACTTTATAGGTCTTGGGTTCATCACTTTCTAAAAGTAAAACCTCATAGTCACCATCTTCCTTGATAATACCAAGGTATCTATCAGGCTGACGACTAACCCTTTCTGACCTCCTAGGTTCAGAAGGAACAATAACTGATTCAGACGTAGAAGGAACATCTTCCTGTATTGTCATATCAGTTTGTGGCTCTTGAACTTCGTCAAGTTCAAATTTTCTCCCACTTTGTCTTCTAGAAATAAACTCTTTTTCTAGAACGACGGCTTCACGAGCTACAAACACTTTGTTCTCGTTACTATTGTAGAAGTAATATCCACAAGTTTCCTTAGGGTAGCCTACAAAAATACACTTTTCAGAACGAGGTGCAAGTTTATCGTTAGACTTACTCTTGACATAAGCATCACAACCCCATACTTTCATGTATCGCAGATTCGAGACTTTCCCTTTCCATATCTCATATGGAGTTTTGTCAGTTGCTTTAGTGGGACTTTTATTAAGTGATTGTACAATGATAAAATGGCAAAAACCCGAATGACTTAGGTAACTCTGTTTGACTCATCATCGATCGAACCATATCTAATAAAGTTCGATTCCTCCTTTCAGCCACACCATTTAATTGTGGTGTACCAGGAGGAGTTAACTGAGATACAATACCGCAGTTTATAAGGTGATCTTTAAAGTCATTGCTTAAATATTCCCTACCATGATCTGATCGTAATGCTTTAATCTTCTTATTTAATTGGTTTTCTACTTCATTCTG
This sequence comes from Silene latifolia, assembly GCF_048544455.1. Classification (NCBI taxonomy): domain Eukaryota; kingdom Viridiplantae; phylum Streptophyta; class Magnoliopsida; order Caryophyllales; family Caryophyllaceae; genus Silene; species Silene latifolia. The sequence continues at coordinate 28,199,842 of NC_133529.1, forward strand.
AAACTCTTTGAACTTATCAAAAGCTTCACTTTTATACCTCATTAAGTAGATATACCCATATCTACTCATGTCATCGGTAAAAGTAATGAAATAGTCATAATTACCTCTAGCAGTGACTATCATTGGGCCACAAACATCGGTATGTATTAAACCCAATAACTCACTAGCTCGAGATCCTATTCCTAGAAAAGGTGAACGAGTCATCTTGCCAAGAATACAAAATTCGCATGTACCAAATGATTCGAAATCAAAAGATTTAATTACACCAGTCGACACTAGTATTTTAATGCGCTTCTCGTTAATGTGTCCTAAGCGACAATGCCATAAATAAGATTGATCGGGATCACCTGTTTTGAGCCTTTTATTATCTAAATGATAAACATCGTTGCAAGTATCTAGAATATAAATACCATTGATTGAAATAGCTTGACTATATACAATCCCATTAAGGGAAAAAGTACAACACTTGTCTTTAATTACAAAGAAAAACCCTTCTGTGTCTAACACAGATACGGATATTATATTTCTAGATAACGTTGGTACAAAATAACAATTATTAAGATGTAATTCCAACCCCGAAGCTAAACTAAGTACATAAGTTCCTACAGAGACGGCAGCTACTTTAGACCCGTTTCCCATTCGGAGATCGACATCACCCTTGTTTAGCTTTCTTATGCTTTTTAGGCCCTGCAAATGATTACACAAGTGAGAACCACAACCAGTATCTAATACCCAAGTTGTATTTGAAGCATAATTTATGTCTATCATAAAAGATTCAGTTGAGAAATTACATGTCAGCTTCACAATGCCAGCTTTTATGTCATCCAGGTACTTTGTACAATTACGTCTCCAATGTCCCTTGTTATTACAATAATTACAAGTATCTTTAAGAGGATTACCCTTTATAGGTTTTTGCTTGGTAGAGCAATTCGTAATTGCTTTACCTTTACCCTCCACCTGAACGGGCTTCTTACCTGCGTTCCTCTTAAACTGCTTCTTCCCCTTCACGTTAATCGCAAGCACATCTTTCCTCGTCCTCCCACTCAATCCCATGTCCTTCTCTGCTTGCACAAGCAGAGAATGGAGCTCATGTAAACTCTTTCTCATGTTTGTCATATTCTAATTTACCCTAAATTGGGTAAAACCCTTGACGTGCGAGAGAGAGTGGAGCACTCGGTCCACCACAAGTTCGTCAGGGATCTTGCATCCCAACCCCTCTAAAGTTTCCACGTACTTAATCATTTTAAGTACGTGTGAACTTACAGGTTGACCATCTTTGAGGTTAGCCTCAAAGAAACGAACAGCGGTGCCATACTGAATTATTCTCGGGGCTTGAGAAAACATAGTGGAAAGCCTCGAGAATACTTCATGTACATCACGAAACTTGACACATTGCCTTTGTAAAGCAGGATCCATTGAAAAAATCAAAACATTTTTTATTGCAGCGGATTCCTTTTGATAATTTGAAAAAGCCTCCCTTACATCGGCGGTGGCCCTAGTACTAGGCGAAGGGGGAGAGGGATCGACAAGGTAGCGTAATTTGCCATCACTGCGGCAGCCTAATCGAAGTTGTTCCTCCCAATCTTTAAAATTACTACCGTCGGCTTTTAATACATATTTGTCCATAAAAGAACGTAGCCATGAATCTCTAGCTATGGTGGCGGTTTCACTAGTAGAAGTCATCGTGATTACTACAAAGGAAATAAAGGAAAGATTAACATTTATCGTCTAGAAATATTTAACTTGTGAAACTATTTAACAAGTTCCCATTTATATAATGATCTCCCACTGAATTATATAAATGATTCCAAGATCAATTTTATATAAACACGGGCATGGTGGACCGATTCAACCCATATTTATATAAATTTGGTGAGTCAACATTTTGACCGATTCTACTACTAGAACTCTTGGTTGACGGATTTTCTTAAAATCTATCTTTTAGCCCCGAATAAATATGGGCACGGTGGACCGATTCAACCCATATTTATCCCGTTGAGTCCAACCAATTTTCACGTGTAATAACTTTTATTACCCTACTTACCCAACGTAAAAGAGTGTACCTCGGTGATCCGAACCTACCTCTAATGAAGAAGGGATTCATAGGTGCTATTATTTGGTAAGGCTTAATCTCAATTTTAAACAAATGTGAGAGATCTTATCAATTTAATTGTCTATCACTTTTAAGTGAACAAAATTAGTGAATGCTAGACGATTAAATCGATAACAAAAAAAAAAAAAAACATGTAGTGACGATTTGGCATGAATGCATAGAAGAATTAAAACAAACAAGTCCTAATATGGCCACCTAGTTAATCTAATTAACTAAAATTATTACACTTCGGAAACCAACTCCTTGGTCCCTTGAGTCTTCATAAATTGGCCTCCTTCTTTAGGATTTCGGAACGCCTTTCCGAAAACACCGTCTTCATGAAAACTCCGTCTTTAGAAGCTTCATCTAATTACTAATAATTAAATTACATAACAATACCCTATTATACAATTTGTAATAAAATTAAAATAAAACTATTACTTAATTACAAATTAGGCGATGCGAAATCGCAATTAATTACAAAACAAGTCGATATTCCCTTACATTTCGGGGAATACCAACTTCTACCTATGGCCATATTAGGAAAAATTACATAACAATAATTCTAAAAAAACATTCATCTAAATGAATAATAAAATGCATTATGAAAAATGACATGCCAAATCGTCTAACTTACCAACAACGATCATTTGAGCTTGCTTTGACGGAATTTTTTACCAATAAAAAATTCATAATCAATTCTTAAAACACTTTTAAGACTTACTCATCATTCTAATCTGGTCTAATATCAAAATAATTATTCTCACCAATTATCTTGAATTTATATGGGAATTAAAAAAATAATTGTGACAAAAATGATATAATAATTCACAATTATCATACAAAAATTCCATTTAATATAAAAATTTATGGAAAAATAAATTTTAAAACCATGAATATTCTGGTCTTACACCAAAAATGCCATGCAAGTGAAAATTTTTGTTTTTAAAATTTATTTAAAACGATTTCACAATTTAATCGGTAAAGCGATAATTTTTACGATTTAATTCTAAATCAAACCATAAAAATTAAAATGACTTAAAATAAATTTTTTTACATTTTGGAACAATTTCCAGGAGCTAAAAATTCAGAAATTTCGAGCCCTAAAGTTAAATCAATATTTATTTACAAAATAACCATTATTTACTCATTTTTATCAAATAAAAATCAATAAACTAACTAAATTAATCACATTAACCTAAAGTATCTACTTATCTCATAAATAGAACATGCATGTTGTTATTTATAAATAAATATGCATAAAATTAATATGCAACCAAATTAAATTAACTCTTAATTAATTTTAATGCATTTTTACTCAATTTTATGCCAATTTAAGTTATAAAAAGTGGAAAAATTTAACAAAAATCAAATTTTCGTCCCATATCATTCTAAGACCAGATTATTTACATGCAAGACTATATTATGTAATAAAACGAATTTTAGTAACATAATATCAATTTTATTAATTTATCTCATAAATTACTAAAATCGTCTTAAGACAACATGCATGTATTTAACAATGCTATGATACCACTTGTTAGTTATTTAGACCATATTAATACTCATCTTATGATATTAAAATTACAAATTAATTTAAAATGGTCTAAATCTACATGCAAGCAAATAAAAGTATAAAAGATGGTATTAAACCATCTTAAGACAAAAGTTCCTTCCTTACATTGTATAAGGCAAGTTTTGGGCACAACTCAAGGACTCCTTCCTTGATGTTGTTCTTGAGCTATGAAAATGGATGATCCTCCAAAACAACAAACCACCAAAAAGATGGTCTCCTAAGGATACACCCAAGAATCAACCCAAAATACTACTACAATACTAACTAGATATATGTAGTAATAAACCTTGTTTAATTGTATATATGATGTACTAATAAATATTATTACTTTGATAATATTATTAGTTAATATTTATATATGTTTTTGATATAAAAGATGAACAAAATAAGAAGAAAAATTTGGTCTTTAGTTAGTGTATATGAACCTATACCAATTTTTCTTCAAATTTTTCCAACTAGAGAAATGGTGGAGTTTCAATGGTATTTATTGCAATTTGAGGGGACAATTATAAGTGGAAAAATCCACCTAAAGGACACTTGTGATGTCCTCAAAAAACCAGTGTAACACCCCGTATTTTATTAAGTTGGATAAAATTCTTTTAATTGCTATTTTGAATTTAATTACATCATTTAACGATTTATATATATATATATGCTTAGCTAATTAATTAATTTCATCATAATTCGATACGTTAATTTTAATAATCATTAATAAGTTTATTTAAAGTTAGTTCGAGTTTATTGAAGTTAGTTCGAGTTTATTTATTTAATAATTTCCGTTTCTTTACGAGTCCTTATGAAAGTTGTTTTAAGTGAACCCGAGATGGATTTTGGGAACAAAACCGTCCAATTAGCTATTTTGAGCTTATTTCACTAAATTAGCAATTTTTATTAATATCCGTTAGTTTTGTAAAAATCGCTAATAATTCCGATTCAAGCTGATATTGTATTATTTACGTTAACTAGCTAAGTTTATTTTATTTTCACTCATTAAATTTATTTATTATTGATTCCGTTTTATTACTGAAACTTTTACTAAAACCGATTTTATTAACTCGAGACGGTTTTAAAAACGAGCGAAATTACTTAACGATGAAGAAACGTACGTATAATTAGTAGCTAGCAAGCTAGCTGGTGTCTCATTATTATCATTCCTCATGTCTTCTTCCTTTCTTCTATTTCCTTCTTCTTTGTTCTTCTTTTTCTTTCGTTTAAATTTTTGTCTATAAGTCGTCCTGATGCTCCGTTTCTCATCCGTTTTCAATGATTTTTGTTCCATAGCGCTCCTCTCGTCGTTCTCGTCATTCCGATGTAAGTAACATTCATTTTCGTTATGTATTTCTACAAACCCAATTTATAATTTCAGCTTTATTTATTGTAAGACGGTTGTAGATGCTAAGATAGACGGTCTTGTATAAGATGTGTTAGTCATAAATGATTAGTTCAATCGGAAAAAGGTAACAATGATAGGTTACTCAATATTACTTGTAAAATATGTTTATTTCGAATGCTGGTTAGTCTGTTTTATAATTGAGACGGTGTATAATTATATATAGGGATCCTTATGGATGTTAATTAGTTTGTTGTATAGTTGAGACGGTGTATACTGATATGTGGAGATGATTAAGACGGTGTATACTGACCTCTAGGGATCATTTGGGATGCTAGCTAGTAAGTGGTATATTTAAGACGGTGTATGCTGACATGTAGGGATTGTTTTGGGATGCTATTTGGGATTTTAACTGCGATTGTTTTGTGTCTAATTGTAAAAAGAGGGCTGTGAGATGGTCTTATACTTGGTTTTGGTCATTGTTTGGTTGGTGGTTTGAGCCAACTTTCTTATTTCCGTCTCAAAAACCGAGCCCAGTGTTATGGGTGTGTGGGTGGCGGGTTGTGAGGCCGGGTATGGCTGCTCGTGAAGTCGCGTTTAGGACTGCTCAAACGGTCCAAGAGCCGTGGCTATGGGTGCTCGTAGTGTAGGCTTGGGTCATTTAAAATATAATTAAATAACCGTCTCTTATTTTATATAACGATAATTCGTTAATATCGTCCTTTCACATAATTATTTTAGGTGGCTCATATGTGGTTGAAGATGAAGAGTAAGTTTGGGTTTTAGAAGCTTTCTCAAGGATTATTTCCCTTTTTCTAGCTTAAGGTAACTATTCCGAGTTACTCGACGAATTAATGTCACATTAGTAGTTAATGTTGTGCTTGTTGTTTGTTAAGTGTTTAGGTGATTGATAATGTGTTACTTTCGTTTTTCACATGATAGAAATTGGAAATAGCATGAGAATAATATTGCGATAAAATTTGTGATTTGGGCCAAAGTAGGCCAAGACTCGAAAGTGGGCAGATTGACCGAACGAGTTTGGTCAAACTAGGTTTAAACCAGTCAGCCTCGATTTGACCGATGACCCGTCGCGGGACTCGGGTCGAGGGTTTGTCTTTGAGGTGAGATTGGTTGTTATTGGAGGTTTTATGTTATGCCTTGATATTTGTAATTATCATTTCACATGTTGGTTGTTGGATGCTTTGGATGCCTTATGCTTGAGTCTTGTTGCCTCTTTGCCATTTTAGCTTGTTCTCATGAATTATGAGATTAACGGTTAGCTGGAATTTGGATTATTATTGATATTGGAGATATTGTTGGATTGTCGGTTTGAATATGCTCTTGCGTAACCTTTCATATACTAGGGTGTGTATGATCTTTTGTGTGTACAAGTTTGGACTCTTTGTCCCTTTTATGGTTAATTGGGTATCCTACTTGTCTTGTGTGGTGTGGGCTAAAGTATTCAAGCTGGGACTAGCTGGAACTAGGTCCTAGGTAAGTATTTCGGCCCTCATCATAGATAGGCCATTATAGTCTTTGACGAGTGTATGTTTGCGGCTTAATAGCCTTTGTGTTCCTGGCTTGGTGGGTTTATATCCAAGCTGGGGCATGACCTTTCTGCCTATTTTGTGAGGAGATGGTCAGCTTAAGTACTAGCCAACCCTTTGGTGGACTCCTTAGGGTACTCATGTGGTTTTATCATGAGTCTTGGGTGCGGTGGTTTTATCCGCATTTCTCTAGGTCTGCGCAGTCTAGGATTAGGGTTGAGTCATATCTTGGCCATGTTTTATTCATATTAACCTCTGAGCCAAAATACTAGCTTCCCTACCTCGTGGTATAGACTCGTGTTACAAAGTGACTATTGACTGTACTAGTAACTTATGCCTGTCTCTAGATATATTGTCCTTTCTTGTTTGATGATTCTATGAATCATAGAAGGTGAGATGCAAGCCGGCTATGGTTGATAGAGTTTGAATTCCTGGATGTTATGTGATTCACATGATAGTGTAGTATGAGTCGGTCTAGTATTCACAGGCTAGGACTATGTGTTGTTATATTGTTGTTCACATGATAAGCACGATTGTCTAGCATCTATATGCTAAGGCTATGTGTTATTCATATTCATATTCTTATGTTTACATGTTATATTAATTATGACATTTCGTGGCTGGGAGAACTCGGAGTTACTCCCCACTGACTGTGGCTTTTGTATTTGTATAAAATGCGAATGACAGGTAGGTGATGCATATATGGGGTACATGGACGAGCTAGCGAGCAAAGTAACCTTGGAACCTAGATTGGTTTTATTTTATTGTGACCCTTAAACACTTTTTATGTCACATACATTTTAGGGACATATGTCTCCCTTTCTCATATTTGGGTTGTATAACTTTGTTTCGCGACTTTAGCGATGTTTCATTCATGAGATTTATTTTGGACCTTGCATGTTTGACACCTTCCCATTTGGATATCTTTATAACAGGTTCAGGTTTTTAAAAATTACAGGTTTTTACCCAACTGAACCTATTACAAACATATCCATGCAGCTTTATTCTAGAATTACGTGTTTACTTTTCCACGATAAATGAGGGTGTCACAGTTGGTATCAGAGCATATTTGCTCCCGACGCACGTTTGTGCACCCCAATATAAATAACTTGACCTTGAAATAATAAACTCGAGAGATGGGTAAGATGGGTAGAATTAGGACCTTATGTTGTAGTCTCTTTGTGTTTGCTCTTTGTTAGGTACTAACCTGTTTGTTGATTGTCATTTAATAATTGTTGCGTTCTTGGATCAATGACCGTGAGCTTATCTATAGCTAATGGAGTTATTACCCTTATTATAAAAAAAAATTTGAACTAAAGGTTTTGAAAATATTTTAATGTTTTTCACTGGTTTTAACGTCAATTAGTGTTAAAGCTTGTTATTGGAGACGTCTGATAATTAGTTTTATCATTTGTTGGTGTAAAAATGTATTTTTTTATGTCCTTGAATTGGAATATTGATGTTCTTGAGTGATCGCCAAGAGTATCTCCGTTCCATTGAAAGGACACTTATATTTTAAGAAGATCAAGATTTAGTGCCTATTGTTGAGGATTGAAGATTTGTTCAACCTTTGAAGAATGCTTCTACTTCCTTGAAGATGTTTCTCGTTCTTTTTGTATCTCGCCTTATTCTTAATCTCTTGGTGCTTATCCTCCTTCTAAACTCCCTTCTGTTTTACTTTAAAAGCTACGCTTGTACTCCTAACTTGTCCTTTGTTCTTTGCTTATCCTCCCTTAACGCCATTAGATAGTACTCTTTCTTGTGAGGAATGTTGACCTTGGTTGGAAAATTCGACTTTTGAGGAGATTGTTTGTGTCTGACCCTTAACCCTGGTTTTGAGAGGATGTGATGTTAGAAAGACTTAGGTAATGTGATGAGACATACTTAGTAATTCTTAAACCTAGTTCCTTGACAAAGTGAGTATAATCGATTGGTGGATTCTTTGTGTTAGGAATGAGTTGCCTATGTAATTAAAGTTATAGAACTTGGCTTTGTTGTTTATGTTTGGGATTTGAAAGCTTAGTAGGTTGAGCGTCGTCACCTTAGGAGTAAACATGAGATAAGTTTAGAATATGAATTTGGAAGAAAACCCATTTTTAGATGTTAACAATCCCGTATAGATTGTGAATGTGATTTGGTGTTAGTTGTTTCTTGAGAACTTTGTTGAGAAGTCTTTGTCAATTCATTCTTTGGTTTTTAAAACATTGAGGTTGTGTCGAGTGCTTGAGATACAGAGATGCTTTTATACTTGAGTGGTAGATTTGCTTTAGGGAAATCATAATATGTGATAAGACAGGTGGAAGAAGTATCTAACCGATTTATCACCCCTTAAGCGAGCGTTTATTTTACCTTGACCCTTGTTTGGGATTTGGTCGTTTTGTCATGAAGGTACAATACCCTAATAGGCGTGACCTTGTTAGAGAGAACCTTAAGTTTTAGGAAGCGTATGGATTAAGCCTTAAAAATCCTCTTTCGTACCATTAATCGTTTTCCTCCCTTTCGTTCATACATTGGTTGGATTTGATTCTTAAGTATAAAAGTTTACTCGTTATTTCCTTGTCTTGAATACCTTCCTAATTCTAATATCTCTTACTGGTTGGTAACTAGTTATCTTTATGATTCGACTCTTTTAGTCTCACATCTTGACATGTTCATATATCCCTTTTTAAATTTCCTATCATTTCCTGACCTGGTTATTACCCTTTGTTTCCTTAGTGGAGTGATGACATTGTTGTTTGAGATTTGAGTATCTGGCGTTTCCTTGTTGTCTAATTTTCCTTTCTCCTTGATCATATGCGTTACTGTTCATACCTCATTTCCTCGCTTCATCTTGCTCCTCCTTTAAGTTTGACACTTGTATCTTGTGAAACTCTATCCTTGACATCCTTGTAAATTTGACTTTAATTCTTATCCCTAGGAAGTTCATCATACCTCTTTTGTTGGTTAAGCTTGAACCCTCTTAGCATACTTGTATCTATGATGTCTAACTTACTTTTCATTTCGCACAATTTCTAAATATTTCAAGCTACCATTTTTGGTTCGTTGTTAGAAATTTATGTTACTATTACAAAATTTTCCCTACTTGTAAAGATTTGGAAAAATGAAAATTCGATTTAATTCTCTAATTGTTCTTTGAGTATAGACTTCTTTATCATGGTTTTGAGTTGCTAAACATGAGATTTTTGTAAATTTTATCCAATTTCTATTCACTTTGATCTAATCATGATGCCTTTGTCAAAGTTTAATATTATATTTCAGGAATTTAACTCCCCTTTTAGTTTAAAGGTGAAACCTTCATTTCTATTTTGTCTTTCGCAAAAGAAAATTTGAGTGGATTGCCTTTTTCTTTGATTTTGACGTTGATCGGATGATAGAACTAGTTATTGGAAACGTTTGATAACTTGTTCTACGCTTGTCGGCGAATAGTTTTTGTTTTAAATTTGTCTCTGACTTGGAAAGTTAGCGTTCTTGTGTGCACGACAAGAGCATTTCCGTTCCATGAATGAGACTTATATTTTTGAAAACTCTTCATTAATGTTTTTGAAGGTATTTTGATTTTTGATTTATACAAATGATTTGCCTTTTGACCTTATCTTTGATTTGGAATGTGATGTTCTTGAATACGTAACGAGAGCACTTTCGTTCCCTTGATGAGAATCGTTCATTTCGGAAAATTTTATTTGAAACTTTTGAAAGAATTTTGATTCTTACGATAAATAACCTTTAAAATGTTTTGGTTACCGATTCCAATTCCAGTTTTATTTTTATAACCTTTCATTTATACTTTCAAGTTTCGAGGGCGAAACTTTTTAAAAGATGGGGTGATTGTAACACCCCGTATTTTATTAAGTTGGATAAAATTCTTTTAATTGCTATTTTGAATTTAGTTACATCATTTAACAATTTATATATATATGCTTAGCTAATTAATTAATTTCATCATAATTCGATACGTTAATTTTAATAATCATTAATAAGTTTATTTAAAGTTAGTTCGAGTTTATTGAAGTTAGTTCGAGTTTATTTATTTAATAATTTCCGTTTCTTTACGAGTCCTTATGAAAGTTGTTTTAAGTGAACCCGAGATGGATTTTGGGAACAAAACCGTCCAATTAGCTATTTTGAGCTTATTTCACTAAATTAGCAATTTTTATTAATATCCGTTAGTTTTGTAAAAATCGCTAATAATTCCGATTCAAGCTGATATTGTATTATTTACGTTAACTAGCTGAGTTTATTTTATTTTCACTCATTAAATTTATTTATTATTGATTCCGTTTTTTATTATGAAACTTTTACTAAAACCGATTTTATTAACTCGAGACGGTTTTAAAAACGAGCGAAATTACTTAACGATGAAGAAACGTACGTATAATTAGTAGCTAGCTTGCTGGTGTCTCATTATTATCATTCCTCACGTCTTCTTCCTTTCTTCTATTTCCTTCTTCTTTGTTCTTCTTTTTCTTTCGTTTAAATTTTTGTCTATAAGTCGTCCTGATGCTCCGTTTCTCATCCGTTTTCAATGATTTTTGTTCCATAGCGCTCCTCTCGTCGTTCTCGTCATTCCGATGTAAGTAACATTCATTTTCGTTATGTATTTCTACAAACCCAATTTATAATTTTAGCTTTATTTATTATAAGACGGTTGTAGATGCAAAGATAGACGGTCTTGTATAAGATTTGTTAGTCATAAATGATTAGTTCAATCGGAAAAAGGTAACAATGATAGGTTACTCAATATTACTTGTAAAATATGTTTATTTCGAATGCTGGTTAGTCTGTTTTATAATTGAGACGGTGTATAATTATATATAGGGATCCTTATGGATGTTAATTAGTTTGTTGTATAGTTGAGACGGTGTATACTGATATGTGGAGATGATTGAGACGGTGTATACTGACCTCTAGGGATCATTTGGGATGCTAGCTAGTAAGTGGTATATTTAAGACGGTGTATGCTGACATGTAGGGATTGTTTTGGGATGCTATTTGGGATTTTAACTGCGATTGTTTTGTGTCTAATTGTAAAAAGAGGGCTGTGAGATGGTCTTATACTTGGTTTTGGTCATTGTTTGGTTGGTGGTTTGAGCCAACTTTCTTATTTTGTCTCAAAATTTTGTTATGGGGTGTGTGGTGGCGGGTTGTGAGGCCGGGTATGGTGCTCGTGAAGTCGCGTTTAGGGATCGCTCAAACGGTCCAAGAGCCGTGGCTATGGGTGCTCGTAGTGTAGGCTTGGGTCATTTAAAATATAATTAAATAACCGTCTCTTATTTTATATAACGATAATTCGTTAATATCGTCCTTTCACATAATTATTTTAGGTGGCTCATATGTGGTTGAAGATGAAGAGTAATTTTGGGTTTTAGAAGCTTTCTCAAGGATTATTTGCCTTTTTCTAGCTTAAGGTAACTATTCCGAGTTACTCGACGAATTAATGTCACATTAGTAGTTAATGTTGTGCTTGTTGTTTGTTAAGTGTTTAGGTGATTGATAATGTGTTACTTTCGTTTTTCACATGATAGAAATTGGAAATAGCATGAGAATAATATTGCGATAAAATTTGTGATTTGGGCCAAAGTATGCCAAGACTCGAGTGGGCGGATTGACCAACGAGTTTGGTCAAACTAGGTTTAAACTTGATCAAACCTCGATTTGACCGAGGACCCGTCGCGGGACTCGGGTCGAGGGTTTGTCTTTGAGGTGAGATTGGTTGTTATTGGAGGTTTTATGTTATGCCTTGATATTTGTAATTATCATTTCACATGTTGGTTGTTGGATGCTTTGGATGCCTTATGCTTGAGTCTTGTTGCCTCTTTGCCATTTTAGCTTGTTCTCATGAATTATGAGATTAACGGTTAGCTGGAATTTGGATTATTATTGATATTGGAGATATTGTTGGATTGTCAGCTGAATATGCTCTTGCGTAACCTTTTATATACTAGGGTGTGTATGATCTTTTGTGTGTACAAGTTTGGACTCTTTGTCCCTTTTATGGTTAATTGGGTATCCTACTTGTCTTGTGTGGTGTGGGTTAAAGTATTCAAGCTGGGACTAGCTGGAACTAGGTCCTAGGTGAGTATTTCGGCCCTCATCATAGATAGGCCATTATAGTCTTTGACGAGTGTATATTTGCGGCTTAATAGCCTTTGTGTTCCTGGCTTGGTGGGTTTATATCCAAGCTGGAGCATGACCTTTCTGCCTATTTTGTGAGGAGATGGTCAGCTTAAGTACTAGCCAACCCTTTGGTGGACTCCTTAGGGTACTCATGTGGTTTTATCATGAGTCTTGGGTGCGGTGGTTTTATCCGCATTTCTCTAGGTCTCATGAGTCTAGGATTAGGGTTGAGTCGTATCTTGGCCATGTTTTATTCATATTAACCTCTGAGCCAAAATACTAACTTCCCTACCTCGTGGTATAGACTCGAGTTACAAAGTGACTATTGACCGTACTAGTAACTTATGCCTGTCTCTAGATATATTGTCCTTTCTTGTTTGATGATTCTATGAATCATAGAAGGTGAGATGCAAGCCGGCTATGGTTGATAGAGTTTGGATTCCTGGATGTTATGTGATTCACATGATAGTGTAGTATGAGTCGGTCTAGTATTCACAGGTAGGACTATGTGTTGTTATATTGTTGTTCACATGATAAGCACGATTGTCTAGCATCTATATGCTAAGGCTATGTGTTATTCATATTCATATTCTTATGTTTACATGTTATATTAATTATGACATTTCGTGGTCGGGAGAACTCGGAGTTACTCCCCACCTGACCGTGGCTTTCGTATTTGTATAAAATGCGAATGACAGGTAGGTGATGCATATATGGGGTACATGGACGAGCTAGCGAGCAAAGTAACCTTGGAACCTAGATTGGTTTTATTTTATTGTGACCCTTAAACACTTTTTTTGTCACATACATTTTAGGGACATATGTCTCCCTTTCTCATATTTGGGTTGTATAACTTTGTTTCGCGACTTTAGCGATGTTTCATTCATGAGATTTATTTTGGACCTTGCATATTTGACACCTTCCCATTTGGATATCTTTATAACAGGTTCAGGTTTTTAAAAATTACAGGTTTTTACCCAACTGAACCTATTACAAACATATCCATGCAGCTTTATTCTAGAATTACGTGTTTACTTTTCCGCGATAAATGAGGGTGTCACAACCAGCATATGTGGACTACTTTTGGTCCATTTGGGTTTTCGATATTTGCCCCACAAATGCTTATAAGTCGTATATTTAATTATCTTACATAATTAAATATTAATTTAATTTATTTAACACTTAAATAATATAAATTAACTACCAATGACTACTTAACTATTAAGTAATCATAAGACCATTTTATCAACATACAATGTGTCAATATTAACCCATTTAGCTAATTTTACAACCTCTTGTAAAATTTAATAGCTAATTAATTCCACCTCAAAACATATACACATATCGTATAAAATTAATTAATTAACAATTAATTAATAAATTCTAATCATTTATTATTTAAATATCTTATAATTAAATAATAAATCTCTTTGTCCCGAGTTCGTAACCCGTCATCAAATAATACATTTATGTGACTAACTAAGAGTCAAATAATACAAGAAATTAATTATCTCGTATCTCATACAAACAATTAATTAATTCTATTTGGGCGTCATCCTATAGGTGTGACCTAAAGGGATCAGCTGATCACCGCCGTCACACGACAGTAATGTCAAACTCTAATCAGCCAATCATTACCGACTAACGACGATCAGCTGACAAATAAATAAAATAAATCCCCGATATTCCTTTTACGAGATTTAATATGTAAACGCACTTATTGTGGAGGACACTACTCCAACAAACGATTGTTGGTCGGGTTGTATGTGTAGGTTCCGTTCTTTTAAATTTAATGGGTTTTTTGATAACTACTACCTTTGTATTACACGGTTTTGAGAACTACTACCAAAATAGTTTTCGTTTAAAAACTACTACCTGTAAGTTTAATTTTTTTTAAAAACACTACCAAATCTCATCTAAACCCAATAAAACACAATTATAACCATTTATTTTTGAATTTCCATCTTAAGTTGTAAACTTTACCCCTTTAGCACTACTAATACTACTGTTTGCCAATCATTTTGGGGCAAATTTACTTTAAATTAGATTCATCTAATTCACCTATATAACGTAATTAAGGTAAAAAAGTTGCTTAAACGTCATCAAATTAACTTGTTTAAGGTATAAAAATAACAGCTTAGGATGGAAATTCAAAAATAAATGGCGGAGATTGTGTTTTATTGAGTTTGGATGAAATTTTGTAGTGTTTTTTTAAAAAATTCAAACTTATTGGTAGTAGTTTTTAAGCGAAAATTAATTTGGTAGTAGTTCTTAAAACAGGGTAATACAAAGGTAGTAGTTATAAAAAAACCCAAATTTAATTTCAGTTTAAGTAAAGTTATTAAGTTCAATTCAGGTACTATAAATTCAGTTCAACTTGATAATTTTAATCTAATTGAAACCCGTTGATGGTGAGGTGCGTTAGTGGTGCTTGTCGGATTAATGCGATGTTTTTTCATTTTATTTAAAGAACTTGGCAGCCAAAGAGATCAAGGACTATCCTTCTCTCTCTTATCGTACTCATTCCTCGACTAATTTCCGCACCTTACACAATATGAATTCCGTTTAGTTTGATTATTCGGTCTAATTCATGAAAATGTATGAGTCTTACTTAAAAAATCCATTGTTAATAATTAAGTAGAACCTTAGAAATACAATGATAATAATATGTCCGGACCTCTTTTTATTCTTAAATAATCGTAGTAACAAAATATTTATGTTTACAAAAGCAAGTTGACACCTAACAAATAATCCTCCATTATCCACTATTTTCCATGGTTAGTACTTATTCTCCGTCCCAGTGATATATTTATACTTAATTTATTTCTCTTTCACAAAATAAAAAAAAATATAAACATATCACCAGAATAGAGGGTCTAATTCATTAGACACAGTCTACATTTTACCACAAGTCGTAATTTTGGGTGCATATAGTTGGCACTTGGCAAGAAGGTTATTCTAAGTAATGAAGAAACCACATTACCCCTTCAGTAGATAACGATTTAACATTGTTACCCTAACAAAACATCAATTACCTCGATTACATAGACCTAAACAAGACACAAACATCCCAATTAAAAACTCACACGTTCACACAATCAGATTTGACAACCACCATCATTATTCACTATTCATCCTCCAATTACCACTAAAATATCACACCCACGTGCACCCTACACCCTAATACCCTACATAGAATATAATGACATAAATAATTTTAGAAAATTAGCCCAAATTTCACTATCAACATTTTCAATATTACTAATTTAAGTAATTCCAATAATAATTTCAAACCTCATTTACTCCCCCTCTAATTAATCTCTTTTATATAAATATCCTACAAATCTACATCATTCCATTTTCTAAACCCCCTTTCATTCATTCCTTCATTCTATTTCATCATTTTACAGCCCCACTCGTGCACCTTCCCTCTCATTTTCACCTAATTTTCCCTTTTTGTTTCCAAGGTAAAAATACTGCTTTTCTTATAATATTAATACCAAATAAAATCAATCCAAAACACTTCCCTTCCCTTTCTTCTCCGGGTCAAATTACACTTTTTTTCCTCTTATGAGTCGGTTTTACACAAACATTATAAAAGGCGATAATTTGTGAAAATTTTCATTACTAAGTTTGAGCATGCAGGATTACAAATCTACGTTCAAAATTGCTTGCATTACTAAAACGAAGATGTAAAAATCCCTATTTTTTCTCCCTAGGGTTTCGTGAACTTTCTGAAATTGTTGATTTTTCGCAGTTATCGAGGTTCTGTAGAGTAAATACCGAGTGTACAGTTTTGATATGAATGTTTTTGATAGTTTCCGAAAATACGCCGTCGATATTGAGATCTTCTTAAGTCAAATCCTATATTCTACTCATTATTTTACTGTTTTTACTAGTTTTGATGTGATTTGACGTTTTTATTGTTCTTATCATCTTCTTCGAGGTTTTGTTTCCTTTCACTCTTTTTCTGTCACTTCCTTCTCTCACAAGCTTTTTTTGTTGTTTTTTCAACTGTTCCGCCATTGTTGAAGGTCTTTTCACTGAGTTCACTCGTTTTTCGTTTACCGAGTTATCGTCCGTATTTCGTCGTTGAACGCGTTTCAGAGTTGTCTCGCTCGACGGCGGACCGAGTTTCGCTGTCATTAATTCGTTCGTATTTTTCCTCCGAATTTTCCTGCATATATACTTAATATTTGCACTCGTTTTGTAGTTAACTGTGTTTAATCATTTCGGTGCAGACCGAGTTACGGCGTTCATTACTCGCTCGTCAAATTGCAAGTTCTTTGCTGAGTTGACTCGTCCGAAAAGGAGATAATACACTGAGCAGCGATTTCCGTTCCTTCGTCAATTTTCTCTCTCTTCTGGCGTCATCTGCGATGTGTGCTCCGACTATGTCTTCGTCGTCTTCTTCGTCTCAAAGGCGGAGAATTGCGGTTGTTACGGCGGTTATTTCTGTTCTGTTAATCCTCGCTGTTCTTCGTCCTACTGGTATGGTATTCATCTCCTAATAAAATAATATTATAAACTAATCACGATTTTAGTGCCTGATTATTTTTTAATCGTGATGAATTTTAGTATGATTCCGCTAGTTTTTCATGTTAAAAGAGTATAATAATACTCCGTTTTACGCAGTTGCTTATGTGTAATTCTATCATTTTCCTAGGTTTTACAGAAGAGTGGTCCTAAATCCAGAGGTTTTATGTGATGAAATTGAGACTTTTTTTTTTTTGGATTGTGATGAAGTTTAGTATGAAAATTTCACGAAATTATCATACACGCAGTAATTTCTTTGTATAACGTGTTCAATTTTCTAGATTCTAAGGATTACAGTCCATAATCCAGAAGTTCATGTGATGAAATTGATAAATTATTTGTAATTGTGAAGAAGTTTAATATGATTTGGCGTCTTTTTATGTTAAAATTACTTGTAATCGTCAAATAAATAGACATTATTACGCAATTTCTTATACACAATGTGTTCAATTTTCCAGGTTTTACAGAATTACGGTCTAAAATCCATGGATTACATGTAACGAAGATGATAAATTACGCAATTAACAACGTTGTTTCATCACCTCACCGGAAATTGTTGTGTAAGCATTTTATTTATTCTTCATTATCTCTTTTGCTCCAACTGTTTTGGTAGTGGATCCACAATGTGTTGTGGAGAGTGGTCAGATCGGGTACTATACGAACTTTTGGCAGTTAGCTGATTTATTTTGTCACATTCGCTGGTTTTTTCTAAGGTCGTGGAACTTGTTATTTTAATTGCTTTTGTAATTTGCAGTAAATGTTGTGAGGTGATAATATGAGTTGTTGCATTTTTAACATATACCAGCTGGATGATTCTTTTTGCCGTTTTTAGACATTTTAGGTGGTATTCTCGTTTTTTGGATGGTTAATGTTGGGAGAATTTTGCTTTCTTGTGAGGGGGGGACCATATGAAGAAGTAGTTGTACTGCTTTAATTTTGAATGTTTGTCACTTAGATGAGTTAATGCGGAATTTGTTTGAATAGCGGGATTTTTTAGCTAATATACGGAATAGTAATATGCTTTCGATAGGTGATATTTCGTTTGCAATAGGTCGGATAGGTCCATTTAAATAAACACAAATTCTCCCTTATGACGGAGGGTATTCGTCACAAACTTATGACGGGTACTATATCGTCTCACAAAAAACCCATAAGGGTGAGAGAAAGAAGCGCGTGGGGTGGGTGTGCTTGTCCTCTACCCATTTCCACTCACATAATACCCGTCGCAAGATCCGACCCGTCACAAGGGAGACCTACTGTTAAATAAAAGGGTAATTTTAGTCTTGAGAATTCATTTAAATTAGTTGTTGGGTAAAAGAGTACCAAGTGTTGTGGTTGTGAAGTCAATTGGAAACATTTGTCTTGCAAAAAGTCGGATATTTTCATTTTCAAAAGTGTTTATATTTTGTTGTATTTACGACAATTGGTTCTTGTATTATTGTATTGCAATAAGAATTCTGCTAGGTTTTGCGTTAATAAAAGAGGAGAAAGTAAGCTCACTTTATCAATCACTGGTTATTTCTTATGAAAACTCGTCGGGGATTGCCTAACTAACTTAGCTTCATTCTATGTTGAATATCACACTGGAGGGTAGAGCTTGATTAGTAAAGGTGACACACAATTTAGTGTCCTGACTATTGGGTGCATTGTGCATTGCTTTCTAAAGTCCTTTCTTGATGCATTGCTTTCTGGAAGTAAGTAGGGCAGGTTGATAGAATAATTGTTCTAATACCCTGTAAATCTGTGCTTTGCATCTTCAATGATGCTTTGAAGTCGCTATTCACTTTGTAATTATTTCCAGTTATGAACAAAAGGAGAGCATATTATATATAAGCCATGTTAAATTCTTCATTTCTAACGGAGTCAAAGACTTACGGTCCTTAATATGACTGTTATAGTGGTTGTGTTTCCTCTACTTTGAAGCAGTTGCCGTTGTATGCAATTTAGCGAGATTATCAGTATTTTGATCCTTAGGAAACAACCTCTATGTTATTTCACCATGGTCCATGATAATGGTGGTGGTGGTGTTGTAGTACAGGAACCATGTGAAAGTAGGCTAATGATTTGCTGTGCTGATGAACAAGTTGCAGTATCTTACTTACAGTACATTGCCTTTCTATTGGCTTTGCTTAATTTTTTAGTTTTGTCCCCAGCCCCCAGCCCGCATCCTTTTCCTGTTTTTCTCACTGAAAATGCTAATTGTGTCTGAAGAATCCTTCTCTTGACCGTGTAAAAGACATTGCTGCATCATTCTTTTAATTAGTTTAATGTTCTCTGTATGCCTTTAATTGACCAGTTTTTCCTTTCCTCATTTCACTAAACAACCTTTTCCCCTTTATCTTTTTTTGTGTAATAGCTCCAAAAAGACCAGTTGACAAGCCAGCTCGTTTCTGGGGAGATACCAACAAGTGCACTGAATCCGATATCATTGTCACCCAAAGTCCTGGAGCCCCTCTTCCCTCCGGCATACCCACCTACACCGTTGAAATCATCAATGCCTGTGTCTCGGGTTGTGACATTTCTAACATACACATCCACTGTGGCTGGTTTAGCTCTGCTCGCCTCATCGACCCTCGCATCTTCAAGCGTATCAATTACAACGATTGCCTTGTCAATGGTGGCCACCCTCTCCCAAACGGGCAATCAATTTCATTCCAGTATGCTGACACTCGGAGTTACCCGCTGGTTATTTCAGCCATGAGTTGCTTGTGAAGTCCTTAACACGTATGATTAGCGATTAATTTTGCATTTTGAGTTGTTAAATTTTGTCCATAATTAGTCTTCTTGCTTGCTTTACGGTTAGTCTTGAAATCACCCAGCGATTATATCGAGCAACCAAACCGATTGCTGTGAACCTGCTGCTTGGGCTCTATATAGTTGTCGAGTCGTTGATAATCGTTTGTGTTGTGGTAGAATACACGAGGCTTTTAGTAGGGAGAAAGCCCTGATTATGATGCGAAAATTTTGTGATGTAATTAGTCTTTTACAATCTAGAGAGCATTAATGTCTCAATTCAGTCACAATTGTGTCCCGTGGGCATATTTTTGTACACAAAAATATACATTTTTGCAAGCACGTTTATTATAGTATTGTAGTTATCTCCAATTAAATGAAATACTACTTGGTTTAATGGTTTTGCAATTGCATGAAAAACACCAATTGCTGATTTCTGGTAATGGCAGAAAGAAGGGATAAAAATAGAGGAAAAAAACAAGAGCAATAAATAAAAAGAGGACATAAGTTTCAGAGCATAAGGTAAAGGGAGGTGCAGGTTGAGAGTGTAAAGGGAGTTTGGTTGGGGGTAAAATGATAGGGGTAAAAAAAAGGGGACGTAGGCTTTATGACTGTAGCTAATGACCATTGCATAAAAGAGGAAAGTTTCAGGGTGGGAGAGTGTAGCAGTGTTATTGAACCCCGCCCTGTGGACTTATATGAAGGAAGCCGCCAGTGAGCAGTAGCCAGTAGTATTAGCAGGGTGTTGTCGCAACAACATGACTCCAATTCCTTTCATTTGACATTTTCAAAAACTGACCACCTCTTTGTCTCGTTTTCTTACTTCTCTTTTTGACTGTCCTTCCTCTTTTTCATGCCTTTTTCAAATCACCACCAATTCTTATTTCAGACCAAGGTATCCGTCTTATTAATAAGACGGATACTATATTCTCTCACAAAATACCCATTTAAGGTGAGTGGAGAAGCACATGGGGGGTCCCACCTTTGTCCCCTCTACCCATTTCCTCTCACACAACGACCCATCTTAAAATCCGACCTGTTTTAAGCAAGACTTACTCTCAAATCACACCCTCTCCATTTGAAGCCTTGATTTTTTAATAATTAAAAAACATAGTAATACATAGTTAGTCATTCGATTCGATTTTAGGTCCGTTTAAACTTGGTTGATTTAATTTGGGTAGAGATGAAAGCGGTCGTTGGGCTGGCACACCCTAACATAGCCCATAGCCCATTATGACACGACACGAAATTACCACAACTCAGCATGGTATGATAGTACGTCACGCTACGGGCCGTGACCGTGCCGAAGTTTTGGGAAATAACACCATAGCACAAGCACGACATGACCCACCTAGGAACGACGTGACACTCTCAGGCACACCCAAAATGCAAAGAAATAAGATTGAAGTAGAGGAATTGCTTGGGCACGACATGACACAACACAAAGTCCACATTCGCGTGCCTGTGCCGTGCCATTTTCTCACTCAAGCACGGTGGGTTGGCACGAGGCACGAGCCACTTCTATCTCTAATGATTATACTTTTGGTTTGATAACTTGATTCAGTTAACCTTCATTGCAATAACCCGTCTTAATTTATTTGAGCTGCTTAAAGTCGATAGGGTTTATGCCGAGTCAATGTTGATCTCAGTTTAGATTCGAGTTGGACTATCACGAATTGGATTCAAACGTACAAATGTATGTTGAATTATTCGAGGTCGAATTATTTCAGGTTAAAATTAATCCAAATTCGGATATGTTGAATTTGGTGCAATTGAATACGTTTTAGGTTACTCTTTTCGGTCCTCGACTCGCTTCTGAATTGATCAATTTTCATGTTAGTATATGTCGTACTCCGTATATGTTTTGCCAAGTCTACTAAAAAGTACCCGGCGAATGAAACGGGTTAAAACTTACAAAAACAGTTGAGAAAGCGTTCTGGACATAATTTCGAAGCCTAACAAATTGTACCCAGGAGAACACAGCAGTATTAAATTGGGCCAACTAAAATAATTAAGCGAATTTCCGTGGGCTAACCCGTTACCCGTGTAACTGCTTTTTTTAGCTCCTTTGACGAGTTTCACATGATTTCTGCCTTTTTCAAACAAGATTTTATGGGACTACGACTATATCACTACATCCACACGCCCTTCCACCACTAACATCACTGTGTAAATAAATGGTCTGCCCAAAGCTTTAGCTTAGCCTAGCCTTTGTTTTAACACAAATTCTCATCTATAACGTCTCCTAATCGTTTGAAATAATGATAAAAATGGGAGGTGGTTGTCAAAATGTCACAACTTACGCTTTATCACAAGGAAGAATAGTTGTTTTAATTAGCATGTTTGAGTTGTATATGAATTAGGTTATAAAAGCTTACGAGTCTACGATTAATCATTTACATATTGGATTGTTTCGTTACACACATGATTTGTCATAAACTAACTATGTTTCTCATCGATTTTGAACAAATTTCTAACAAATCTTTCCTTCGTAGAGCATCAAATAGTTTAATTACGCAAAATTACACACTAGATATGGAATATTTTTTTTTTCCTAGTGTAAGAAGATTGGTAAGGACAAATTTAATGCTGACGGGATATGAATCCAGGCTATCCACCCATTATCAACACTAATGAGTAATGACTCTACCATACCATTTAAACTAGTTGACAAATGACATTTGCTACAAACTAAGTCCATGAAAAACCTAAAAACGGGGGAGACGAATGTGAATTTATGTATAATCTAATAAATACAGTATATTACAAGCTTTGGAGTACCTACTACAATAATATACAACAATTGAATTCCCCTAATCTACACCACCCAATCCACCAAAAATTGTACCAAATGTAAACAAATGGTTGTATCAAGATGTCATCATATACTACTAGTAATATTCTCAACTTCAGTGAGGTAGAATGAGGGACATTTGACTCCCCTGCTAAAGTATGTAACTGTATTTGGTAGGATGTATCTCATCAGGCTTCATCTGCTACAGGTTCTTTACACCCATTTGTCAACTTGCTCTTTACTCTCTTTACTCTATAAATCTACCTAAGAAATGTACCATCATCAATTCTACAATGCTTCTTCATATGATATGTTTCATCAAAATCATTATTCCTCTACTCTATGATAGAGGCTAGAAAATAAAATATCTCAACAATTTCTACCTAAGTTCCTTAATAAAAATCTCAATTCAAGCGGTCGAGAGGGGTCAGATGTACGCAACCTTCTAAGCTTGTTTCCGAAAAACTCTAGGAGAAAAAAGATGGAAGTTTTGAAGAAATGGAAGAAGAACATAATAAAAAGGTGTAAGTCCACCAAGGAGAAAAACAAAACAAGTTCCATTGACAACGATACGTTGCCTAAGAGCAAGTCATTTCCACCATGGTCAAGTTCATTGATGACAACATCCTTGGTCTCGCCATCTTCGTCAAGAACAGGGCATATGACTCCCGGGGGTTGTTTCTCGGTCTACGTTGGACCCGAGAGGCAGAGGTTTGTGATGAAGGCAAAGTATGCTAGCCATCCTTTGTTCAAGATGTTGTTAGATGATGCAAGAGAACAGTATGGATATAACAGTGAAGGCCCTCTTTTATTACCTTGTGATGTTAATTTATTCTGTAGAGTTTTAGCTGAGATGGATAATGAGAGTACTGATGTTATTCATCCTCATTGTTGTGGTAGTTACGGCGCTTATAGTCTTCTTAGCCCGTCTAGATTGCTCAAACTTAACCATGTTTAGCTGTATAAACTTTGTGTTTCGACATTTTGTTCTGATTAAACAGTGCTCATCATATATTCTGCCTTTTTCTCAATATTTAGTTTCTCTTAACCTTTGTTCTTGTAATCTTGTAAATGTAAATACAGTCACAACAGATGTACCTTGAACTTATTTTGGTTCATAGACTTCAAGCTGTCCCGTCGAGTCAGGTAACTGCAATTCTTAATGTCTTATGGGTTAAGGATCATTGCGTGTATGATGTTACCGGTCACTTTGGGTACATGCCAGTTCGCGTAGGGATCATTTTTGGGTTAGTGGTTACATGTCAGGTCAGATTATTTCATACTGTTTAGGTTCTGGCTGTCAAAATCTTTCCTTTCCGTATAGTAGCTTCGTGTCATTTTCAGGCCGGAATGTTTTCGCTCAGGTAAATTCAGGCTCAGGCTAATTTGGGTAAAGCTTTTCGAGTTCACATCCAGTCAATTCATTTCAGGTCGGTTTTAAATTTCTAACATGGCTAAAGTGCTAAGGGTAATGAATGCTTTTGGGGAAAACCTGGAATCAAGGGTATGCGGTTGCTCACAAAGTCACAAGTAATCTGTTTTTCTGATAAATATATGAACAAAAGGTTCTCAGTTAGCATCATAAAATTCATGAAAGTAGTTACAGCTGAGATTTAAAAAGAGCAACAACATTAATACTTTTAATCAGAGAATTTGTTACAGTATAATGTATCAGTTGCTGATTATTACACTTAATAGACTATTATCACAAACGATACGAAGCATAATTCAATGATTTATATAGGTAATTTCTGTATATAAATAAAACACCTCACACAGTCACACCATATTTCAATCCAACATATATATGTATATTTCACAATTGACAGTAATAAACTTCTTATGTGCAGTAATTATGTTTGTTTGTTAAATATCCTTGATTTCGTCCTCAAAGACCTTCATGGCAGAAGCTGGCATACCAAGATGAACATTGATACTGCTCCTATCCGCTCCATGAGGAAGAAAAACCGCGACTTCTTTCCCAGGCACACCCACAGGACCTGTGTAAATGGTCTCCCCCCAGCCGAAGTCAGTGGTATGAAATGACAATTTTGACCATGCTGTGATCAGCAAAGTACCATTCATAGAAGGCCTAGCCCTGTTAATCTCAATGTAGTCTATTGCAGACCTCATATAACTGTCGGTGACTAACTTAACCGCGTTCTGAACCAACTCGACAGCGAATGAAAGTGGGTTTTCGAGCAAGTCCCCTGCTTTGCATAGAGCAACAGTCAACACCATTCCGTTCCCAAAGAACCCCTTAGGCAAGACCGGATCAAATCTGGACCGCCCATCTGCTGCAAACAGCAATTTGGTCATTTGATCGGGTTTCATCTTAAGGGCCTTGCATCGAGATCTCCATACCAAGGCCGACAAGACTTCAAATGTCGAGCATTTGGTTAAGGATCCATTTTCAAGCGCTTTGTTTTTCATTCTTCCTATTTTCTCCGTGTCAAAAGAGAATGCTCCATACGCAATCTCTTCTTGGTAGAGGTCGCCAGTGTTGGAAATGTCCTCGATGTCAAGGAACTCGTTCTGAGGGAACTCGATCCTTGGTGGGTCCCGAGCTTTGAGGATTGTTCGGTCAAGATGGGGTGGAATGGTTAAAGGTAGTTGGCGAGCTGTTTCACCCCATGAGTTGACGAATTCAGCAGCTGATTTTCCATCTGCCATGCAATGGTTCATTGCCATGCCTACTGCAAATGCTCCACACTCGAATTTTGTCACCTGGATTAACAGAACATCAAGTGTACGAATATCTCACGTTTAAATGCTTAAATCAATTGAAATTTTTTCTCATATAAGTTCATTTACATGTCACATTTCCGACTATTTAAAGATGCCAACAGTTACTCGACTACTTGTATGTGATATTCACGTTAACTTAATTGGTAGTCATTGAGACATGATACTCGTAACCTGGGTACATACACGCTTAAATTTAAGAATATCAAACCATTAATCAAACAAAAACGCTTTAATCGCAAAATCAGCAAACGATTAATCAATTTTCCGAAATTATCCTTGTATCCTTCTCATTCATTTCATAAACGGAGAACCAATGAGTAAACAAACAGTAACCAAAAACACCCTAGTCACAAAACGGTCTTTGGTGAACGGTCGCGCGGAATCATATTTCGTACTAGACTACTAGTCATTCTCCGATAAATTTCAATCCATATTTTTCGAGTGAAAATCCAACAGTTTTAACTTTTAACTCAAGACGACGGCAACAACAGTACAAAGAAATTCAAGGAACGGAATGAAAAACAATTACTCCCTCTGTCCCGGTCATTTGTTGTCCTTTTCCATTTTAGGGTGTCTCAGTCATTTGTTGTCTTTTCTATTTTAAGAATGAACTTGATGAGTAATTTGATCATACTTATTCAATTTATTCCACTTGTCATTTAGTTATTGGTCATCTCCTCCTTCCTTGGTCTTTGTGCCAAAACCAAAGGATAACAATTGACCGGGACGGAGGGAGTACTAAGTATCTCCTTACTACTTTAGAGAATTTTCACCAAAAAAAAAAAAAACTAAGAATATACAACCAATTACGAAGTATCTCCTTACTACTAGGACAATTTTCACCAAAAAAAGAAAAAACTAAGAGAATAAAAATTCTCTTAGTTTTCCTCCAAATGCTTCTATGTAAATAAAGAAATAAAATTTTCCTTCTTTAAATTATTATCTTTCATTAAAATATAATCTTATAATTAAATTCAAAATTGAGCATTGTAGATATCGAACTTGTGCCTAACATTCAAAATACCGAAGATGTCTTAGTCTAGTGGTTAAGACGGAGGTATTGTGGACAATAGGTCCCAGGTTCGAATCCCCCCTCCCCTCTATTGTAATGCGACTAAGTGCGCGCTTCGATTGACCAAAAAAAAAATATAATTAAATTCAAAATTATGATTTTTTCATCAAAATAAAATAAAATTGATGTTAAACTATAAGTTGGTAAATTTTTCACTAAATGCAATAATTATAACTCCGGAGAATAATTTGACACATATTTACCATTAACTTTTTGGCAAAATGTAAAACTCTAATATTTCCAACTGTCAAAAAAAAAAAAAAAACTTTGTGACAAAATAAAATCATTAGAGAAAATTTATAAAATGAAATCCTTAATTTATGATAAAAAAAATATATATTTCATAAAACACAAAAACTCCAGAGAGACGGTCTCTCAATAGCGTTATTGAGAGACCTCTCACATGATGGGGTGAGAGATCCACTGAATTTTTTTTCCCTATTATGTCTCTCACTAAATTAGTGGGAGACGGTCTCTCATAGGATCTACGTTTTTTTTTTTTTTTTTTTTTTTTTGTGTGTGTAAAGGAAGACACAATAGCGATTTTGATGCAAGATCATAAATATCTTCATGGGTGAAATGTACTCCGTGCCATTTAATAAGATACAGGACAATTCATGTTCCAATAAATTTTTTTTTGAAGGTCATGTTCCAATAAATTAGATACTCGTAGTAGTCAATTTCATTGAAATGGAAATTGTTGAGAGGGAGTACTACCTAGTGTATGCGACTCCTATATCAAAAATGGAAAATTTGACAATCAATCTAAATTCTAATATGAATAATCAAATATCTTGCCCAAGTACACTTACAAGCCTTTTCTTTAGGGATAAAGGCCATATTTCAAATGGTTATTTTTTCTAACGTGTGCCCATTTGATACATATTAATGATCCAAAAATATATACTCGTAGAGTTTCTCTCATGAGAATTTGGAAAAGTCTAGTCATTCAGTATTCAAGTTTTTTCATAAGACAATTCACAATTTGTATACTTTTGAATTATCCATTTGACATACATTAGAAAAATCGTAATTTTAATACTGGATGGTGGATTCTTAACTTAATTATATACTCCATATAAGAATCATTCAATGACTTTATCGATTAAGCTACACCGGACATATGTTTCTAGCTCACGAGATGTCTATTACCCATACTTGAAATCAAGATGCTAACTACTCGTATAACTTTGTCAGACCGTCTAATATAAGAATTTTGAAAATACCTTAATAGTTAGAATAGGAGTCTCGAGGATATTGTTGGCATCAGGAACCTCGTAGATCAAGTTATTAAGTATCATGGGATCAACACTAGCCAAGCCAAGCAACTCTAACATGGAACAATTAACCTCACCCTCCACGAAAAAGGGTCCTTCTCCGGTGCAATCGACTATCAACTTCATGTCGGAGCTTAGGGTTAGTCTTCCTGCAAGAGGATAGTAATGTACTAGAACTTTGGACAAGGATTCTTTTATGACTTTTGCTGCATTTTCGTTCCCTTTCTCTGATTTATAAAGGTATATTGTCTTCATTATTACAGCTATGTTCTGGTCGAGGTTACATAGGAAATATAGTCCTTTTTCCGTCTCTTGCGCTGGAAGGACTCGTGTTGGTTCTTCCGACTTAAATTCCAGCTCCGGCTTGCTACCATTACCGTAATTCTCCATTTTTCTTGGAAATTGAAAATCCTGCTTCATCATTTTAATTGAAAAATAATTATTATATCGCGGGTCATATTTTTGACTAAAAAATGAATTGAAGGAGGTTTGGAATTGATAAAAACATGTCGGACTCAAAATCATCTTGGGACTAAGGTTTTATTATTGTAGCGATTATTGTTGGAAATTCAATAAACCTCTATTTTTTGCTAAAAATATTTTACTAAATATATAAAAATTTGAAGAAACAAATAAAAGGGAAACAAGATGGTAAAAAATAGAAGATACATGCAAATACTATTGTCTTTGAATGACATAAAAATTATGTGAACTATCAATAGTAAGAGATAAGAGGATATCATGTGATGTGCATGCATATAACATCAAAATATACTCCTTCTATTATGATATATTGATAACCTAATAGATTAATTTTAGATACTCAAAATATACGTCATCTGTTTCATTGAATTAATTACATTTTTCAATTCTTCTCCTCGTATATTTTGAAAACTGTAAATAATTCAATGAAACCGAGGAAGCATTTTACTCTATTCTTAACATGATATACAAGTAGAGCTATTGTGCTACCTTATAGAGTATGGTGATACCTTTAATAGTTGAATTATATCGATCAAATGAGCTTAATTAAGTTTGCATGGGATGTGAGAAATGAGAAAGTAAGGTGAAGAAAGCATGCATATATATGGAGGAAGTGAAGAAGCTTATAGGATAGTGTAAAGTGTAAATGTGTTAATTTTGATATTTGGTGAAGGTACTACTTAGCTGTAAGATGAACATGTACGTGTAGAGTTGTGATAGCATACAACTTAATTACACGAAAACCTTTTCTTAGTTGAGCAAGTCATGGACTTATTTGGGGCGACACTTTGGAGATTTTATTTCTATTAATAAAGTACTAGTCATTTTTAGCATCAATTGATAAACCTTTATGGATGGATACTCCACTTTTTCAGATGATTTATCACATTATTTTGGAGTTTTTGAGACTATGAAATTTTTGGATTATATTTTTGTTATTTGATTTTTTTTTATTTTACGATTTTTAGATGGTACTTTGTAAATCACGCATTTAGCTATTCGTAGGTGACAGACTCGGAGTTTAGAAGTACTAGCTTCAGACCATATAACCTCTAAGTAGAGACTGAAATTTTCGAACCCGAGACCTAATGTCCCCTGTAGCTCGTTCTTAACCATTAAACTAAGATTTTCACATTAGAGTATAAATTATTGTTTAATTAAATCTACGAATATAACTTACAAACTTAAATTAAATATATAGAAAGATAATAATTGACCAACAAAATATTAACTAGTGGGAACAGAAGGATACTTTTATTACAAGTCTTAGAAGACGATTTGCCAGGGTACTTTTAGCTAAGGTCTAATTGAAGGACGTCAATGTCATACACTAATTGATTGTAAATTTAGTAAAAATATGTTTAGTTTAATTAATTGCAAGTTAACATTTTTAATATGTCGTTTGGTTTCATATGGCCATCTGCTAGGCCAAGGATTTCCAATTTCATGTCACTAGGTTTGGTGCCCGGCTTCGCCCGGGCTACCTCTTTTTACCGTTAAATTTTATTTTCAATGAAATAAACTATGTTGGAGTTGTCTAACTCACACGTTTACTATTAGTAATATATTTTTCTATAGCATATCTTGTAATTATAATGAAATGTAAAATTTATTTTCAAATTATGAGACACGTTCACTGCCCCGCTATTAATATTATTACCTTCACGACATTCTTTGTTAATATCATTACGTTCACTACTCTCGTGGTTACTATTGTTTCTTTTACTAATTCCTCTATTTTTTCCTGTTAAATTCATTATTATTCCCGTTAATTTTATCCGGCCTATATTTAAATAAATAAAATATTTTATGAGTCGATTGGTTATTTAATTGTTCATTCTTTTTCTCATTGTTGCCAATGTTACTTTCACTACATTCGTTGTTACATTCACTACCCCCACTGTCATTATTTTAACTGTCACTACTCCCACATTAATACCGTTAATTTTATTAATCTTGTTGCTGCTACTATTACTTTTACTACATTTAATTTAATTTATAATTCTATGATGATACTAATTAATTCTATAAGCGGGGCATGTTAATTTTAAGGAAAATCACTATATTATTGTGTTTTCTAAAAATAATTACTTTAATTTAATGTAGTTTCCATAAGTATTCTTCATCAAGGCATCTTTATATTATACTTTTAACCAAAACTATATAATATTTACATTGAGGTCCCTTTATCAGGTCCATCACACGGTGCTATCGATTTAAAACTATATATAATTCTATGATGATACTAATTAATTCTATAAGCGGGGCATGTTAATTTTAAGGAAAATCACTATATTATTGTGTTTTCTAAAAATAATTACTTTAATTTAATGTAGTTTCCATAAGTATTCTTCATCAAGGCATCTTTATATTATACTTTTAACCAAAACTATATAATATTTACATTGAGGTCCCTTTATCAGGTCCATCACACGGTGCTATCGATTTAAAACTATATAGTATAATTAATTTGTATAAATTTCTTTAATTACATTAAAGTCCCTTGGTTTCTGGAATTAATATATAGTATTGATTGTACATGTTTATTTGCTTGAAACTTCGAACACAAGAATTGAATTCCGGTTACATACTAAATCTCATTAAGGATCATCTTAATTTACACAACTTTTTTAAATGAGTAATTTTTATGTTGAATTATATTCTTACTTTACCTAATATGGAAAAGTTATAATTACTAGCAACGAACATACATATTATTTGATTATGTCAACCATGTAGTATAATACGGTTTTACATTTTCCGTTGTTGGTAGTAATGGCTTCAAGTAAAGCCAAAAACTCAAAAGGAGTTTTGCCTTCATCCCACATCGGTGGGGAGTAGTAGTTTTTTGATATTTATATATCTTCTCTCTCCCCAAGTGGATAAGAGTTGGACCAAGGAGGCTTTTGTTGAGAGTGTTGGGCCTGTGAGTCTGATCCAAACACACACACACACGCGCCCGTCGGCTCGGCTCGCGCTCGGGCTCGGGTAGAGCCCCTGCGGGGCGGGCTTAAAGGCCCTCTTTTATTCTCTTTTTGGGCTGTGTGTTTTTGGTCTTTGTCCAGGTTCAGTGTATTTGTGACAGTCAAAATATTTTATGACTATTGATTGCACAGATTAAGTGAGCGTAACTAATCCCTTAATTACGTTTGACCGTCCCTTAATTACTGTGATTTTGTCTGTGTAACAGCTCTATTTCCCCCTATAAATAGAGTTGTTCACTTCACAGAATACACACAACATAATCTCTTCTCCTTCTTTCTTCTCAAATATGCTCTCCTTATTCGTTTTCGAGTTTTTAAAGTCAAGATGTCTGTTTGTTCCAAGGCTTTCTTGCTTTAGTGGTCAAGTACGAAAGTTGCAGTGTTAATCTTGGGAAACATACGGCGTGTAGGCGATAACCACCGGAGTCGTGCCGATATTGTTTTCAAGTCAGTGGCTTCATTACCACGGCACTGCTATTCTGTTTCGATAAGTTCTCTCCCTGTTTTCGTTTCAGTTTTAATCTGTCGTTCATCCGTTGTTACGATTTTATTCCAACAATTTGAAAACAATATTATTTGTCGTAACAATGGCTGCCGTCTCAAACAAAATTCTGTCTGAATTGTCGAAATTGGAACCCTTAGACGGTATGAACTACAAAAGATGGTCTCAGAAACTGCTTATGTATTTTGAACAATTAGAAATCGACTATGTTTTATTTTCGACCCTCCTGCTTTATTCGTTACGCGCTAGTGTAGAATCTACCCCACCTTCGTCTGTTGCTGTTAAGTCGAATGAGGAGTCTATTAAGAAACATGATAAGGATAACAAAACTGCTAAGTTCCATCTCCTTACTCATATGTCGAATACCCTCTTTGATTTATTTTCGGTCCATAAATCTGCTAAGACTATATGGGAATTGTTAGAGAAAAAATATGGGGCTGACGATGCGGGTAAGAAAAAATATGTTGTCGGGCAGTGGCTTGGGTTTCAAATGGTAGATGACAAACCAATTATGGAGCAAGTTCATGTTTATGAGAACTTGTGTGCTGATGTCACTAATGAGGGAATGAAACTAGATGAAATTTTCTTGGCTAATGTTTTGCTAGAAAAATTTCCCCCTTCCTGGAATGAGTATAGGAACCATTTGAAACATAAGAAGAAAGATTTGTCCCTTCAAGAGCTAGTAGGCCACATGAGGACTGAAGAAGCTAATCGTCTGAAAGATAAGTCAGTCCAATTGTCTCTTACTACTGTCAAAGCCAATCTTGTTGAAACTGGTGGGTCCTCAAAAGAAGATAGGTTCAAGGGTAAGGGAAAGGCTAAAGTGGTCGGGTCAAACCAAGGGTCAGAATGCCAAGAAAGCTGGTCAAGGGAAATTCACCAAACCTGCCTCAAAGATCCAGAAACCAAATCTGGTTTGCTATGTTTTTGGGAAAACGGGTCACAAAGCTTGTCAGTGTCCTCAAAAGAAAGTTGCTGCTGAAGCTAATGTTGCCGAAAAGGATGATATTATTTCTGCTGTAGTGGTTGAGGCTAATTTGGTTGCAAATGCTAGTGATTGGATTCTGGATACAGGGGCTTCAAGGCATCTTTGCGCTAACAAGGATCTCTTTCTTTGAATTTGAAGATGTTCTTTGATGGTGAATGTGTCTACATGGGTAATTCTTCTTGTTGTTATCACCGGCAAAGGCAAGATCTTTCTCAAACTAACCTCAGGGAAAACTCTTGCTTTAAATAATGTTTTGTATGTTCCTACTTTGCATCAAAACCTCGTGTCTGGTGCCTTGCTAAACAAAGCTGGTGTGAAACTTGTTTTTGAGGCTGACAAGGTTGTAATGTCGCGCAATGGGGATTTTGTGGGCAAGGGTTATCTCTGTGGGGGTTTATTTGTTTTGAATGTTGATTCTCCTATCATTAATAATAATGCTTCTACTTCGCTTATATTCTTTGAGTCTATTGATGTTTGGCATGGTAGATTAGGTCATGTGAATGTTGATTCGATTAAAAGGCTCAAATCTATGTCGCTTATTTCTTCGTTATCTTCAGAAACTCTTGAGAAGTGCCCTAGTTGTGTCGAGGCCAAATTTGCTAAGAAACCTAGTAGACCTGTTACAACTAGACAAACGAGTCTTCTTGAGTTAATTCACACCGACCTAGCTGATTTCAAAAACACCATGAGCAGAGGTGGTAAACATTATTATGTCACTTTTATTGATGATTTTTCTAGATATACCAAAGTATATTTGCTTAGAAATAAAAGTGAAGCTGAGGACATGTTTATAAAGTTCAAAACTGAGGTAGAAAATCAGCTTGATAGGAAAATTAAAAGAGTCGGGTCCGATCGAGGAGGAGAGTATGGCTCTGGTTACTTAGTAGATTTTTGTGAGAAAAATGGTTTAATACATGAAAAGAGCCCACCATACTTACCTCAATCGAATGGTGTAGCTGAACGTAAAAATAGAACTTTGAAAGAAATGATGAATGCTATGCTTTTAAGTTCTGGCCTTTCTGATGATATGTGGGGGGAAGCGGCGCTTTCAGCTTGTCATATTCTTAACAGGGTACCTCATAAGAAACTAGACAAGACACCCTATGAGATGTGGAAAGGTTATGCTCCTAACTTAAGTTACCTTAAAGTGTGGGGGTGTTTGGCTAAAGTAGGCTTACCTAGCTTTAGGAGGCCAACCATTGGACCTAAGACTTATGACTGCGTTTTCATTGGTTATGCTCAAAACAGTTCTGCTTATAGGTTCATGTCTTTAAGTGTCGAGTCTATATCCGAGGCTAGAGATGCTTTGAGTTTTTTTGAGCAGGTATTTCCTTTGAATAAGGAAACGGTATCACTACCCGATGCCCCTGTTGTTTCTACGTGCTGTTAACCCTACCGACGAGTTCTATGCATGCGAGTACTAGTACTTCGTGGATCATGCGGTTGAACCAAGAAGGAGCAAAAGGCCCAGAATTGAAAAGAGCTACGAGAGTGATTTCGTCGGGCGATGCTATCAGACTTCACTTATCTGAAGTCGCAGGTGATATTTGTGCTTTTGATGAGCTTGTTTCTGCTTTTTTAATAGAAGATGATCCAAAAACATATGATGAGGCTATGAGATCTATAGATGTTGTTTTTTTGGAAAGAAGCTATTAAAAATGAACTAGATTCTATTGTTTCTAATCAGACTTGGGAGTTAACTGATTTGCCTAAAGGTAGTAAACCCATTAGTAGCAAATGGATCTTTAAAAAGAAAATGAGACCTGATGGAATAATAGAAAGGTTCAAGGCCAGACTTGTGGTAAGGGGGTTTACACAAAAGAAAGATATTGACTATTTTGATACTTACTCACCCGTGACTAAAATTTCCACCATTAGAACTCTTGTTGCTTTGGCTGCTATTCATGATCTTGTAGTACATCAGATGGATGTAAAAACTGTTTTTTTTGAATGGTGACCTAAATGAAGAGATCTATATGTTGCAACCCGAGGGGTTTGTGGTAAAGGGTCAAGAGAGTAAGGTGTGTAAACTGAGAAAATCACTATATGGTCTTAAACAAGCACCTAAACAGTGGTATGAGAAATTTCACAACACTTTGACTGACGATGGCTATATAACTAACAATTCTGATTCGTGTGTCTATTCTAAAATGTTTGGATCAGATTGTGTGATTATATGCTTATATGTTGATGACATGTTAATTCTTGGTAATAATTTATCTGTTGTAAATAAAACCAAACAATTTTTGTCATCACGGTTTGAGATGAAAGACTTAGGAGAAGCTGATGTTATCCTTGGAGTTAGAGTTGTGAAAACCCCAAGTGGTGTATCCCTTAGTCAATCACATTATGTTGAAAAAGTGTTGAAGAAGTTTAACAGTTTTGATGTTACACCTGCTAGAACTCCTTATGATGCTAGTATATCTTTGTGTAAGAACTTGGGTGATAGTGTCTCACAAGAAGAATATGCTAAGATTATATGAAGTGTAATGTTCCTCATGAACTGTACTCGACCAGACATTGCTTATGTTGTTAGTAGACTGAGTCGATATACACATAACCCCAGTGCTGAGCATTGGAATGCACTTCGTCGTTTACTTAAATACCTGAAAGGAACAATTGATTTGTGTTTGCATTATGGTAAATTTCCTGCTGTGTTAGAAGGATATTGTGATGCAAATTGGGTTGCAGGTAATGATGAAATTCATTCCACTAGTGGTTATATGTTCACCTTGGGTGGAGGAGCTATATCGTGGAAGTCTGCAAAACAGACTTGTATAGCTAGCTCCACAATGGAATCTGAGTTCATTGCTCTTGAGTTGGTAGGTCAAGAAGCAGATTGGTTGAGGAACTTACTAGCAGACGTGCCTATGTGGGGGGACAGTTGCACGGTCTCCCTTCTCTGTGATTGTAAAGCAGCTATCAGTGTTGCTAAGAATAATGTCTACAATGGTAAGAAACGACATATTCGGATCAGGCACGGTGTGGTAAAACAACTCCAGAAAAATGGGGTGATTGCTTTGGATTATGTGAAGTCCGAACGCAATCTTGCTGATCCCCTTACTAAGGGGTTAACAAGGAGAGTAATCCTTGATATGTCGAGGGGAATGGGGCTTAAGTCCTTGAATCAAGTTTGAGTGTGATACTTGATGGACTCTATAGCTCATTCCTATGGCATTTGATATCCATAGCCAATTCTGGTGGTGCTTTTGAGACGCACTTGATGGATTATGTTTTTATTTGAGGTTGGACTTTTGTCCTTAATAGCTCTTGTGAGAAGTGCTACTGAGAAGCACTTGAGCTACCTTTAGGGGTGTGATGGCCCAGCCACCATCTATGTGTGAATATGTAAATTCTCGCTAGAGCACTCACCTAAACCAAGGTAAACGCATGGCTTTAAAAGCGTTACACTTAGAAATCGCGGAATAAAACAGATTTTGAAGGTATGATATGTGTTGTGGGGAATTCAACGACCGAAGTCCGATGAGGAATTCAAATTAAAAGATATTCACTTGTTGAAAGTAAGTTGTTGCCTCATTTCACTAATACTTCAATTCAAATCGAAAGACATTGAACGTTTAAGTATCCAATCCTTCCTTACCCGGAATATCTCTTTAGCTTTCTCTTCGCCATTAGTGGGGGATTGTTGGTAGTAATGGCTTCAAGTAAAGCCAAAAACTCAAAAGGAGTTTTGCCTTCATCCCACATCGGTGGGGAGTAGTAGTTTTTTTATATTTATATATCTTCTCTCTCCCCAAGTGGATAAGAGTTGGACCAAGGAGGCTTTTGTTGAGAGTGTTGGGCCTGTGAGTCTGATCCAAAAACACACACGCGCGCGCGTCGGCTCGGCTCGCGCTCGGGCTCGGGTAGAGCCCCTGCGGGGCGGGCTTAAAGGCCCTCTTTTATTCTCTTTTTGGGCTGTGTGTTTTTGGTCTTTGTCCAGGTTCAGTGTATTTGTGACAGTCAAAATATTTTATGACTATTGATTGCAGAGATTAAGGGAGCGTAATTAATCCCTTAATTACGTTTGACCGTCCCTTAATTACTGTGATTTTGTCTGTGTAACAGCTCTATTTTCCCCTATAAATAGAGCTGTTCACTTCACAGAATACACACAACATAATCTCTTCTCCTTCTTTCTTCTCAAATATGCTCTCCTTCTGTTGCTTCTGAGTTTTTCCGGGTACAGTATCTGTTTGTTCCAAGGCTTTCTTGCTTTAGTGGTCAAGTACGAAAGTTGCAGTGTTAACCTTGGGAAACATACGGCGTGTAGGCGATAACCACCGGAGTCATGCCGATATTGTTTTCAAGTCAGTGGCTTCATTACCACGGCACTGCTATTCTGTTTCGATAAGTTCTCTCCCTATTTTCGTTTCAGTTTTAATCTGTCGTTCATCCGTTGTTACGATTTTATTCCAACATCCGTGAACACAATTCATGTATGCATTTTTTCTATGGACTAAGTGACTACCAAATGAACCAAATTAGCGCTAGATATGAATATATGATTACTTTTTAGTTTGTGTTTACCTATAATTTTAACATTATTTGAAATTATAATTTACCAATTCATTAGGAGACAAGCAATCCCATTCTAATATGCTGAGGGCAATGGACTTGCCAAAGTACGTTATCTTAACATTAATTTTTGTCACATGCAAGCACGATTATACCATATGCTCCCTATTAGATTTTTTTAGGTCGATCGGTCTCATAGGCTATTAATTACTCGGTAATATTTCCTCCAACTTTTTGAAATTGTCCAATTTATTTAAAATATTTTTCACAAATCTTAAAATGTGGAGGCAACTTCAAAACCTCTGAGCTAATATAAAGTAAGGAAATCTTCTTTAAACTTATACCGTACATTGCATGGTGCACTCTATCTCTTCCTTGCCTCCTTGAGGTTTGATTGAAAGTTGAAACCCATTTACGAAATTTAATTAACCTAAGAGAAGTATAGTGAGTATAATGTATTAAAAACTATATGCTCCGTATAAATGGGAGACAATTAGCCACGACATTGATAGAATTAAGGCCAACACAATTCGTAATCACTTTAATTAATTAGGTTAAACCTTAGAATTTTGTTTAACTTAAATGGGCTAAATCCCTCTATTTAATAGAGTCTTGTTGTGATATTGATCCAAGTAGTTTTAAACCCGTGCAATATTGCACGGGTATGTATTTGGGCCAGAATTAAGATTTTTTGATGTATATTTGTTTTTGCATTTCTATTGTACCTATCATTGTCACCTACCAATTTCGGTGTGCGCGGCTGATAGTTCAGATGCCGAGTTTTATATTCCAAGTACATATGCCGTTATTATTGTTTTTTGAAAAAAAAATTTGTACCCTGTACTTTTAAAAAATTATGTTATGATTTTGTGGTACAATAATATTAACAAAAATACATGTAATTCATTTCCGTTGTATGTTCGATTCCGTATATAACTGTAATTCCTTCCTGAAATTATATAATTTTGTTTTAAAAATTATGTAATTTAATCACATTTACTCGCACTTGTAATTAATTCTGCGTAAATGTTATGCATTTTCTTTACACGGAATGTATAAAATTTTATCATATTATTAATTCGAAGAAGTATTCCATAAGATGATTTTATATAATTTGTTGCGAGACGGAATTTATCGCATGTTTGAAAAGACGGATATCTTAATAATTAAATACGTTGCACACTCATGGGTCCCACCATAACCTGAATTTTCAAAAAAAAAAAAAATGCAGTTATGACGTGGCGCGCTGTACAATGAGTATAGTCTTCTGAATTTATATAGATAAGATTGCTTGTATTTTTTTTATTATAATAAGAAGAACGTGATTATTGAACGAGTAAATTCCGATACTCGACAGTTTGTTAATGGATTATAATTTATTTTTCAGATTTGGCAATGTTTTTTTAACTGCTCCCTCTGTTCCTGATAGAGTCAAAAGTGTCGAGTCAATAGGGCCTTCTTAGGCCTAGTTTGTTTAATTAAGGGTCTTTTTGTCGGAATAATGAGTTAATCTTCCCGTCCCAATGATTGTCGTGATTAATGCATTTTGACGCATGTGTGCAGCTTTGTTATGAGAGGTGAACTCGGAATCCCGAGCACGAGCCTCTAACCACACTCGTAGGCAAGCAATCAAGTGGAGACGGCTTTGCATGAGCTAATGTAGGAGTCAACATTCCTTGGTGAAAAGCATGGAGGCTAAGTATTGAAGAGATCGTGAAAAGGAAGAGCAAAATTGGAGCAGAGATCAGTCTAGGACGTAGCCTGCGTCTGTTGACGCAGGCCTGCGGTGGATGATGCAGCCTGCGTCCTCCTCGGCCTTGTGGAATTGATCTACCATCCTTAATCATTTTGATTGAAGCCTAAATCCGTGTTTAACCTAGATGGGGGTGCAGCCCTATATATAGTTCATGTTTTAAAGACCTAAAGCTCATCTTGTTAGGCAATAATCTCAAAAACTTGTATGTTAAGAAAACTTGGTATTTTTGGAAGAAAGTTGAAATCTTTTGACATTGAATGTTAATCTTTCTTCAATTTGTGGGTTGTAACAAGACTATGGAAGGCTAAATCCTTCTTTACTTGGTGTAATTTCATTCAAAGTTTCCAACTTTGGTATTGTAAGACCCTCTAATCTCTCTTATTTATCTAATATCCTTTCCTTGTGTTTAATTCCTTATGTTGAATGATGTTTATGTTTGGGTTGGCCATCCATGCTTATTGTTATTCAACTATTGCAAATTCTAGAGAAATGGTTTAATCTATCTAGGATTGTTTGAAGCAAGTTTGTTGTATGTTGATTTGGTTTAAAGGACTCATATGACAAATAGGAAAGTTTATGTCTTTTTCTCATTTGTATGGTTTAATCTTATGAGGAATTGATCCTAGCTCCATCTTTTGGTTAAACTCTTAATGCTCATGCTTAGTCTCTTTTCATGGTTTAATGATTTGTTGTCTAAGTTTGAAGGGTATGTGTAGATGGTTTAATTTTCATGTATCAACATCTTGAGATGATAGTATTGGGTAGATAATTTTGAGAGAGTAAAAAGGGTCAAGCTTTACTAATTGTTGGTTACTAAGAGGAAGTTACACCAAATTCCCTTTAATATTGAATTTTCTTGCTCACCAAGTGTTTGTTATATTGCTTTGCTAGAAAAGATTACAAATTTACCTTACTTTCATGTTACCAATCAACTCAAACCCCCTTTTTGATCTATGTTCATCTACTTGTTGGTCATTGTTAATAACCATTGCGTGTTTATAAACTTGCCATTAGAGTCTTAATTGTAGTAGAGTCTTTCTTAGTGGTCAATAGTTTACAATTCAAGTTTTTAGTTTAAAAGTCCTTCTCTTGGGATCGACCCTTACTTGCACTTTATTGCTTTATCCATTAGAGTAATCTAGAGTATAGTTTGGTTTATAAATTGTTAATTTGATAGTTAATTCTAGTATTTAGCGACCTAGTAATATCATTATCAAATTTTGGTGCCGTTGCCGGGGAAGGGCAACGTAACTAGAACTTGAGTTATGATTTGTGCTTTGTTTGTCCTATTTCTTTGTTATTGTTAAAAGTAAGTGGTAGTTCTAATCCATCTTGTTTAGTGTAAAGGTTTATGCCTAGTTCCCAACAAGGTGGTGAGTTCACTCCCGTTAAAGAAGATGCATTTGGAGCATATTCTTGGTTATTCACCAACCCGTGGTATCAACGACCTCCAATGGGAGGACAAGTTGAAGAGGAAGAATTCGAACTCCTCTCGGTTGATCCAATAGAATTAGAATATCCACAAATGGCTAATGATACAAGAACCATCCGGGAGATCCGGGCAAGAAACTATGACACTCAACCTCTTGCATTGTCTACCCACCCATGGGAGTCAATGCAAATTTTGAGTTGAAGGGCTACTTCATCCACAATCTACCTAAGTTTCATGGGCATGCGGGGGATGACCCCAACCGTCATCTCTCCGAATTCCATATGATGTGTGAAGGTGCTATACCAAATGGTGTCACGGAAGATCAATTTAAGTTGCGAGCTTTTCCATTCTCCTTACTAGATGCGGCAAAGGATTGGCTATTCTACCTTCCAGCGAGTACAATCCGTACTTGGAAGGACATGAAAGCGGCATTTCTTGAAAAATACTACCCTGATTCAAGACATAACCATGGCAAGAAAGCCATCACTTCTCCAGAACAAGATCCAAGTGAAAGCTTGTATGAGTATTGGGAACGGTTCAAGAAGTTGGTTGCCCAATTTCCCTACCATGGACTAAGTGGTGATGATCTTTTGGTCAACTTTTGTGACGGTCTTACTCAACAATAGCAAATAATGGTGAATGCCGCTACGGGAGGTGGGGTTGATAATTACTCCATGGCGGAGGCAAATGAGATCATAGAGAGGTTGGCCGCTAGCACAAGAAACTATGGGAGGAGCCGAGGGTCAAAGACTCTTAACTCAATTAAAATACCTTCTTCTTCTTCCAACCAAAAGCTTGAGAAAATCGTGGATGATCTCACAAAAATGGTAGCTCAACTAGTGGGAAACAATCAAGGAGGAGCACAAAGATCTAATGTGGAGTGCAATTATTGTCAAGATCCACACCCGATGGAGTCTTGTCCCAATGGTCAATATAACTCTAGGAACCCCAATGG
Source organism: Silene latifolia (assembly GCF_048544455.1). Taxonomy (NCBI): domain Eukaryota; kingdom Viridiplantae; phylum Streptophyta; class Magnoliopsida; order Caryophyllales; family Caryophyllaceae; genus Silene; species Silene latifolia. Next base: position 28,241,279 of record NC_133529.1, read on the forward strand.
GGGAGGGTATTACAAATATGACCCAAGTGGCAACACGTATAATATCGGGTCACGGGACAACTCTAACCTTTCTTAGGGGGGGTGGGGGGGGGGGGATACCTCAAGAAGCTTTCAAAATGGAAAATACAATCACTTGAGGAACCCCAATTCATAAGGTCAAAACAGAAATTACCAAAGAAACAACAATCTTCAACAAGCAAAAGGAGGATCCTTCCAATTTGGAAACCAAGGACATCAAGGGAATTTCCAAGGTAACAACAAGAACCTCCAACAAGGAGGCGGCTCTTCCTCCCAAGGAGATGAAGAATTATCTACAAAAGAGATGTTTAATATGATCATGAAGTGACAAGCCGAAAATACCAAGAGGTTTGACACGATGGATGCGGACAAGCTTGCAAGTGATGCTAGGGTGAAAAATCTTGAGATTCAACTTGGGCAAATATCACAAGAGATTTTCAAGAACAATCAAAAGAATTCCACCTTAATTCCATCTACAACCTTTCCACCAAAGGAAAATGCAAGCTCAATGACCTTGAGAAAGGGGAGAACTCTAGAATCCCCTCCAAAGAAAAAGAGGAAGACAAAGTCAAGAGAAAAGAGTGTGGACATTGAGGAACAATTAGAAGAAGAGCTTGTTGTTGAAAAAGAGAAAGAAACATCCTCAAAATCTAATAGAGAAGAAGTGAAGAGTCCATTAAGCAATGACAAAGGAAAGCAAGGAAGCAACAACACCAATGGTCATATTGAGGAGATCGTAAGGGAACACGTTGTGGAGGTACCTTTTCCTCATGCTCTCACACATCCTAAAAGGTTTGAAAGAGATGAGGATCTCTATGAAACCTTTAGGAAGTGTGAAGTAAACATCCCTTTACTTAATCTTTTGAAAGGTGTTCCGAGGTATGCAAAGTTTCTTAAGGAACTTTGTACGCCTAGGAGAAACCCGAGGAAGGGAACCCAAAAAGTAAGGGTAAGTGAACATGTCTCCGCCATTTTTAAAAGACCCCTTCCCAAAAAGTGTGGCGATCCGGGGATGTTCACTGTACCATGCTCAATTGGGAAGAAAAGTTTCACCAATGCTATGTTAGATCTAGGTGCATCAATCAATGTCATGCCCTACACCCTTTATGAGACCCTAGGACTTCCACCTTTGAACAAAACCGACGTAGTGATCCAACTTGCGGATCGCTCAAATATTTACCCAAAGGGAATGGTGGAGGATGTGTTGGTAGAGGTGGACCACCTAACTTTCCTGGCCGACTTCTATGTCCTTGATATGGAAGTCGAATCCAGGGCCACTCCGATCCTTTTTGGGAGGCCTTTCATGAAAACCTGTAAAACAAAGATTGATGTGTCTAATGGGAACCTCACTATGGAATTTGATGGGAAGAAACTCACATACAACATATATGATGCCATGAAACACCCTAGCGATTCACATTCATATTACTTCTTGAACATCATTGAACCTATTGTCTCACAAGTATATAATTTGTGTCAAAGGGACCCTCTTGAGGTTACCCTCACTAACGATTTGGAGCAAGAAGGTTTGCGTGTAGTGTTGTCTCATATGTGCAGGAGTATTCGGAAGACTTGGACAAGGAAGAGGAGCTTGAAGATGGGGAGGAATTTTCCAAAGAGCAAAATGAAACTCCACGATCCAGCCTAGAACGCAGCCTGCGCCATCCAACGCAGCCTGCGTCCCCCTTGGGTTCCAGCTGAAACTTTGGCTTATCAAGAGCACAAATTACCTTCACCCTTACTTCCCTTAGAAGCCAATCTTGAAAGACCACTGCCCTCTATCATAAAACCCCCAAAACATTAACCAAAACCTCTCCCAAATCACCTCAAATACATCTTCGTGGGAGAAAACAACACTCTTCCATTGATTATCTCAAACCAACTCAAAGAAGAGCAAGAGGAGAGGTTAGTGACAATGTTGAAAAAGCATAAGGAAGCCTTTAGATGGAGCATAGCCGATATCAAGGGGATAAGTCCGAGTACTTGCATGCACAAGATTCGGTTGGAGAAAGAGGCTAAACCCGTGAGACAACCTCAAAGGAGACTCAATCCACCCATGATGGAAGTGGTGAAAGAGGAAGTCATCAAGCTCCTTCAAATGGGAATCATCTACCATATTAGTGATTTTCAATGGGTAAGTCCTACTCAAGTTGTGCCAAAGAAATGAGGGGTGACGGTAGTCAAAAACACTCAAGGGTCATTGATCCCCACCCATTTACAAAGGGGATAGAGGGTATGTATTGATTATCGCCGCCTAAACCAAGGTACTTTGAAGGACCATTTCTCCTACCCTTTCTAGATCAAATGTTAGAGAGGTTAGGTGGAAAAGAGTACTATTGTTTTTTGGACGGGTACTTCGGGTATTTTCAAATCCCCATTCACCCGGAGGATCAATCCAAAACAACCTTTACTTGCCCATTTGGTACTTATGCTTACCGCCGCATGCCCTTTGGATTGTGCAATGCTCCCGGGACTTTCCAACGTTGCATGATGAGCATTTTTTCGGACTATGTAGAGCGTAATTTGGAAGTCTTCATGGATGACTTCACCATCCATGGGGACTCATTTGACTCATGTCTAGACCATCTCGCTATGGTCCTATCACGGTGCATAGACTCTCACCTCATACTAAATTCTGAAAAGTGTCACTTAATGGTGAGTAGTAGAATCGTGTTAGGGCATATAGTGTCGACATATAGTGTCGAAAAGAGGGATTGAGGTGGATACGGCAAAGGTAGATGTGATTAAACCCTTGCCGTATCCATCTAATACTCGAGACGTGAGGTCGTTCTTGGGACACGCGGGTTTTTATCGAAGATTTATTAAGGATTTTTCCAAAATCGCTAACCCCTTGTGCAAACTCTTGCACAAGAATGTGGAGTTCGTGTTTGATAATGATTGTAGGGAGGCATTTGACTTGTTGAAGGAGAGACTTATATCGGCCCCAATCATCCAAGCACCCAAATGGGATCGGCCATTTGAGATCATGACGGATGCAAGCGATTTTGCCATTGGAGCCGTGTTGGGGCAAAAGGAAGACAAAGCATCTTATGTAATCCAATATGCTTCCTCCCTTCTCAACGATGCACAAAGGAATTACACTACAACCGAGAAGGAATTCTTGGCGGTAGTATATGCTCATGAAAAATTCCGGCCATACTTATTAGGAGTTAAAGTGATTGTTTATACCGACCACAAGGCCATCACTCAACTTGTGAGCAAAAAGGACACTAAACCCAGGATTATGAGGCAGGTTCTCCTATTAAGTGAATTTGACATCGAAATAAGAGAGAAAAAGGGAATGGCCAATGTTGTGGCCGACCACCTAAGTCGACAACAACTTAATGATCAACAAATGCAAAGAATGGGAGTCGTTGATGGGAGTTTGCCTCATGAATCTCTTTATGCTTTAAGGATGACGGAGCCATGGTACGCCAACTTGGTGAATTAGATAGTGACCAAGAAGTTTCCTACCTCTTTGTCATCAAGCCAAAGAAGCAAGATCAAAGCCGATGCCCGGTTTTATATATGGGATGATCCCTACCTATGGAAGATATGTCAAGACCAAGTTATTCGCCGTTGTGTACCGGATGTGAAGATACCGTCCATTCTCAAGCATTGCCATGAATATGCTTGTGGAGGTCACTTCGGGCCCCAAAGAACGGCACGGAAAATTCTAGAGTGCGGTTTCTATTGGCCCAACATATTCAAGGATGCTCACATCTTCGTCAAAACCTGTGATAGATGCCAAAGATTTGGCAACATATCACGATGGAATGAAATGCCCCAACAACCAATGCTATACTTGGAAGTTTTCGATGTGTGGGGAATACATTTCATGGCACCATTCCCTAATTCCTATGGATATCTTTACATCCTCTTGGCGGTGGATTATGTTTCCAAATGGGTGGAGGCCATTCCCACAAAATGTGATGATGCAAAGACGGCGAGTTCATTTGTCAAAAGCAACATATTTTCACGGTTTGGGTTTCCCAAGACCATTGTTAGTGATAGGGGAACACATTTTTGCAACAAAATGATAGCAACGTTGCTTCAAAAATATGGTGTCCTCCACAAGCTAGGTTTCTACGGCCTATCACCCCCAAACAAACGGCCAAGCGGAAGTGTCCAACCGAGAGATTAAGCGTATCTTGGAAAGAACGGTCAATCCCGACCGAAAAGATTGGAGCGAGAGGCTAGAAGATGCTCTATGGGCTTATAGAACGGCTTATAAGACCCCAATCAATATGTCCCCCTATAGGCTAATTTATGGGAAGGGATGCCACTCCCCGTAGAAGTTGAACACAAAGCCTATTGGGCGATAAAAGCTTTCAATCAAAATATTGATGAGGTGGGATTGCACTAAAGGCTTCAAATTCAAGAATTGGAAGAGCTTAGGCAAAACGCCTATGACAATGCTAGCATCTACAAGGAGAAAGCCCGGTCTTGGCATGACAAGATGGTAACAAGAAGAGTTTTTGAAGAAGGTCAAGAGGTGTTGGTCTTCCAAAGTCGTCTCAAGAATTTTCCCGGCAAGTTAAAGTCAAGATGGTATGAGCCTTACAAAGTTATGAAGGTTTTTCCACATGGAGCGGTGGAGGTGGAAGACCCAATATCGGGAAGCGTGATCAAAGTTAATGGTCAAAGGTTGAAGCACTACTATAAGGGAGTTGAGTTGCATGGTGAAGAGGATCTTCTTATAGAGGATCCGATTTACAAGGACTAGTCTTTCAATCAAGCACTAAGTCGAGCCATTGACATTAAAAATACGGCAAAAATTTGTAAATATCCTATCTCTAGTGTAGAATTTACCGCTTTCATAGATAGAATTTACATTCATGTCATTTCAATTCATATGATTTCATTCCTTGTTAAAAATGAATTGCATCAAAATACGTGGAAGTTACTAATGCTCTTGTGGAGAATTGATAGACGAGTCTAGCATGGGGAAACGCGATAAAAAGGGGTCAACTCGGCAATTGTGAAGTATGAAGAATGGTCTAGTGTGGGGGAGGCTCATTCCACCCAACAGAAAAACCATGTCAAAAATCATTTTGGAGCTCCCTCGGCAGTCTAGAACGCAGCCTGCGTCATATGACGCAGCCTGCGTTGTTTTACGCAGGCCTGCGTTGATTGACGCAGCCTGCGTTCCAGACTGAATAGTGCCCTCGTCAAACCTCAAAACACCACGAAACACACCTTTCCTTCATATTTACGGAATTCCTTTGCCATCAAATTCACCAAAACCCCCATCAAACTCATATCAAAATCCCCTAACTCTCATCAAAATCCCACAAATCGTCACCTTCAATCCTCCCTCATTGTCACAAATCATTCAATTTTGTGCTTACCACCATCAAATACCCCCCATAAACACCTTTTGACAGATTCTTCCCAAAACCTCAAGAACCCTAATTTTCGAAATCTGCTAATTCAAGCTTAAGGGTTGAAATTCAAGGGTCCAAGACGGGTTTTGGAGAAACTAGGAGCATCAAGGAGCATTGCTTTTTGGAAATCGGGGAGGTATAACTACCAAACTCAACTATCAATTTCATGCTCTCTTATAATCCGAAAAATTGCTTTGTTTAGTATCATTATAGGGTTATTGTTGATCTCTTGTTGCTAAATTTGTTGTTGGTGGTAAAAAAATTTCTGGATGAGGTAGAGGAAATCATCAAACACAAATTTTTAAGAAATTGCAAAGTGGTGCACACCAAGTGTTTGTTGATTTGCCTCATTGAGTTAAAAACTGTTTTGAGTGGTATTTGCATTATCTTTATCTTGCAAGAAAGTGTAGGATGGCTCCAAAGATCTCAAAGTTATTTGGGAAGGGAAAGTCGAAGAAGAGGGCGGTTGAAGCATCCGATTCGGATGTTGAGGAAGTTTTTATGGGACATGGGGGAATGACCGCCGCCCAACTGAAAATTTGGAACAAATTTTTTTCCCCTAAACCACAAAACGTTGTTACAACCAAATTCTTGTGCCCAACCACATTAAAAAAGCTTGGCCTCTACGACACCACTTTCCCTTTACTTGCTAAGGTGGGGTTAGAAGCCTACCTCCATGATGATACTTGGGACACAACATACCGATCCTACACTTACGAGTTCCTAACCACATTGACCGAACTTGATATGGATGAGGATGGTGAGCGTTCATATAGGTTTAGAATCCATCAAAAGTGGTACGAGTGCACCCTCTCACAAGTGAGGGAGATCCTAAAAATAACCAAAAATCCCGAGCCCATCATGTCACGAAAACGAACCGCCGAGGACTTTAAGGATGCACTCACCGATAAAACCTCTACCACCAAAGACGACAAAATTTCCGCCCTAACAAACCCACCCCTCCGCATACTTGCCCGTTTTCTTATCACCCTTTTCACGGCCATTGGAGAGCCAACCAAGGTGAGTGAAGTGGTAAAAATTTATTTGTGGACTATGCTTCCCGAGGGAGTAGGCATTCCGGATTGGGCCAAGTTGTTCATGGATGCATGCTTGCATCACAAATTGAAGCAATTGAGTGGAAAGATTCATTGTGGTGGACTTGTGACCTTCTTTGTCTGACATTTCCATGGGCAAATTCCCGAAATTAAAGCAGCCAATGAAGCTAGGGGAATTTGTATTACAACGAATTCGCCGTTCAAGAATGCAATATGTTCAGAATTCTTCCTACGGTGCCATTTTCGGGCCATTGGCTAGGAAGCAATGGGTTGTCTTATCTTCGGTTGCCACCTCTTGCACCTCTTCCTAGAGGACCTACGACCCATCACTTCTATTGCCGCCCGGATCCCGATATTGAAAAAGAGCAACAAGGAGAACCACCTAGAAGGAGTGTAGCTAGGAGAGGTGAGGTAAGACAAAGAAGGGAGAGGGAAAGTGAAAGACGAGAAGAAGAGAGGGAGATCGAAATAATTGAAGGATTTAGTCATCAACAACCGGGTATGCAATCAACTTTTGTACAAGACACTCCAATGCATGAAGCCGGAGGTTCCTCCAATCCCACCATGGAACCTTGGCAACATCAAATGTTTAAGTATTTTAAAGACACCCGGGGGACTTTGGAAACAATTAGTGGAAGGGTTGCGAGCTCCCACACTTGGCAACAACAATATGGGCCAAGGTTGGAGAGTTTGGAGCAATTCAAGAATGCTTTTGATGAGCATAAGAGGTTGGGGGATGAGGCCGAATTGGCTCAAATGAGGATGCTTGAGGGGATAGCCAAACGACAAGAGGAACCCTTCACTTGGCAACAACAACAAGCCAAGCTTTGGGAGAATAATCAAGCTATGTGGACGGCTCAAAATGAGTGGAGAGAGCAAGTGAGTCATCAATTTGGGGTGCAAAATGAAAAGCATCACCAATACATTGAAGATTCTTACCATGATGCCCAAGCACAAAAGGACTCCTTCAGCCTCATTCAAGGCCTCTTTGGCATGACCCTCCATCACAATGAACCCCAATACCAACCAACCATTAATGAGTCCCAAGTTGATGAAGCCTATGAAAGGGCGAAGAGAGAGAGAGAGAGAGAGAGAGAGAGAGAGAGAGAGAGAGAGAGAGAGAGAGAGAGAGAGAGAGAGAGAGAGAGAGAGAGAGAGAAGGGAGAGAAGAAGAACCCAAGGGACATATGAGCAAGGTGAAGGCTCGGGTCCCTCCAACAACTATCCTTGAGAAGGTGATGGTACTCCTCCACATTGAGGACAATGTGTGATTTAAGTGTAGGGGAGTGAGATGATTGTAATATATGTACATTCATGATTTTGATGTAAAAAAAAAAAAAAAAACAAAAAACAAAAAATCCCGGCTAGGTGAAAACCCACAGGGGTGGGCACCTAAGGCAAGATTGAGAAGGTGGCCGAGGATGGAATGGAAACCCGAGAGGGCATTCCGGGCAAAATGAAGAAATGAGTTGCGAGCCACCATGAGAGGTAAGGAAAAGTTAAGGTGAAAACCTGAAAGGGCGCCTTAAGCAAAATGAGGGATATTCAACAAAAAAAATGGAAAAATTGAAAAATATAACACCAAAAATATGGAGGGATAAGAAGGGAGTGATAAGGAGGGTCTTGGAAGGAGGCTAGGTCTAGGATTTAATTTCTTTTGAGTCACAAAAACTTGTCCCAAATTGGTGGATTTTTGATTTGGCTACTTGTGTTGTTGATGCTTAATGGAGTTTGGCCAACCAAGTAGCACAATTCTCATTGTATGGAATGATAAGGGGGTGTTATAAGTGGTGATAAGTTGTGTGTGGTAGGAGGATCGAGAGGTCACTTTGCTATTGCCTTAGGATAAGGCAAGAGTGACCATTACTACTTTGGTGATATAAGAAGGGTGGAGTTGCGTGATGAGTCGGAGTTGGTGGTGTGTCGTGGCCTTGTTTGAGGGAGATATAAGTGCGGGGGAGTGAGTGAAGAGAGAGTGTCAAAACTTTGAGTTAGATTAACCTTTTAATTGGTGGTTGTTCAAGAGGGAGATATAAGAAGGATGTGGAAAGGGAAGAGTGATCATTCACCCCTATACTCACCTTTGGACTTGCCCAAATGCCTTCCTTGAGTTTTACTCGGGACGAGCAAAAGTCTAAGTGTGAGGGAGTTTGATAGAGTCAAAAGTGTCGAGTCAATAGGGCCTTCTTAGGCCTAGTTTGTTTAATTAAGGGTCTTTTTGTCGGAATAATGAGTTAATCTTTCCGTCTCAATGATTGTCGTGATTAATGCATTTTGACGCATGTGTGGAGCTTTGTTATAAGAGGAGAACCCAGAATCCCGAGCACGAGCCTCTAGCCACACTCGTAGGCAAGCAATCAAGTGGAGACGGCTTTGCATGAGCTAATGTAGGAGTCAACATTCCTTGGTGAAAAGCATGGAGGCTAAGTATTGAAAAGATCGTGAAAAGGAAGAGCAAAATTGGAGCAGAGATCAGTCCAGGACACAGCCTGTGTCTGTTGACGCAGGCCTGCGGTGGATGATTCAGCCTGCGTCCTCCTTGTAGGAAATATCGGTATATTTCATCAAGAAAATTTGGATTATAACGAAATTATGAAATATGAAATTACAAGTCATAAACGAAATTGCATAAACAAAAGAATAGATATTAGAATTAACCTCCGGTCCTAGCAATTTGGCCTAAGAACAAATACCGAGATCGATATTCTCTTAATCGTTGCACCCAAGATGCTCCGAGAAATACCTTTTTCTTGCTAGAAAGAAAACCCTAATTACTAATAATTTTTAGGGTTTTGAGTGATGAGAGTATTGGGTCAAAAATCAAGTCAGAAAATGATCCTCCCCTTCTCCTATTTAACCGTCCAAAAAGGAAGAAAAAGAGGGGAAGATTTTTTTCTTCTTTTCTTTCCTTAAACCGTGTAACAACCAAAATAAGGAGAAAATCTTCTTATTTTAGGTTGTTATCATATTGTATAAAACGTGTATAATTATCAATTGTCATTTATGTCGTCACGTATTAATAAGTCCACACACAACAATTTGTAGTCGATTTATTAATACTGGCCTGTCATCATTTATTATGACAATTTCGTATAATATATACATTAACTATAAATATCGCATATTTATAATTTGCTAATTAAATATAACCGTTTACGTTTAATTACGAATTAGCATCTTAATTCGTTTAAGCTAAAATTATATACATTAATTAAATATAACAGTTTATATTCAATTTACGAATTAACAATTAATTCGTCTCAACTGATATTATTTAATTGTATTAAATAATCGACTCATCATCACATTAACTAACCTTTTAGTCAAATACATGGACTAACCTTTTAGTCATATAAGGCATCAATGTGATTATATTTTCATATAATCACATCTCTCAAACACATCCTTTAGGTGTGACTTTTAGGGACCAGTTGATCACCGCCATCAGTATGATAATAACGCAAACTTCTAGCAAGCCAACCGTTATTAGTAAACGTTAATCAACTGATAAAATACTAAGTATACCCTATGAACCTATAAGAGATTTATACACATTATCACACTAACTGTGGAGGACACTAGCTCCAACAAACTCCCACTTGTCCTCACAAGTGTATGTGCGATAACCGATTCTCATATCCTTAATTTCTCCCACTCAATGTAAAACAATTTGCAAAATCCGTATTCACAAAGGTCGTATTTTACAGGTGATCATTATCAAGAGTGGTTTTCTCGACTAGAGAGTAACTTAACTGATAAACGAATCATCATTCGAGCATGGCCATGCATTTCAGTTACAACTCCTCGAGTGGCCCTGAGAAATGACTAAACCTGATAAAGGATGGATATTTTCTTCAACTCGAATCCTGCAGATACAAGCACGGTATGAAATAACCCAGTAAAAATGCTTAGCCTCCTGTTACGTCGACCATGAGAAAGAAACCAAAGTCACCCAAAAGCGCCTTAATCTCAAGAGACAATCGATAGTCAAAAGAATCGACTCTAGGAACACAATGGACGTCCAATCCACGACCTGGCACCGAATGTTTTTAAACATTTAGGACTCCATTACGTTGTCATAATGTCCTACGAGGTATCGTTATAACTCGCATCTGTGATCGATCAGCCAACCGTTTGACTTATGACTCGTTGAACCCACCATCAATCAACTTCACAATATAATAGCCGAGTTATCACTCATGTAGGCGATTCTGAGACCAAAACAAATATAATGTAATTCAGTTCACTTTGTGGCATTCAATGTTGTCGTACAATCCACATGAAAAACAAAATATGAAAAATATGATGAAGTTATAAATAGCATATGAAAAAGAAAATGTATCGAATCGATAAGCAACTAGTACAACTCAGGAACACGTTTAATTCCCATGGAAATAACGTGCCCTTCATGCTTATCATATTTCAATGGTTTAGTGAGAGGATCCGCGATGTTGTCATCCGAAGCAATCTTGTCAATCACTATCTCCTCTTGCTCCACGTAATCACGGATCAGGTGAGCCTTCCGATGTACATGTCTAGACTTGTTGCTAGACTTAGGCTCCTTGGCCTGGAAGATGACACCTCTATTGTCACAATAGATGGTGATTGGGTCATTCGAACTAGGAACTATGGTTAGTCCTTGTAAGAATTGACGCATCCATATAGCTTCCTTTTCTGCTTCTGAAGTGGCATAGTACTCGGATTCAGTAGTAGAATCTGCTATAACTTCCTGTTTGGAACTTTTCCAGCTGATCGCAGCACCATTAAGAGTAAAGACGAATCCAGATCGAGATTTCGAATCATCTCGATCCGTTTGGAAGCTAGCATCTGCGTAACCGATTGCACATAGCTTAGTATCTCCTGCATAAGTCAATGCCCAATCCTTTGTTCTCCGTAGGTACTTAAGGATGTTTTTAACAGCCATCCAGTGTGTTTCACCTGGACTGCCTTGGTACCGACTCGTCATACTCAATGCATATGCCACGTCTGGACGTGTGCATATCATGGCATACATGATTGATGTTATGGCTGATGCATAAGGAACACGACTCATGCGTTCAACCCCTTCAGGTGTCTTGGGTGACTGAGACTTGCTCAAATGCATCCCAGAAGTCATTGGAAGGTTCCCCTTCTTGGAGTTGGTCATGCTGAACCTTTCAAGAATCTTATCTAAATAAGACTCCTGACTCAGTGATAACATCCGTCGTGATCTATATCGGTAGATACGGATTCCCAATATGCGTTGTGCCTCACCCAGATCTTTCATCTGGAAATGGTTCTTCAACCATCCTTTTACCGAAGATAAGAGAGGAATGTCATTCCCAATCAAGAGTATGTCATCGACATACAATATCAAGAAAACAATCTTGCTCCCACTCGACTTGACATATAAGCATGGTTCCTCGACCGATCGAGTGAAACCATACTCTTTTATCACCTGGTCGAAACGATGATTCCAACTCCGAGAAGCTTGCTTAAGTCCATAAATGGAACGTTTAAGCTTGCATACTTTCTTAGGATTTTCAGGATCTATGAAACCTTCGGGTTGTACCATGTACAATTCCTCCTCCAAATAACCGTTTAAGAAGGCGGTTTTAACATCCATCTGCCAAATTTCATAGTCATGAAAAGCGGCAATCGCTAAGATTATCCGAATGGAACGCCGCATGACTACGGGTGCAAAGATTTCATCATAATGCAATCCGTGCACTTGGGTGAATCCTTTTGCCACTAGTCGTGCCTTATAGGTATCTGGTTGCCCTTCTACAGAATGCTTTATTTTGTAAAGCCATTTGCACTAAAGAGGTCGTACCTTGTTAGGTAAATCAACAAGATCCCATACGTCATTCTCATACATGGAGTCCATCTCGGATTGCATGGCTTCAAGCCATAGCTTAGAGTCGGAACAGGTCATGGCATCTTTATAGGTAGCGGGTTCATTACTCTCTAGGAGCAAAACGTCATTTTCCTCGACCATACCAATGTATATGTCTGGAGGATTAGAGACTCTACCCGACCTCCTAGGTTCCTGAGGAATATTAACCGTATCATAAGTTGAAGGAACATCTTCCTCCATCTGTTCCTCGGTTGTTAGTTCTTGAATCTCCGACAGCTCGAAGGTTCTATTACTTGACTTGTTCTCGAGAAACTATTTCTCTCAGAACTTTGCACTAGCCGCAACAAAAACTCGATGTTCGGTAGGCGAATAGAAGTAATGACCAAACATTCCTTTTGGATAACCAATAAAGTATGTCTTGACCGATCGCGGGTCGAGCTTATCCTCGTGTCTCCACTTGACATAAGCCTCGCAGCCCCAAACCCGAATAAAGGACAAGTTAGGGACCGTTCCCTTCCATAACTCATACGGAGTCTTGTCGCTTGACTTTAGGCGGACTTGATTTAAGTATAAGAGCGGTGACAAAAGAGCAAAACCCCATAATGAATCGTACTACCGTGTGACTCATCATGGATCGAACCATATCAAGTAGTGTTCGATTTCTCCGTTCGGACACACCATTTAATTGAGGTGTTCCAGGTGGAGTTAACTGTAAAACTATTCCACAGTCTTTAAGGTGTTGATCAAACTCATTTGAAAGATATTCGCCACCACAATCTAAACGGAGTGCTTTAACCTTTCTTCCCAGTTGGTTCTCAACCTTATTCTGGTATTCCTTGAATTTTTCAAAAGACTCACTTTTATGCTTCATTAAGTAGACATATCCGTATCTACTCAAATCATCCGTGAAAGTGATAAAATATCTATAGCCGTCTCTTGCGGTGATTGACATAGGTCCACATACATCAGTATGTATGAGTCCTAATAGGTCATTAGCGCGCATTCCAACACCTTTGAAGGAAATTCGAGTCATTTTGCCGATAAGACATGATTCACACGTGCCAAATGATGAGAAATCAAATGTGGAGATAGTCCCATTCTCAATGAGTTTCTTTACACGTTTTTCATTTATGTGTCCCATTCGACAATGCCATAGATAAGTTTGATCTTTGTCACCAACCTTTAATTTCTTATTATTCACATGTAATATATTTGTGGTTTGATCTAAGATATAAATTCCATTCATGGAAACTGCTTTGCCATAAACCATTTCATTAAAAGAGAAAATATAGCTATTGTCCTTTATTGAAAATGAAAAACCGTCTTTATCAAGTACGGAAACAGAAATAATATTCTTAGATAAACTGGGTACATAGTAACAGTTATATAAATATAACTCAAAACCACTCGGGAGCTGGATTACGTATGTTCCCATTGAGACTGCAACAACTCTTGCTCCATTCCCGACTCGTAGGTCCACATCACCCTTTACGAGGGGTGTGATGTTTTTTAGGCCCTGCAAATGATTACACAGATGAGAACCACAACCAGTATCAAGTACCTAAGTTCCGAAACTTGCATGGTTAATCTCAATCATATGGATATAAGATGACATACCAACAGGAGTGACGCGGCCTGCTTTTATGTCCTCACGGTACACGGGACAGTTTCTCCTCCAATGCCCAGTCTTGTGACAATGGTGGCACTCAACGTTACCGCCCTTGCTCTTTTCCTTGCCTTGTGAGCCACTAATCTCACCAGGCCCACTCTTACCGTTTCCTGACTTCTTAAACTTTGGCTTTCCTACAGTTAGGTCACCGTGAGCTTTGCCCTTACCCTTATTCTTGTTTGAAATCATGAGAACATCTTGCTTCATGCTCCCACTCAATTTCATATCCTTCTCGGTCTGTACGAGAAGTGAGTGTAGCTCATGAGGACTTTTCTTCATGTCATTCATGTAGTAATTTGCCCTGAAAAGGGCAAAACCATCATGAAGTGAATGAAGCATACGGTCAATGACTATGCTCTCACTGATTTTGCAATCAAGTGCCTCCTGTTTCTCGACATTCTCAATCATGTCAAGAATGTCTGAGCTAACCGGTTGGCCCTTCTGGAGTTTCGCCTCAAAGAAGCGACAGGTATGCTCATAAGTAACGATTCTCGGTGCTTTTGAGAAATCATTAGTGATCGTGGTGAAAATCTTGTTTGCACCTTGGGCAATGAAGCGTCTTTGCAAATTGGTTTCCATTGCAAAAATGAGTACGTTCTTTATCGCACCCGCTTCCATGACGAAGTCACTTTAAGCAAGTGACTCTTTAGCTCTTGCATTGGGGCATGGGTTTGGCTGTATTGGCTTAGTCAAGTACTTGAGCTTACCGTCAGCAATGGCAGCATTCCGTAATGATACCTCCCAGTCCGCAAAGTTGGACCCGTAATTCTCCAGTCGTGTGGACTGATTCATGTGGTCCATGAAAGTTTTGAGCCAGGACTCGCGTGCAAGTGTGGCACTTGGCATAAGGATATCATTATTTCCAGCCATTTGTTGTAAGCAGTATTATCAATATAAAACGAATTCTACACTGCGAAAAAGAAGAAGAAAAACATAATAAGCATACTCATCGTTATGATTTAAGTCTAATGCAAAACTGTTATAATGCGAAGACTTAAGCATTTATACAATTGACTTCCCTCAAGAATTATATAAATGATCCCAAGACTCAATTATCTGTAAATTGATAAGCCAACCTCTTGGCTAATTCTACTTTTAGAATTCTTGGTTGATAAATTTCTGTAAATTCTATCTATAGTCCATCATAATCTCGAGAAACTCTTCGGATTATAATGTTGAGGTAAAATAAGTCAACACAAACTACTTACCCAACGTAGAAGGGGTCATATGGAGAGTAAGGTCCTATATGCCTACCGACGAAGAAGGGATTCACAGTTGTTTGGCCTATAAAGACTAGTCTCAATTTTAGTTTTAGAGGAAGATCTCATCAACTTTATTTTAATACATTTTAAGTGAACTAATATCTAGCATGCGAGAATGAATAAACTAAGATGATGGCTTAAAAAGTGTGACATCTCTATGTCCATGATAACTAACATTCAAACTATATGAGTCAATTTTCATGCATATAAGTAGGTGGTTTGGTTTAGGCGGAATATGATGCACTAACTATCATGCGAAGAAAAGCAACAAGAATGGAAAAACGTAAAACAAAAATAAAGTCCTAGTGAGGCCTATCTACCAAAATGAACATAAATACAACTTTGGAATCCTTACTAGGAACCGAGAAGCTTGTCTTGTTGTTCCATCTTAGTCCATGTAGCGGGAGTGAGCAATCCAATCTCCATCTTTAGTCTTCTCAAAATTACAATTAAAAATTACAAAATAAACCTATTTACATTCTAATTTCAAAAACATAATACTAAAGAAAACCAAAGGAGATTCGAGATCTCAAAATTACATCAAGATTATGTTTCCATCATTACGAAAACATAATCAACTAAGGCCACACTAGGTAATACAAAATTACAACCGATTGCAAAAATACGTAAGTAAACCATTCAACAATACATACAACTAAATAAAATGCATCAACTATAAATTAATCATTCAAGACATAATTCCTTAATTATGTAGAGTAATTTATCCAAACCACCTATTTTAAAATGATCAAAATTATGTGACAATTCCTCAATTACTCACAATAATTCCAATCTTAATACACATTAACTTGTAATATGAATTAATCTAACATCATTTTAAACCACTTTAAAATAATTGGGTATCTAAAATTTGTGAACTTTTTCACAACAAACAATCATACATTATAGATATAATGTATAATAATTATTGGCCAAAATACAAAAAAAAAAAAAATTTATGGCTCTCGGCATTCAACCCTAATATCGAAAAACAGTTTTTTATTTTTTATTTATTTTTTATTGCTCTCGGCATTTTCGAAAACAACCCCTTTTGATGTGAACAAATTTGTTTAATGTTGCTACTATAACAAGATTGGCATAATCATCAATGTTTAATTTAAACATAGATCCAACCTAGATGATTCAATTTAACCTCTTAAAATGAATATCTAAATTATGATTAAATCGATTATCTGAATATTTGATTCATCACAATTGATTTGAACATTATTAAATTAATGAATCATGATTCTTAAACAACAATTTAACACCATATATGCCAAAACTATATAGCAAAAACAAATGAACATCATCAATCAAAAACAATTTCCATTTCCATTTCAATTTAATTCTTATTAAATCAAAACATCTACAAATTTATCATATTATCATCTTAACATATTAAAACAACAATATCAATAAATCAAAATGGAAACAAGGCACCAAAAAAAAAAAAAAAAACCTCTCGGCAAAAAAAAAATTGACACGGCCGATTTTTTTGTTTTTTTTTGTTTGAATCCATTTATGAAAATCATATAAAATAATTTCGTGGCCTATGCTCTGGTACCACTTGTAGAAAATATCGGTATATTTCATCAAGAAAATTCGGATTATAACGAAATTATGAAATATGAAATTACGAGTCATAAACGAAATTGCATAAACAAAAGAATAGAGATTAGAATTAACCTCCGGTCCTAGCAATTTGGCCTAAGAACAAATATCGAGATCGATATTCTCCTAATCGTTGCACCCAAGATGCTCCGAGAAATACCTTTTTTCTTGCTAGAAAGAGAACCCTAATTACTAATAATTTTTAGGGTTTTGAGTGAAGAGAGTATTGGGTCAAAAATCAAGTCAGAAAATGATCCTCCCCTTCTGCTATTTAACCGTCCAAAAAGGAAGAAAAAGAGGGGAAGATTTTTTTCTTCTTTTCTTTCCTTAAACCGTGTAACAACCAAAATAAGGAGAAAATCTTCTTATTTTAGGTTGTTATTATATTGTATAAAATGTGTATAATTATCAATTGTCATTTATGTCATCACGTATTAATAAGTCCACACACAACAGTTTGTAGTCGATTTATTAATATCGGTCTGCCATCATTTATTATGACAATTTCGTATAATATATACATTAACTATAAATATCGCATATTTATAATTTGCTAATTAAATATAACCGTTTACGTTTAATTACGAATTAACATCTTAATTCGTTTAAGCTAACATTATATACATTAACTAAATATAACAGTTTATATTCAATTTACTTAATTAACAATTAATTGTCTCAAATTTGATATTATTTAATTGTATTAAATAATCGACTCATCATCACATTAACTAACCTTTTAGTCGAATACATGGACTAACCTTCTAGTCATATAAGGCATCAATGTGATTATATTTTCATATAATCACATCTCTCAAACACATCCTTTAGGTGTGACTTTTAGGGACCAGTTGATCACCGCCATCAGTATGATAATAACGTCAAACTTCTAGCAAGCCAACCGTTATTAGTAAAAGTTAATCAACTGATAAAATACTAAATATACCATGTGAACCTATAAGAGATTTATACACGTTATCACACTAACTGTGGAGGACACTAGCTCCAACACTCCTCGGCCTTGTGGAATTGATCTACTGTCCTTAATCATTTTGATTGAAGCCCAAATCCGTGTTTAACCTAGATGGGGGTGCAGCCCTATATATAGTTCATGTATTAAGGACCTAAAGCTCATCTTGTTAGGCAATAATCTCAAAAACTTTTATGTTAAGAAAACTTGGTATTTTAGGAAGAAATTTGAAATCTTTTGACATTGAATGTTAATCTTTCTTCAATTTGTGGGTTGTAACAAGACTATGGAAGGCTAAATCCTTCTTTACTTGGTGTAATTTCATTCAAAGTTTCCAACTTTGGTATTGTAAGACCCTCTAATCTCTCTTAATTTATCTAATATCCTTTCATTGTGTTTAATTCCTTATGTTGAATGATGTTTATGTTTGGGTTGGCCATCCATGCTTATTGTTGTTCAACTATTGCAAATTCTAGAGAAATGGTTTAATCTATCTAGGATTGTTTGAAGCAAGTTTGTTGTATGTTGATTTGGTTTAAAGGACTCATATGACAAATAGGAAAGTTTATGTATTTTTCTCATTTGTATGGTTTAATCTTATGAGAAATTGATCTTAGCTCCATCTTTTGGTTAAACTCTTAATGCTCATGCTTAGTCTCTTTTCATGGTTTAATGATTTGTTGTCTAAGTTTTAAGGGTATGTGTAGATGGTTTAATTTGCATGTATCAACATCTTGAGATGGTATTATTGGGTAGATAATTTTGAGAGAGTAAAAAGGGTCAAGCTTTACTAATTGTTGGTTACTAAGAGGAAGTTACACCAAATTCTCTTTAATATTGAATTTTCTTGCTCACCAAGTGTTTGTTATATTGCTTTGCTAGAAAAGATTGCAAATTTACCTTACTTTCATGTTACCAATCAACTCAAACCCCCTCTTTGATCTATGTTCATCTACTTGTTGGTCATTGTTAATAACCATTGTGTCTCTATAAACTTGCCATTAGAGTCTTAATTTGAAGTAGAGTCTTTCTTAGTGGTCAATAGTTTACAATTCAAGTTTTTAGTTTAAATGCCCTTCTCTTGGGATCGACCCTTACTTGCACTATATTGCTTTATCCATTAGAGTAATCTAGAGTATAGTTTGACTCATAAATTGTTAATTTGATAGTTAATTCTAATATTTAGCGACCTAGTAATATCATTATCGTTCGGTGAATAATTTACACTTACTTTATTTTGTGAGAGAGAAATAAGGCAAGTTTAAATATGGAACTATGATCCCCATTACATTGAGTTAGGAAAACAGAGTAAGTTTGTTATAAAGAGGCGTAGTTATTTTTAGTGAGAGAAACAAGAGTAAATAAAGTGATGATCTTATTATTGTCAAATGCACAATGCGTGTATTTATAGTACACTCCTTATTAGCCTCAATACAATAATTAACTAAGTTCTACAGTAAACTATTGACTGGATGGAGGAGGTACAAATTTAAATGAGTATTGCATATTTGCATGCATGAGATTAATTAAAACTATATATTATCCATCCGTCATCCATTTAAGTTTGGTTTTCATCCATCTTTTAGAGTCAGGTGGATCGTGTTTTGATCAGATGTGGGTGAAATTGACATCCCTACTTTATATACTCCCTCTGTACCATACAAATGGTAACGTGGTAAAAAGTGGGGTTTTTAAGAAAAGAGGGTAAAAGAAGGGGTAAAAAGGGAAGAAAATAGGTGGGGTATGTAATTGTGGGTTTAATTGTGAGTTGATAGGTGGGGTATGTAGTGACATTTTATGTAAATATCAAATGGGTATAAAGATAATTTGGTAATATTGTGGGCCAAATAAGGAATATTACCATGGCTATGATACGACTATATTAGATAAGTGTTACCATTGATCTGATACTGAGGGAGTATTTACAAATAATAATGTTTCAAATTAGGATTCTGTGTTTATACTTTATAGTCTAATAAGATTATGGAGTCGATCCAACAACTAATTAAAGTGCAAATATAAAGTTACTTTGTACTTTGTTGCATGATCCAACAAAGTGGTCGTTCATATTATGAAGTCTTACAATTTCTATCAAATTTGGAAACAAATTACTAAACGCCGGCAGAATGGGTAGAAGTTGCATGTCGTCCAACAATCAAGAGATAATACATGTAATCTCCTATTTACTAAAAGAATAGGTAAATACGTAAATTTTCCATTCAAAAAACATCTTTTTAAATAAAAAAGTTATTGATAATTTAGTTGTATTCACTAAATAAGAAAATTAATAATTATAATGTATTTCATTATATAATTCTTTTCATCAATTTATATAATTTTAACTAAACACTAAACTGTAATATTTTAATTAAAGTACAAATCGTACGTTTTGATTACTTTCATAACAAAAACATTGAAAGAATTTATAAATTGGAATCATTAGCAGTGTGGTATAAAAAATACTTTTTAAAAAAATACCGCGCATTAGCAATACATTTAAACACATTACTCAATTCTCATGGATTAATTTTCAGTTTTAATTTTTTTTTGCTCGAAACAAAATACAATAACGAGGAAAATGAAAAATTAATGAGATACCACTATTATTTTATAGTTCAATTTTACTCAGTTTTCTTGAATAATTTTACAGTTCAATTTTTTTTCCTCATATAAAAATATAGTGACTTGAAATATGAAAAATTAATGAGGTGCTAATTTAGCATGATTAAGTAATACAAAAATAAGAACTCTATAAATACCGCGCATTTATTTCGCGGGATCTAAACTAGTGATGTAACATTCTGATTGTTCCACTCTCCTCTCTTTTTTTTGAAGGAAAAGATCAATTCATTAATAAAACGCCAAACGGCACTTACAAAAGATAGGTATAACCGAAAACAATTCTAATAGAAACCAAAGGACAAATTTCTCCAAAACTACGGATCTCAAAACATGATATGACAATTCGGTCGTCCTTATATCGCTCTCTTCATGTAACTTTTAAGGGGATCTTTCGTTTGATTCATTGATGGAGAACATTTACCTGCTACTGGCACCATAGATCGCTGACGAATAACGCATATCCATTGTAGAGTCGTATGATGAATCATCAACAAACCACTCTTATCTATAATTCCAATAATAATACTAAACCCTAGAAAGACAAGGACTGGAAAAACTCTGAAAATAGAGACGGAAAAACAGATCTCATCAAAAGGGAGACTTTTATTGATTAATTCATAATATTTTATACTAGTAATTGATAAATTAAACTATTTGAGGGGCTTACCATCAATCAATGATCGATGGAAACCTCAGATTTGATTGATGGAGGCTAGGTTTTTTTTAGAGAGAAGAAGGTAGAGCTGACCATCAGCACGTGCTGACCCGGCCCGGCACGGACCCGACCCGCCTTGGCCCGTTATTTTATGCAACTTGGACTCATCCCGGCCCGGCCATAGCCCGCCGTTAATCCTGGCTTGGCCCGGGTCCTGAAATTCCAGCCCGGTCTGGCCTTGGCCCGCCATTTTAGCAAAAATAAAAAATAAAAAAATAAAATGGTAAGGCCCGCCAGCTCGGCCCGCCCTTAGCCCGCCTCAGGTCCTTGCCCGGGTCAAGTATATCCCAGGCCGGTCAAGCCCGTCCCTTCCCCCTGGCTTGGCCCGGGTTTAACCAGGAGAACTCGGCTCGCCCCGTGGCCAGCCCGACCCGGCTCTAACCCGGCCCGAGTACAGGTCTAGAAGAAGGGTATAGTGTTGACTGTTGATTATTTATTTGGCGATCTTATGAATGCTTTTCACTCTCCTCTCTTTTTGCAAAGATCTTTTGCTACCTAATCAATCCTCAAGTATACGAGATAATTTTATTTATTAGAAAATCTTATACTTCCTTCTATTGTATATTTTCTTCTCCTTTTCTTTTTGTACAAGAAATAAGAAAGTGAATTTCGACCACACAAATCATCCCAAAAAAGAATAAGGTAAAAAACTCGAATAACCGAATAAGTAAATAGGGAAAAAATATAGAATAAAAGGGAGTATAAAATGTTTAGACATAATAAAATAAAAATGTTACCACTTTCAAGGTATTTGACCCGTCTTTAGCTATAGACAAATATATCCATCTATAACAAGACTGGCTGTAAAATGTACTCCGTATTAATGACGCTATGAACACATCTCCTTTGCAAAAAAATAAATGAAAATCATACACAAATTCCATAAGTTTGAAGCACACCTCACTTGACGGAGACATCTTGTCTATCTTTTAAGACGGAAGGGAATAAAATAAAAGTTACTTGATCTTATGACAGATTTACTATGCCTGCCTACAGAAATTTTTACAACAAATTTTTCTTGTAACGAGTATATTCGTCACAAGTTTGAGAAGAGTTAAGTACTAATATACTATTTATATGGGTAGATAAACAAAATAGATTGCTATTCCATAGTTATTCTGCTTTTGTCTTTTCTACATTACATGGATATTACTTGACCTGTCGCAAGCTTACGATGGATATGACGTCGCAAATGAGAATTTGTGAAAATTTTAAGCTACGTACACACCTTCGTCAAAAAGGTCAAACCAAATTAATACATGGAATATTTTATGGCATCTCACTATCTACCAAGGCTTTTGTAGCTTTAACCCTGTTCGGGTTAACATTAAACTATGCTTCCACGATTACTTGCTCTTGCAAGATACTCGTCAGGGGCGGCCGGTAATTTTTGGTGGCCCTGTTCAAAATGTAAGACGGAGGTCCCAAGATATAAAAATATATATATAAAAAACTCACATTTTCTAATAGAATAAATACAAAATGATTGTTTTTTTGGCAAAACATTAAATATAAATGGACAATAAAATTAATCTAGCTTGAATATAGCCGGCATCCTTGCGTTTTGAGAAGCAAACACATTAATTATATCTTTATATTCCAATCGTTCTAAAATATCATTCTCAATCGCAATCAACGCCAAACCATTGAGCCTTTCTTGTGACATTGTAGTTCGCAAATAAGATTTAAACAATCTAAGTTTCGAAAAGCTTCTTAACACACTTGCAACAGTTACTGGAATAGTGAGCATGATTCTATATGAAATAATCAAATTAGGAAACAACTAAAATTCTTCAAGAAGTTTAACACCTCAACCGCTCCCAATTTCTCCTTAGGCAAGATCTCCCTTAAAAACTTTAACTCCATGTATAAATCAGTTCCATTAAGGTCAGCTTGTTCATCTTTCTTATGGGCATCTTCAAAACCAATGCAACATAATTTTAAGCGCGTGTATTCCATGGAAAGAAGTCTTTCAGAAGTAAATAAGAAGCCAAAGACATTCTCAAACTCTTTATATTTTTCAAACCTCCATTTTAATGAAGTAATGACTTGATCAACAATGAATAAAAAATAATTAACCATGAAGGATTCCTCAGCACATTGATTAGTAACCACTGGTGGGTCATATTTTGATTTTCATCAAATTGTCTTTTTCTTCGAATTACTCGTCTTTGAGGAAATACAGGGTTGATATTTATTTCAAGAGCAATCTTTTTAGCTTCTTCAATAGCGTTCTCAAGGCCAGTTTCTCGAAATTCCTCAAAGAAAGTAACTAAACCCTTCATCTCTTTAATTGCAACATCTATAAACACATCCTTCGATTGCAAACTCTTGCTCACCAAATTAACATGATACAACATTTCATACTAAATAATTATTGTCACTAAAAACGCAAAATCACCAAGTTCATTCACTGCAAGAGATTTTGCTCACTCCTTATTTTGGAATCATTATCTTTTTCGGCTACATCAAGCAAAGCTTCTCGTAGGTCCCCAATTTGGAATCTTATAGCCTTTACGCTTTCAATACGACTCTCCCAACGAGTGACTGATAATGGTTTAAGAGTTAACTTTTTTACATTATTCTGTAAAATCTTCCATCTTTTATTGAATTCGCAAATAATATATGCGTTGAATAATTCCAAAAAAGTCTCTAGCTTTACCACAGGTTTCAAATTAAGACTATGACAACCACAAGACATATAAAAGCTCGGGGATTTATATTTATCAATTTCTTTTGAACTCCTTGGTGCTTCCCTTTCATATTTGAGCCATTATCATAACCTTGCCCCTTACATCATCTATGTAAAGACCCATATTTTTTAGTTCAACCTGAAGAACATCAAAAAGGCCCTGACCTGTTGTATCATCAACATTCAAAAATCCCATAAACGATTCCTCGATGGTAACATATTTTTGAAGAAACATCAACATATCTTAATATCATAGTCATTAGTTCTTGATGGTTGCTATCAGGAGTACAATCAAGTATCACAGAGAAATACTTTGCTTGTTTTACTTTTCTTACGATTTCAGATTTAATTTGAGAGGCAAGCAAAAGGATTAATTCATTTTGGATTCTGTGACCAAGATAGTGAACATGAGTATCATGATTTGTGATTCTTCGAACATGCTCTTGAACAATAGGATCAAACTCAGCTAACATTTCTATTAAACCCAAAAGGTTTCCATTACTACCCTCGTACAAACGCTCCTTGTGACCTCAAAATGCTAAATTAACCTTAGCAAGAAACTTCACAATTGAAATTATTCTCAATAAAACTTGATTCCAGTGCTCCTTTTCCTTTTTAATTTGAGATTGATTTATACTATCAATTGTTTGATTATTCCGAAGTCTCAGACGCAAATCATACCATGTGGTCATATTTTGAATATGCTGTAAACTTGATTCATGTTCTTTAAGCCTACCACTAAGATGTACCAAACTATCGAAACCTTCCATAGCTAATCTACCTCTTCTTGCACAACCTTTACTAAAAACCTTACAACAAAAACAAAAGACTCTATCAAGTTCCTTTGAATAAACAAGCCAATCTTTGTCACATTTTTCTCCATTTGGTAAAAGTTTATTATAAGAAGTGGATGAGAAAAATCTATTTAAATCATCCTTCGGACCTTGATCAATAGTCATATCCCTTTTAAGGCCTTCCTCGACTATAACATCAACCATCTTAGAATCTAGAGCATCCCAATTTCTAGGGTCAAATATATCAAATCCAAATTTTTCCATATAATCGGTAGCCTTTTCAGTTTCACTATCACTTACAACATGATTACCAGTATTACCACCATCACTTTGAACATCGTTGTTTTCATAGTTTTCCTCTATGATATCTTCTTCAACAAAGGGGTTGGGATTATCAAAATTCTCATCACAACCAGTCGTCTCATTTAAAGGGGTACTATGAGATGGATTCAAAAAAAATTTATCAAGAGCCCATTTTTGAGATTGATTCAATTCTTCAATCCTTTTCCTTTTTTTCGCTTTTCATACCCGGATTCATGTTTCCTAAGTCTAGAAGACATGATTGACGATTTAAAAACAGCAGAATACCGAAACAAATCAGCAAATAAGCATTAAGAAATTCACCCGGAATATTTGGAGGCACAAATCGCAATTGACAATCACAGCAAGTTTGCAAGCCTTCAATCTTTAAATTTTGTAACCTAAATAAAAACAATGAGCATAAACATTACAATTAACTAAAGAAAGTTAGAAAACCAAATATATTTACAATAAAGAAGCAATGAAAACAGTAGACTGAAAAAACAATGATAGTTAATTAAGAAAAGAAAATCTTACCATGACAATCAATTAAAGATGAATATTGAATCAAGAGAGGACAAGATGATAAATTAATTAAGAGAATAAAGTTTGATTTTCTAGTTTTTAATTATTTTGGGGATTTGGGGAAAAATTAATAGAGTAATTTTTTTTTTGTTTATCGATGGAAAGCAGTAAAAGGAGAAGGTGGAGTAGCGTTCACTACTACAAATCCAGGCAACCACAACGGCCCTTTAACAACGCTTATTCACGAAAATCACCATAAGACATTGTAGAATAGATGGCGCAAATTTTACTAAACTTAATTACAACGGTTATATGTTGTTAACCGTTGTTATTGGTTTTAACAACGGGTCAAACTTGCACAACCGTTGTAATTATAAAAACTAATAACAACAGTTTACTCTGTAATACATTATAACCGTTGTTAATAATTTGGCGCAAAATTAGTGAAAAGTAATTACAACGGTTATATTAAAACCCGTTGTTAATACTTTTTAACAACGGTTTTCTAAGAACCCGTTGTTAATATATTCTCTAATGACAACGGGTTTATGTGTAAAAACCGTTGTCAATACTTTCCACAATATATACCACACAAACACAGATCAGCTACAGCCACAAACACAAACACACAACCACACTCTTTTCATCGTCTCTTTCTCATCGTCGCTTTATCATCTCCGTCACTGTTGTTGTCATCGTTTCTTTCTTTCTCTAATTATCAGGTAAATATCTATCGCTTTATGGTTTTAGGTTTTGTCATCTCCGTCATTATTGTTCTTTCTCTAATTATTTTATTTGCATGTGTTTTTCTCGATCATTCTTGTTCTTTCTCTAATTATTATTCGCTTAATTAGTTTTTCTGCGTTTATTAGTAAAACAAATTAAATAAAATAAAACAAAGAAAAAGATGATGGAGAGGAATGCATAAACTTAATTAATTGATATATATATATATATATATATATATATATATATATATATATATATATATATACATATAAACTTATTTCGTTGCTAAAAATACAATTCTTAGATGTTCATATAGGGATGCATTCTCTTCTATGATATTCATCCTCTCCTCCTTTGCTATTTGGAGGTTTCGTTCCATGAGATGCTATATCGTCATATAATCGCATTATCCGCGGCTTTAACAAGCCATTTTTTTGGCGTCCTTGAGTGCGATCCGAGCTTCCTTAAGGTAGCTCCTGTACCTCCTCTCGATTTCCAAAGAACCGTCGGATGAAACTCTTGTTGTACTCGGTCATAATGCATGTATTACTTAACGGTATCATTCATTGTTGAAGGAAGTTTGGAGTTTATTAGGTTTTAAAGATTTAGGGCTTGGAGTTTAGGGTGGAGATAGTGATATAATGGAATGGTTATTGAGATAATGCATGAATTTATACTTAGTAATATGTCGTTTGAGTTGTTTTTTAATTAATATGTTTAGGAAGTTGTGCCAAATCTTATAACCCTTCTCATTCCATATATTGTGACCTTTCATATGCAGGGATTTGGCAGTAATAATGCATATTATGCATCGGAAGCATAAAGGGGCAGTAATAATGCATGCATCTAGTAATATATAATTTTTTTTTTAAAATCGACAACAACGGTTATTTAAAAAAAAAAACCCGTTGTCTTTAGTTATAACAACGGTTTTTTCTATTGTAACCGTTGTTATAACTTTCCCACCAAAAATTAGTCACACTTTCCACAACGAATGTCTCGTAACGACAACGGTTTTTAACCGTTGTTAATAGTTTTCACAACGGGTTTCTTAGATAAACCAACCGTTGTTACAACCTTTAACAACGGACGCTTTAACAACGTCCGCTTTTTATATAACAACGGTTTTTGACCGTTGTTATAGCCTGTATCTGTAGTAGTGGTTACAATGTGTCGTCTTTGAGTACATTTTTTTTAAATTAAACAATGTAATGGCCAATTGGGCCTTTTTATTTTTGTTCCCCTGTGCAGAGAACCGAATTGCACAGGTCGTGGGCCGTCCGTGATACGCGTATGTTGCCAAACCTAATAGGCTAAAACAAGAAACTATACCAATCACGAGAAGATATTCTAATAATTCAATTGAATTCTTGTTTTAAAATTTAATAGAAGTTTAATATTTCTTTAATAGCAAGTCTTTCACAACACTATTTCACAGTAATATAATGTGAGACATAATATATAATGTCAATATAAATAAACAAAAAAATATAAATTAAAATAAATAAATATTTATGTATGTACTACTCTTAATAGAATAATCTTAAAAGTTATGGTAAAAACTTATTTTGTATTTAATTAAAGAAATCATCTTAGTTTTTATGTCCTTGTTATTTGGTTTTTTCAATGAATTTTTAACAATATTATACTCGTATGTTAGATCAACAAAGTTAGCAAACAACTTCGGTTCGCATAAAGAATCTACCCGTTGAGTACTTCAATGAGGCTTTTCTAAAGTAGATTGGTTCAAAAATTGGTGAAGTTATTCAAATAGTCAACAACACGTCTCCACTGCACAAACGGGTCAACTCACTCAACTGAGTGTCGAAGTGGATATCTCTAAGCCGCCATTGTCGAAGTTTAGACTATATGACAAAGTTTATTGCATCCAATATGAAGGTCTTAAAATGATATGCTTAAAGTGCGGCAGGCGAGACCATTCGATTGAAGAGTGCGCAAAGAATGGAACTAAGGAAACTAGTACGGGTATGGATAGTCCAATACAAGCACTAGGAGATGATCGAGCTCATCACGGTGACAATTCGATTGAAGCTGGCCTCCGTCCTGAGGAGAAAGATGATTTTGGTGATTGGATTGTGGTAAAAAAAACCTCCACGAAGAAAACCTGAGGCATCCTCTGGGGCGCAAATTCCATATCCGGGTAAGGAAGGTTCGATTTTCAATTTTGGTCAACTTTCGAGAGATACGACATCAAGATTTGATATTCTATCAAAAAAAAATATAGAATCCTCCGAAAATCCTACGACTCTACGAGTTACGTCTATAGTATCTAATCCTTCCGTTATTAGTGCGGTCTCGACCCCACTCAATATCGCTCAACTTCCCAAAATCAAGTAGAAAATTGCACTTTTGAATAAACGTACTAATAATCTTATTTCACAATCTACTTATACCAAAAATTCCACAAAATATGTTAAAAAAGATAATATCATCCAACCTAATATCTTGCCTAATACTAAACTGAATAATTCTAATATTCCTACCCAAGCTCTAAAAGATATTTCCACTATCCCGGTCACTCCAAAACACTCTACCAATGGCGATTTACCGATTAAGAATCCTTCCTCATCTATCGATCTTACATAACCGATACAAGAACGTGCAATAACTCGCACTGATGAATCCTCACCCGTACTTCTCCTATCTTGACCGTCCCTTACCTCAGCTTTGATGCCTTCCGCAAAACCCCTAGATCGAAGTGATACCTCCGACAAAGCAAGTGATAATCTCGACTTGGCCGGAGATGGTTGCTTCCTATTTGGGGGTGATGATATCAGAATGTCCGATAATGGACGTCAAAAACGAATTAGCAAAGAGCAATCCCTTGAATCTATCGATGGAGTTGTCGATACCATGGAGCATTGATAATCTTCTCTAAAGCTTGTAAGTAGAGCTTATCTATCTTCTCTTAGTTACGTACCTGATCTTATGAGTACAAGAATGCCGCATTTGTCACCTAACCTACCCCATATTACGTTCATGGTATGAAATGTTCAAGGAACTGGTAGCAAGAATAAGATTAACGCTATTAAAATAGTCCGGACCTATAAACCCGTAGATACCCAACTGATGTGACCATATTTAGCGCACATTTAGTCCCCTAATTGAGCCTATTTTGCATACTATTATAACATTCTTTGGCCATTTTATCCGTCAAAACCTTCCTATTTGCTCTTCTATCGCATTTCATGTGTTTTGTAGAAAAGAAGATAATAAGGCGGGAATTCCCATCTTTCGTGCACATTTAGGAGCTACTTGACGATAATAGATGGACTAGTATGAAGAAGAAGCAAAGACTAAAGACCAATCTCGCAAGAATAGAATGGAAATGAGCAAAGAAGTGAAGAAGAGAAGAAGGACCACGACTGAAGAACAATCCGAGCGGATTGTACCTCAATCCACCCGTCTCCGCTGAACAATCCGAGCGTCTTGCTCTCTGATCCGCTCGGATTGCCCCACCTCAATCCGCCCGTCTTGCTCCCTGATCCGCTCGGATCCCTTTGACCAATTCCGGCCGTCCCAACTCCCAAACTCGCACGGATTTCTTCTCAGCACGGTTTCATCTTCTCCAAGCTTTCAAGAAAGACTCCCTTCCTCCGAAAAATACCGGCTTCTCCCTGCTCAATCTAAAAAGTGTAATTACTATTTTAGCCTTAGTTAACCCTAATGCATCCTCCCTAATTTCCACTATAAATACCCCATTTGTAATAATCAAATCATCAAGTTTTATTACAAGTTTTTAGGGTAGAAAATCCTTCCTTAGATTAGATTAGGAGTAGATTAGAATAAGATTACTCTTTAATCTTTCCACAAATTACACATTAATCTTTCCATAATTATTGTTCAAGTTTATTATTGGGTAATTGAAGATTATTGGGTTATTTTTGGGAGATTGACAACCTTCCATCAATCATCAAGTTTCTTCTATTATTCTTTGCATTATTATTTGGATCACCTCAAGTTGGTATAATTCCTTTACTCTTTAATCTTTATTGTTTATTTCTTCATTCTATTATCATGTTTATACTTGTTATGATGATTGACACCATTAATGACATGTTTCCCATGATAATGAGTGAGTAGTTTCTTTAGCTAGGATTAATGGGTAATTAGGGGAAACCAACATGGGATTGATTCATGCTTAATCTAATATGTTCACATGATTAAATTGCTTGCTTGTTGTGATGTCAACTTTATGCACATGTTATGTTTGATGAAATGCTAAGCCTATGAATCCTTGCATTTATTATCATCTACTATCTCTTCAACTTGACTTGTAAGACATAACCCAACTCGAGTCTTGTTAAGACCATGCATAGAAGTTGATTAGGAGGAAAGTAAGTCGACTTGTAGGTGTTGTACAATCTAATCGATTCGGCTCCGGGACCCAACCCTTCCTAAGAACCGTAAGATATAACCCAACTCGGTCCCTCCACAACATTAATTGCTTGCAACCTTGTAAACATGTTTGTATGATCAACATCATGAATCCCCCATGACCCCATGATATCCTAGCACTTTTAATCAATTGTTTACATCCTTCTTTTATTGCTTGTTTTACCTTATTGTTTGCATTAGTCTAGACACAACTACAAACCCAAACAAATCGTGACACTAGCATAAATTGAGATAGATAGACTTAGAACCCAAAGCACACCGTCCCATGGATCGACCTCGACTTACCGCTAACTAGTTGTTTGTTGAGTATTATAAATTGTGTTTGATTGAGAGCCCCGACGACACTCCACATCAAAATGGCGCCGTTGCCGGGGACGGTGCTATGTGATTAAGTTCTTACTTGTTTGTCTATTTTAATTGTGCTTTCACCTTGAGGAACTTGTTCCTCAAGGATTGTTCTTACCGTTTTTGTGTAGTTTCCATTGTTTGTAGTTATCTCTTTGTCTTAAGTAATGATGACTCAAGACTTGACATATGGAGTATGTGGTGGATCTTTTAAGTATGATTATGGGTATGGGGAGTTTGAGGAGCAAGTCAACACAAACCTACCTTATTATTTGTACAACGAAAATCCTAACCACTACCCCAATTTTTCTCACCAAAATTACCACACCCAATATCAACAAACACCCACCCAATACCCATTTCACAATAAACTTCAATTGCCACAATACAACCACTTTCACACTTACCCACAACAAAGAGATGAACCCATTCAAAACATGATTCTCCGAATGATGGGAGATCAACAAAACTTCTTCAAACAAATGCTAGAAGAGAGCCGGAAAGAGGACATTGTTCTTCAAGGCATTGTTACTCATGGTGAGGAGTTGGAAGTTCAAATTGCCCAATTAAAGGAATTCCAAACAATTACTCACAACCGTTCTTTGGATATTGAGCATAAATGCGAGTTTGAAGTAGTGACCTTTGGCATGAATGATGAGAAGTGGGAAGAGCCAAGTTCCTTGAGCTCTTGTGACTATGAGAGTGTTGTGTTTGATGAGGAAGACATGAGGTTGAGTAAACCAAATGCTCTTAATCTTTGTGAGTATGAGGGTGTGTCCTTTGATGTGAACATTGAGGTGTTGGAAAAAGAGCTAGATGAAGCCCCCATTCATGATTTACGTGAAGATAGCAACAATGATGGTGAACCTAGAGGAGGAATTCGTAATATCACCTTGCTTGAGGAGCCTATCCTTGAGACATTTGAGATACCCTATCATGAAGAAGAACGTCCTTCCTTTACCCTTCACGAAGACAACTTGGCACCTATCATGGAGCCAATGATCATTGAAGAGGATATGTTAGATCTTCTTCAAAAAGCCAAAGTGTCTTACAAGAGTTATTTGGTGAAAAAGCTCAAAGAGAAAATTGCTCGTGAGGCTACTTGTGAAGATTTGGCACCCACAATCTCAACTCCTAAGGTACCCCGTCATCAATGCCATAAGGATTCTCCTTCCACCTTGGAAGGATTGAAAAACCAAAATGCTATCACCGTCACCAAAATTGAAAAAGAAGGTGGTGAGTTGAAATCTCCGGATGAAAATAAGCCACACTTCATACCTTATGTTGATAAGAATCATGGGCTTCTTGGTTTGAAGCATTGCAAAGACTCAAGTGCTAAGGGTAAGGTGAAAAAGAGAATGGATGACAAGCTCCCTTGGCCAAGCTTCATTTTGAAATGGTTCAAACCTTATTCATGCTTATTTGAGGATTGTGCTCAAGCCTTTGACCGGTTATTGAGAGCATTAAGCAACATGGACAACAACAAGAATCTCTACTATTTGAACTAGTTTGGTGGAGTCCTATCTCAAACCACCATTTGTAAGATATTTCTTGAACTCTTTTATTTTGTACATTTGCATTTGTATTTAATTTCTTGCATAAAAGAGAGGAGAGAGAGAGTCATCTTACATGATTTTTGAGCAAGCTTCAGAAAAAGATAAGGAGAGAGAGAAAATCAATGCAAAGGGGTTTACTATTTCACGAAAGAAGAAAGAAGAAGAAGAAAGAAGCAGAGACGAGCGTATTCAAGAAAATCCGCCCGTCCTGGACCCACGGAAAAGAAAAAAAAAAAAAAAACTGAACTGATGAAGAATCCGAGCGGATTCAAAGAAATCCGCCCGTCCCAGGAGATCCGTCCGTATTCTTTGCGGGACGCCCGTCCCAAATGTCGTCCAGAAGCAAGATTTTATTATACGGTAATCCGTGCGGATTTTTAAGGATCCGCCCGTCCGTTGAATCCGCAAGGCGTCTTACAAGAGATCCGTCCGTCTTCTTCCCGCTTCCCAACAACGAAATTTTCTCGTCGAAGAATCCGTGCGGATTCTATAGAAGACGCCGTCTTGCCCAACAAGGATCCGCCCGTCCCGTGACAAATCCGCTCGGATCGCACTATTCATACGGATAAAATCGGTTCAGCCCAACCCTATCCGTTCGGATTTCCCTTCTTTTTCTATAAAAACACCCCCTTTCTCCCTCATTTCCTCATCTCACCAAACCCTAAAACACTCTCCTAAATCCTCAAAACCTCATCAAAATCATCTTCAATCCTCAAAACACCCACATCACATTACCAACATGAGTTCCAAGGGAAAAGCCAAGAAATTGTTTGATTCGATCGGAAAGAAGCGCAAGGGATCCACTTCTTCAACACCACGAGAAGTGATAATGAGGGGAGGTATTGAGCAGCTCCACAACTTCCAAGAGGTGATCTTTACTTCCGACGACCAACGCGAGACTTTCGTCAAGCTTCTAGGTAAGAAATTTGAGCCTACTCAATTTGTTGATACTAGGGTGTTGGACATCCTTCAAATAAGGTACCCTACCGAGGCATTCTTCAATGGCCTTGGCATTGGGGACTTCTTCCATGCTCATGAGGAGACTTACCTTAGTCTCACGCTTGAGTTCTTGAGTAGCCTCAACATTGTGGCGGATTCCCGCAACAATTTAGGGATGGAGTTTAGGTTGTGCAACCGAGACCACTCCCTCTCTCTTGAGGAGTTTGCCTATGTTTTCGGTCTTGAGATACCCACCAACTATACCGAAAAGCCAGACAATTTTAATGTGGATCTCCTTTGGAAAGCAATCTCCGGGAGGGACTTTGGCAACATAAAGCGTTGCTATACTTTTGCCATTCAACACCCGGTGATCCGATTCACCGAACGCTTTGTTGCCGGATGCATCAATGGGAGGTACGAGCAAGATCGGTGTACCCTCCTAGACTTGACCTTTCTTGAGTCTCATTTAAATGTTCGAGCGGTGAGGCGTTATAACTTCAATACGCCACTTGAGATACTCACTAGGTTCCATGACTTTGCCCAAGGGACTTCTCCACTTAAGACCTTCGTGATGGGAGGTCTAATTACAATTTTGGCTAAGCAACTTTGCCCCGGGTTCAATGCCCGAGGTACCTATATTCCTCTTGAAGGGAGGACTTTGATTGATGAGCACACCATCTTCCATAGTCATCGATGGTGCACTTACACTGAAGATGGGAGTGTGGAATGGTTCACCAAGGGTTGCTCTTCTATGATCCTTGAAGGATGGAAAATACCGGGCATTGACCCAAGATTGAGTCCATACTCTCCCCCGCCAAGCTACCTCCTTGATATCCAAATTTTTGAAGATCCCCCGAGAGGAAGAGCCACGCCGTCAACCACCTCGCGGAGGGCCGGGCATACAAATGCGCCCACCTTCCTACGTCCCTATCCCACCTTACCCCTTTCCACATACCACTTTCCAACCGACAATCCCCAATGCGCCGGGGATTAATGATTTGATGGCACTCATGAATAGAGTGGACCTTGGGGTGCACAAGGGGAGGGAAGACAACTACTTGGCCCTCTACCCCCAATACTATAACATGGCTCAGCAAGGGTATGTTGACCCTAACGGTCCTTTGCCCTCTTGGGCACAACCGGAGCTCTTGTTCCCAAATTATGGGGACCAAACTAGGAGTCGCGGCGATGGAGGGCATTCTAGCCAAGGTGGAGGGTACTCGGGTCAAGGAGGAAGTTTTGACCAAGGAGGCTATTGGGGTCAAGCACCCGGACATGATCAAGCCGGAAGCTCTCATGGTTATGGCTATGACCACGATGAGGATGACGAGTGAGAGAGGCCTACTTCACCACTTCCATTTGTATGATACCCATCTTCCCTCCCTCTCTTTTATACTTTTATATTGCATCTAGTATAGTATTTAGCTTGCATTTGTATTATATTGCGTTAGCTAGTTCATAGTATAGTTGTATTCTCACATGATTCATGTAGTTAGTTGCATATAGACTAGAATTCATGCATAGTCACTAATGACCAATCCTATTCTTTTCTACACTAGAAATGGTGTTTAAATCGGTTTGGGGAGGTTTGATCATAGGTGACCATAGGTTAATAGAAATCATGCATCATATAGTTTAGATTGCATTCATTTGTTATATATGTCATATAGAATTGCATTTAGTTAGAGCATGCATTCATTCATATCATATCATTGCATTTGTACTTTATTTCCAAAAAAAAAAAAAAAAAAAAAAAAAAAAATTCAAAAATTCAAAAACATGTATTT
Source organism: Silene latifolia (assembly GCF_048544455.1). Classification (NCBI taxonomy): domain Eukaryota; kingdom Viridiplantae; phylum Streptophyta; class Magnoliopsida; order Caryophyllales; family Caryophyllaceae; genus Silene; species Silene latifolia. The sequence goes on from NC_133529.1 coordinate 28,276,513, forward strand.
CCTTTTTATCCCTACTCCTACATGTACATTGAGGACAATGTCCAAAATAAAGTGGGGGATGGGAATTTATATTCCAAAATGCATAAAAATTGAAAAATTTTGAAAAATCCCAAAAATATGTCTTTTAATTTCATAAAAACAAAAGCCATAAAAATTTGAAAAATTGAAAAATCCAAAAACAAGTTCATTTTCCTTTGTATATATTGTCTTGTATATATTATGTTTGTTTCATCCTTGTTCACTTTGATTGACTACGCCACATCCGAGACATGAGGATATTGAAGACCGCATGGTATGATCTTTCCAATCTCCTTTTTCCTCTTTATGTTAATGACTATGTGGCTTTATTTTGATTGATGCGGTAAAACAATGTGAACTTAGGACTTGCATTTAGTTTATATGTCATATTAGTTGGTAGAATCATTTGCATTAGGATGTTTATATGCTAGTTGCATCATGGCATGTAGTTGCATGTTAGAAAAATTTTGCGAAACCGTCTACTTGGGAAGCTTGACAAGTGTATATAGGCCCTAGTAGATGCTTTTTATTCTTAAGACTTTGCTTGTTAGAATGCTTGTAAAACACCCTAGGATGTGTCATGCTAGTATCCTTTGACCCATGGTTTAAGGCCGAGTCAAGAGTACCTTGTGGTGTGATAACTCCTTGGCTACCGTTTATTCCAAGGTGACCCTTGAAACCATGCATACTTCTATCCATCATCCATGTTCTACCACATTTTTGTCATCAAAGGGAATGGGCACAAAAAGAAATTGATTTGAGTTCAAAGAAATGAAAAGTGAAAGAAAGTTTGCAAAAATGCATCAAATGAAAAGAGGAGCAAAAATAGAACTCCAAAGCTTCAAATACAAGGCACCCTCGTTACTAATTGGGGTGACTTTGAAAATGTTCAAAAGAAAATGCAAAAAAGTTGTCAAGTGTTGAAAATGCCAAAAATCAAAAGAAATGGCAAAGCAAGTGTTCTCAAATGTTATATGCCACAAGAAATCGGGGGGAAAAACAAAAACAAAGCAAACTCCCAAAAAGAAACTCGAATACTATCGATCCCTTTATCCATCGTATCCATTTTTGTGCATGGTAGAGAGGGGACGACCCTTCTTCTTGTCTAGGCAAGAGGGGGAATTCCGCAATCCTCCAGTGTTTCTAACACCATAGGGAGTCTACTCTTGACAAAAGCATTTAACGATTGAGGACAAAGGTACCCTAGCTTGACACATTTTGGAGGTGATTTATTGGTATCCTTCTAGGCTTAGTAGTTTGAACAAATTGCATCTATGAAGGATTGTATACCCTTGAATTGCTTCCCTTGTAGATAATTTCCGCCACTTAGATGAGGAAAGTGGCTATTCTTTTGTAGATGCATCCATTACTTGATTTTGTGTGCTTAATGATTGGATGTGTCGCCATTTTGGCAAGACCCACCTTGCCTTGCAAGAAGGCATCCTACCTCATGGTTGTCTTGTTGTGAGTTGAAGGGGCGGAGTGAGACCCGCTAATTGTCTCATATCGGCTATGTTATTAGGTTAGTTTAAATAAAGGTCTAGTTTTAGTCACCTCTTTACTCGGGACGAGTAAAGGTTCGGTTTGGGGATATTTGATGTGACCATATTTAGCGCACATTTAGTCCCCTAATTGAGCCTATTTTGCATACTATTATAACATTCTTTGGCCATTTTATCCGTCAAAACCTTCCTATTTGCTCTTCTATCGCATTTCATGTGTTTTGTAGAAAAGAAGATAATAAGGCGGGAATTCCCATCTTTCGTGCACATTTAGGAGCTACTTGACGATAATAGATGGACTAGTATGAAGAAGAAGCAAAGACTAAAGACCAATCTCGCAAGAATAGAATGGAAATGAGCAAAGAAGTGAAGAAGAGAAGAAGGACCACGACTGAAGAACAATCCGAGCGGATTGTACCTCAATCCACCCGTCTCCGCTGAACAATCCGAGCGTCTTGCTCTCTGATCCGCTCGGATTGCCCCACCTCAATCCGCCCGTCTTGCTCCCTGATCCGCTCGGATCCCTTTGACCAATTCCGGCCGTCCCAACTCCCAGCCGCACGGATTTCTTCTCAGCACGGTTTCATCTTCTCCAAGCTTTCAAGAAAGACTCCCTTCCTCCGAAAAATACCGGCTTCTCCCTGCTCAATCTAAAAAGTGTAATTACTATTTTAGCCTTAGTTAACCCTAATGCATCCTCCCTAATTTCCACTATAAATACCCCATTTGTAATAATCAAATCATCAAGTTTTATTACAAGTTTTTAGGGTAGAAAATCCTTCCTTAGATTAGATTAGGAGTAGATTAGAATAAGATTACTCTTTAATCTTTCCACAAATTACACATTAATCTTTCCATAATTATTGTTCAAGTTTATTATTCAAGTTTATTATTGGGTAATTGAAGATTATTGGGTTATTTTTGGGAGATTGACAACCTTCCATCAATCATCAAGTTTCTTCTATTATTCTTTGCATTATTATTTGGATCACCTCAAGTTGGTATAATTCCTTTACTCTTTAATCTTTATTGTTTATTTCTTCATTCTATTATCATGTTTATACTTGTTATGATGATTGACACCATTAATGACATGTTTCCCATGATAATGAGTGAGTAGTTTCTTTAGCTAGGATTAATGGGTAATTAGGGAAACCAACATGGGATTGATTCATGCTTAATCTAATATGTTCACATGATTAAATTGCTTGCTTGTTGTGATGTCAACTTTATGCACATGTTATGTTTGATGAAATGCTAAGCCTATGAATCCTTGCATTTATTATCATCTACTATCTCTTCAACTTGACTTGTAAGACATAACCCAACTCGAGTCTTGTTAAGACCATGCATAGAAGTTGATTAGGAGGAAAGTAAGTCGACTTGTAGGTGTTGTACAATCTAATCGATTCGGCTCCGGGACCCAACCCTTCCTAAGAACCGTAAGATATAACCCAACTCGGTCCCTCCACAACATTAATTGCTTGCAACCTTGTAAACATGTTTGTATGATCAACATCATGAATCCCCCATGACCCCATGATATCCTAGCACTTTTAATCAATTGTTTACATCCTTCTTTTATTGCTTGTTTTACCTTATTGTTTGCATTAGTCTAGACACAACTACAAACCCAAACAAATCGTGACACTAGCATAAATTGAGATAGATAGACTTAGAACCCAAAGCACACCGTCCCATGGATCGACCTCGACTTACCGCTAACTAGTTGTTTGTTGAGTATTATAAATTGTGTTTGATTGAGAGCCCCGACGACACTCCACATCACCAACATCTGTTGAATCCCTAACAAACACCCGATGATTATCGGACTACAACATGCTTAGGGATCTCTACATTTGATCGACAGTTTCGTATAACTATGCGTCAGAAAACTCAAAACGATTTCGAAAATAAAACATTTTCAAAACATTTCAAAAGTACCTGAAGTGTTTTATGCACGACGACGGGGTCACAATAACACTAACTAGAGTCAAAATCGACACCAGAACAAAAATCGACTCAAAATTCAAATATCGACTCCAACAACGGGTCAAACCGAGTCAAACACAAAAAACAAACATCACAAGCCTTCCATGCTAATTATACACGGTATACTTGATGGTCAAGTACAACAATCATGACATACAAAACCTAGGATAGAACAAACCACAAATCCAAATGCGTGATAGTGACAAGACAACTTGAAGATCCGCGGACATGCTCGCGTCTCTTCAAGCAGCCCAGGTTCCCACGTCGCCCAAAACGCCCAAAACGCACACAACCACACAATCCTCTATAAATACCCCTCAAATGCCACAATTTGAAGGCACGCGAGCGTCCGCCCCCTCTTTTCTTCCTTAAAATTCTAGACCTCGACTTCCCGAGTTAACAAACGACACGTATTTTCGACCTACCGATTGAAAATACGAGCCATACATATTGTTTGGTACCGTCATCGTGCATTAAATCACTTGACTTACCACTTCGACCAAATACACCATCACTAAACAAAGCAACACTCCATACTTTTTACAAAATTGGTTTTAAATCGAGTTTTCCGACTCAACAAGTTTTTACACTTTGTCGATTTCTCGTCAAGCAACCTAGCATGTAAGCATGAGGGTGCAATTAATTCTCTTCTTTCATGTTCTTTTATCTGTTTTTACGACTTTAACATGCTAAAACATGCATAACATGATCCAAAACACGGATTGTTTGAGCCAAAACTGAGTTTTGACCTGAAGCAGAAGCCCCTAGTCACAACTAGGTAGCTCGCGCCTCTTATGGCTCCCAGGTCGAGCTCAAATGTGTTTGAGTTCATCTTTCCCTCATTTTCATTCATTATTTGTAATCGGTTTTGACCATTTCAAATATTTCAAACCAATTTCACAACAAGCATTTTTAACCATGAACTATATTCACCCTTGATTCCTTATACCATGACGGATTAATCCGTGTTTCAGTGATAATATTTGGTTAATTATATTTTTACAAACAATTTTTATAAACAATTTCATAAACGTTTTTCAAACAACCAAGAGACACCCTTTAGGTCGTCGCCTAACTCGCGCCTAAACAGACTTTCTGATTTCCAGTTTTCAAACCTGGACAGGCTCCCTTGCATCGCCTTATGGCTCGTGCCTCAATAGGTCGCTCGATGTCGCTCCTTTCCTTTCAAAGACTCGTCCAGGACAATCCCGACTTCGGTTAACCCGAATACAGGACGGATCAGATTGATGAGTTCCCATTTTACAAAACACTTTTCTAAGACAAATGGATCACGTTATGCACCATAAACATTACTCGGTAAATGGATGTTTAATTTCCGTCTTGCATGAAAATAAACATTAAATCCAACTTGACATCAATTACTTAATACTTGGATAAACAACCGACTTAGCAAATTTCACATGTAAGGTTTAAACTTGTGGATGCGCATTCATGTATTTAACCCGTTTTATCAACTTTTGCATTTAACCAACCAAGATCGATCAGTAGAGGCCGCTACCGCGGGCGGGATTGGGTGTCCGATTAAAGGGCTTTCCAGTACGTACCCTCACCTCTTACTCATAAACTTTGGATAGTGGACGACCTTATCCAGGGCGAACGAGAGTCATTCTAGCGATATGATGCTAAAGAGGGGCGATTCCTTATCTTTAGTACCTATGTCAAGCACCGCTTTTTGCCTTGATTAACCTAGGTATAAAGTGGATTCGAACGATTTACAGGCATACCATAATTGCTCAGTGGCGACTCCGAACATCTCTGCATCGTTTTGAGACCCTCACCGAGACGAAACTGACCGATCTAAAATGATCCGTTCGAAAGCATATATCACGCCGCCGAGCGTGGCTTTCCGACTGCCGCATGTCCGTAGATTGGCGTGCGGGTGGCCCATTTCCACAAAACCCACGGTCTTAGCACTAGTAGAGACGCATATGGGAGGGGATCATGCAATCTTCGGGAAACATTATCGGTTAGAAAGGGCATTCTCGTGTAAACACAATTGGTTTTAGTGGTGAAATTTGGTTGTGTTGGAATACTGATGTTGTTACAGTAAATCCTCCGGTGAACGAGCATCAACAATTTATAGCGATTGAGATAGCTCGAAATGGAGAATTACCATGGTTCTTTTTTACTATCTGCGCGAGCCCCGCCCCCTCAAATCGTAGAGAGTTATGGAGTGAACAGGAAAATTTTGCTAGGAATAACAATAGACCTTGGCTTCTCGCTGGAGATTTTAATGAAACTCGGTCTTTGGATGAAAGGCATGAAGGTGATTATAATATGGCAAGAAGGTGTGAGAATTTCAATAAATGGATTAAAAATTGCGAGTTTCTTGAATTAGCAATGCCGTCAATAGACCGTTTAGTTTTCAAGCCTGTTGGATGACACATGAAAAGTTTAAAGAATTTGTTCAGTATAGCTGGCCTCCAGAGGGTAACTTTCCATATTGTATGGACTTACTGTCTAATAAATTACAAGAATGGAACTCAGATGTATTTGGCGATATTTTTAAACGAAAACGTTTGCTTTTAGCTCAAATTGGAGGCTGCCAACGTGAGCTCTCTATTGCAAGGCAAATGTATTTAATTAAGTTAGAAGCAAGGCTGAGAAAAGAATTAGAATAGGTTCTTGCCCAAGAAGAGCTTTTATGGTACCAAAAATCGAGAGTGGAGTTCATTAAGGATGGCGATCAAAATACCTCTTATTTCCATGTAAGTACTCTAGTCCGTCGGTGGCACAACAAGATCTCTTCTTTGAAGAACGGAGATGGTTTATAGACTGACGACCCTCGAGAGGTTAAAAAATAGTGCTCGATTACTTTAAAGACCTCTATACGGATGATAATTCTTCAAGTGTTGTGGATAATATCCCATGGGATCTATTTGAAGACTTCATTAATAAGGATTGAGAATGGTTAACCAGACCGTTTAGTATAGCTAAAATCGAGCAAGTTGTTAATTAATTGGGTTCACTAAAAGCTCCGGGCTCCGATGGGTTTCAAGCTTTGTTTTATCAGAAGAATTGGCCTCTTATCGCACCTTCATTGCGCGACATGGTGATTAAGGCACTCGAAAGAAAAGGGATGCCAGAAGGACTAAATGATACCCACTTTTTTCTTATTTTAGAAGTAAACAATCCGAAATACATTACACAATTCCGTCCGATTAGCTTATATAACATGACTTATAAGATTATTAGCAAGACCCTATCTAATCGGATTAAGAAGGTATTACCCCATGTTATTTCTGAAACACAGAGTGGCTTCGTTCCGGGCCGTCAAATAACTGATAACATAATAGTGTCCCAAGAAGATATACATTCTATGAATAAAAAGAAAGGTAATATAGGTATTATGGCCATAAAAATTGACTTGGAGAAAGCGTATAATCGCCTTCAATGGAGCTTTATTCACGCAATCTTAGGTGATATGGGCTTTCCTACGCTTCTTATCAATGAAGTCATGGAATGCTTGACATCACCGCGTATGCGTATCCTTTGGAATAGTGAACCTACAGAGCAATTTACCCTGTCTAGAGGTGTCCGTCAAGGAGATCCTTTATCATCGAATTTATTTGTCATGTGCGTAGAAAAGATACAATAGCAATTGATTAGGAGGTTTGTAATAATAGTCGAAAACCGATTATTATTCTTTGTCGCAATGGCCCTTATATTACTAATCTCTTTTTTGCGGATGATATAATCATTTTCGGGAAAGACTCTGAGGAACAAGCTTTGGTGATAATGTACGTTCTCGAAAACTTTTGCAAGGCCTCGGGTGAAAAGATCAGTGATGCTAAATCACGAGTCTATTTCTCAAAAAATACGAATTTAGAAACGAGAGAAGCGGTCAAGGGCGCGTCGGGTTTTGAAGAAACAGACGATTTAGGGACTTACCTCGGCATGCCTACTATAAATGGTTGTGTGACTCTCATTCAATCCACGTTGATGACCATTGCCAATTATAGTATGCAAACAGCGAAGATCCCAAGGTTAGTGTGTAACTTCATTGATCGAAAACCCCGCCAATTTCTATGGGGAGGAAATGAGGAAAAAAAGTCGATTCATCTTATATCTTGGGAGCAAGTCCAAAAGCCAAAATCTCTTGGAGGTCTCGGTATTTTATCAGCTAGACAAGAATGTGGCTTTTCTTACAAAACTCGGGTGAAGAGTCCTTCCGCACCTTCTAGTCTTTGGTCTCGAGTACTACGAGATAAATATTGCAATAATCGATGTCATATTGATATTTTCTATGCAAAGAATAATATGTCGAATGTATGGGCCGGAATATCGTCAAAAGCTAAGACTATAGTTAGAGGCATGACAGCCGTGGTGGGTGATGGAAGACGAACTCTATTTTGGGATCACGCGTGGATGAATGGTATTTGTTTGTCGGATCATAATATAGCTCCAATTCCGAATAACATTCTTGGTGCTATAATCAGCGAGATGCGATGTGATAATTATGGATGGAAATGGGAAAGTTTCTCCGATTTGTTACCGCAATTAATTCTCCAAAAGTTATCCTTTATCTCCCTTATTAAAGATCCTGATCTTGAAGACACACTTTATTTGGTTGATACGTCATCGCGAAATTCTATTAAGTATGCCTTGGACTTCTTAAAAGGGGAAGATATTTCGACAACACCCGAGCCTATTGTATGATGGCGTACGATATGGCGATTATTGATAAGGCTAACGTCGTATCACCTATATCAAAATAAATCTACAATACTACTAACTAATAGCTAGTGGTAAGACAGGTATCAAATCCACAGGGAGGCGTATATATTCGGTTTGCTAACATTTAAAGAGTCTCAAGGGTAACAATTTATTGAAGATTAATTTGTTTGATTACTATAAACTAATTGCAATGTAAATAAAGGGATGTATTCAATAATATTAAAAAGTCTAGGGATCGGGTTCGTGAGGTCAATTATCCGGGAATGTGATTTAGTGAATTGTAAGGTCAATCGAATTATCTAAGGTCACAAGATTAGTCGATTCAATTATGCTCTTTAGATCTAGAATAACATGCAATCGCTATAATTAAACTATATTTATTTGATTATCGCAGCCTATAATGGTCATAACCCAGTCGAAAAAAATCTCAATTCGCTAGACTAATTAACAATTCAGGCCTAAATCAATTAATTAGAAGAAGAACAATAATCAAACGATAGTTCATGCGATATTACTAACAATTAAGCAATTAATCCCCTTTCTAATCAACCTAGATCCCTTTACCCTAGATAGGAAATTTAGCTACTCATAGTAATGGAATTAACAACAATAACATTAATTGAAGATATAATTAAAAGCATGAACGATGAACAACGAAATAATTGAGTGATAAAAACTTGAATGATTAATAAATGAGGAAAGATTGACAAAGTACCGTATTAATTAGGAAGAACAAACTTGTGGATCCAAAAGCAATAAAGTAGCCGACTAAAACTAAGAGTTTAGGAGTTCTAATAATAATTAAAGCATAACTTAA